>NC_133158.1:11339772-11989545 GCF_040802235.1 Manis javanica
CACTCCTGGGTATATATGCAAAGGAACTGAAATCAGGACCTTGAAGACAGATTAACACTCCCATTACTCACAAGAGCCAAGATGTAGAAACAACCTAAATGTCCATGGACAGATGAATGGAAAAGGAAATGAGGTATATACATACAGTAGAATATTATTCAGAAGGAAAATCCTGTCACATGTCACAACATAGATGAACTTGGAGGACATTATGCTATGTGAAATTAGCCGTAGAAAGCCAAAAACTGCACGATTCTATTTATAAGTATCTAAAATACTCAAACTCACAGAAAGTGTAGCATGGTGTTTACAAGAAGCTGCAGGTAGGAAGTTGCTTTTGGACAGATATAAAGTTTCAGTCATACAAGATGATTACACTCTAGACATCCGCTGTATTACAACACTGTACCTATAGTTAACAATACTGTACAGCTCTCTCATAATGCAATATCTCTCATTTTTAACCATGCCAGGAGGCAGTTACTATCATTACACCCCTTTACAGAGAAGGAATTAGCAGCAGACTTATTTAACCCTGGGGAAAATAGGTACTAAGTTGTAGAAGTCCCTTTCACAGTTATTGAAGTCATTGAGTGTAGCAGTAATTATTACTACAGCTGGTTGGTAAGCAGGTTGCTCTAATCTTTTCTGTGTGTGTGTTTAATTATCTTCCAAAGCTGTTCCCATTCATTTGCCTAGTAAGACAGAGCACATTCTGCATGGAATCTTGGAGTTCATTTTTCACCTATGAGACAGATTTTAAACCTGAAACTTCAGGTGGCTTAACATTTTGCATTCCAGGTGTGTACCAACAGATGAGCTTACTGTCTCAAAAGCAAAACTTAGCAAGGGCCTACTATGCGATTGGCCAGTTGTGATATACAGCAAGCAGATGCTGTCCTTAGAAGTGACTTGTTGAAAGACATGTGAAGTGAACAAAGGATTTCAAGGAAGTCAGATTAGAGATCATCCTATGTAAGGGAAAGTGACTGTCAGGTCTGCTGTAGCCTTGCTGTCATTTCTGTGCTCGGTTCATGTGAGATGTTTCTGTATTCTTTCCTTAAAGCTCTTTGCTGCATGAAAGAGTGGGAATATATTTCCTTCTGCAACAGTAAATGTCTTAATTAAGACAGCCAGCATTTCTTAAAATGCCTTTTTTTGGCACTAGTGCTTTCTGCAGTACATATAGGTAGGTACTCTATAGAAGGATATCAATATTGATTTTTTTCTCCAAAGTTTCTCTAATATCTATGACCATACACACACACACACACCTGCATGTACATAAATAATAGACAAGACTTGAGAAATGCCATGCCATTCACAAGAATAAGAGGAACTTAAGAGGCTGCAACCAATTCATCAATGCATGATATTAATCTGTAAATTGATGCTTGAGACACATTTACCAGCTCCCCCTAGAATGATAGGTTATCCTATTGATGAAAACTGATCCTCTGTTATATATCTTAAATCTCAAAATTTTAACACAGTTGTGATATTATTAAATTTTCATTATATATTAAATAGAATAATCATTTCCTGCCCCAATTACTTCATCTACATGAATATTTTTCTTTATTTATGAATTTTAATTCATACATTTGATGCCTCATCAACCCATTATAATTCTAGAAGTAGCATTATAATCAAATAACTCTTGAATTGTTGGCTATAAATAAGAAGTGTAAAATTTAAGAAATATAGTGATGTATATGGATATGAGGATCATAAACACATTCCCATAAAAAGATAGTACAGTAGTAGCCAAGCCTGAACATGGATGGACCTGAGCAGCATCTACTAAAACACAGATTCTCAGACTCTTAGTTAA
This sequence comes from Manis javanica, assembly GCF_040802235.1. Lineage (NCBI taxonomy): Eukaryota > Metazoa > Chordata > Mammalia > Pholidota > Manidae > Manis > Manis javanica. The sequence goes on from NC_133158.1 coordinate 11,341,607, forward strand.
ATCTAATAAATGTGATTCTCCTACAGACGAAATCCAGGAATCTGTATTGCTCAAAATCTCTCTAGATGACTCTCCTGCTGTGTGACCACAGATGTGGTTTATAATTCACAAGTATATTCCATTTTCATTTTATTATGATTATAAAGGAAATTACTCAAGACAAAAATTAATTAAGGCTTTTACTGATTAGAAGGGTACAGTGAACTAATGAAGTCTTGCAAGGGAACAAATAAAATACAGCTCTCCCTGGAATGTACAATAAATATTTATTAATATTAGAGGATACTTAATACTTGTTATTGAATGGTACAGCCTACAATGGAGGCCTTAATCGAATTCTGTTTAAATTATGCTAGGCAATTGAAATGTACCCATCGCAGCAAGAAAGGAAGAATTAATTATAGGATATCATCTTTGTTGGTTTTATAAATCAGTACAGCATTTTTGAAAAGTGATGTGGTCTTATACACCAATAGCCTTAACAATTATTTTCACTGCTAAGAAAGTCCCCGAAGAAAATAATCAGGGAAGTGGACAAATATTTGTATTTAAATAAGGTGACTGCATTTATGTTATCACAAAATGGGAAATAGCCAAAAAGTATAACATAGGTGACTGTTTTAACAAATGATCATGTATACACATAAAAACATATTATGCAGCCATTACTATTGAACCTGTGACATTTTTAGTGGCCAAGGGATAAAATGTTGCACAATTGAGGAAAAAACTTTAATATTCAGGGGAAGCCTAAAGCCCCCAAATTTACTAGATATAAGAAAAGATGTCTAAAATGGAGGCTGGATTTTGTCTATTTATATAGACAGAATTTATTATGAATTAGAAAGTGTAAAGAAGCTTAAGAAAAAAACAGCTGTGAGGGAGGAAAGCATTAAGGGATAGGAGCATTCAAAGAGACCACCCTCTACCCCCATGCTACTACACAAATGCATCTGAAAGTCTAAGCTACTCTTTCTACACTTGGTCTTCACATCAGATTCATCTTAAAACTCCTGATGTGCACGATCCATTAAGCCCATCTAATCAAAATCTCCGGTGGTTAGGACACAAGTACCAGTACTTTTTTAAAGCTCCCTAGGTGATTACAATGTAGTCAAATTAAGAATCTGATTAAAGACAGTTAACAATGAGAGTTCATCCCTTGTTCAGTAAAAGGAAGGAAAGTAGTTAGGACACAGCACCCAGTATTTCTTTTCTCTCTCTGTCCTCCTGTCCTCTCAGCCGACTCTGAACCCCTCAGTGGAAAAACTGCTTAAACTTTCATGAAATGTTGTTCTGGGAAAGACAGGAGTGCAGGTTTCCTGCTGAGAAGCCTCCTTATCTGGGACAGAAGACTGGAAGATGACCCAGGCCTATCTTTCCTATAGTCCTTTCCCAAACGCAGATGGGTTGAGCCAAGGCTCCAGCTTCAGCCTCCTATTCAGGTTACAGTAGTACTGTTAAGTAGTCAACACATTTTCTATCATGTTAGTAGATGTACAAGAATCAGTTTGTAGTCCCACGCCTGGTTCCAAGTACACACACAACGTTGGAGTTCAACAAAACTCTTGGATAACATAATTCACTTTGCCCTTTGCTTCGGTAGAAGAAATGTGTGTCATAAAGAAAAGTGGCTCTGGTGTCAGCACAAAGAACAATTGGGAAGATGCCTCAGCACCAAAATCAATCAAGGAGTGAAGTAAAGAATGAATGAAGCTAAAATAATTTTAAAATAGAGATTCATTGTTCTTCTAATGTAGGATTTGCAAACTGAAATCTCTAGGCCACATCATATCCAAAATTATATTGTGTTAAGTACCTTGACAAAAATTTGGGGTTTTTAATTTTTTTATTGAGCTATAGTTGATAAACAATATTATATTGATTTCAAGTATATCACATAGTGGTTCAACAGTTATCTGCACTATTAGATGCTTAACTCAACTAGTGTACTTACAGTTGATATCGAAAGATGTCACAGAATTATTGACTATATTCTCTATGGTGTAGTTTCATCCCCATGGCTAATTTATATTGTGACTGAGATTTTGTGCCTTTTTATCCTCTTCACCTATTTCACCCACCCACCCCAACCCTAAGGTAACCACCAGTCACTTCATAGTTGTATGAGTGTGTCGTTGTTTTGTTCATTTTGTTTTGTTTTGATTTAAGGTTCTACTTATAAGTGAAATCATATGGTATTGGTCTTTCTCTGTTTGGCTTATTTGACTTAGCATAATACCATCTAGGTCCATCCATGTAGTTGCAATGGCAAGCTTTCTTTTTTTTTATTTTTTATTAAGGTATCACTACTATACAATCTTTTGAAGGTTTCCCATGAGCAACATTGTGGTTCCTACATTCACCCATATTATCAAGTCACCCCACACACACCCCATTGCAGTCACTGTCCACCAGTGTAATAAGATGCTGTAGAGTCTCTACTTGCCTTCTCTGTGCTATAGTGCCTTCCCCGTGCCCCCCATACATTATGTGTGCTAATCATAATATCCCTTAATCCCCTTCTCCCTCCCTTCTCACCCTCCCTCCTCACCCCCTTTCCTTTTGGTAACCACTAGTCCCTTCTTGGAGTCTGTAGGTCTGATGCTGTTCTGCTCCTTCAGTTTTGCTCTGTTATACTCCACAAATGAGTGAAATCATTTGGTATTTGAATTGCTCTGTCTGGCTTATTTCACTGAGCATAATAACCTCTAGCCCCATCCATATTGTTGCAAATGGTAGGATTTGTTTTCTTCTTATGGCTAAATAGTATTCCACTGTGTATATGTACCACATCTTCTCTATCCATTCATCTATTGACAGACACTTAGGTTGCTTCCATATCTCGGCTATTCTAAATAGTGCTGTGCATATGTCTTTTTGAATCTGGGATCTTGTTTTCTTCAGGTAAATTCCTAGGAGTGGGATTCCGGGTCAAATAGTATTTCTATTTTTAGTTTTTGAGGAAACTCCATATTGCTTTCCACAATGGTTGAACTAATTTATATTCCTACCAACAGTGTTAAGAGGTTTCCCCTTTCTGTGCATCCTCACCAGTATTTGCTGTTCCTTGTCTTTTAGATGTTGGCCATCCTAACTGGTGTGAGGTGATATCTCATTGTGGTTTTAATTTGCATTTCCCTGATAATTAGCAATGTGGAGCATCTTTTCATGTGCCTGTTGTTGGCCATCTGAATTTCTTCTTTGGGGAAGTGTCTGTTCATATCCTCTGCCCATTTTTTAATAGGGTTATTTGCTTCTTGGATGTTGAAGCATCTGAGTACTTTATACATTTTGGATGTTAACCCCTTGTCAGATATGCCATTTACAAATATATTCTCCCATACCATAGGATGCCTTTTTGTTCTGCCAATGGTGTCCTTTGCTGTAGAGAACCTTTTTACCATTTGTTCATTTTTTATTTTGTTTCCCTTGCCAGAGGAGATGCGTTCAGGAAAAAGTTGCTCATGTTCATAGTCAAGAGATTTTTGCCTATGTTTTCTTCTAAGAGTTTTATGGATTCATGACTTACATTCAGGTCGTTGATCCATTTCTAATTTACTTTTGTTTATGGAGTTAGACAATAATCCAGTTTCATTCTCTTACATGTAGCTGTCCAGTTTTGCCAAAATGAGTTGTTGAAGAGGCTGTTGTTTCGCCATTGTATATCCATGGCTCCAATATCCATATATATTAATTGGCCATATATGTGTGGTTAATATCTGGGCTCTTTTATTCTATTCCATTGATCTATGGGTCTGTTCTTGTGCCAGTACCAAATTGTCTCGAATACTAAGGCTTTGTAGTAGAGCTTGAAGTTGGGGAGTGTAATCCCCCAGCTTTATTCTTCCTTCTCAGGATTGCTTTGGCTTTTCAGGGTCTTTTGTGGTTCCAAATGAATTTTACAACTATTTGTTACAGTTCACTGAAGAATGCTGTTGTATTTTGATAGGGATTGCATTGAATCTGTACAGATTGTTTAGGCAGGATAGCCATTTTGACAATATTCTTCCTATCCATGAGCACGGGATGTATTTCCATTTATTGGTGTCTTTAATTTCTCTCATGAGTGTCTTGTAGCTTTCAGGGTATAGTTCTTTCACCTCCTTGGTTAGGTTTATTCCTTAATATTTTATTCTTTTTGATGAAATTGTGAATGGAATTGTTTTCCTGATTTCTCTTTCTGCTAGTTAATCGTTAGTTTATAGGAATGCAACAGATTTCTGTGTATTAATTTTGTATCCTGCAACTTTGCTGAATGCAGTTATTAGTGCTAGTAGTTTTGCAGTGGATGCTTTAGAGATTTTTATGTACAATATCATGTCATCTGCACACAGTAACAGTTTAACTTCTTCCTTACCAATCTGGGTGCCTTTTATTTCTCTGTGTTGTCTGATTGCTCTGGCTAGGACTTCCAGAACTATGTTGAATAAATGTGGGGAGGGTGGGCATCCTTGTCATGTTCCTGATCTTAGAAGAAAAGTGTTCAGCTTTTTGCTGTTATGTACGATGTTGACTGTGGGTTTGTCATATATGGCCTTTATTATGTTGAGGTACTTGCCCTCTATATCCATTTTGTTGAGAGTTTTTATCATGAATGGATGTTGAATTTTGTCAAATGCTTTTTCAGCATCTATGGAAATGATCATATTATGTTTTTCCTTCTTTTTGTTGATGTGGTAGATGATGTTGATAGATTTTCAAATATTATACCATCCTTGCATCCCTGGAATAAATCTCACTTGATCATCATGGATGATCTTTTTGATGTATTTTTGAATTCATTTTGCTAATATTTTATTGAGTATTTTTGCATCTATGTTCATCAGGTATATTGGTTTGTAATTTTCTTTTGTTGTGGTGTCTTTCCCTGGTTTTGGTATTAGAGTGATGCTGCCTTCATAGAATGAATTTGGAAGTATTCCCTCATCTTCAACTTTTTGGAAAACTTTAAGGATGGCTATTAGGTCTTCTCTAAATGTCTGATAAAATTCAGTGGTGAAGCCATCTGGTCCAGAGATTTTGTTATTGGGTAGTTTTTTGATTACCAATTTAATTTCATTGCTGGTGGTTGGTCTGTTTAGATTTTCTGTTTCTTCCTGGATCAGCTTTGGAAGGTTGTATTTTTCTAGAAAGTTGCCCATTTCTTGTAGGTTATCCAATTTGTTAGCATATAATTTTTCATAATATTCTCTCATAATTCTTTTCTGTGGTGTCTGTAGTGATTTTTCCCTTCTCATATCTCACTCTGTTTATGTGTGTAGAACTCTCTTTTTTTCTTGATAAGTCTGACTAGGAGCTTATCTATTTTATTTTCTCAAGGAACCAGCTCCTGGTTTCATTAATTCTTTCTATTGTTTTATTATTCTCAATTTTATTTATTTCTTCTCTAATCTTTATTATGTCCCTTCTTCTATTGAGCTTGGGCCTCACTTATTCTTTTTCTAGTTTCATTAATTGTGAGTTTAGACTGTTCATTTGGATTGTTTTTCTTTCTTGAAGTAAGCCTCTTTGTTATAAACTTTCCTCTTAAAACTGCCTTCGCTATGTCCCACAGAAGTTGGGGTGCTGAGCTGCTCTTTTCATTTGTCTCCATATGTTGCTTGATCTCTGTTTTAATTTGGTCATTGATCCACTGATTATTTAGGAGCATGTTGTTAAGGCTCCATGTGTTTGTAGCCTTTTTTGTTTTCTTTGCATAATTTATTTCTAGTTTCATACCTTTTTGATCTGAGAAGTTGGTTGGTACAACTTCAATCCTTCTGAATTTACTGAGGCTCTTTTTGTGGCCCACTATGTGATATATTCTGGAAAATATTCCATGTGCACTTGAGAAGAATGTGTATCCTGCTGCTTTTGGGTAGAGTGTTGTATAGATGTCTGTTAGGTCCACCCTTTCTAATGTGTTGTTCTGTGCCTCTGTCTCCTTACTTATTTTCTCTCTGGTTGATCTGTCCTTTGGAGTGAGTGGTGTGTTGATGTCTCCTAAAATGAATGCATTGCATTCTATTTCCCCCTTTAATTCTCTTAGTATTTGTTTCACATATTTGGGTGTTTCTATGTTGGTACATAGATATTTATAATGGTTATATCCTCTTGTTGGACTGATCCCCTTATCATTATGTAATGTCCTTCTTTGTCTCTTGTGACTTTCTTTGTTTTGAAGTCTATTTTGTCTGATATAAGTATTGCAACACCTGCTTTTTTCTCATTATTTTTGCATGAAATGAAATACCTTTTTTCCATCCCTTCAGTTTTAGTCTGTGTATGTCTTTGGGTTTTTCTTGTATGTTTGTATGTCTTGTAGGCAGAATATAGATGGGTCTTGTTTTTATCTATTCTGTAACTCTGTGTCTTTTGATTGGTACATTCAGTCCATTTACATTTAGGGTGATTATTGATAGATATGTACTTATTGCCATTGCAGGCTTTAAATCTGTGTTTACCAAAGGTTCAAGGGCAGCTTCTTTACTATGTAACAATCTATCTTAACTCACTTATTACAAACACAATCTAAAGGTTCTTTTTTTTCTCCCTTTCTCCCTCCTCCACTCTTTACATGTTAGGTGTCTCATTCTGTACTCTTTGTGTATCCTTGACTGACTTTTTGGGTAGCTGACTTAACTTTGCATTTGCTTAGTAATAATTAACTAGTTTACTTCATTTACTAAGGTTTTATTTTCTCTGGTGGCAGATATTTAGCCTTAGGAGCACTTCCATCTAGAGTAGTCCCTTTAAAATACACTGTAGAGATGGTTTGTGGGAGGAAAATTTTTTCAACTTTTGCTTCTCTGTAAATTATTTAATCCTTCATTTAAATTTAAATGATAATCTTTTTTTTTGGCCTGCTTACATTTTTTTTTATTTTGGTATCATTAATCTACAATTACAGGAAGAACATTGTTTACTAGGTTCCCCCCTTCACCAAGTCCCCTCCACATACCCCTTCACAGTCACTGTCCGTCTGTGTAGTAAGATGCTGTAAAATCACTACTTGTCTTCTCTGTGTTGTGCAGCCCTCCCCATGCCCCCCACACACTATACATGCTAATCGTAATGCCCTCTTTCTTTTTCCCCACCCTTATCCCTCAATGATAATCTTGCCAGGTAGAATATACTTGTTTCGAGGCCCTTATGTTTCATTATATTAAATATATCATGTCACTCCCTTCTGGCCTGTAAGGTTTCTGCTGAGAAGTCTGATGTTAGCCTGATGGGCTTTCCTTTGTATGTAATCTTTTTTCTCTCTCTGGCTGCTTTTAATACTCTGTTCTTGTTTTTTATCTTTGGCACTTTACTTATTGTATGTCTTGGTGTTGTCTTCCTTGGGTCCCTTGTGTTAGATCTGTGCACTTCCATGGCCTGAGAGACTATTTTCTTTCCCAGATTGAAGAAGTTTTCAGCAATTATTTCCTCAAAGACACTTTCTATCCCTTTTTCTCTCTTCTTCTTCTTCTAGTACCCTTATAATGCAAATATTGTTGCTTCGATTGGTCACAGAATTGTCTTACTATTCTTTCATTCCTAGAGATCCTTTTTTCTCTCTGTGCCTCAGCTTCTTTCTATTCCTGTTCTCTAATTTGTATTCAATTTACCATCTCCTCTACCTCTTTTAATCTGCTTTTAAATCTGTCCACTATATGTTTCATTTCAGATACTGTATTTATCAAAGTTTCTGTCTCTTTCTTGAAGTTGTCCCCGAGATCTTCAATATTTTCCTGCATCTCCATGAGCATGTTTATGGTTTCTATTTGGAAATCTTTATCGAGAAGATTGATTTCAGTTTCACTTAGCCCTCTTTTTGGTGTGTGAGGGATTTTGGTCTGAACAAGTTTCTTTTGCCAATTCATATTTCTAATGAATAATATGAAATAATAACTCTGTGTAGGCAGTGCCTTCTAGTGCCCAGGAGCTCTGCTCTCAGGATCTGCCCAGCCCCTGGAGTGAGAGTGGGGGTTGCAGACAAGCAGCTCCAGAGCCTGCCAGGAGGAAAGAGCTCTTTCCTGCTTCCTGGCTGCAGTACCTGCCTCCACTGCCAGCTGGCCAAGCACACAGGGAGGAGCCTCTGCATTACACCCCTGTAGCTGCCATAGGCAGGGCTGCCCTGGTGCAATTATGGGGGCAGCAGGTTTGCAAGCTGGTGGAAGCTTGGAGGAAGGAGCTGCAGACAGCATATTGCAGTTGGTGTGGGGGCCTCAGTGCTACAATGCCAGCCAGGGGATGGCGCACCTGAAGCTCCTGAAAGCTCCCAACCTACAGGCTGACTGTGCCTGGATTTTGTCCACCTCTCCTTTCTCCTGAGCAGCAAGCTCTGTGTAATCCTTGCCCCTTTAGCAGTTCTCTCACTGTGGGGAAGTCTTTTAAAGTGTGCATATGTTTTTTTGTCCCAGAGCAGCTAGTTGTGGGTACTTGTTCTCCAAACGTGGCTGGAATCTCAGTCTCTCCATGTTTTCTGCCTGCCTTTGCTTTACAACCCCTCTAATCTCCAGAGCACCATGTAATGTGGATTCATGCTCCCGGAGCAGATATCCAGGGTGGATATTTAGTAGTCCTGGGCTTCCACTCCCTCCCCATTCCATTTATCTTCTTCCCACCAGTGAGCTGGGGTGAAGACGGAGGTTGGGTCCCCCTGGATCATGGCTTTGCTACTTACCCTTTTCTGTGAAGTCTTCTCTTTTCCCCAGATGTAAGCCATCTGCCATCTGTTGCAGTCTTCTTTCTGGTCACTCTTTCAGGATTAGTTGTATTTGGTGTATTTTCATATTATGTGTGGTTTTGGGAGGAGATTTCTACCTTACTTCTCACACTGCCATCTTTTTTCCCTCTCAGCTTCCTTTCTTTTTTATGGTTAAATAATATTCCATTGTGCATATGTACACTATCTTCTTTATCCCTTCATCTATTGATGGGCAACTTAGGTTGCTTCCATATCTTGGCTATTATAAATAACATGGCAATAAACATAAGAGCACATGCATCTTTTTGAATCAGAGAATTTGTTTTCTTAGGATAAATTCATAGAAGTCGAATTACTGGCTCAAATGGTATTTGTCTATTTAGTATTTTGAGAAACCTCCATATTGCTTTCCATAGTGGCTGCACCAATTTACATCTCCACTAACAGTTTAAGAGGGTTCACTTTTCTCCACATCCTTGCCAACACTTGTTATTTCCTATGTTTTGGATAGTAGCCATTCTGACTGATATGAGGTGATATCTCACTGTGGTTTTGATTTGCATTATCCTAATGATTAGTGATATGGAGCATCTTTTCATGTGCCTGTTGGCTATCGGCATATCTTCTTTAGAAAAAAATGTCTATTCAGGTCTGCTCTTTTTGAATTGGGTTATTTATTTTCTTTGGTGTTGAAGTGTATCAGTTCTTTACATGTTTTAGATGTTAGTCCTTTATGAGATATATCATTTGAGAATATGTTCTCCTATACCATAGGTTGCTTTTTCTTTTTGTTGATGTTTTTCTTTGCTGTGCAGAAGCTTTTTAGTTTGATATAGTCCCACTTGTTTATTTTTGCTTTTGTTTCATTTGCCCAGGGAGACATATCCAGAAAAAAATTAAAGATGCTTATGTTCATGAGATCTTTACCTATGTTTTCTTCTAAGAGTTTTAGGGTTGGGGCCTTATATTTAGATCTTTAACCATATTGAGTTTACTTTTTTTTTTTTTTTTTTTTTTCAAGTTAGTTATTACCCTTTAATACTTGGGTTTACAAAACACGTGATAATTTTTCAAAGCTGGCTTGTCCACAAAATAGAATTTGTTCCTGAACACACAGTACAAGTCTGAGGACTGAGAAGAAAAGAAGCAGAATTGGGTCCTTCCGTTACGGGAAGGCACGCCAGGGCTGCGGGTCCGGGAGCTCTCTCCAGCATTGTGCAGAAATTACAGGGTTTTCCATGTAGCTCATGCTTATTTTTTTTTTTTTTTTTTTTTTTTTTTTTTTTATAATGCTTATTTTTTTTTTTTTTTTTGAGAGGGCATCTCTCATATTTATTGATCAAATGGTTGTTAACAACAATAAAATTCAGTATAGGGGGGTCAATGCTCAATGTACAATCATTAATCCATCTCAAGCCTAATTCTCGTCAGTCTCCAATCTTCTGAAGCATAACGAACAAGTTCTTACATGGTGAACGAATTCTTACATGGTGAACAGTACAAGGGCAGTCATCACAGAAACTTTCGGTTTTGATCATGCAATATGACCTATAAACAATCAGGTCAAATATGAATATTCATTTGATTTTTGTACTTGATTTATATGTTGATCCCACATTTCTCCTATTATTATTATTATTTTTATTTTTAATAAAATGCTGAAGTGGTAGGTAGATGCAAGATAAAGGTAGAAAACATAGTTTAGTGCTGTAAGAAGGCAAATGTAGATGATCAGATCATCAGGTGTGTGCCTATGGACTAAGTATTAATCCAGGCTAGACAAGGGCAGCAAGACATCCACGGATGCAGAAGATTTCTCTCAAAGCAGGGGGGGTGAGGTTCTGAGCCTCACCTCTGTTGATCCCCAAATTCTCACCTGATGGCCCCCCTGCGACTGTGCCTGTCTTAGGTTGTTCCTCCCTTGAGGAATCTTACCCGTCTCTGGCTAACCAGTCATCTTCCGGGGCCATACAGGGAAATGTAAAGTTGGTAAGTGAGAGAGAAGCCATATTGTTTGCAAAGGTTAGCTTTTTACTTCTTTGCAGATTTATGCCCTGTGGCTTCTATGCCCAGCACTTGTCTCGAGGTATCTTTACCACCTGGAGGAATTATGATACTCGGTAAATTCGATATGAGGCACGAATTCTATTTAAAGTTTGTAATTAGGAAGGAAGAAGAAAAGCTATAGATGTAGCATATGAAGGAAACTTGGGAGGATTGATTATTTCTTTGACATATCTTCTTGTATAGTACCTTAAGTATGTATAGGTTTTAAACTACTAACTAATTTGCACACACATATTGACATAATAGGAATACGGTGACATAAACAAAGCAAATCTATAATTACCAGCCATCTCCAGTGAAGCCAAGAAAACCATTTAGGCACCCTAGGCATTTGTGAAAATTTATCTTTGATATGATGGATATTTTCCAACTGTACTTGAACCATCAGACAAATTAAAGCAGCCCATTTCTGGGATCTGTTCACATCCCATATGTTCTTTTAACCATAGATAGTCTATAGTCATGAGATTTTGGGGTGCTACAACTTGCACCCCTCCCAACTCCTGGTTGAGTTCCAACAGTACAGATCCAGTCAAATTCGTTGTCTCACTGTATGCACATGCCAGCCTAGACATCTCCCTCCTCCTTCTTATGGCAAGTCCAGGAGATGGTGGGCTGGATGCAGCCACAACCGCAGCATCGTCCGGATCCCTGTGGAGGCTTTTTGATGATCATCCCCCGGCACGAGTCCTCCAGAGAGTGCTGATGCCGGAAGCTCCTCCTCATATCATATCTTAGTTCATTTTCTGGGTATCCAAGCTAGGCCTTGATCTTCTGCGTAGAAACAAACAGACCCTTTGCCCACACTTTGACATGCCCTCTATACCACTGTGCAGAACTCATTGGAGGTCAGCACACAGTAACTGCTTTTTTTTTTTTTTTTTTTAATTAAGAGAAAGGAATATTATCAGAAAAGAGTACCTCCATAGCTGATCATCTGACACCCTTTAAGTGATCAACATTAAGGATATTTAAAGCATGCGTTGATCTTTGATTTACCAATAGTTTTATCCTGTTAAGGAGTAATCCCCCTTTTCTTTCTTTCTTTCTTTTTTTTTTTTTTTAAATTTTTAATCTACACTTACCTGAAGAATACTATGTTTACTATGCTCTCCCCTATATCAGGTCCCCCCTAACAACCACATTACGGTTACTGTCCATCAGCTTAGCAAAATGTTGTAGAGTCACTACTTGTCCTCTCTGTGTTGTGCAGCCCACCCTCCCCTTTCTCCCTCCCCCCCATGCATGCTAATCTTAATACCCCCCTTCTTCTTCCCCCCGCTTATCCCTCCCTGCCCACCCATCCTCCCCAGTTCCTTTCCCTTTGGTACCTGTTAGTCCATTTTTGGGTTCTGTAATTCTGCTGCTGTTTTGTTCCTTCAGTTTTTCCTTTGTTCCTATACTCCTCAGATGAGTGAAATCATTTGGTATTTCTCTTTCTCCGCTTGGCTTATTTCACTGAGCATAATACTCTCCAGCTCCATCCATGTTGCTGCAAATGGTTGGATTTTTCCACTTCTTATGGCTGAGTAGTATTCCATTGTGTATATGTACCACATCTTCTTTATCCATTCATCTACAGATGGACATTTAGGTTGCTTCCAATTCTTGGCTATTGTAAATAGTGCTGCGATAAACATAGGAGTGCATCTGTCTTTCTCAAACTTGATTGCTGCGTTCTTAGGGTAAATTCCTAGGAGTGGAATTCCTGGGTCAAATGGTAGGTCTGTTTTGAGCATTTTGATGCACCTCCATACTGCTTTCCACAATGGTTGAACTAATTTACATTCCCACCAGCAGTGTAGGAGGGTTCCCCTTTCTCCACAGCCTCGCCAACATTTGTTGTTGTTTGTCTTTTGGATGGCAGCTATCCTTACTGGTGTGAGGTGATACCTCATTGTAGTTTTAATTTGCATTTCTCTGATAATTAGCGATGTGGAGCATCTTTTCATGTGTCTCTTGGCCATCTGTATTTCTTTTTTGGAGAACTTTCTGTTCAGTTCCTCTGCCCATTTTTTAATTGGGTTATTTGTTTTTTGTTTGTTGAGGCGTGTGAGCTCTTTATATATTCTGGACGTCAAGCCTTTATCAGATCTGTCATTTTCAAATATATTCTCCCATACTGTAGGGTTCCTTTTTGTTCTATTGATGGTGTCTTTCGCTGTACAGAAGCTTTTCAGCTTAATGTAGTCCCACTTGCTCATTTTTGCTGTTGTTTTCCTTGCCCGGGGAGATATGTTCAAGAAGAGATCACTCATGTTTATGTCTAAGAGGTTTTTGCCTATGTTTTTTTCCAAGAGTTTAATGGTTTCGTGACTTACATTCAGGTCTTTGATCCATTTTGAGTTTACCTTTGTATATGGGGTTAGACAATGGTCCAGTTTCATTCTCCTACATGTAGCTGTCCAGTTTTGCCAGCACCATCTGTTGAAGAGACTGTCATTTTGCCATTGTATGTCCATGGCTCCTTTATCAAATATTAATTGACCATATATGTTTGGGTTAATTTCTGGGGTCTCTAATCTGTTCCACTGGTCTGTGGCTCTGTTCTTGTGCCAGTACCAAATTGTCTTGATTACTATAGCTTTGTAGTAGAGCTTGAAGTTGGGGAGTGAGATCCCCCCTACTTTATTCTTCTTTTTCAGGATTGCTTTGGCTATTCGGGGTCTTTGGTGTTTCCATATGAATTTTTGAATTATTTGTTCCAATTCATTGAAGAATGTTGCTGGTAATTTGAGAGGGATTGCATCAAATTTGTATATTGCTTTCGGCAGGATGGCCATTTTGACGATATTAATTCTTCCTAGCCATGAGCATGGGATGAGTTTCCATTTATTAGTGTCCCCTTTAATTTCTCTTAAGAGTGACTTGTAGTTTTCAGAGTATAAGTCTTTCACTTCCTTGGTTAGGTTTATTCCTAGGTATTTTATTCTTTTTGATGCAATGGTGAATGGAATTGTTTTCCTGATTTCTCTTTCTATTGATTCGTTGTTAGTGTATAGGAAAGCTACAGATTTCTGTGTGTTGATTTTGTATCCTGCAACTTTGCTGTATTCCGATATCAGTTCTAGTAGTTTTCGAGTGGAGTCTTTAGGGTTTTTTATGTACAGTATCATATCATCTGCAAATAGTGACAGTTTAACTTCTTCTTTACCAATCTGGATTCCTTGTATTTCTTTGTTTTGTCTGATTGCCGTGGCTAGGACCTCCAGTACTATGTTAAATAACAGTGGGGAGAGTGGGCATCCCTGTCTGGTTCCCGATCTCAGTGGAAATGCTTTCAGCTTCTCGCTGTTGAGTATAATGCTGGCTGTGGGTTTATCATATATGGCCTTTATTATGTTGAGGTACTTGCCCTCTATTCCCATTTTGCTGAGAGTTTTTATCATGAATGGATGTTGAATTTTGTCAAATGCTTTTTCAGCATCTATGGAGATGATCATGTGGTTTTTGTCTTTCTTTTTGTTGATGTGGTGGATGATGTTGATGGATTTTCGAATGTTGTACCATCCTTGCATCCCTGGGATGAACCCCACTTGGTCATGGTGTATGATCCTTTTGATATACTGTTGAATTCTGTTTGCTAATATTTTATTGAGTATTTTTGCATCTACGTTCATCAGGGATATTGGTCTGTAATTTTCTTTTTTGGTGGGGTCTTTGCCTGGTTTTGGTATTAGGGTGATGTTGGCTTCATAGAATGAGTTTGGGAGTATTCCCTCTTCTTCTATTTTGTGGAACACTTTAAGGAGAATGGGTATTATGTCTTCTCTGTGTGTCTGATAAAATTCCGAGGTAAATCCGTCCGGCCCCGGGGTTTTGTTCTTGGGTAGTTTTTTGATTACTGTTTCAATTTCTTTGCTTGTAATTGGTTTGTTTAACTTTTGTGTTTCTTCCTTGGTCAGTCTTGGGAGGTTGTATTTTTCTAGGAAGTTGTCCATTTCTTCTAGGTTTTCCAGCTTGTTGGCATATAGGTTTTCATAGTAGTCTTTAATAATTCTTTGTATTTCTGTGGAGTCTGTCGTGATTTTTCCATTCTCATTTCTGATTATGTTGATTTGTGTTGACTCTCTTTTTCTCTTAATAAGTTGGGCTAGAGGCTTATCTATTTTGTTTATTTTCTCAAAGAACCAGCTCTTGGTTTCGTTGATTTTTGCTATTGTTTTATTCTTCTCAATTTTGTTTATTTCTTCTCTGATCTTTATTATGTCCCTCCTTCTGCTGACTTTAGGCCTCATTTGTTCTTCTTTTTCCAGTTTTAATAATTGTGATGTTAGACTATTCATTTGGGATTGTTCTTCCTTCTTCAAGTGTGCCTGGATTGCTATATACTTTCCTCTTAAGACTGCTTTCGCTGCATCCCACAGAAGTTGGGGCTTAGTGTTGTTGTTGTCATTTGTTTCTATATATTCCTTGATCTCTATTTTGATTTGTTCATTGATCCATTGATTATTTAGTAGCATGTTGTTAAGCCTCCATGTGTTTGTGAGCCTTTTTGTTTTCTTTGTAGAATTTATTTCTACTTTCATACCTTTGTGGTCTGAAAAATTGGTTGGTAGAATTTCAATATTGTGGAATTTACTGAGGCTCTTTTTGTGAGCTAGTATGTGGTCTATTCTGGAGAATGTTCCATGTGCACTTGAGAAGAATGTATATCCTGTTGCTTTTGGATGTAAAGTTCTATAGATGTCTATTAGGTCCATCTGTTCTAGTGTGTTGTTCAGTGCCTGTGTGTCTTTACTTATTTTCTGCCCGGTGGATCTATCCTTTGGGGTGAGTGGTGTGTTGAAGTCTCCTACAATGAATGCATTGCAGTCTATTTCCCTCTTTAGTTCTGTTAGTATTTGCTTCACATATGCTGGTGCTCCTGTATTGGGTGCATATATATTTAGAATGGTTATATCCTCTTGTTGGACTAAGCCCTTTATCATTATGTAGTGGCCTTCTTTATCTCTTGTTACTTTCTTTGTTTTGAAGTCTATTTTGTCTGATATTAGTACTGCAACCCCTGCTTTCTTCTCACTGTTGTTTGCCTGAAATATGTTTTTCCATCCCTTGACTTTTAGTCTATGCTTATCTTTGGGTTTAAGGTGAGTTTCTTGTAAGCAGCATATAGATGGGTCTTGCTTTTTTATCCATTCTATTACTCTATGTCTTTTGATTGGTGCATTAAGTCCATTTACATTTAGGGTGACTATTGAAAGATATGTACTTATTGCCATTGCAGGCTTTAGATTCGTGGTTACCAAAGGTTCAAGGTTAGCTTCTTTAGTATCTTACTGCCTAACTTAGCTCGCTTATTGAGCTGTTATATACACTGTCTGGAGAGTCTTTTCTTCTCTCCCTTCTTATTCCTCCTCCTCCCTTCTTCATATGTTGTGTGTTTTGTTCTGTGCTCTTTTTAGGGGTGCTCCCATCTAGAGCAGTCCCTGTAGGATGCCCTGTAGAGGTGGTTTGTGGGAAGCAAATTCCCTCAGCTTTTGCTTGTCTGGGAATTGTTTGATCCCACCATCATATTTAAATGATAGTCGTGCTGGATACAGTATCCTTGGTTCAAGGCCCTTCTGTTTCATTGCATTAAGTATATCATGCCATTCTCTTCTGGCCTGTAGGGTTTCTGTTGAGAAGTCTGATGTTAGCCTGATTGGTTTTCCTTTATAGGTGACCTTTTTCTCTCTAGCTGCCTTTAAAACTCTTTCCTTGTCCTTGATCCTTGCCATTTTAATTATTATGTGTCTTGGTGTTGTCCTCCTTGGATCCTTTCTGTTGGGGGTTCTGTATAATTCCATGGTCTGTTCGATTATTTCCTCCCCCAGTTTGGGGAAGTTTTCAGCAATTATTTCTTCAAAGACACTTTCTATCCCTTTTCCTCTTTCTTCCTCTTCTGGTATCCCTATAATACGAATGTTTTTCCTTTTGTATTGGTCACATATTTCTCTTAGTGTTGTTTCATTCCTGGAGATCCTTTTATCTCTCTCTATGTCAGCTTCTATACGTTCCTGTTCTCTGGTTTCTATTCCTTCAATGGCCTCTTGCATCTTATCCATTCTGCTTATAAATCCTTCCAGGGATTGTTTCACTTCTGTGATCTCTTTCCTGACATCTGTGATCTCCTTCCGGACTTCATCCCACTGCTCTTGCATTTTTCTCTGCATCTCATCCCACTGCTCTTGCATTTTTCTCTGCATCTCATCCCATTGCTCTTGCATTTTTTTCTGCATCTCTGTCAGCATGTTCATGATTTTTATTTTGAATTCTTTTTCAGGAGGACTAGTTAGGTCTGTCTCCTTCTCAGGTGTTGTCTCTGTGATCTTTGTCTGCCTGTAGTTTTGCCTTTTCATGGTGATAGAGATAGTCTGCAGAGCTGGTACAAGTGACCGCTGGAAGAGCTTCCCTTCTTGTTGGTTTGTAGCCTTTTCCTGGGAGAATAGCGACCTCTAGTGGCTTGTGCTGGGCAGCTGTGCGCAGACAGGGCTTCTGCTTCCTGCCCAGTTGCTTTGGGGTTTATCTCCACTGTTGCTGTGGGCTTGGCCTGGCTGGGGCTGTTCCTCCAAAATGGTGGAGCCCCGTTAGAGGGGGAGCAGCCAGGAGACTATTTATCTCCGTAAGGGGCCTCTGTGCTCCCTGCTGCCCAGGGGGTTAGAGTGCCCAGAGATCCCCAGATTCCCTGCTTCTGGTCTAAGTGACCTGTCCTGCCCCTTTAAGATTTCCAAAAAGCACTCTCCAAACCAAAACAACAACAGCAACAATGAGAGAGGGAACAGAAAGGAAAAAAAAAAGAAAAAACACGCGATTTTTTTTTTTTTTTTCCCTCAGGTGCCGGTCCCAGGCACCCGCGCACTGGTCCTGCTGCCCTGTCTCCCTAGCACCAGGGTCCCTGTCCTTTCAAGGCTTCCAAAAAGCACCCACCCACCGGTCCCGCAGGGAAGGAACGCTCAATATTCTTGGTCCTCAGGCACTGGTCCCACGCACCCGCTCACCAGTCCCGCCGCCCTGCCTCCCTAGCACCGGGGTCCCTGTCCCTTCAAGGCTTCCAAAAAGCACTTGGCAAAAAGAGAGGAAAAAAAAAGGGGAAAAACGCGCGATTTCTTCCGTCCTCAGGTGCTGGTCTCAGGCACCCACCCACCGGTCCCACAGGGAAAAATGCGGGATATTCTTTGTCCTCAGGTGCCGGTCCCAGGCACCCGCTCACCAGTCCCGCCGCCCTGCCTCCCTAGCACCGGGGTCCCTGTCCCTTTTAGGCTTCCAAAAAGCACTCGCAGAAAAGAGAAAAAAAAAAGGGGAAAAACGCGCGATTTCCTCTGTCCTCAAGTGCCGGTCTCAGGCACCCGCCCACCGGTCCCGCAGGGAAAAACGGGGGATATTCTTTGTCCTCAGGCGCCGGTCCCAGCCACCCGCTCACCAGTCCCGCCACCGTGCCTCCCTAGCACTGGGGTCCCCGTCCCTTCAAGGCTTCCAAAAAGCGCTTGCCAAAAAGAGAAAAAAAAAAAAAAAAGGGGAAAAACGCGCGACCTCCTCTGTCCTCAGGCACCGGTCTCAGGCACCCGCCCCCAGGTCTCGCAGGGAGAAACGCGGGATATTCTTTGTCCTCCGGCGCCGTTCCCAGGCACCTCCTCCCCGGTCCCGCCACCCTGCCTCCCCAGCAACGGGGGCCCGTCCCTCTAAGGCTTCCAAAAAGCGCTCGCCAAAAAAAAAAACTGCTCCGGTTTCTCTCCACCCGCCGGGAGCCGGGGGGAGGGGCGCTCGGGTCCCGCCGGGCTGGGGCTTGTATCTTACCCCCTTCACAAGGCGCTGGGTTCTTGCAGGTGTGGATGTGGTCTGGATGTTGTCCTGTGTCCTGTGGTCTCTATTTTAGGAAGATTTTTCTTTGTTATATTTTCATAGCTCTATGTGTTTTTGGGAGGAGATTTCCACTGCTCTACTCACGCCGCCATCTTGGCTCCCGCCCATCTGAGTTTACTTTTGTGTATGGTGTTGGACAGTAATCCAGTTTCATTCTTTTGCATGTAGCTGTTCAGTTTTCCAAACACTATTTTTTGAAGAGACTGTCTTTTCCCCATTGTATTTTCTTGCCTTCTTTGTCATGCATCAATTGACCATATATGCATAGGTTAATTTCTGGGCTCTCTATTCTGTTCCATTGAACTATGTTTCTATTCTTATGCCAGTACTATACTGTTTTTGTCACTGTAGCTTTGTAGTATAGTTTGAAATCAGGGAGCATGATATCCCCAGTTTTGTTTTTTCTCAAGATTACTTTGGCTGTTCAGGTTCTTTTGTGGTTCCATATATAAATATGTTAGGATTATTTGTGTAGTTTATTGAAAAATGGTCTTAAGCATACACATTTACAAAAATTTTGTGTCTGAATCCCTTTAAAATGTGCAATCTCCAGCTCAACCTATTATACTCCCCACTATGAACTGAGGCCACTTGAAGCATTTGTATCACACAATCAGTCTTAACAGTCATTGAATGTTTGATTCATGACCATTATACCCTCTTCTCAGTGTTACAGAGAATTACAGTTGATTATTGATTATTCCAGCCAGGAATCAGCTCTATCCCCTCCTTGAAGAATCTCGGACACAAGCTTAGACCAACTTGTGAATTATCAGCCAAATTTTTGCTCTGAGAAACTGCCTTTCAATTCTGCAGAAAGTAACCCAAACAAATTGTAGGTTTCACCAAAGACAGGGCCTATGCCTCCATTTGAAACCACTCCATTAGAGTACCAGCTGCCAAGACCTGCTTCTGGCCACACAGAGGCTGCACAGCACATCAACAACCATTCAGCAGGGCTAAGACAGAGGGGAGCTAGCCAGGTACTGGTCCCCTGCATGGGGAAGCCATCATCTCTTGTGTGAAACCTTTTGTTTTTCAACAGAGGTCCATAGTGAGAAGTAATAAATAGATATCTTATTTAATGACACTTAGGTTTATAATTACTATGTTCAGATTTGGAAAGCCCATAGGAAAGGAAATGTAAATTTTCACTTTCTTATTGGCCTTTTGTTCAATGACTAGAGTTCAATAAAGATTGGTTTACAGAGATAACATTTGCTCCCCACTGGCCCTGGCACATTAATTCATACATAAAAAGACTTAAACCAATATTAGCTCGATGAATGAATGAGAACTCTATAGAACTTACACTCATGTAGCCTATATACTCAAGTATCTATGCCTCAAGGTAGCATCTGAAACGTCCCTTCATTGCTACAAACAAAATCTGCTGGATGTTTGGAGGAGAGAGATTCCTTTTCATTAGAGGAGGCTGGGAAAGATTTTTACAGAAAATGGTATTTGAGCTGTACCTGGAAGGATAAGGAGAGTCATAACAGGCAGACGTGCAATCAGCAGGAATATTTTGAGATGTGAACAAGGGACAAAGGAAATTGCTATCAGTAAGGGGAATCCATGTAAAGTGGAAACCAAAACTTCATAATACAGGGAAATTTGATTGGGAATATTTCTCAGAAATAAAAGCTTATAAAAATAAGCTTAGTATCTATTTTAGAATGTGTCACCTATAATCCCAGCAATACGCTAAGTCTGAAGACAAACAATAGCTCAAGACTGGTATGTGTGTGGGGGGGGTATGTAACCTTTAAACCTAACTTTATACTTAACTTTCATAGATTGGCCATGAAGAGGTGATAGCTGGAAAAATATTTGACAGCTCCATTAATTATTTCTACATCATTTTTATTAACCTTGTAAAATGTTTCATCTTTTGTAATGTTCTATACTGTTTGCAATCAGTTCATGTTGCATTTACCTTGCACTGAAGGAAGATAACAGTGTCTGACAATCATTGAGAAACCAAGAGAGAGGGCAGAGATGTTGCAGAATGTCCTAAGTTTATAAATCCTCTCTTCATTGGTAAATCTTTTTTCTATTCTTGTAGCTTTGACTTCCTTTTGGGACATCATCATGAAGACTCTGACAAATATTCAGGTAATAAGTATCCCTTGTAGTTGACATTGGCTGGAATATAAGGTACTTGTGGAGAAGTTGTAGGTAATGCAGATGACAAGATTGACTGTGGCATCCATCACTGTGCTAAAAAGGTAGAGCTTTCTTCATTTACTTAATGGACAGCAGGATGCCACTGAAGGTGTTTGAGCATGGAAGAGAAGTAAACAAAGCTATCCTTGAGAAAGATTTGTCTGGCAGTGCTGGGGAAGATAGGTTGCAGTGGAGGCTACAGGTGTGTGGGAGGCTGATGTAATCCATCAACACTCGGGTTTCCTTACAGAATGTTTGTCTGTGGGCAAAGACAAAGATTCCTTGTTTATCAAGGCTTTCTGTCCTCCTTTGACTTCCATTGCAATTGATGGTGATGCACACCTTCATTTATCTTTGTAAGATGAGAAGCATTTTTTCAGAGCTATTTGCATGTTTTAAGCAGCCCACACCGAGAGTAATGTGACTGACAATTTGGAACATATTGTCTTTATTCAGCTCCAGAATTGTGCCTGAGGCAAGAAGGGTTAAGTAGAAAGGAAAACAGCACCTCCCACCCCCTTCCCACCTCTATGAAAACTTGAATTAATTTTTCACCTTGTGAAGTTTATTTTAGAAGACAAAATAAATGAAAAGGCCAGACATCTTTTTTTAGGCTAAAGAAAGGCTCAGTGAAGTCCCTGAGATGAAGAAGAACTAAAGGTATTTTTCAAACCATCTTTCTAAAGAAATTTATTGAGTACAGCTATCTGTTATCCTTGTGGAGCCTCAAATGAAGGGACATAAGTGCTGTACTTTTTCCAGAATATTACATGAAAATAATTTTAAACTATAATACTCAAAAAATCTGAATACAACCATTTTTCCCTTTATCCTTCTTTTCACAGCTCCCTAACTCTCAAATGCATATACACATACACACTCAGTCACTGACTCACTAAACAAAGGATGTGTTTAGGAGGATGATTTTGGAATTCCAAAGAAAAATTTTGGAAGTTAGGCTCTCATTCTCAGTTGAAGGTTCTGAAAATCTGTATTTAGCCATCTGTGAACCAGTCATGAATCTATATCCTAAACAACTGTTAAAAACAATGACAAAAATGAGAGGACAGGGTGATTGACCCCTTGGAATAACACATTTA
This sequence comes from Manis javanica, assembly GCF_040802235.1. Taxonomy (NCBI): domain Eukaryota; kingdom Metazoa; phylum Chordata; class Mammalia; order Pholidota; family Manidae; genus Manis; species Manis javanica. The sequence goes on from NC_133158.1 coordinate 11,363,462, forward strand.
AAAATGTTTCAGAGTGTTGCTGGCTGGTAGGGGGGCCTCATGGCTATTGGTCTTTCTCTTATTTTCTAAAGCTTCTAGGACTAGAGATTTTGCAATGATTTTTGTAACTTCATTGGCTTTATCCAGAGCCTCTCTACCATAATCAATCCTGAATCCTAAGGAAACCAGATAAATCCTAAATTGAACATAAAGATAATTTATTTATTTTCATTAGGTATATTACCTAAGAAGCTCAGCAATTCTTTGTTGGCAAGATGAGGAAGGCAGAAAACATTTCCTACTTTCTGTCAGGCAGGCAATAAATGTATGAAGGTCCTACTGCATGCTGGCAGTGCTCTAGCAATGACTAAGGCAGAGAGGTCCCTGCCCTCAAAAAATTAACTTTCTTGAGGGAGGAGCACAAAAGAAACAAATGGGTGCAATAAATTCCATTACTAAAAAGTGCAATGAAGAGAAGCAAGAATATGGGTTGTAGGTGGGAAGAGTTGCTTCACCCAGGCTTATCAGGGTAGACCTCCTTGAGGGGGTGGTAATTGAGTAGGACTTAAACATACACATTTGTACTTGAGCTCTTATTCTGTTCAAAAAAGTAACAACAAGCCCAAACTGGAGTCATTTTCCCCCAACAACAGTAAACTTAATTACAATTCAACCTATCTCAGGAATGTGACCTTGTTGGGTAAATGGAAGTTTTCACCCACAATTTCCAGAATTTCCCACCTCGCCTCAGTCCATTCACACACCAATGGATGTTTACCACAACAGTGTCCAGTAGATAACAGCTCTAAGGGTGGAGAGAAAACAGCCATCCTCTCCTCTCCTCTGTTCCTGGTACCTAATTGGTCTCATGCCCATCAGTCACCAGGGACCTGCCTATGGAGTTCTGACTGCAAGAGACAGAGCTGGTTTTGCTAGCAGGGACCAGAGAGAAAGAGTGCATGTGCCATGGCTGTAGGAGTTGGATGGAGCAAAGGCTGGCTAGTGAACCCAAGTGAGCTGTGAGCAATAAATCCCTTTCTCCGAACCTGCCCTTTCCCTTGCCTTCCTTCGGTTTCATTGGATTCACGTAGAACTTGCCCCAGGCAGGGAACACCCTTACTCCCAGAGCTACAGACCTTTTAACAGTTAATCTGAAAATTCCTGATCGGCACTAGTTAAGATAATATGCATGGTAAGAACCTTGGGGTCCATTTCTCAAAAAAAGAAGAAGGTATGAAACAATCCTTTTTTTTCTTCTGTGAACAACTTCCTTTCGACACCCTCCTGCCTATAAAAACCTATTTTGTACAACTCGTCAGAGCTCCTCTCTATTTGCTACATGGGATGCTGTCTGATTCATGAATCAATTAATAAAGCCTATTAGATCTTCAAATTTACTCAGTTAATTTTGTTCTTTAACAATTTGAACTTGTTAACTTTAAACAGAGCAAAGAGCAATTGTATTTAAGCAAAAAACGAGTTTATTAGGGAATAGCAGAGAAACTGCAATTGAGAAGAACCAAGCTACAGCAAGTCATAGGCAAGTCCAAAGAGACAAAGGGAAGGTCAACTTTTATTAGGGTTTAGAAGGAAATTGACCAGGGGTGTTCTGAACAAAAGTTTATTGGAGAACAGGAATTTGAGGTTACAGTAGTTTCCTATTGACTGCAGGTGGTAGTTAATGCCTTGTTCCTGTGGAAGAAAGGTATCTTCCTTTCCTTTCTTAAAGGCAGGCAGTAAGTTTCTATATGAAAAGTGCCCTTTCTTCTCAAAATAATTATCTCCCTTTTCCTGCTGGTTATGTAGGCTGCAATCAGTGGTATGTATGTGAGCCCTTTCAGGCCTCTCCAATACTATTTTAAATGAGGCTTCCTTTATTTATTTTCACAAACTTGTAGTCAGGTTAAGCACACTGATCTAGATTCAGTCTTCCTAAAACTAAACTTCCACTTCAAAAAGTGATATTTGAGTTCTGCAACCTCATAAAGGTACTTGCTTTCCATCTTCATGGAATGTGGCAAATAGGGAGCTTGCCCTTTTTCACATACCATTTTGTGAAGTAAGAAACTCTCTGATAAGTTTTACAGCAAAGATTAAATAAATATAATGGTTCTGTGGGGTTGTGGGGTTTATTACCCCATTTTAATTGGAAACAGAAGTCAGAAAGATTAAGTAAGTTAATTGTCAAAGCTCACATGCACAAAAGGTAGAGGAACCTTGGTGGTTCCTACAATGTTTCTTAAAGGTTCTACAAAAATTCTTAAATTTTGATGATGTATTAGTCTCCATTGCTACATAACAAATTATCTTGAAATTTAGCAGTTTAAAACAAACATCTCACAGTTTCTATGAGGCATGGTCTCTGACTCAGGATCTCTCAACTGCTGTAATCACAGTATCAGCTGGGCTGTAGTCACCTCAAGGCTAGCCTGAAGGAGGGCCATTTCCACCATTACTTACTCAGCCATCTTGGCCCTCAGGGGCTACTGCCCAAAGATACCATTTCCTGCCCTGTGAACCTGTCTCCATTAGGCTACTCACAACATGGCAGCTCACTTCCTCCAGAGCAAGGACTCAGGGAGACAGAAAGAGAGAGCAAGAGAAAGCAAATAAGATGGAAACCAGTCTTTAGTAACCTAATTGTGAAAGTGATACTACATCACTTGTCACATTCCATTCATTAGCTCTCAGTCACTGAGCCCAGCCCACACTTGAGGAGAAGGGATTACACAAAGGTATGGGTACAAGTAAGGATGATTGGAAACTAGTTTAGAGGCTGCTATAAAAAAGGTTGTTTTTAAAATAAGATATAACTCAAAATAAATTTTTCAGTGGACAGCTATTTAAAATTTTAATAATCTATTTTGGGGTGCATGGTTAAATTGAATGGCTCACCAAACTAATGATTAGGGATTAAAAATAATTTCCTTGTTAAAATGGAAAAAAAATTTAGCAAAATGGATAATATTGTTAACCTCAAATAGAAAGATTCAAACTGACAAGTGAAACTTAAAACATGTAAATATATTTTATTATACTCAACATCATCAATTTAATTCCAGCAAAACAAAGTCATTCCTCAATTAATGTCAATTTGGATTTTATTGGCTCTGATTGTTTTGGCTGCCTTTATCTGCAAATTTCACAGAAACCCTTCAAAGCAGGTTATACAATTGGCCTCATGCTACCTCTGGGGTTCCCCTCAGGACCAGAGAAGTAAGGCAAATTGCCCAAAGTCAACAGCAAGTAACAGCTAAAGTTTAACATGTAAAATCTAACTCCAGAACTCACACACTTAGTTTTGGTGATATCCTGAGGTCATAAAGAAAATAAACATTTAAATTAACATAGGTTGCCAGTTCACTTGTGAAGGGATTGTCCCACACCTACCTGTTGAGGTGCTCTGGTTGACAATCAGATGGACTCATTTCCATTTCCATGTCCCTTCAATTCAACGGAATCCACTTTGCATTGGCAAATAATTAAGTTAAGGAAACGTCTAAAGTGGGCACTCCTGACTTATCACGTATCCAACCATCCAATTGTCCAACTATCTATCCTTCCACTCATTCACCCAGCCAACACTCTGACTTATCTACACATCAGCCCATTCATCCATCTACCCACCTATCCATTTTATTAACTCTCCTGGTTCATCTGCCCTAAATACATGTTTCTCAAACTCCAGCCATTAAAACTCCAGCCTCAATATTTATATAAAAATATTTATATATTATTTTATAGCTTTGTGTGGAAGCTTATTTTTCTCTAAGTACACTTTCAAATAATTCATGAGTTAATTTTTTTAATAAAAGGATTTTACCTACCATAGTTACCAAACCTTGGGATTCAATTTGTCCTTGTCTAAAGTGTTTAGAAGATGAAGGGAACAGATGTACCCCTTCATCCTTATTTCAGAACCTGCCCCACCCAGTGGGGGAAAGGATCTGGATCCACAGACTCATCTTAGCCTGAGGCTCTGGGGGACTTACAGGGAAAGATAAACGATGCTCTACCCCCCACCCCAACCCTAAGGCTATCAGCCATTGACTGGTTTGAAATGAGATGGTTTTTCCTGAACACCTGTAGGGCCATCCTAGAGTCAATATTTCATATTCATTAACTAATGAACAGCTGGAGACTGGTGAAACCTCTCTGTGCAAGCTGTCTGAGAGCTTGCTAAATCAATAGTCTTCCCTTGATTGGTGCTGCATTTGGCTCCCTCCTAAACATTCGCTCCTAGGCGTGGGCATTGTGGCCTATGTCAACACTGTCCGATGCCATGTTGGAACTACTGAAATATGTACTTGGGCTGTTTCTGTGTATGAAAAATAAGGAAAGGTTGGTCACGCAGATCCACGAAGGTCTTTTTGAAGGCTCAGGAGAAGCGTGCCTCCAATCCCCCTCCTCTCCTCTCCCTCTCTTTCTCTTTGTTACTCTGCTCTGTCTCCTCACTCCCTCTCTGCATTCTTCATCCTTCCCTCCCTCCCTCCACCTTCTTTTTCTCCCTGCTCTCTCTCCTCCTGGTCTTATCCTTTCTTATTCTCTTAATTTTCATCCCTCTCCTTCCTCTTTCTTTCTCAATCTGCTTAAATCAATAATGATTTCTTAAATAATCTACCTGTTTATTTCAGGTCTATCATTACAGAGAAGACTATTTGTATCAGCTGAAAGAGGGGCTTAAATTGATCCCTTAGTTACTGGAGGTTTTGAGAGTGCAGAGGGCAGAATTTGAATTCCTACCTCCTAAGAGTTGCAGAATATCAAATAATGTTCATAAATATTTGGCATGCAGAAATGCAGAAATTGTTCTATGAATGTTAGTTTTATTTACTTCTCCATATTATTAAACAAGTAATTTCTTACCATTCCTCTTCACTAAATCACTGTGACAATCAAATTAGATTACTAGTTGGGAATAGAACATGTTTAATAGATACTGTTTTATTTTAGCCCTTGCCTTTTCCTCAGAGACTGACTTAGGCACTCTAACTCTTTATGCCTTGGTCATGTGGTTCCATGGAATAATTTTAGCTGCAAGATTGACCATACTATGCTTTCCTATGCTTGAGAGAAAACATTTATTGTAGGATTTTAAGGTATCTTAGAGCTGCCCTTTGCCACTACTTAAATACTGTTAGAGCGCCCTCTTCTGTTTGACATTAATAGTGCAGATTATTGTTAGGCTGACAACTCAGATGCAGTGTGCTGCGTAAGGCACTAATCCAAGTAGGGTAGTGTTAGTATTAACTTCAGCTGGCAGTGGGTCTAAACGGTGCTGAGAGGGGACTGGATGGTCTACACGGGGTTTCAGACCATCATAACAATAGTACCGCTTGTCAAAATTCTCTAGCAAGTATGTTTGGTCTTTCATAAATTCATAATGTTAGCAAGGAAGAAGGTATTACGGTCCTTTATTACAGGTAAGAAGGTAGAGACAAATTTTTCCTACTATTTATGGACCCTCCGAAGTGAGGATTATTCCTCCCTTATTTAGATTGTAATAGGTATTTTCCTTTCTTAGGATGCTTTGATTGTAAGCAACTGAAACCAACTAAATTTGAGCAAAAGGAAGGAAATTATTACAAGACACAGGGGTGTCTCACAGAACCCAAAGACCACGGGCCTCAGGCAGAGACTGGAACTTGGCACAGCTGAGCCATCAGGACTGATATTATGATCCCGCCTTTCTCACTCAGCTTCCATCTGCTTGTCTCTCCTTTGTGTTTTCTTGTTTCCTTTGCTGCCTCCAGCTTCTAAGTCTGCATGTCTGAGACCACTGGGGCTCTCTGGGACCAACACTCTTCTCATCTCAGTTACAAATACCAAGAGGCAGAGAATCAGACTGCCCTTGTTTGAGTCAGGTGTCTGGCCCTGAACCAGAGGTGCAGGGTGACAGAGCACAGACATGGAACTCACTCCTGCAGACAGCTCCTGGTAAGAACCCTTGGGCAGACAACCTGACAATGATGTCTATGCGTGGGCATCTGACCATTCTGCCCCTTAAGGAGGAACTTTGGGAGGAAGTGGCCCAGCCCCTCCAATTCCAAGAGGCTATACTGCATCACTAGGGCCACTCAGGGCATGAATAGAGATAGGGATGCCCTTGCAGCCTCAGAACAAATATCTGAGGACACAATTTTAGAGTGCTCAGGAGAATAGTAAACAAGTTCTTACCTAAGTCTGGGACAGACTTAGGGAGCATTACTGACAACTCAAACAGAACTTTTTCTGTTGACTTACCATTTTTTTCCCAACTGAGAACAAATGATAACACTTGAAATATATATATACTGTTAAAAAGAAACAGGCCCCAAATGGAGTCATTTGTGTTAAGTTCATTAAAACTTAATACCTAAATGTAACTGCAGTTTCTGTCTCTCTCAGGAGTGGTATTCTAAACCAATCAATCTGGATTTTCTGATCAGCTTTAATGAGGTGATCTGCATAAGATCCCTTACTGTTCCTCCTAAGGGAAGGTGACCTTGCATGACACAATCCTTCCTTTTCTTTTGCTAATAACCTCCTTGCCCCACCCTCCTTCCTATAAGAATCTTCCATTTTGATCAACTTCTCTGAATACCTTTCTACTTAATAGGTGGCATGCTGCCCAATTCATGAACTGTTGATTAAAGCCAATTACTTTACTTTAAATTTACTCAATTGAATTGTCTTTTAGCAATACCAAAATATTTTCCCATGACTGTATAAAATTGTATAAGGAGATATACCATGAAAATATATTTTGACATTCCTTGAATGCCTTGTACAGTATATAATCATATAAATCTACAGTTTTGTATTAATTATAGCAACCATATTTGAAAGTCCTCTATGATCTAGACACTATGTTAAATTCTCAACCTTCATTAATTTTGACCTCCACAATTTACAGATGAGGAAACCAATCTTCAGTCATTTACTAAGGCCATTGAACTGTGATATTGAATAGAAATACAATGTGAAATTTTAAATTTCATAATTTAAAATTTTCTAAAGCCACATTAAAAAGTATAAAAGAAAATAATAATTCTGAATATATTTTAACTCAATACATCCAAAAGGTATAAATCCAAAATCAATATAAAAATTGAAGAGATATTTTACTTGGTTTGTACCACATTGTCAAAATATGCAGAGTGTATTTTTCACTGAAAGCACATCTCAATTTGGACTAGCTGATGAAAACCGCATTTAAATAATTCTGCTTTTACATTACTAGTTATTTGGGAAATACATCTCAAAACCATAAAAAGATATCAACTCATATCTGTTAGAATGGCTATTATCAGGAAGACCAAAAATAACAAATGTTAGCGAGAATATGGAGGAAAGGAGGCTCTTGTGCACTATTCATGGGAATTTAAATTTGTGCAGCTATGATGGAAAACAGTATAGAGGTTCCTCAAAATACAAACGGAACTACCATATGATCCAGCATTCCAATTCCAATTCCCCTCCACTATTCATCTAGAGGAAAACAAACCACTAAATCAAAAAGATACATGAATTCCTATGTTGATCACAGCATTATTTACAATAGCCAGACATGGAAGTAAGTGAAGCATCCATTAACACATGAACAGGTGAAGAAAACACAGTGCATATATACATTGGAATATTATTCAGCTATAAAAAGGAGGGAATTTTGCCATTTGTAACACCATGGACGAATCTTGAAGGCATTATGCTAAGTGAAGTAAGTCAGACAGAGAAAGACAAATACTGCATAATCTCACTGATACGTGGAATCTTTAAAAATAACACCTCATAGATACAGAAAACTGATGGTTGCAGGGGTGTGTGGGAGGCAGCAGTGAAGGTGGTCAAAGGTATAAACTTCTAGTCAGAAGTCCAGTTATAAGACAAATCCAAGTAATATATAGCATGGTGACTATAGTTAACAGTACTATATTGTATATTTAAAAGTTGCTAAAAGAGTAAAACTTAACAGTTCTCATCACACACACACAAACAAACATAACTGTATGGGGATGGATGTTAACTATACTTATTGTTGTGATCTTTTTGTGATATCTACAAATATCAAATCATTTTGTTGTATACCTGAAACCAAGATAATGCTTTCTATCAATTATACCTCAATAAAAAATAAATAATAAACAAATACATAAATAAAGTCTGCCTCCTGCTTGGACCAGTGGCATTTTTCAGTCCTTGCTTTTGTTTCCGTATGGACTAGGACAATGAAGATAATGGTGTCAGTATTCTAGAAGGAAAAGGGTATATATACAAAACACAGACCACAGACTAATACCCTGAGATATATTACCACTCTCCCTCAGCTTGAATCCTGTTACTCAACACTGAGCCCTATCTAATTAATACACTCTTCACTGAAAGGCCTTGGGAATTTTTCTTTCTTATACACCTATTCCTAATTCTGGTCTTGTTTTCTTCCTTAGATATTTTCAGAAGAATTCCAGCAAAGTGGTTGATCTTTTGCAAAAGTTTTTTTTTTCTTCTCTGACAAACAAGGGACATTTGTAGGACCGAAGTCCTGGCCAGGCCCTAGAAGTTGGGCTGACTGTGGGACATTGTTTCTCCTGCTGGTATTTTGACATATAGAGACAGAGACATCTCAGGGAAGAAAGTGCCGAAGAATCCAGCAGCGTCTGAAATGAACGACTAACCTGATGAGGCTGGGAAGAAGCCGTGACATGGAGACCAGAAGTATCCAGCTGGAGCATGGGGAGCAGAAATGGAAGGCAGGAGAAATCAGCATCTCTGGTGGTAGTTGTTACTGTTTTCACAGTGCCCATGGCAGAACATTAAGGCCATACGGAAAGGATCTAAGGCCTGGTCAGCCAGCAGGAAACTAGAATTCAAGATGGCCTCATTTGGTCAATTAGCTTGCCCCAGGAAGGACCTCAGCTATTAATAGCTCCATCTGAGAAGCCGTACTCCTTCATAGAATTTTGTTAAATACAGAGGAATTTATTTTATTTTTATTGAGATACAATTTACAGACAGTAAAATTTATCCTTTCTAGCATATGGCTCTATGAGTTTTCATAACTACCACCACAATCAAGATATATACCATCTCTTCCCCAGATTCTCATGCCCCTTTGTAGACAATCTCTAACCCCACCCCAAGCCCCTGACAATCTACTGATCAGCTTTTGCCTATCCTAGAAAATCACATACATGTATTCACAGAGTGTGCAGCCTTTTGATTCTGGCTTCTTACACTCAGCACAATGCTTCTGAGATTCATCCAAGTAGTTTTGTGCAGTATAAATTCATTCCTTTTTAATACTGCTTAGTACTCCATAGGATGTATATGCTACATTTAGTTTATCTATTCACAATCTGAAAGAGATTTGGGTTTACAGGGCCCCAATATGTGCCACTTTGGCATATTGACTGGTTTGGGTTTAGTAACTTAAAAAACAGCCCATATAATAGCAATACTCTACTCCCACGACTTCCTATCTCCAGAAAGCAGGGGATCAAACTCCCATGTAAACGTGCCTGCCTTGTAGCTGGATATAAAGTCACATTCTCATCACCAGACAAAGGGAATTCAAAGCTGAGAGGCTATATAAAAAAACCTTAAACTTTTACTGATTTACTACTCCAGTCCAAATTCTGTTTAGAATTTCTTAGTAATTGAAGGCCCCAAATATACGTTTTCTTTGTCCTGTAAATTCCTTACAGATTTGTCTAAAAAATATAAAAACTGTCTGCCTTGGCCATTTCTTTAGGTCTCAATTTCATTATCAGACCTCTACATTCATGTAATTAAATTTTGTTTTTATCTCCTGTTAATCTGTCTCATGTCAATTTAATTCTTAGACCATTTGAAGAATATTGAAGGGTAGAGAAAAATTTTGCCTCCCCAACAGGTTGTTCTAGCTTTTGCTGATTATGAATAATGCTTTCATAAATAACTATGTACAAAACCCAGAAGCATTCTCCTTTGAACTTTATAAATTCCATAATTTCACAGTACTTCAGTTACATGTTATGTTGACCTGCCTAGTATGTCAAATTGTATATAGGTATACCCAATACACACACACAACATATTTAAATAACATGAATATCTATATATACCTGCTACTTAAAAATTATGTAAAATTATTAAAATGTTTTCAGCTGTTGACTCCTGGGACATCCAGTCCAAGATTAGCAACAGCTCTCCATTTGATATTTGGAGCTTATCCACTGGAATTTTACCTCCAAATGTTCTTTTCCACTGGTATACACACAACGCAGTAATATAAAAAAATATTCCCCTTTGGTTTCATTCCACATCATACTTACTTGCTAAACTCCTGCATTTATCTAGACGGGAGCTGAGATGTTCAGTCTTTGGCAACATACAATTTATAACTTCCTGTCAATATTTCCATGAAGTAAAGAAAAACTGGGATCCTTCTTAAAAAGTTACTGTGCTTTTTCATCCAGTAAACTATTGGTGTATCTATTGAATTTCACTTTGAATACTTGCCATTTATCACAGAGATCTAGATTTCCTACCTTTTCTAGACATCTAAAAGGAATGGCTTTGGAAAGTGCTCATTTCAGCTCTCACACCAGCTGACTGGCTAAGACAAAGACAAACGTTTCCCCATTTGTTAGCTTTGCTCTAGAAAAAAAGCTGGCAGTTGAGTTAAGATGAGCATGTTTCACAAAATTCACACCTCATGTACGATAGTTGTAGAGCATGCAGTCCAGTTACCCTATGTTTCTTTGATGGCTAAAAATAGTTTTTCAGATTTGTCCTGCCCTACTGATACCCACCATATTATTTCCTGACTGTTTAATGGAGGTGGTGGATTCATCAGAAAGGAGCATTTTCTTTTTCTTTTGTTTGTTTCTTTACTCGAGCATTGGGCTCTTGTTAATATATTTTGTAGGATCAGAAGGCTGAAACTCTGTGATTACAAGTGAATCAGATTTGACCTTAAGTGCCTAAAAAAGAGAGGAAAAAAATGAACAGCAATAACCAGTGGCATTTATTGAACATTTGTTACTTTGCCGACATTAAGATACTATTATATTACCCTCTTCTTACATATGAGAAAAACTGAAGCTCCACAAGGTTAAATGGTTTACTTCAGACAGCATAGCGAGTACGTGGCACTGCTGGGATTAGAACCCAGTTGTGTTTGACTACAAACCTTTTTTGTTAACCACTACATTTAATTGCCTCTGGGTCTGTTCAGTATTCTCCATGATCCTTTTATCTGGTAGACCATGGTGGAATTAATAGGGCCTGTATGCTGGACTGAATATTTTGATTTTCTTAAGCTCTTATTCATGGACATAGCCCCCATTACACCATTCTGTGAAATTCATTTGTTGTCTGTTCTGTTTTTTGGTTTTCTCCCAATGCTTTGTTTTAATGATGTTTTACTTAATGCTAGGTATCAAAACACTCTGGATGACACATTCTTTAAGGTCAAACTTGTATAAAGAACTTTCTTCTAGAGACACAGCTGGCATTTAGTATCTGAAACACCTTGGGTTAAATGCTGAAGTTCAAAGGAGCCAGAAAAAGGAAGGTGAAGTGTAAGGGCTAAAACCTCTGAAATGCCAGGAACTTATAGAGATACTTTATAAGACCTCATTGCTTTCCCAATAATATTTTGAGTAAATATTATCACTCTTATTTTAAAATTGAGGAAACTTAAACTCAGAAAGATGAAGAAACTTGCCCAAGGCCCTTTGGCAAATAGGTAGTGGGACCATGATTTAAAATCTTATCTCTCTTTTTAATTTTTCAGTCTTTCCCTACATCAAGTAGCTTCTGCCTGAACTACAGAAAGGATACTGACTCAAACTTCTTTGTGGTATATATTGCCAGGGGCATGGCAGCATTTTGAAGGCAGCTCTATAAGTATACTTAAAGATTCACCTGCATTCTGAGATGAGAGGACATTGGGAACTATGCTTTCTCTCAACAGAAGCAGCAAAATGGACCAATAGGAGGTGGATGGGAATGTGTAAATTTAGATGTGTCTAGACAGTATCATTCCTGTTTAATCTTAATGAAATTACATGTGGAAGTATGTATTTAATGTATGGATTAGGTTCTAAAACTAGCTAGTAAGGAGAAAATTGTACAGAGCCAAAATTATTTGTAAAATTTCCTGAGAAAGGAAAAATGGGGACTGAACAATTGTCTAAGGGTTCTCTTAGCCTGGTTATGTTCAGTGTTACAACAGATCATTGGTCCTTCAATGGAATGCAAGGTGAAAAAACTGACTTGCATGAAGGGGCTATGTTACATGAATACTACTTTTCTGGAAGTGTCTATAGTGGTGCATACTAGGAGGAACACCATATGCATGTCCCCCAGCCTAAGTGCATGCTGGAGCAGAGTTACCTGCACTGATGTCATCTTCCCTTCTGCTGTGTCTCGTCTCCTTGTCTGAAAGTCCATTGCTTAGGTGCAGAATCAGGTATGCAAAACATGTATATGGGGCAGCATTCACAGAACAGGCTGAAATCTACTTCCCTAAATGCATTAATAAGGATTTTTAGCAGCCTCAATGGTATAGAGTAGAGATAGCAAAAACATGACTTTTGCATTAAATGGGTAGTGGTAATGATTAGAGATACCTTTCTACCTGTAACCAGAGACTGCAGAAGGGAAGGAGAGAAATACAAATGAAGAGCCAAAGCAGGTATTTTTTCAGTCATTTTCTTAACATTCATTTGTTTAAAGGAAAAAAAATAAACAGTCCTCCACCAAGAATAGAGAATTTATAATGAATAACTGAAACTATAATAAAAGTGATTTATTTCCAAAACTTCTTTGGCCATAGAGTATCTGCTAAAATATATTTCTCAGAACTAGTGTTCCTCAAAACACAATTTGGAAACATTTGTTACAGCTGTCCCATATTCTGAGTACAGAAAGCTTGATTCCTGTAATCTGGGGTCCTTGGAGAGAAAACATCTAATTGAGTGGCAGTTTGGAAAGATCAATGATTTGGAATATTGATTAATTATAATTTTTGTCTCCTTCCAATTCATTTACTGAAGAAATTCAGGTGATCAAAAAGCAAACTGATCCCCTCATGTAGCATGCAGCCATTATCTTCTCATTGCTTCAAAACATTTGATTCCCTGCTGTTCTTAAGAGAAAGACCTTTAACATGATTGTCAAGGTCCTACAAGGTCTGCCCTGCTCTCTGTTCCAGCTTGGTTAATACCATTCTTAATTCACATACTAGTTTCCTCTGGCTGTCATAACAAATCACCACAAAGTAGGTGGATTAACAACATAAATTTATTCTCTCAGTTCTAGAGGGTACGAGTTGGAAATTAAAGTGCTGGAAGGGCCGCTCTCTCTGATACCTCTAGGGAGGATTCTCCCATGTCTCTTCCAGCTTCTGGTGCACCCAACTGTCATTGCCTCATGACAGCCTAACTCCAAACTGCTTCTGTCTTCACCTGGCCATCTTCTCTATGCATGTCTCATCATCTTATACAGATACCAGTTACATTGGATTAAGGGACCCCCTTCTCCAGGACGACCTCATCCTAACCAGTTACATCTGCAATGGCCCTATTTCCAAATAAGGTCACATTTTGATGTATTAAGGGTTAGGACTTCAACATATCTTTTTGGGGGACACAATTCAACCCAAAACCAAACACCCTTGCTCTTGCCTTTCTCTCAGGAGTCTTCATCAGCTCCCTGAATTATTGAGATTTCTCCGCTACATCCCCTGTTGCAAGACCTTTGCAAATCCTCCTCCTCTGGTTATTCTTTAGTGGGTTACTCCAACTGTTACCAACCAGTCCGTTTTCTGACAGGACCTTCTAACCTTCCTCACAGGATCATTTCTCCATTTTCTAGCAACCCAGAAATGCATTCCAGAGTGCTTACTTCAGTTATAATTTCTGAACTATCTTCACATCTGTTTTCCTCATCTTCTTTCTCACAGGCATGGGCTGTGGCAGTTTTGCATTCAGATGTATCCCTAGCATTTAGCAGAGTTCCTGGTACAACTGAATGAAAACTGTGCCTTAATATTTTTATAACAGTATTTTTGAATAGACAAATGATTCACTAAATGAATCAATAAAATTAGTGCCTTTCTGAACAGATAGATGTTCCAGAAAGAAGTCTCTTCTGCCTTTTCATGTAACACCAAAAGCCACACAGCCTTGTACTTAAAGTGAAATAAATAAAAAACCCTCTGTGTGGCATGTTCTTCCTTACTGATGGCAGGGTGTGCCTCCAAAATTTTGGAGCTGTTGTTAAACTCCTGTCATTTTAAAGTAGACTCTTTCACAACAATGAAATGATCGTAACACTGTCTTGCGACACGAGCTCATTTATGTAGCCCCTTTGCGGAGCAATGTTCTTCCCTTGACAGGTGCTTGATAAAAGAATCTGTATCATTTTCATTCAGCAGATCTCTAAGGAGAACTGAGCTCTGTCTAACTGCAAAACTGGCTTCATATTCATAATCTGTATGAGCAATAGCTCTCTCACCAGCCTGGCAGGAGACTGTAATGCATTCCTAACCTTTTCACTTGGAGAATCCTCTCATCTGAAATGAGTTGCTACACGTCCTTTCATGGGAATAACTGGATATTTCTGGCCACAAATCCCAGGAGCATGTTAAATACAGTTGTAAAAATTCACTGAGAAAGTTTAGTTCCGGAATAACGGTTTGACAGTTCTCCTAATGGTTGACAATGTTTATATCATGGAAAGGATTCCACAGAAATGATAAATGACCGATTTTCTTCTGTTCATCCCTCTACTGAAGACCCTTCACCAAATTCTTAGCTCCTGTTCCTTTTTCCCTCTTATTTAATCTAGACCTGTATTTCTCTAAAAACAATCATGGCTCACTTAAATGGAATCATCTGGAGAGAGCATGTAAAAATCTTAATTTCTCCCCAAACTTAGACTTTCTGAGGTAGGGTAGAGGAATCCTCATTTTTAACAAAATTTATGGAGCATTCTTATGTGCCCTAAAATTTAAGAACCACTTGCTTAGAATAACCAGTTTAGGATAAAAGCTATGGTAAGATTTGTCCAATTAACATTTATAAATACATCTCAATAGAAAAATCACACAATACTTAGGGTTTATGTGCTTTATTTTAATCATTTAAATTTTGCATTGTTAGAGCCAAAATGTCTTGAATGTGACAGAGATGTATTTAAATTTAGATTTGAAAAAAGCATGAGAAGTGCAACTGACATGTCAATCATTTTGGGTATCATGCCTGTCCTTGGTGACCAGCAGAGGACATGGGCAATTGAGGCTGGCCATAACTGATGGCACTAGAAGTACATACCTGCCCTGAGCTGGGCCAATTTGATTCTATATTCTGGAAAACTGAAATTAGGGTTGAGAACAAGAATTAGGAGGTTATGCAAATCTAGGAGTGTGGCTGGAGTTGTAGGTAAGACTATCATCTGGCTCTAATTGCATGGAGAAGTAGAGAAAACATGTCTGCAGAAGAACAGAGTGAAGCTGATATGCATGTATAAAGAGAAGTACTAAGCTATCAGTGAGAAGGCAAGAAGATTAGTTATAGTTCCAATGTGTAGAATTTTCTGGTAAAAGAATGGCATTTAGTATTCTTGTCATCCTTATAACCAAGGTTATTGTTAATAAAAGCAGAATTTACTGGGTAATGAATGAGGTAGAGAGGATGGAAGATCAACACATATCATTGAGTGTATTCACTCAATGGTGTGTGCCAGGACACGTCAGCCTGACATGCATTTAAATGTTCTGACTCAATATTAATTTTCCTCTATAAGGTGTTCTGGCCTTGTTTTTCCTGTCAGATCACCTGAAAAATGCTAATTCTCTTAAAAGTAGATTTGAAATCAGGAACCAAAGCCGGTGAATTATTTACTCTTTAACTTGACTAGTTTATGGCAATGTCATTATAGGCAAAACGATTCATAGGAAACATTTGTCACTAACAAGATTAAATAATTTAATATGCAATCCTGAGTACTTTTTATGTACCAAGACATCTTCATTATATGGATTTATCTAACTCATCTTTTGTGTTCTTCTCAATAAATCACGAAATAATACCCATAACTTAATGTTGTGTGAATCATGAGCATCTACAAGAAACAGAACTCTTGAAGAAAATAGTTTATCAGAAAGGAAAACTCTGAGATGCTGGAATTGAAAGACAAGTCACCTTCTGGTCTTTCTTAATCCTGTATCAGCAAATCTCTTGTCTAGTTAATGTCAGCAGCAAATTTGGGGGGGAAAAATGAAAGAAAAACTCCTATTCAAATCCTAACATCAAGCATGACGAACCTAAAATAGTATGAAACCTAAGAGGCATTTTCTACTGCTTTACCCCAGCCAGATAATCACTGTCTTTAGTTATCCGGGCAATGCCAATTTGCTGTTTATCCCCCTAGAAGAGTACTTCAGAGATCTCAGGTTAGAGATGGTCAGAAGACAAAAGAATGTTTTCATTAGTTTCACACACACACATTCTCTCTCTCTCTTTCTCATAAAGTCATCAACTTCCAGAATGTATTTCTTAGAGTGAAGAGATGGTTGTCTTAATTAGCCTCACACTTAGAGCGATACTCTTCTTTGAATTAAAATTGCATCAAAATAGGCACTTCACAGGACCCAATTATTGCATAAATGGCATGAGGTTTAATTGCCTGGGAAACATCAACTGATCTGTCCCCAGAGTTGGTATGAGGAAAGATGTGGGTTTCTGATGCTTATCATGAGAACTCCAAGATGCTGCTGTCATATTCAGCACAGAAGCAACTAGCACTTCTCCCTCTGGGCACATATGGTCTTCCAATGATGTTGCTTCTTCATTATTTTAAAAGGGCATCCCACTATACGTCATCTGCATGGTCCTCCGGAAAACCAAGTCTTGTCTGGCATTTTTAGAAAATATGTTTCCATATAACTCAATATAAGTGTTTCGGGGATGCTAGTACTGATTCTTCCAGGATTTCTCAAATACTGTTGTAAGGAAGCAAATTTTGCCTTCCCAAGATATGCCTCTTGGGCATACTGGTTATTTAAAGCTAGTTATTTTTAGGAAACTGCAGACAGGAGAAGCTCTGAAAGCCAAGTTGAAGAGACATTCACACTGACAAGAGAAATCTCCATGTGTAAGAGTGTCTCCTCCTTGCTGTACCAGGAAGGAGGGGGTGACTCAATCTCTGAAAACGCTTATTCAGTGGAGAAGGCAACAACTTAAGTCTGTATAACAACCTTACCCCTGTTTACTGTGCTCTTCTGGGAACCTCATATAACTGACTCCCCATCTCCAATATGTTTCGTCTTTGGCTGAAGACGGTATTAAGGCTGATGGCCTCAGACATTGTGGGGCCTCAGACTCAGTCTTTTGGGGTCTCTCCCAGGTACACAGAAGGTATACATATTATTAAACTTGATTTTTCTCCTTTTAATCTGTCTCATGACAGTTTGATTCTTTGACTGTAAAACCCCTGGAGTCAGGGACCATGTCTTTCCTAGACATGCTACATCCCTGGGTTCAGTATAAGACTGGTACATAATAGGTTAGTAAGAAATGTTGATTAGAATAGTAAAGGCTTTGAGAAATTCCTCAGTAAAGAAACATATTTAACTTACTATTTCCTGCAAAGGTTTGACCACAGAACTCTTTTGTAATATCATATTATACTCACAGGACAGTTTTGCAAATGGTGGTCTTGATCATTGTCTCTCCATTCTCTTCTAAGGTTTATACCTTGTCCTTTCAGTAAAAGAATTTAAAAAGCATAAACTCAGCCATTATTTAAAAAGGTAAGTCTGGTCTGGAAATCTACACATCAATCCAAAACAGGAATTTTTATGAGTAGTTTGGGCATCCAGCTTAAAAAAACAAAATGCAGCCATGGCCAGCTCCTCATAATCTTGTAAGTCTCCATTACCCTCTCAGACTCCCCTTGTGCTACTTCTCTCTTGCTATAGGGTTTAACCACGTTACCTTCCTTTGGTTCTACCTTGTAGGGTAGAATCTTCTCACTTCAGGGTCTTCACACAAGCTGCTTGAAAAACTACACTCTCTTTCCCTGTTCACCTAGAATCATTCCTTAACCTTCCTTTATGGGCTTAGGCATAATTTATTTCTTAGGAAAGAATTCTTGGTCTCTAATCTCAGTGTCTTAGACCTCCCCATTGTAGCATTCATCACAATTTTAATCAAATAATTACTTAGGTAATTAGTTGCTAAAAATCCATTTCCTCTATAAACTGGAAGCTACATGAGACATGGATAATGTTAGTTTTGCTCAGTGCTGCCTAAAATGGTGTGCTTGAGTGCTCAATAAATATTCGTTGAATTAATGTAGACCTTATTTTGCAACTAAATAGGGTTTAGAAAACCTTATAGAGCCCATATTTTATCTCAGGATGCTCAAAGTTTGTGAGGTTGCTCTAAATCATGTTTGCTGCAAACAAAGCAGATTTGGTTGATCTGGTTTTATCATTTTCCATTCTCTTTCCCTTTACTTTTTAGTGATTCTCTGTCCAGAGGATAGGACGACAGAGGGAGAAAGGAATGGCTGAAGAAAGGAATGATGGAGAGAAGAGAGACCACGTAGTAGGTGCCAGCAAAAGAAAACATCCCATCCATGTTAGTTTTCTGTAAGATGCTCCCACCTTTCCTTTCTCTTCCTTTTTTCTACATTCCTTCCTTTTTATTCTTTCTTTTTCTCTTCATTTTTCTTTCTTTTCTTTCCTTCTATCTTCCCACATCTTTCCTCCTGACCTTCTTAGTAGATACGTGATGTGTGTTTTAGCTGGTACCTCTCATTAATAATATGAATATTGTTTTTTGGATTCTAAAGTGCCTGTATGTCCAAGATATTTTCCTATCAAAAGCTGAATGTTAAAGATGAGTCTTTAGCTAATGAATTAAATTAGAATTTCATTTGTCAAATCACATGTAAATTTTTCTCTCTTCTCAGTACTTCCTTATATTTTAAAATATAAAAATCTCTGTCTTTCTAATATTGAAAGCTGTATTCAAGGCATATAGGGGTTATTCAAGGTTGTAGGGCAGTAGACAAATTTAATGGGGGACAATGCCACTTCACAGAAGAAAAGTCCTAATTCCATATGGTAATCATCTCTAGGCGAATCTAAGGCATGGTTTGTTTTCCATTGGAAACTCTCCCAATTCTGTAGATTCACACTTAGAATCTGGAGAATTGTCATAAATCACCTCAAACTGTGATTTTCCATCTTTCAAAAGCAGAACCCATTTTTTTCAGACACAAAATTAAAATATTAAAATGACAGACTGGAGTTGGGGAAATCCACCCCAAATAAAATTCTGATTTAACTATGTGCCCTTCCTGGACTACAGCATATCTGATGGAGTCTATCTTCATAAATCCTCATAAATGCTTAGCCTTGCTTAGGGGTACAGGACATATGATCTGCCCATTCTCTTCCTCCTCACTCCCTTAATAAATTATACAGAACCCATTTCAAAAACCACTGATTTAATTTTATACTAACTGTATGTAAATATCACTTCTTGTAATCTAACTTCATATTTGACAGTTTTTTGTGTGCTTCACTGATACACTTCAAACTCAGTATAAATAAATTTATAAATAAAACATTTACTGCTATCATTCAGCTCTTCCCAAACTCTGATTCATTTATTCCATAAATTAGCCCATGGGACAAGTACCACAATGCCTTCCTTTACTTCAAGTCTTTCTTCATCCTTGAGAATGGTGCTGCGGTACTAGGGCAAGGAGACCCAAGGTTATGAGCTTTAGCAGAAATAGTATTCTGTTTGATCCCTTCAAGTCTTCACTATCTGTCCATAGGTTAATCCTGCTGTTATTTTCTTATAAGGTTGTTCTCTTCTTTACTTTTCATCTGCCTTGCTAGATGACAAGGACTTTCAAGAGCTCAAGCTGTTTTCAATTTTGGAGAAGAAGAAAAATTAGCCTGCCATTTAAGCCTCCCAGGGTGTGTAATGAAGCACTCTGCTGAGAAGTCAGGTTTTAGAAAGCAGCCTAGATATTTCCTTAGTTGGGGATTTATGAGGACAGACTGTCAGATATACTGTGGTCTAGGAAGGGCACATTGTTAAACTGGAATTTCATTTTACTTGGGGTGGATTTCCCCAACTCCACGCAAAAGCATTCGTTAAGCTGCTAACTTATGGGAGGCTGCCTAAGAGGAACTGCATTTCCATGCACCACTACCCTTTAGAGAGAAGCCTCAGATATGTCAATCCTTGTGCTATCTTTCACAGCTCTTGTTACATATTGTCATCTTATTTCCCTCTAGTTATTTTCTTTGGGGTAGCTGTTTTTCCACAATTAGTTTTAATATTCTTAAGGGCAGGACCATGTCTAATATTTACTGGAGGGCTGAGCAAATTGTAAAGATGAAAAATTATAAATATTGAATGAGTTGATAGCCCTGTCTATTAGTAGTTACTACAATCCATGCCAGGGTTATACTGTCTCTATTTCTCTATTATTCTCTACAGACTGTTAGCAACTTATTTCTCCAATAGGCAAAGGGAGTAGGGGAAAATGTAAGAGCTACCACTTATTAAAAACTTACTATGTGCTGCATATTGTATCAAAGGATTTGTATGTTTTATTTCATTGTCTCCTCCCAACAATCTTTAAATGCCAGAATTGTAATCTTCATTTCACAGATTTAACACTGAAATCATGGGGGAAACTTACCTCTAATGTACTAGCTTTAAAATGCCTTTCTCTTATCTTAAGTAAAGATTATTGAGTTACTGTTTTTTAATTGAAAATGAATCCTTGCAAACTAAAAAAGTATCTTCTGTGTCAGACTTCTATGACCCTGAGCAAAGTATTAAACAGCCATGACATATAGGTGAGAGGAGGGGAGGACATTCAGCCCTTCAGTTGTGCCTCTCCTGTTTCCCCATTTGGGAAGGGGCAGAGTCTGTGCTTTAAATATATATGGGCTCTATAGTCATCAAAACCAGGTTTGGATCTGGGCTTTAACACTATCTAGCTGTGTAATTTTAGGAGACTACCTTTTCTGAGCCTCAGTTTCCTTAGTTATAAACTAGGTATAAAAATCTGTACCACAAAATGCTGTAGGGATAACTAAATGAGAGACTATGTCTAAAGGTTTAGCAAAGGGCTGAGAATATTGGTGATGGTCAGTAAGTGGTACCTAATGGTAGCAGTTGAGGTAGCAATTGAAGTAGTAGTTAAAGAATTATCTTACATGCCTCATGTGAGAACATATCCAGTGTTTCCTGTAAAGTGCTGAGCAAAGAGCGGCTCCTTCATATAAACTTATTTAATGTCAGGTTATGTGTCAAGCTTCTTCCATTTAAGAGAAGACCCTTTAAGCAAAATATTCTTCCCTATAAAAAGAATTAGCAATGAACAGCTGTGGGCATGGCCTTGGCTTCCTAGGTAAAAGAGGTCAGCTCATAATACAGTGTACAACAAAATTGCCAGATGATTCATGGCCAAGCCAAACCCTAAAAGAAGTTGATAAATGACAGAACCTTAGAATGATATCATGAATATTTAGAAAGACTGACCAAGAGAAGGTAAGAATTGGTATTATGCCTTGAGTTTGAGTAAAAAGGTTCATTTCAAATTCTGAAATGATTCTCATCTTTCACAAAATGTTCTGTGATTTTTAACTCAAGGTGTATAGGTGACTTAAAAGACACCAATCACATTATTTATATCTTGATGGGAAAAGGCATTTCAAAGTAAGAGCCAGGACGTTTTTGTATTATCTGTAGTGTCAGAACCTCATATTAGTCAGGCTCGGCTAGCTTCAGGCACTGGTAACAACTCCCAAATCTCAGTAGTTTAAACACATAAAATGTATTTCTGTATCACTCAAAATCTGCTGTAAATCAGGCCCTCCATGCCTGATTTACATGACTCAGTGATCTTGGGTCCCCACCATCTCAACACCTGGGATTCACAGTCCTCACAGAAAGGGAAGACAGAGACTTGAGAATTGTGCAGAGAGATATCACTGATTGAACCTGGAAAAGGTACACATCTCCCCACTCCATTTCCTTGGCTAGTGTTGTCACATTGCCCTGCCTGACCACCTGGTAGTTAGGAAATATGCTCTTCTATTGTCCAAAGAAGGCAAGGAGCACAATGACATGAGCAGGCCCTAGTAATGTCTTCCAGAGACCCTAAGGTGATTTCAGATACCAGTTTCTAGTTTGTAAATTCTATTCATTTATTGATTTATTTAACATTTCTTGTAAAGCTACTTTGTGGTATGTGTTGGTAGTGGTAGCATTTTGATTGCTCAGCCTCTTGAGCTCATGGGAAAGAGCCTTAGTGGGAGTGGGCATGGTGCCAGCTATGGCATCTCATGATATGTAGTGACCACAAATGTTCTCACCAGATTGCTGCCATGATTTTGGTGGAGGCTTTGGCCCCATTTGCTCCTGCCTTGTTTTCCAGTCTTCTTGGCAATTCTCTGAGCCAGCCAATAATAACCTTTCCAAAAAGTCCTTTTCTAAATTTAAATTAAGTACAGCTGGTTTCTGTTGCTTGCATCCAGAATTTGACTAGCATAGCAATGTTGTAGGTACTCCACAAGAGAGACTAACCAGCTAAAAGGGCTATCCTCTATATTCCTATAGAATTTTCCTTTCTCTCACTCTGTCACTTTTTCTTCTGTTGTGGTGTTGGTGTTTTATGTATACAGTGGCTCTTGTCTGCTAGACTGTAGGTTGTGTTCTTTGAGAGCAGAATTAATGTCTGAATTTGTTCATTTTTGCACATCCAGTGATACTTGTCATAGTGCCTTGCCTGTGGTAGATGTTCAATATATTTTTGTTGAATAAATGATTGTTTTTACTTTAAAAAATACATTAAGACATAGTTCTTGTCCTCAAAGAGTTTACAGTCTGTTAGGGAAACTAGATGTGGAAATTAATTTTGGTTCAAAACCGAAAGAAACGAGTGTCCTCTGTTGCAGGAATATGGTGGAAGATGTGACTGATTTTTACCAAGAGAGAAAGCTCAGGGGAAAAAATGAGTTCAATACAGTGATGATAGTTGACCCAAGTAATATTTTGTTAGGAAGAATAAAGGAACAAACTGGATTTTAAAAAGGAGGCAGGAAAGTTCTTTGAAAGTTTAAGAAACTTCAGGTTGTCCAGTGTGACCCCAGAACAGAGTCTGTAGAGCATTGTAGTAGATGGAACATGTGGCCTGAGATGTAACTGAGGATAAAACTATGGGGTCCTTCACTACCATGCAAAGGAATGTGGACTTTACTCTTGAAGCAATTCAGAACATTGGAGAAACTGAGCCAGCAAAGATGACAGTGGTGTGACCCAGGCCATCACCCCAAGAAGTCTGAGCCATTGGCCTTTTTCCCCTGCATTTTTTGATTGCACACCAAATTGAACAATGTAGCATTAAGAGGCCTTCAAGGAAGACTGTCTGGATGCTAAACATATTCCCCTTGTCCCCACTGTACACCAAACCTACCTCGTCCTGATATGTCAGAGTGATATCCTGTCAGGAAAGTAATATTTGTTCTTTCTATTGGTCCCTTGGCATGAGAATTCTGAAGTTCCAGATTAAAGCCATAAGTTTTGCTCAATACGAGTCTATGTCCCCTGGCAGAAGAGTTTCACCTTTGGTAATCAGACCTCTGAACCAGCAATGGCCAGAGTTGTGGGGATGTGAAGCACCATTTCCCAAGTGTGTTACTGAGAGTGACAGCAGGGGAAGCCAAGTATTCTATGTGTTGTTGACAGAGCACCAGCAAGTGTCACTTATTTAGAATGTGTGTTGTGACCTGAGGATGGCTCTCCATCACTGAGAGGATGGTCTCTGAGCTGCAATCACTGCTATGCCCTCTACCAAGCCATTCGATTGCTCTGTCAGTTTAGCAGCTTCTGCATGATGCAGCATGTGGTATGACCAGTGGGCTACCTGCACTCCATTTATGAACAGTGATGGGATCCTCATTGCCATCTAGCTGGTGGGTGATACAGTTCCAAAGTCCCACCTTAGCATGTAGTTTTTCACTACTCCTGGTACTAACTCTTGAAATTTGGGCTCTGTAAGAGGAAAATTCTGAGATGGTGATTAACATGCAGTAATTTTATTAGTGAGTGCTTTGGGGTAGAAGAAAAAGGAAAGGAAGGGAAGAGAAAATAAGAAGTAGAATTGAGAGGAGAGAATAACTGGGCTATGATAAAGTCTAAACATAGGCCTCCTCCAACTCCGCAATTATTCTGAATTTGGTAGTGTCCTTTGTGGTCATCTCCTCTTGAAAAAGGACAGGGCTGAACATTTATGCCCCCAAGTCTCTTAGCCATTGCATGTGCCTGCCCTAGAAAGGGGATGTTTCTTTAAGAAAGATGGTTCTCTTAAAGTAAGGCAATTCTCTGAGAAGTCTAAGAGATGAAAGCTATCAGTTAACAACTGTTGCAAAAGCTGGGAAAATGAGTTTTTCAGTTTTAAAGGGAGGATCTGGGATGTACAGTATAGCACATCTACAACACATGGGATGAGTAAGAGGAAAAGGTAAAAGATAAAATCAGAGAGACAATGTATTGCATAAAATTAGTTCTGACAACTTGAAACAAAAAGTAGACAACAGTCACTTGATCAAATGTGGATGTATTTTTACCACATTAGCAAAAACCTAACAGTAGGCATTCCAAGCTGGTATCATTCCATGCTATCAGGGCCTCAAGATCCTTTTAACTTTTGCTCCCCTGTACTTAGCATGCAGGCTCTTCATCCTCATGGTCATGAAATAGCTGCTCTAGCTGCAGGTATTACGTTCTTATTCAAGGCAGGGAAAAGACAGGTGAAGGGCAAAATACCCATGCAAGCTGAGTCTGTCCTTACCTAAATGATGAAAAAATAGCTTTTTCAGAAAAAGCCCACCAGAAGTTTTCCACTTATATTTCATTAGCTACAAATGGGTCATATGGTTACTTCTAATTCCAAAGGAATCTGGAGAGTTTAGAGTTTGTAACTGAGCTCATACTGCACACACAATACTGGAGTTCTGTTCATAAGAAGGGAAAACTGATAGGATATTGGGTAGTTAACCAGCAGTGTCTGCCACAGGCAGGTGGACACCAGATCACCTTCAGGTTGGAGTTTGGATGTTATTCTAAATGCGATAGCCACTGAAGGGATTTAAGGAGGTGTGAGTTAATTTATCCGGGCAGTTGGATGTAGAATGGGTTATAGAGAGGAAAAGAAGATGGGAAGACAGCTTAGATGCTGAGGTAGGTCTAGAGAGAGAAATGGATGGTGCAGACGAGGGGGCAGCAGTACAGATGGGGTTTATAAAGACTCTCCGAACTTTAACATGCAACTGCATCTTGGATAGGTAAGTTCATTCTGGTTAGAATCCTTCTATCATGTAGGAAGGGAGGATTCTGATATGTAAACATATCAAGTATCAACTTGATTAGTCCCTTTAACAGAGCCTGTGGCCTTGCAGTGAGGCTAGCCTGAGTGATCGATCATGTCATCCTCATCTTCAGGCAGGTAAAGAATCATTATCTTCATTTCATAGATCAGTTGAAATGCGACCATACCACCTCTTTAACTTACAGTTGAACACAGCTAACTGAATTTGTTTCTGAATCTGACATTTGTGAATCTTTGCTGAGTATTACATGTGTCTCTTTCCTCTATCCATATAGTTGTTACCTTTTCCTTAGTTTCATTTCTCCTATGTTTATTTTCTCCTTGGTATATATAACACATTTTCAAGATTTCCAGACCCTCCTTCCCAAAACCTTTTTTTGGGTTAAACCCAAGCTGAAGATATTTATAAATAGCAAAGAAGAGAGAACTCCCTGGTAGCCTTTTATAGAACAGATATTTCTGGAAGTTTTTTTTTCTACACATAAACAAAAAAGACCATCTGACACCACCAAGTGGCTATACCAGAAATTACATAGGAAAAAGAAGAATTTCTTTTACTTCCTTTCCACCTGACACCCTGGTAGAAAACCAGATAATAATTTGATTGCTACTTTCGTGGAGTGACGCTATTTCACTAGTTTCTCTGAATTCTGAGATACTTTCATGAATAAGAGGAAGCAGACTTTATACGATGAGGGAAAGGATCACCACTTTGGATTTTTCTTTGATTTAATGTATTCTTATTCCTATATAAACTGAATCCCAAATAGTTTCCATGAATTACTCAAGGTTCTACAGTTGGTAAGCAGGAAACTGGGACTTGATCACTTTGTCTGGTTCATTGTCTACTTTCCTGACAAGTACGGTATCATAAATCACTGTCATATAGATAACAGTGGTCAGAAGAAATCATGCACATTCAAGCATAAATTCAAGTGTTTATGAAGGGTGATGGATAAAGTCTTAATTGCTATTTAGGATTTCTCTGACCCTGATTCCTGTATCATTTACTGGCATTATCCAGCTACTAGTAACTTGTATATAATAGGAACTCATCAAGTGTATTTTGACTGAATAAATAAATAAGTTTCTTTCTTTTTCATTCGTAATAGCTGAAGTGAAAACAAACCACGTCCCAAGCTATTCCATCTAAAAGGTGTCACTCCATATCTGAGAACCATACAGATGATCATGTACCCAGAATATTATTTAACTCCACCCCCATCAGACTTGTCTCATAGGCATTTCCTTGACATGGGAAAACAACTATGGAAAAATTATGATTATGTTTGATTCAAGCAATCAGCTGTAGGCTTTCTACATCATCTTAGTCCATCAAATTGGTAAGTTGTTGGATGAGGCCAATTGATGCTGCGGAAAATATAACTGAATAGTTCTGTCAGTATGGGAACAGCCACCAGAACACTATGATTATCTCAGTAGCTTACCTTTTGAGAAAACCTTTTTAGTGATTGGCAGGAGATGCAGCGATGGGACCTTAATTGTGGAATTTAATACTTGCTTTCAATCCTGCCCTAGTCCTAATGTGACCACCAATGGGTCTTATATTACTGCATCATAATTTATTTTAACTACAGAGTCTTTATCCTCATTGAAGATAATTCTGCTGTACTTACACTTATAACTCTTTCTCCTATGCCTATGTCTGTTTAGAATTCTCTATTTTCATTATATTAGAAAACAGGATAGCCACAGCAGAAAGAATTGACATTTTGGAACCAGAGTTATGGATTTGAATCCTGGTATTGCCATTTATAGATCTGTGGCCTTGGACAAAACTTTAACCTCCCTAACCTCCAATTTCAACAGTTTAAGGGCTATTCATATTCATAAATTCAGATACACTGAAAGATAAGATATACTAAAGTACTGAGCACAGCATCTGATGTACAAACACACACACAAAGCATGTGCTAAATAAATGGGAGCAATTCAAATCATTATTGCTATGGTTATCATTAATATAATTTCCATCAAAAACAGTTGTCTACAAATTTATTATTTTTAATTGGCCTGGGTATGTAAGATCATTAGGACGAGTGTGGCTCTTCTGTGAACAGACATTCTAGGTCAGGTAAAAGATCAAATGAGGGTATTTTTCCCCCTTAGCACTATCATGCAACAGAGGAACTAATCAGCTTCTATTCATGGTCCCTTGGGCTCTGCTTCTATGATGTGCACAGTGGCAATTTTTCTCAAGTGTGGAAATTTAAACTTTATTACAGGGAAAATCTGCCTAGATGTTCGCCTATATCAAAAACACTAATTGTAAATTGTACCTTTATTATGTGTTTTTGGAAATGTGCATTTAGTTCAATTACCTATGCATTCAGAAGAGCTTTCACTTGAAATTAGTTCAAATTAATGAAGCTCATAATTAATCATGACAGCATCTAAGTGCTTTTGTAAACTAGTCATATGTTTACTGGTAGGATGTATTAATTGAGTTGTTAGTGTTTATCAAGTATATGGATACTGAGATCCTTTGTAATAACTCCAAATATCTTCTAAGGGTCCACAATCCCTGGAAAGTACCCTCTTATCTATTCTAAATCTCTCATTTTATAATCACAGCTATTCTTATCAGAGGTGTGAAGTAGTTTACCCAAGGTCATAATGTTAGTCCATTTCAGAACCAGACATTGGACTCACGTACTGGAGCCTTTATCATATACTGACTCTGCCATACTGAAGTTTCCCAAAGTTCAGTCCCTCTTACATAACACCTTAAAAATTTTATGCATATTTGTTTATCACTATTAATATTATTCACCTTATATTTCTGTTCAAATCAAATTCAAATTAAAGCAAATTTAAATTTAAACTTGGCTTTGTCCTAAGAAATAATATCCACAAAATTACTGGTTTCAGATGATATGTTTCCCTTCTAATACATATCAAATTAATATGCAACAACTAAAATATATTTATAAAGATGTATTCATGTACCACTTAGAATCATTTCAGATACCAGTACACACCCAGCCCAATACCTTACTGTCTCCCTAGAGTAGGAATCTCAGTGTTTCTCTTTCCTTCCACTGGTTTTCTTTTCCCTCTTGCATATTTCTGTGAGTGCTCAGGATAATCATTAAAGATGAAGCTTTAAACTATTGTGAACAGAGATGCATGGCTTGATGTCCCAAAATGAATTTAATATTTAGAAATAACACTTGTCTCTAATGCAAATGTTCACATCATATCTAGGTCCTTTTAATATATTCACTATTTATTCCTTCCATTTCCAGAAATTCTACAGGAAGGATTCTGGTCTGCTACAGTAAATAGAGCATGAAAATCAGGTCTGGCTTGAATTTTATCCTAGACATTAACTCTATCTTCAGCTTGTGCAGGCTTATTCTTAGTGGCTAAGGTGTAGCTAAAAATTAATCTTTCCTTCCCTTCTAAAAACATTAAACCTCAAAGAGAAGATAGATATACATCACATTTCAATGTAAGGGGGGTTATCCACATAAGCATTCACTAGATACATTTCTGTGTTGCCCTGCTAGGGGCTGTATGTAAATTAAGCATGGAATAGCAGAGTGGTTAAGAATAGGCACCTGTATGTTGCCTGGATTTTAGTGAAGACTTATCCACCTCTAGCTTTTATATCATCAGCTCCTTACCATACTTGAATCTCAGTTTCATCATCTGCAAAATAGGGATAATAGCAACTACATCACAGTTTGCTATAAGGAATAAATAATATCTTATGGATGCAACTCTTAGCCCAGTGCTTGACAATTATTAGGACCTTGACAAATTCAGTTTTTACTATAACAGGAAAGCTGGTTTGCACCTTTGGGAACTTGGAGTTCCATGGCCCATGTTATATATAAACGGGATGCTCAGGAGATACCATTTTAAAGGGCATTAAATGATTAGTGGTTTCCCATTAAAAAGGGAAAAATATAAGATTATTGCCAAGTGATTCCTTTATATGCCCCAATTAAATTCTTGGTCTTTCATCTCAGGAAATTACTTCTATCACAATACGGATAATAGCATTTTGAGCCCTACTAAACACTAGGCCCTAGATCAAAAGTGTTCAGCATCCTTCTAAGAAAAGGCTATTTTTCCTTTCTGTGGGGGAGAGAGCCATGCCAAAAAAGCACACATGGCTTTACCAGATGCTTAGTCATTCAGTGAGGCAAACGCCACATGTCAGAAAAAATAAATAAGAAGAAGGGTTTGCACAGATTTTTTTGTAAAAGCCAAGACTACCTAAAACATAAACTGGCTGATATATTGGAGCATTTACACCTGTTTCCCTTATTTAAAAAGATGAACACATTAGGCTAATCTTACTGCTGTTCTTCTTACTTTTAATGCATTTGTCCTTACTTGGGGAGCTACATTTCTACCATTTAAAGAAAGAAAGAAAGAAACAAACAAACAAACAAAAACGTGCACAAAATGAAAGAGCAGAAATTAGTGAGTTATAACTCAGAACTAGTCTAATCCAGTGGAAAAAAGAAAAAGAGAAATGAGGGACTTCATCTACAGAGGATATATCTGATTTATAAGTCATTAAATAGGGTTATTTCACAGCTTTCAAGGCTGTTTCAAATGAGTAATTCAGATTTTGGCTTTTACTGGAACTATACCTGAAGGAAGTAAAATTTAGTAATGCAGTATTCCTTTCTCCACCCCCAGCAACCCCAAAATTATCTAATCTTTTTATAAGAAGGTTTATTGGAAACATGGTTGAAATGATGAGCAGGCCACTTGGGATCTGGTCCCAGTTCTCCTACTAGGTGTACAGACACCCTGAGCTAGTTGCCTCTTAATGCTCATATCCCTCATTTGCAAAACAGAGAAGGTGGGCTCCATTATTGCTAACATCCCATAATTACTCACCCAAAATGACAGGGTTTTAGCAACTGAGGAAATATTTTACTCTGAACACATCACTTGATTAAACTAGAAAAAACTAAGAAGGAAAAAAAATCCGTTTTCCAACATCGCCTTTGCTTTAACTTTTCATGTGAAAAATAAAAATCCGTGTTAAAGAATATTTTAAGCCTTCTGACTTAAAAAAAAACAACAATTTAAACAGATTTTGTTGAAAATTCAGAAGTTTTATATGCTACCCTCTAGTGGAGACTAGAACCTACTTTGCTAATTCCATCAGAAAGTGCATTCAGATCTGTTATAGCAAAGGAGGAAGGGGAGTTCTGTTTAAATTGAAATCATTTACAGTCCTTCTCAAAGTGTAATCCAAAGACCTCAGGCATAAGAATCAACTGGTTAAACACATAGCTTTCCAGAGCCCCTCAAGAACAACTAAACTAGACTCCTTAAGAGTGGGGCCCTGGAATCTGCATGGTTTAACAGAGAACCTAGCTGATTCTTAAGCTCATTAAAATTTGAAAATCAATGTTCTAGCTCATACCTGAGAGCCATGGTATGGATATGGGCATTATCATAAATCTATCACAAATCATTTTGTTATCCTTAACACAGCAAGCACATAAGGCCCTCTGTGACTGAGACTCTACAGTCTTAGCCTTTAGGTCCTGGTACTTCCATTACTCCCTCTGTCTTTGCCCCAAGTTGACACCACTATCACCGTTAAATTCTATGTGGAACTCTTCTGAGTCTCTAAAAGTATCTGTGCAATTGATTCAGCATTTTAAACATGCTATTCACTCAGCATGGAATATGCATTCTCCCAACTTAAATTTGACTGTAAATATCATACCATTTTTAGTTATCATTAATAAAACTGAAAAGGATAATGCTAACTGAAGTTGAGATTCATGGCAGGAACATTAAATCCTGCAGGCTGCATTTAGTTTATTCCATCTCCATATGCCATTTATTCCAAGTATGTTGGCTACGCAGAAACAGCATTATAGAAATGTTGCCAATGGCCATTCCCCCTTCCAATCATATGACTGACCTAGAGCCCCTTTATTCTTTACCTAAGTTAGAAATACTTGAGTAGACCAAGGATAAAGATAAACAAAGATCAAAATGTCAACTTTAACTCCAACAAAAACTTGGTAGGAGACTGTAGTTAGATCTTTGGGTTCCACTGGAGGGAAGGTTTTGGACTACAGTATAGGCTCATTAACCAAGAACTTCTGGCCTGAATTGTTTTGGGGTCAAGATGGAAGAAAAGGAATCCTAATTCTGGTGTTGCAGTATTTTAGTAAGATTCTCTCCCTCCAATTTAGGAAGCGAACAAGAGTTGCCTGTAGGAAACCCTGCTTATATAGGAACTCAGGAGAAGTAGGCTTTCTAAGGACCAAAATGTATTTTTCATTATCTATTCAAATGATGACTTGCCTGTAGCCTGAGTTCTTGATAACAGAGTGCAGTATGTCTGCTCTGGGCCAGTGGGCCTGCACTGATCTGCTTGTTTTCATAAAAGATGCTGTTTTGTACATGTTACAGAAGAGGGTTAAATGCTGTAGTAAAACTTTACTTACTAATATGATAGTGAGTGGCTATTTTCTTTCTCAATTAAGTTTTTAATGGAGATAATTATAGATTCACATGTAACTGTAAGTAATAATAAAGAGTAATCCTTGTATACTTTACCTAGTTTCTCCCAACAGAGGAATTTTGCAAACTAGAGAATAAAATCAAACCAGGATATTGACATTAATACAATCCACTGATCTTTCAGACTTCTCTAGCTTCTCATTTGCACTCAATGTGTTTGTCAATGTATATGTGTGTGTACTAAGTTCTTTACGATCTTATCACCATGCAGAGTTTACTTCCTTAAACTCATTTATGCCCACCACAACAGGATCCTGTATGTTTCCCTTTTATGACCACACCCACTCTTCTGGTTTCCTCTGTATGTCCCCTCCATCCCCAACTTTTGTCAATCACTAATTTGTTTTCTATTTCTAAAATTTTGTTTTGAGAGTTCTTTATATTCTAAATATAGTCCTTTATATTCTAAATATTAGTATTTGTAGTTTGCAAATATTTTCTCCCAGTTTGTAGTGGGCTTTTCATTCTCTTCACATGGGTTATTTCACAGAGCAGAAAGTTTTTAATTTTGATGAAGTCCAATTTATTTATTTTTCCTTTTATAGATCATGCTTTTGGTGTCAAAGTCTACAAATTCTTGCTTAGCACTAGATCCTGAAGATTTTCTCACATTTTTTTCTAAGAGTTTTATAATGGTATGTTTTAAATTTAGGTCCATGATCCATTTTGAGTTAATTTTTGTATAAGGCATATTAAGCCGAGGTTCTCTGTCACCATTTGCTGAAAAGAATATCTTTCCTCCATTGAATTGTTTTTCCACCTTTGTCAAATTAGTCAGACATTTTTGCACGAGTTTGCATCTGGATCCTCCATTCTGTTCCCTTTGCCAGTACAACACTGTTCTGATTATTGTAGCTATATAGCAATTCTTAATTTGGGGAAGATAAATGCCTCTCACTTCATTTCTTTGGTCAAGATCATTTTAGCTCTTCTAGGGCCCATGTTTTTCTATGTAAATTTCACAACAAGCTTGTCTGTGTCTACAAAAACCTTGCTGGGATTTTGACAGGAATTGCATTAAGCCTCTATATAGCATATAGCTCAGTATGGGGACAACTTGCATCTCTACTATGTTCAGTCTTCCAATTCCTGAATATGGTGTGTCTCTCCATTTAATTATTTTTGTATTTCTTTCATTAGTACCTCATAATCTTCAGCTTATGGATCCCATACATGTTAAGTGTATACCTAAGTATTTAACTTTATTTGGCATGATTGTAATGGATCTTTTAAATTTTGATTTCCCTATGTTGTTTGTATATAGAAATATGATTAATTTTTTGTGGTTGACTTTATACCCTACCAGCTTGCTAAACTTCACTCACCAATTCTAGGAATATCATCTGTAGGCTTTGGGGAGGTTTTAGGTAAACGATCCGGTCATCTGTGAATAGGAACCATTTTATTTCTTCCTTTCTTGATCTATATGCATTTTACTTCTTTGTCTTGCCTTAGTTCAGTAGCTAAAAAATTTCTAGTACTATGTTCCATAAGAGAGGTGAGAGTGGACATCCTTGCCTTGTTCCCAATATTAGGAGGAAAGCATTCAGTTTTTCACCATTAAACTTGATGTTAGCTGTGGTTTTTTTTACATATGCTCTTTATCACGGTAATTTCTGTCTACCCCTTACTTGCTGAGTGTTCATCATGAATGAGTGTTGGATTTTGTCAAACACTTTTTCTGTGTCAATTGATATAGTCACATGATTTCTTTAACTTGTTGAAATGGTGATGTCACATGCATTGGTTTTTGTTGTTCTTCCTGTTACTGTTGTTATTGTCTCACAGGTCCCTGATCCTCTGTTCATTTTTTTCCATCTATTTTCTCTCTTGTTTAGAGTGGGTGAATTCTATTGCTGTGTCCTCAAGTTGCATTAACTCTATCCTCTATCAACTCCACTCTACTCTTGAGCCTATCCAGTGAGTGGTTTATTAGTGTTGTCACATTTTTTAATTCCATAATTTCTATTTGTTTTTAAAACTATAATCAATTTTATTTCTTTCTCGAAATGTTTTGTTCATTTGTTTCAAGAGAATTTATAATTGATTGTTGAAGCATTTTTATGATGGCTGCTTTAAAATCCTTTTCAGATAATCCCAACATGTGATTTATGCCTGTGGATGTTGGCCTTCATTGATTGATTGTCTTCTCTCATTCAAGTTGTCATTTTCTTGGTTCTTGGTATGATGGATGATTTCAACTTGTATTGTGGACACAGTCTGTTATGTAGGAGACTCTAGGTCCTATTTAAGTCTTTCATTTTAATAGGCAGCCACCTATTTAGGTTTAACTTATAGGTCTTAGCCTTTGTGGGCTGTGTTTTCAATGGCAGTTTAATTTTTCAATGCCTTGGTAGTTTTATTTTGATCTGTTTGGGTATTTTGGTATTTATTAAGCTCCCTCTGGCTCCTGCTAGGGCTGCCTGATGGACCAAAAGGGATTTTCTTAGGTGGCCTCAGGTGTGTGTCTCTGGGAAGGCTGGAGAGTCTCAGACTCAGCAGGGAAGGGCTGCTTGTTTCTGACAAGGTTCCCAGTGGACCTTCCTTGCCAGTGGTATTCGGCTTGCCTGGTGCTGCCAGCAGGACTTCTTTTCCTGAGGGAAGAATAAGCCTACCTGAGCTGCCTTCTCTTTTTTGGCTCAGGGGTTGGGAAACCATGGGTCTGTGTCACCTCCCCCTGTTGGGTGACACCTGCTATTATTAGTTCCTTCAGTCCCAGGAAACCATCTCACCTTCCTCCTACAACCTTTCAGCATTCATCTTTGTTGTCTCTTGCTTCTTCCAGTGTTTACATTTGTGCACAGTGGGAAGGAGAGGGAGAAACTCATCTATACCATTCTATCCTGACCAGAAATCTAATTTCATTCTAAGGAAAAAAGAAGCTTAGTTTAAATAGTAATTCTATTTTTTTTTCCTGTAAGCCAGTTTCTACCTGTGACTGCGAAGGGGCAGCATTTGCCTTATGGGTTTTGGCCCCCTTTTATCCTCAGCAGTGTGTTTATTCTCACTCTCCATCCTCTACTCCCCTTTTCCCTTCAACCCTCTCCCATATGCTGAGGTATGATTTTGGAGTGATTTTTAAATATATGAAAAACCATTGGCAGGGAATGCAGAAATACAAAACAGGACAGCCTTTGTGTTATTAAACACAGAGAGAGCTGTAACATAGGTCAATATAAGTATCCAGGGTTTTGTACTGCTATTAAATTAATTCTGCACTTTAAAATAAAAAGATCTGACATTCATTCACTTACTTTTAATGACTGATAGAGCTTATATGTTTCAACATTCTTAGAGGTTATTTGTATTTGGCACAGATCAAAGTGAAACAAAATACAGCCCTAAAGGCATAATTTCAGATAGCTGGTAAGTAAGGATGTTATTTTAATAGAATGAGTTTGAAGTGTCATAGAGGGTAATTCAGTATATTTATATTTTGGAGGAAGCTGTATTATCTTTAAAGAATGGATTCCAAAATTATCCCTGCCTTTTATGTTTTTAATCATGATATTTCATTTATTTTGACATTTCAAAAATATTAAAGAGCTATTAAAATTTTTAGGTTTGATCAAAACCAATATTGAACAGTGTTGTTTTGGAGAATGAATTGAAATAAGTTCCATTTTCTTATGGGGCTGAATGTTGATTAGGCTGTAATATATATAGGCTCTTGTCCATTGAGTAGGAGTGGTGGCATCTATTTTCCAGCTCTCTTTATAGATGTGGACTCAACGTGTATCTTTGCTGACATTTTCATCTAATGCTCTGACACTGTTTCTTCAAAATCCTCCTTCCCTCCCCTTTGACTGAGAAAGCATGACAGGTGTCATGCACCTATCCATCCATTGTCAAACAACTGTTAATGCTTAAAGGACTTATGAGAAAGAGGTTATGAGATAGACTTAGGTCCCTGATACTTATATTTATTTTTTTACATCCTCATTAGGCTGGGGTTATCTGTGAGATATGGCACAGTATCTGACCTTTTGTATCCTCTTTATTTTATCTCCTCACAACTCACAAGTTTGTTTCCTTATTATTTTTTAAAAATGTAAAACACACTAATGCCTTCAGCATACAAAACTATCAATTCTGGAAAGTATTTATTTAGCAGGATAAAAATATTCCATCTACTTTATTAAAAAATCTTAGCATTTTTCTATTTTTCACTTTCTTCCTGCATTATAGCATTCATCCCATTTTAACAGGGACCTCGACAGTCTACACTCTAGGAATAAAGCAAATGTTTTCCCTCATTATATAGATAATGCTAAACGGAGTTTCCCTGCACTCATAGAAAGAGAGCAACTTTTCTTGAGCCTTATGATTTGTGCTCTGGATGTATGGTCCTTTGAAGTCTAGAAGGAAACAAAAGAGGATGCAAGCATTTTGTGTAGAGGAATAAGAAGGTGTGGAAGTGTAACTGGAGGTAGGGAAATAAGTGAGGTGATTTATAACATTAATGACCTTACCTCAAGGCACTTGTCCAAGAAGGCACTCTCCTACAACTATGACATGCCCAGTGAGTGAACTGAGTGAACGGTCACTGCAAAGGACATTGTTAAAAGGCCCATGACCCATGGTATTTTGTAGTCATTGCCAGTCACCCACAAAGCCTGTGAGTGAAATTTCCTATTACTCACAAAACAGGCCAAGCAGCCTGTGGCAGTTAGGACTCTAATTTGTACTAAGAAGAAACCCTATTCAGTTCATACCCACATGTAACCAGCTAACTGCCCTGGAGAGGTAGCATCCTACTAAATGATGAGACTTCATGTTGTCCTCATCCAGTAATGGCCATGCATGCACCTCTTAATAATTTCACAGGATTTCTGAAAGACCAAGTTCCTTAAGCAGAACAATGATAAGTACAGCCCATTTATTTGTAGGTCATTCAGTTAGGCTTTGCACAGGTTATAAGGAGGTACCAAATATCAAGATTCACCTTCACTCTTATAGGATAGAGACAGAACCATGGCAGTCATCAAGATTGCTTGTGCCTTAGCAGGAGCTGGGGTTGGAGAAGGGAAGAGGGATAGCACATGGAGGAGGAAAGGAGTCCAGAGAATGGATCCAGGTTCTCTCCTAATGCTGCCTCTGAGTGACCTGACCTTGCCCAGCACCTATTTCTTGCTCTCCAAGGTAAGACAGATTCCTGATATTGTTCAGTCATTGGGCAACCTTGTACTTCACCCTGAAGCTTGGGCTCATTACCAATCCCAGAGTGAGTCTAATTTGGTCTTTGCCATATATGGAAAAGTCTATTTCCCTGGCCAGTGACTGGTTTGAAAAGAGTTTTATCACAAATTATTAATAACTAATGAGATATGAGGGTCACACCAGCAGGACTTCTGAAAATTCTTCCTTATTCTTAAAAAGAAGAG
This sequence comes from Manis javanica, assembly GCF_040802235.1. NCBI lineage: Eukaryota > Metazoa > Chordata > Mammalia > Pholidota > Manidae > Manis > Manis javanica. The sequence goes on from NC_133158.1 coordinate 11,400,763, forward strand.
GCCTAAGGAAGAATAAATTCTGTTTTCCCCCTTCCCCGCATATCAATATATATTAAAGTTGACATTCCTGGAACTTCAATAGTCATTTCATAACTAAGAGTGAAGTTAAGAAATTCATGAACAATTTAAGCTGGAGCAATAATGAGGCTGAGCCACTCAGTTAACGAACTCTGAAATGCTCTATTTTTAGCTTCTGGATAGGTAGGAAAATAAATCTTTCTTATGGTTTAAGCCAATTTCATGTTGAATTTTCTTACCTCCATCCAAAAGCACACTGAATGAATAAACAACCTGATGGGGAAATAAATACTTTGCATCACTTCATGGACTCCTTTTGGATTTATGACCAGCTAAGAGTGGTATTTCTTTCTAGTAATGGGCTGTCCTTGCATCCCCTTCCAAGTGTTTCTCAGATTGTATAGACTACACTCTATGGAAGACTCCTTCTATAATTAGTAAGCGTTTCTTCTTTCAGTATGGTCAATATGGAGATTAGAAGCAAGGAAAGGACCCCCTGATTAGAATCTGAATTAATAAAATATTATATAAGAAAATAAAAGATGTGTGAATACACATGCAAATTCAAAACCAAAAGAGGGAAATATCCATCTCTAGAAATGCAAAGCAAACTTAAAATCAGAGAGGTGGGACAAGCTTAGATTAGAGTGTGAAAGTATTATGAGAAGCAGGTATAGCTGGATCTGGGGGTTTGTATACCTGCACAGAGAAGGTAGTCTAGGACATAGTCCTTTTCTCCGGGAACCAGAGCTGAGATGCCTGCAGCTAGTCAGGAGTCACAGGGAAGGGAAGATTCCACCTTCCTAGATGGGAGAAGCAGCAATGACGCCTGCTGCATATTCAGGCTTGAAGTTAGAAAAAGTAACCCAATAGAAAAGTAACCCAAAAAATCATTACATGAGTGGGCAGTTCCAAATTCACACCATCAGTATGAAGAAGTTTCTAACTGAGAAATCAACATAGAAATTGACCTAGAATGAGTGCAATTCCTGGACTCTAAGAAAAGACAAAGCCAGCACAGCCCAACAAGGATATTTCCATAACTCAGAGAACCCAGGATATCATGGAAATCAGTTTCAAGTGAAGATAAACTCCCAGGTTAAGAAATCATGGAAGGAAGTGAATTATTGGGATGGAGAGTAAGATGTGTAACAGAAAGAATAATTTGCAAATTAAGAACAAGAAATAATAAAAGCATCTGAAAGGAACTTTATTTTTTAAATGTTTAATTAGGGAAGAAATAGAAGTGATAAAGTACAAAACAGTATAAAAAACAGATTTTGAAAATGGAAAAGAATACAAAGGAAATCTTAAAATGGAAATCATAACTCATTTCAATTAAAAAAATCAATTAACTAGTTGAACAATCATAAAAATACTGATAAATAAACAATATATAAATCGCAGCACAGATCTAAGGAAAAGACCTAGGGTGTGGAACAGAGAAATAAAAACAAGAGAAGTTGAGACATGGAAGACAGGACGACAGGGCTAAATATATGTCTGATAGGAATTCTAGGATAACATAAAGTAAATACAGGAGACCCAATGTTACAAGAGAATATGACTGAGAATTTTCCAGAATTGAAAAAAAAGTAATCTATCCTGAGATTTAAGGAGCACCCCAAGATCAAAATAGGACAGAAAAAAACAAAAACAAAACAAAACAAATCACATCTAAAAGAATCATTGTAAAGCTGCAGAATATCAAAGATAAGCAAAATTCTTAAAAACTACCAGAAACTAAAAGACATATTCCTAGAAAGGAATGACAGTTAGATTGACAAAAGACATATTCAGCAATAACAGTTGATACTTACTGAGCATTCACTGAGGCCTGGGCATTATTTTAAGTATCTTTCACATAATGTTCACAATGATCTGCTGAGGAAGACACTGCTGCTATCCCCATTTCACAGATGGATAAAGAAAAATGAACAAGACAATGGAATATTACATTCAAAGTGATGAGGCATAAACAATTCTGTTACCTCTTAACAAACCTCATCAAGAATGAATTGAAGGTTGTTTCTTTCTTTCCTGACTGCTACACTTAATAATCTATAAATATTTAAAAAGTTGAATAATAATGCAAAGTAAGTGTTAAATATAAGCACACCAAGAGTATATTATCACAACTTCTTCAGAGTTCTGTATAGGGTCACTGTGTGTGCAGTAAGCAGGGTAGAAACTGGTGGAGGAGATAAGTTTTTTTTCTATTTTTATTTTGTTATCACTAATCTACAATTACATGAAGAATATTATGTTTACTAGGCTCTCCCCTTCACCAAGTCACCCCCACAAACCCCATTACAGTCACTGTCCATCAGCATAGTAAGATGTTGTAGAATCACTACTAGTCTTCCCTGTGTTGTACAGCCCTCCCCTTTCCCCCACCCCCCACATTATACATGCTAATCATAACACCCCCTTTCTTCTTCCCTGCCCTTAACCCTCCCTACCCTCCCATTCTCCCCAGTCCCTTTTACTTTGGTAACTGTTAATCCCTTCCTAGGTTCTGTGATTCTGCTGCTGTTTTGCTCCTTCAGTTTTCCTTTGTTCTTATACTCCACAGATGAGTGAAATCATTTGGTATTTGTCTTTCTCCACCTGGATTATTTCACTGAACATAATACCCTCTAGCTCCATTCATGTTGTTGCAAATGGTAGGATTTGTTTTCTTCTTATGGCTGAATAATATTCCATTGTGTATATGTACCACATCTTCTTTATCCATTCATCTGCTGATGGACACTTAGGTTGTTTCCAATTCTTGGCTATTGTAAATAGTGCTGCAATAAACATAGGGGTGCACCTGTGTTTTTCAAACTGGGCTGCTGTATTCTTAGGGTAAATTTCTAAAAGTAGAATTCCTGGGTCAAATGGTAAGTCTATTTTGAGCATTCTGAGGAACCTCCATACTGCTTTCCACAATGGTTGAACTAATTTACATTCCCACCAGCAGTGTAGGAGGGTTCCCCTTTCTCCACAGCCTCGCCAACATTTGTTGTTGTTTGTCTTTTGGATGGTAGCCATCCTTACTGGTGTGAGGCGATATCTCATTGTGGTTTTAATTTGCATTTCTCTGATAACTAGTGATGTGGAGCATCTTTTCATGTGTCTGTTGGCCATCTGAATTTTTTCTTTGGAAAACTGTCAATTCAGCTCCTCTGCCCATTTTTTAATTGGATTATTTGATTTTTGTTTGTTGAGGTATGTGAGCTCTTTATATATTTTGGATGTCAAGTCTTTATTGGATCTGTCATTTACAAATATATTCTCCCATACTGTAGGGTACCTTTTTGTTCTATTGATGGTGTGCTTTGCTGTACAGAAGCTTTTCAGCTTGATGTAGTCCCACTTGTTCATTTTTCCTTTTGTTTTTCTTGCCCGGGGAGATATGTTCATGAAGTCGCTAATGTTTATGTCCAAGAGATTTTTGCCTATGTTTTTTTCTAAGAGTTTTATGGTTTCATGACTTATATTCAGGTCTTTGATCCATTTCAAATTTATTTTTGTGTATGGGGTTAGACAGTGATCCAGTTTCATTCTCTTACATGTAGCTGTCCAGTTTTGCCAGCACCATCTGTTGAAGAGATTGTCATTTCCCCATTGTATGTCCATGGCTCCTTTATTGTATATTAATTGACCATATATGTTTGGGTTAATGTCTGGAGTCTCTAATCTGTTCCACTGATCAGTGGCTCTGTTCTTGTGCCAGTACCAAATTGTCTTGATTACTGTGGCTTTGTAGTAGAGCTTGAAGTTGGGGAGTGAGATCCCCCCTACTTGATTCTTCTTTCTCAGGATTGCTTTGGCTATTTGGGGTCTTTGGTGTTTCCATATGAATTTTTGAACTATTTGTTCCAGTTCATTGAAAAATGTTGTTGGCAATTTGATAGGGATTGCATCAAATCTGTATATTGCTTTGGGCAGGATGGCCATTTTGACAATATTAATTCTTCCTAGCCAAGAGCATGGGATGAGTTTCCATTTGTTAGGGTCCTCTTTAATTTCTCTTAAGAGTGTCTTACAGTTTTCAGGGTACAGGTCTTTCACTTCTTTGGTTAGGTTTATTCCTAGGTATTTTATTCTTTTTGATGCAATTGTGAATGGAATTGTTTTCCTGATTTCTCTTTCTATTGGTTCATTGCTAGTGTATAGGAAAACCACAGATTTCTGTGTGTTAATTTTGTATCCTGCAACTTTGCTGTATTTCGATATCAGTTCTAGTAGTTTTGGAGTGGAGTTTTAGGGTTTTTTATGTACAATATCATGTCATCTGCAAACAGGGACAGTTTAACTTCTTCTTTACCAATCTGGATTCCTTGTATTTCTTTGTGGGGAGAGCGGGCATCCCTGTTTTGTTCCCTATCTCAGAGGAAAAGCTTTCAGCTTCTCGTTGTTCAGTACGATGTTAGCTGTGGGTTTATCATATATGGCCTTTATTATGTTAAGGTACTTGCCCTCTATATCCATTTTGCTGAGAGTTTTTATCATGTATGGATGGTGAATTTTGTCGAATGCTTTTTCAGCATCTATGGAGATGATCATGTGGTTTTTTGTCCTTCTTTTTATTGATGTGGTGGATGATGTTGATGGATTTTCGAATGTTGTACCATCCTTGCATCCCTGGGATGAATCCCACTTGGTCGTGGTCTATGATCCTTTTGATATATTTTTGAATTTGGTCTGCTAATATTTCATTGAGTATTTTTGCATCTATGTTCATCAGGGATATTGGTCTGTAATTTTCTTTTTTGGTGGGGTCTTTGCCTGGTTTTGGTATTACGGTGATGTTGGCTTCATAGAATGAGTTTGGGAGCATTCCCTCCTCTTCTGTTTTTTTGGAAAACTTTGAGGAGAATGGGTATTATGTATTCTCTGTATGTCTGATAAAATTCCGAGGTAAATCCATCTGGCCCAGGGGTTTTGTTCTTGGGTAGTTATTTTATTACCGCTTCAATTTCTTTGCTCGTAATTGGTTTGTTTAACTTTTGTGTTTCTTTCTTGGTCAGTCTTGGAAGGTTGTATTTTTCTAGGAAGTTGTCCATTTCTTCTAGGTTTTCCAGCTTGTTAGCATATAGGTTTTCATAGTAGTCTTTAATAATTCTTTGTATTTCTGTGGAGTCTCTCATGATTTTTCCATTCTCATTTCTGATTCTGTTGATGTGTGTTGATTGTCTTTTTCTCTTAATAAGTTTGGCTAGAGGCTTACCTATTTTGTTTATTTTCTCAAAGAACCAGCTCTTGGTTTCATTAATTTTTTCTATTGTTTTATTCTTCTAATTTTGTTTATTTCTTCTCTGATCTTTATTATGTCCCTCCTTCTGCTGACTTTAGGCCTCATTTGTTCTTCTTTTTCCAGTTTCGATAATTGTGATGTTAGACTATTCATTTGGGATTATTCTTCCTTCTTTAAGTATGCCTGGATCGCCATATACTTTCCTCTTAAGACTGCTTTTGCTGCATCCCACAGAAGGTGGGGCTTTGTGTTGTTGTCATTTGTTTCCATATATTCCTTGATCTCTATTTTAATTTGTTCGTTGATCCATTGATTATTTGGGAGCATGTGGTTAAGCCTCCATGTGTTTGTGATCCTTTTTGCTTTCTTTGTACAATTTATTTCTAGTTTTATACCTTTGTGGTCTGAAAAGTTGGTTGGTAGAATTTCAATCTTTTGGAATTTACTGGGGCTCTTTTTGTGGCCTAGTATGTGGTCTATTCTGGAGAATGTTCCATGTGCACTTGAGAAGAATGTGTATCCTGTTGCTTTTGGATGTAGAGTTCTGTAGATGACTATTAGGTCCATCTGTTCTAGTGCGTTGCTCAGTGCCTCCATGTCCTTACTTATTTTCTGTCCGGTGGATCTATCCTTTGGGGTGAGTGGCATGTTGAAGTCTCCTAAAATGAATGCATTGCATTCTATTTCCTCCTTTAGTTCTGTTAGTATTTGTTTCACATATGCTGGTGCTCCTGTGCTGGGTGCATATATATTTAGAATGGTTATATCCTCTTGATGGACTGAGCCCTTTATCATTATGTAGTGTCCTTCTTTATCTCTTGTTACTTTCTTTGTTTTGAAGTCTATTTTGTCTGATACAAGTATTGCAACACCTGCTTTCTTCTCACTGTTGTTTGTGTGAAATATCTTTTTCCATCCCTTGACTTTTAGTCTGTGCATGTCTTTGGATTTGAGGTGAGTTTCTTGTAAGCAGCATATAGATGGGTCTTGCTTTTTTATCCATTCTATTACTCTGTGTCTTTTGATTGGTGCATTTAGTCCATTTACATTTAGGGTGACTATTGAAAGATATGTACTTATTGCCATTGCAGGCTTTAGATTCGTGGTTACCAAAGGTTCAAGGTTAGCTTCTTTAGTATCTTACTGTCTGACTTAACTCCCTTATTGAGCTGTTATAAACACAGTCTGATGATTCTTTATTTCTCTCCCTTCTTATTCCTCCTCCTCCATTCTTTATATGTTGGTTGTTTTATTCTGTGCTCTTTTGTATTTTCTTTAACTGCTTTTGCAGGTAGTTGAGTTCATTTTTTGCCTTTAGTTAGTATTTGGTTGGTCTCCTTTCTTCGCTGTGATTTTGTTTTCTCTGGTGACATCTGTTTAGTCTTAGGAGTGCTCCCATCTAGAACAGTTCCTCTAAAATACCCTGTAGAGGTGGTTTGTGGGAGGCAAATTCCCTCAACTTTTGCTTGTCTGGGAATCGTTTAATCCCTCCTTCATATTTAAATGATAATCATGCTGGATACAGTATTCTTGGTTCAAGGCCCTTCTGTTTCATTGCATTAAATATATCATGCCATTCTCTTCTGGACTGTAAGGTTTCTGTTGAGAAGTCTGATGATAGGCTGATGGGTTTTCCTTTGTAGGTGACCTTTTTCCTCTCTCTAGCTGCCTTTAAAACTCTGTCCTTGTCCTTGATCTTTGCCATTTTAATTACTTTATGTCTTGGTGTTGTCCTCCTTGGGTCCCTTCTGTTGTGAGTTCTGTGTACTTCTGTGGTCTGATCAATTATTTCCTCCCCCAGTTTGGGGACATTTTCAGCAATTATTTCTTCAAAGTCACTTTTTATCCCTTTTTTTCTCTCTACTTTTTCTGGTACCCCTATAATGCAGATATTGTTCCTTTTGGATTGTTCATACAGTTCTCTTAATATTGTTTCATTCCTGGAGATCCTTTTATCTCTGTGTCAGCTTCTATGCGTTCCTGTTCTCTGGTTTCTATTCCATCAATGGCCTCTTGCATCTTATCCATTCTGCTTATAAATCTTCCAGAGATTGTTTCATTTCTATAATCTCCCTCCAGACATCATCCCTTAGCTCTTGTATATTTCTCTTCAGCTCCGTCAGCATGGTTATGACCTTATTTTGAATTCTTTTTCAGGAAGACTGGTTAGGTCTATATCCTTCTCAGGGGTTGACTCTGTGATCTTAGTCTGTATCAAATTCTTTTGCCTTTTCATGGCGATAAAGATAGTTTGCGGAACTGGCATGTGTGATGGCTGGGAGAACATCCCTTCTTGCTGGTTTGTGGCCTTCCCCTACTGGGAGAACAGCGACCTCTAGTGGCTTGTGCTGGGCAGCTGTGCACAGACGGGGCTTCTGATTCTTGCCCGGTAGCTTTGGAGTTAAGCTCCATGGTTGCTGTGGACTTAAGCTCCTCGGTTGCTATGGGCAGTGGCCTGCCTCAGGCTGCTGCTCGGATATGGCAGAGCTGCATCAGAGGGGAAATGGCCGGGAGGCTGTTTATCTCTGTGATGGGCCTTCAAGCTGCGCTGCTGCTCAGGGGTTTAGGGTGCCTGGAATTCCCCGGGATTCCCAGCTGTTGGGCTAAGTGTCCCAGGATGCTTCCATCCAGCTGTGGGGTCACTGTACCTTTAAGACTTTCAAAAAGCACTTGCTTTTCTTTGACCCAGGAGCGCCGGCTGTGGGGACCCACTCACAGGTCTTACTGTCCTGTTCCCCGAGTATCCAGCACCCCACGCACACACTGTGTCTGTGCTCTGGTGCAGATGGCTAGGGCAGGATGTTTAGCAGTCCTGGGCTCCTTCTCCCTCCCTGCTCCAACTCTTCTTCTACTGCTGGGGTGAGGGGCGCTCAGGTCCCGCCGGGCCACAACTTGTATCTTACCCCCTTCGCGAGGTGCTAGGTTCTTGCAGGTGTGGTTGTAGTCTGGTTGTTGTCCTGTGTCTTCTGGTCTCTCTTTTAGGAAGAGTTGTATTTGTTGTATTTTCAAAAATACATATGGTTTTGGGAGGAGATTTCCGCTGCTCTACTCAAGCCACCATCTTGACTCCGCCTCGAGGAGATAAGTTTTTAATCAAAGGTTTGGTTTTCACTGCCTAACCATTTTGAGCTAAAGAAGTTGTGGAATAAAATATGCAGATTAAACTAGGACAGCGAGTCCTTTCCGAACATTCTTCTTGTACAAAACACAATCTTCGGTACCCGTAAAAAAAAAAAGAGCCCTTTAAGTGTTTCAAACAAAAGGAATCTACTAAAGGTAATTGCTCACTCAGATGATGGAATAGCTAAGGAACTAGTGCTATGAAGCAACCCTGCATTTAGCAAAATGAGCTACTAACAAAATAGGGCTGGAATGAGACAAGCAGGAAGTGGCTGACTCAGAGCTTAGGATCAGGGTCACCTGGTGGGCCTGTGTGGTGGGAATTGAGACCATGGAAGGAGGAGGCATCCTGTAGGAACAGAAGCCACCAGGTATTGCAGCAACTACCGGAGTTGCCACCTGAAAGAAAACAGGGAGGGGTGGCGGATATCCTGGTTTTTCTCCTTTTCTCTCCATGCTTCCGCCAGTGCCTCCCATTAGCTAAACCCATGTAGAAGCAGAAGACAAGAGAGCCTGGGAAATGCAGCATTTCCATACAATGGGTTGGAAGATGGGGAAGGGTAGAGAAGGGATCAGAGAAAAGCCAAGTGATTGACCGAATGTCACCCCTGGCTGGTGAATTCAGGAGGGATGCTGCACTGGCTTTTACCATAAGGGTGGACATTTTAAGTGTCAGGGGCCCAATCAGTGTTGGCTCTGTCCTCTAACTCTTCCATCTGCCTGAGTTCTCCCACCTTAGTTGCTAGTTGATGTTGGCTTGAAAATGGCACTTGGATTTTGTGTGAATGACTAAACTGAGTCTTTTTTCACACAAAGGCACCACCTCTTTCCAATGAACACCCTGCTCCACAAGCTCTACAAATGGAGATTTCATTTAAGACCATCCACCTATTGAGCTTTGTGCCATGCATATGTCCTCGCAGAGCTGCTATGCCTAGAAGCTAAGAGTGGAATGTAAAAATAGCTTTGGCTGTCTGTCAGCACAGCTCTTTTTATTTGTATTCTAAGTAACTCATTTAGGCAGATACAGCAAGTGCTTCTTATCTGCATTTATTTTGCCCACAGAAAATTTACAGTTCACATGATTGCTCTGCTTCAAAGAAATAATCAAAATACAAATTGCTTAAACTATAAAGACAAGAACTCAAAAAGCCTAGGATAAGGAAAAGAAATTAGGGCACATTTTAAACATAGAAGAAAGATGTCTTTGCCATGGCTATCTTGGACCTATATCTCCAAAGCACAAATGGAAAAGAACTTGGATAATTACTTAGTTAATAGAAACTTCATCCTTTCTGAAATTTTATTTTTGACCAAGTGAACCAGAAAATATGTCAATGTTAAGTATCTGTTTTCATTTGGGGTAGATAAACACAATCTATAATATTATTTTTCTTGAATCACAGTTAAGCAATAGCTGGTAGTCATCTTTATGCTCAAGAGAAAAGTCTTTGAATAAGAACATGTGATTAATAAAATGAAAAGAGTGCTAATTTTCATTTTAAATATATCAATGGCTATAATATTAAAGTTTAGTTGAAATATTTCTTTTTTGTTCATCTTCTCTTTGCTTTGATAGAGGTAATAAAATATAACAGTATTACCTCTGTTGGGCATTTTTTGTGATAGAAAATGTGTTTTTTTTGGTGGTGATGTAGTTAGTTAAATGCTAACTAACCTGTTCAGAACTGAGGTAGGTTTTACACACTATGCCAAGTTTTAAAAACTTTAGGGCTATTAATAGGCAATGATTTTGATTTTTGAACTGTGTTCATAAATTTTCTATTTAATATTCAGTGTATATAGTTAGTATCATTGATCAGTTACATAAGAAACCTTTACTGAGTGTGCATGCATGTATGTGTGTGTATGTGTGTGTGTGTGTGTGTGTGTGTGTGTGTGTGTGTGTGTGTGTGTGTGTGTGTGCATGTGCGCGCATGTTGTATTCCATAAAGAACATCAGCTCCCTCTTCTGGGTGACTTTTGAGGCTGTAACAAAAATACTCTGACAATCTTTTCTCATTTCCTCACAATGAACAGCTTGAATATTCATTAAATTTGTCTCTGAGTAATTTAATTATACTGCATATTTCAGAAACACTGATAAATGCTAGAGTTAAAAACACTCATTTCTAGATGTTATCCACTGGGAATAAGTGGCTTATGAAAAGGAAGAAAATATGCTGCTTCTACATTTCTCAGCATGAGTGTCCCCAGTGACTCCTAAATATACAGAGCTCTGCAAGGAGGAAGGGAAAAGAAGGACAGACGAGAGCAGACTTGAACATTCTTCCTCCAGCTGTCAGCACTTGAAGAAGAAGTACATGCCCTTGTATCAGCCACTGACATAATTCAATATTTTTTTATTCAACTGGATTTTTTAAGAAGATCAGATACTTTTTAAATCAGACTTTCTGAGGTTCCCCAAATGTGCCTGTGATGGACATTATGTGAGGCTGATGATGGAGATGTGTTTCCACTTGTTAAAATCATTCATTCATTCTACAAATACTTAATGAGCATCTTCTGTGTGTTAGGCACTCTTCTAGGTACTAGAGATACAGAGAATAGATTCAAGTTCCTGACCTCACAGAGATTACATTTCTAAGGGGAAGTAGGTACAATGCAGAAGTATATACATAATATGTATGATGATAATAAGTTCTACAAAGAAAAATGAGACAGGATGAAGAGGATAAGAAGTGTGGGTGGGTATTTAACACAGTGGTCAGAGAAGTCTTCATTGATAAGGTGATGTCTGAACAGAGACAAGAGTTAAGTGAAAGTTTAAACCTGGTGGATATTTAGGGAAAGAGCATTGCAGGTGCAAGGACTAGCATGTGTAAGTGCTCTGATGCTGTACCCTGGATTCCCTTCCAATACTTCAAAAGCTGTGTAGGGGACTCAGCATGTCACAGAAATTAACACATGAGTTGAGCTTTGGAATTTGAAAACCTGGATAACATTGTATATATTATAATAGACAAATGACTTGAATTCTTTGAGCCTTTACTTTCTCACCTATAAAATAGGAATTTATACAATTCCGTTCTTCCCAGTGTTATTAAGATTAAGTGATATATTGCAGGCAGAGTTTAGCACTGTACTTGGCATTGTACTAAGTTCAATAAACATTAACTATTACAAGAGAAAACATGCTTCTGAGGGACACTTGAATTTTCTGCGACATACACATATTAAATGGATCACAAATGTTGAACTGGAATTCTCTTCTAAATACTAGTCAAAAGTTATAATGTAAGCAGAATTTGTTTTTCTGTGTAGTCCTGGTAAGCCACTTCTCCCTTATGAACCTAAGTTCTTGCAAAATGAGGATATTAAATCAAATCAGACATTTGAGCTAAAGCCTCAAGGTAGTATGAGACATACTATCCCTGTTTTTAAATTCCTGAACAAAATTTTATAACTACTTCTTTTTTTCTATGAAAATGTAAATATCTATTTACTTTTCTAACTTGCTATTTTTACAGTCATAATTTTTAATCATGCCTCTTTTGGTGTTTTCTATTTCTTTATTTTTTGCCAAAAGAACTTTTGTTTTGTTTTATTTTGCTTTACATCTAAATTTTAATTGAGAGCATGATAGAAGAAATATAAATCATAAAAAATAAGGTTAGGTCAATAACAAAAGGAAACATAATTCTGTAATTTTGTGTAAACACAATATTTGTGGTTACAATATGGATATAAGAAGTAATACTTTATTTGTAGAATCTGTTTCACAGTATAATGCATATTCTTAATCTTATTTTTTTACCTGTGAACTTGTCTATTTATTCGTTTTCTTTTTACTCAGGTACATACAAAAATGCACAAACCTTAGTATACATCTCAATGAATTTTGACATTTGCATATGTATATGTAACCAACTCCAAAATCAACATAACAAATACTCTAATTTTTTCCCCTTCACCTATTTCACTCATACCTCTACCTCCCTCCCCTATGGCAACCACCAGTCTGTTCTGTGTTTATGAGTTTGTTTCTGTTTTGTTTTCATTTATTTTATATACTGGTTTTTCTATTCCAGTATAAGTGAAATCATATAGTATTTGTTTTTCTCTGACTTATCTCACTTAGCATTATACCCTTTAGTTTCATCCATGTTGTCACAAATGGCAAGATTTCATTCATTTTTTATAGCTTAATAATATTCCACTACATATATGTATCACTTCTTCTTTATCCATTCATCTACTGACAGAACTTTGGTTGCTTTCATATCTTGGCTATTGCAAATAATGTGGCAATAAACATAGTAGAACATATATCTTTTTGAATCAGAAATTTCTTTCTTAAGGTAAATCCCCAGAAGTAGAATTACTGCATCATATGGTATTTCTCTTTTCAGTTTTTGAGAAACCTTCATACTGCTTTACATACAGGCTGTACCAGTTTATACTCCCAATGACAATGGTTCCCTTTTCTCCACGTTCTTGCCAACACTTATTATTTCTTTTTGTGTTGATGCTAGTTATTCTGACTGGTATGAGGTGATATCTCATTGCAGTTTTGATTTGCATTTTCCTGATGATTAATGATGTTGAGCATCTTTTCATATGCATGCTGGCCATCTGTATCTGCTTCTTTGGAAAAATGTCTGTTCATTTTTATTGGAAATCTTTTTAATTTTAATTAAATTAAAATTTAATCTTTGCCCATCTTTTAATTGGATTACTTGTTTTTTTTGGTACTGACTTGTCTGAGTTCTTTATATATTTTGGATATTTGCCCCCTGTCAGTTACACCATTTGAAAACATATTCTCCCATTCAGTACATTATCTTTTTGTTTTGTTGATTACAATTCTGGTAAGGATAATGAGGGACTCAACAATCAGGCTTCCTTTGGGCTTACATATGAAGTATGGAGTGTGGTAGCTAAAGTCTCTGGCTATGAAGTGTGACAATGCTGTCAAGGCACTATTTCCAAAAGGTTGCTCAATTTATAATTACCTTAAGGACATTGTTTTCCCCAAACCCATGTCTTATTAAGATATTTCAAAGGGCTCCATCTGCCAGTTCTAACTCCAACACTTGGACCATCACTAGGCTCCTTCCACAGGATTAATTCTCTTCCAACACTTCTTCTTAAATTCTATTTCTTCCCTTTATGCCTCCTGAGGGAAAACCATTTTCTAAGCTCTCTCCACGAGTGATCCTAAATATAGTTAGAAGAAGGGTCAGAAGTCTGTGGGGAGGATAGCACCTGACCAAAAAAGAACAATAAGTAAAGGAGGGGTCCCTCTGAGGCCATTTCCATGGGGGAAATATGGCGAAAAGACAGTGTGGTGAATCAGGCATCTAGTCTATTCCCCTTAAGACCTCTTTCTCTGTGTTTGAAAAATTGTCCAAGGGTCATATTACATAGGCTGCCTTACCTACCTTATAATCTTTAAATGGTATTAAACAGAACTAGTCAGAGCACTGAAGGGACAGCTAACTTCCCAGCAGCAATGTAATGTACAGGGAGACCTTGGCATTGGTAGCTATTAAGTAGCAGCTCCAGCAAAGTCTATTCCAAGAAACACTATAGCTCATATCAGAAATATCCCTCTTTTTCCCTTGCAGAAAATATCAGACCCCTATAACCTATTAATGCTGATTTTGCAAATTACTGGATTTTTACTTCGGGCAATTCTTAAATCTCCCTGACTGTCAGTCTCTATTTGTAAAATTGGGGTGATGATAAATACCCAGCAGCATCACCAACCCACAGTATGGCTTCAGAACATGATAACACTTATCATCAAGATAAGGCAGAAGTGTGGTGGTTGTAAGGAGTTACTCAGATTGTAAGGTGCTTTCTAGCTGGAAGACAGTATGCTAATTTGAGTACGATACAGGTAAGTATGAAATAGAAAATGTAAGAAGTGGATATGGAGAATTGAAGAGTGAAAAATCAGGTATTTTAGATGTTACATAATTAAAATGTTGAAAAACTAATCACACAGTTATCAGGCTTTGTTTATTCCTTCCTCCTAATGGGCTTCTTTTAGATCCTGCTTATAGAATTCTTACTTAGAGCTAATCTACTAATGGAAACTGTTCGAGGCAGTGCCAGCATAGGATATGTGAAATAGATGCTTGGCAACACTTGAACCGAGACCAAAATCCATTGTGCTAATCAGTTACTGGAATATTTGCATAATTACACATGCTCCAGGGACAGTCACTGAGTTTGTTAACTGTTTCTCATGGCTGCTTTCCTGTGACCAGTGGCACAAATGCCACTGGATGAGAACTAGCTCTGTATTTTCAGTGTGGAAATATTATAACATTGTCAAAGCATAATTATTAGGCTCTGTGTTGGTGACTCAGTTCTTTATCTTCAGTTTTGTTTTGTTCTAATCCTACATAATAGTAATTCAGCTGCTATCAAATGAAGTGGAGACTGGGAAATAGGTGCCTTAAATTCTATATAATCTGTCTCCCAAAACAAAAATAAATAAATAACTGGAAAATAATCCATTTAAACCACTGAGGATTACTTAACACAATCATTTTCATGTCAATAAGCAGCTCAGGGAACACAAGATGCAAAAGGCTGGAACATCTATGTTCAATCTCTCTTTTAACTAAAGACATGGAAAATCAGAAAACCAAGAGAGAATGCTTTTGGCTACCAAACTGAAAAAAAAAATCAAATATATGATAAAATCCTAGTGGCTGAAGCTAAGGAGAAACATATACTTCCATACAAGATAGTGTTAGTGTAACCTTTTTGGAAAGGAAATGTGGTGATATCCATCAACACTCAAAACACACTTGTCCTTGCTCTTTGTACCAGGAATTCCAGTGCTGGGATTTTTTATTGTCAACATCCTTACATAAATTTTCAAGCTATATGGGCAAGGATGTAGCTTGTAATAAAAAGAGCAAATGAAAAATACAACATAAATTACTACTTACAAAGAGTCATAAGGAGGACATATATACATGTGATGAGATACCCTTTTGTAATATTAGCTTTTTTGGTTGTTGGGTTTTTTTTGCTTGAATTTCTTTTTCACTTGGTGTATTTCATGCTTTGCTTCAGGGGACAAATGGCATAGCAGAATGGAAATGACAAATAAATAGAGAATGTTTGGT
The DNA here is from genome assembly GCF_040802235.1 of Manis javanica. NCBI lineage: Eukaryota > Metazoa > Chordata > Mammalia > Pholidota > Manidae > Manis > Manis javanica. The sequence goes on from NC_133158.1 coordinate 11,416,258, forward strand.
TTTTGAATTTCAAAAGCCTGGATCCTGATATTTAGAAGTTTGTGAGGTAAGTAAGAGAAACTTATCTATCTTCCCCCATAGATAAAAATTTCCTGGGTTGGAGAAGGGAAGGAATTAGCAGGAGAGCACACATGTGCATTAGAAGAGAGTCTTCCATTTAAGGCTGAATCCAGGGATGGGAAGTAACAAAAGCTACAGATTGTTCTGCTGAGTCTGAGAGAAATGAAAACTTGCTTCATAGGTAGATGCTTGCAAGTGACCAGTACTACCCCCTCCAAATACCACCAATTTTGACAATTATCCTCCACAGCATTGAAAGAGAAGAGGAGGAATACCTGTGTGGTATAACTAAATAATGGGACTGAGAACCACTAAGATTTTCCTCAGATTCTAGCATGGTATAGTAATCCACTGCTTCTGAGAGTGACATAGATGCACCAAGGAGATCCAAAGGATCTAAACAGAATGGAGTGTGAGCCAGGGATGGTCATCAGAGATCTACATGGAGCAGTGATTGAGAACAAATGGGACAATATACATCTCAGTATCTGTCACCATGGAAAAACAACAACCAAGGACGACACACAACACCCATGCCCACTACTTCTGATGTACATAAGCCACAAGGAACTCAGATCAATGCCTTGCAGAAAAACCCTGAATTAGCAGAGATTAAATTTTGACCACCTAGGAGAGTAAACTCTTAAAATAAAATAAAGTTAAATTAAAGAAACATAAAGATAATTGAATGTCTTCCTTACCTGAGTCAGTGGAATGAGTGTTTCCCTTTTCACAGACCACAGAGTAATACATATTTTTCAAAAATAATGAAACAAGTAAATATTCTCTGATGTGAAATATCTACAAGATAAATTTTAAATTTAAAAAGGCAAGGGAAAGAACAATTTGAATAGTGTACATTCCATTTGAATAAAAATGTTATATGTTCTAAATGTTTCAAGGTTATTGAAGAAACAACTGCAATTCCCTCTAGAGGCTGAGACTTTTCATTTTGTAAAAGCATACACTTTTATAATACATATTTCTAATACATAATAAAGCATTCTTTTCACCCTTATGCCATACTTTATGATCCATTACATTTAATTAGAATCACATATATGTAACATTTATTTTTATTGTTTCCAAATTGAGGATGAAAATACATGTCTTAAGTATCCTTTGATTATAGCATAAAGCTGAGAAAGAGGATTCACTGGGTTTTCTTTTTCAGTGACAAAGGGTGTTGTAATATGCCCTTAAGGAGAACTTTCCTCTCTCCATATTTCTGTAAAAGTGGACATGCCATTTTTCTCACCACAAAGCTACAGAAACTTTCCTCAGAAAGTGTCAATAAACAGAACAAGGGCATATGATTTGGAGAATTGGACAAAGTCATACATTTTAATATACCCTGAATATGGTCAATCATGCAGATAATGGACACTGAACATAACACCAGAACATACATATGAGATAAGAATGGCTCCCTGCAAAGTCATCTTATAGTTATTATAATTATTAAATTTTTAGTAAGTCATTTTTTTTGCTAGAATTGCTTTTAGAGTTTATGGCACATTCTTGTGAATATCCTAACAGGTGCCAAGTAATCACTATTTGAGGGTGGATTTAAGTTTTAATAGCAGCTAAAGGCCATTTCAAGACAAATATGGTGAATAAGACATTTGCTCAATTTAGATAATAAATTTATAGTAAAAACAAATGTTGTGTTGACTATAAAATAATTGTTCTACTAACTCTGAAGGAAACCATATCTGTCCCCCAAAGGAAATTCTTGAATGTTTTAAAAACTGCACCATGATTTGAACAACTGAATTGCCTTACTGACAGCCTGCTTTAAAATAATAGTCTTGATAGAAAAAATTTTAGCCTTTTTGTTAAAAGTCCAATGACTTTTAATAGTATTCTACCTATCATAATTGTTTTAAAATATGGAACTATAAGATTTTTCAAACCAAGTTAGTCATTGCAAACAATATGAAAAACATAGAAAAGAAAATATCAGAGTACATCATATGTAGTCATGATAAATATTATTTTATCAAACTTTGTTTTGGCCACATATATTTTTAGCCAATCATTCATTATTCAGTAAAAATGTATTGGGTACCTATTATATGCTAGACAAGGGCTCTAGGCCAGGGTCTTGCCATTGCTGAAATTTTGGGCCAGATAATTTTTTCTTGTGTGTACATTTAGGGAGGGGGAGGTTATTTCTGTGCATTTAGAATGTTTTGAAGCATGCTTGGTGTTATGGAATGCATTGTGTCCTCCAAAATTTCATAGGTTGAAGTCCTAATCCCCAGGATCTCAGAATGAGACTGTATTTGGACATCAGTTCCTTAAAGATATAATTCAATTAGAAGGAAGTCATTAGGACTGGCCCTATGGCCCAGAATGACTGGTGTCCTTATAAGAAGAAGATATTAGGACACAGCCATGACCAGATGGAAGACCAAGAGAAGATACAGGCAAAAGATGGCCTCTACAAGCCAAGGAGAGAGGGCTGAGAAAACCCACTCTGCTGATGCCTGTGTCATGCACTTCCAGCCTCCAGACCCTGAGAAAATTAGTATCTGTTGTTCAAACCACCTGGCCTGGGGTACATTGTTACAGCAGCCCTACTTCATTTTTACCCACCAGATGACAGTAGCACCTCCCTTCCCCCAGGTATGACAAACAGATCTCTCTAGACATTGCCAAAAGTTCTCTAGGGAACAAAATCACCCCTGCTTGAGAACTACTATTTTAGATATATATGATTGCACCAATAACAATGTAAAAGTGAATTTCTTATTGTGTATTGCTGTCAAATAGTTTGAAAATCCCCACCTTTGAACTCTAGTTGTAGCACTCTAGTACATGACTATTGGGCTACAGATATGCCAAGATATTGATCCTTCTGCATGGAGACCCTGGAGAGACAGAAACCATAGTCCTACCCATGTCTGGCCATGGAGCAGTTGTACCAAAGTACTACACAAACACTGTTTTTGTGTATTCTGTCATATGTGAGGAAATGTTGTGTAATGCTGATTTACAACACTCCCTTCCACTTTTTAGAAGGGCAAACTGTGGACTAACTTAGTTAAATAACCACTTGATATTATTATTCATAGTTAGTGATGGAGCTGAGATGAGGAACTCAGTATTTCTGATCTCAGGGATATACTACTATAATTTTAAATTTTGGACAGTTGTTTCTTAAGAAGAAAAAAAATCCTGAACATTTTACAGGGATGGTACCTTAACCTAAGTCTCTAGAAAGCAAAGCCTGAGGCAAAACTTACATGCTGATGCTGCACTGGGATATGTAATTCAAGGACAGAAAGAGTGGGTAAAGGGAAGTGAGGAAAAAACAGGTGGGAAGGCAAATACAAAGTGATATGTGACCATTCTGGTCACAGCTTCACTGGAAACAGCTGCTTGCTTGGTTATGCGAGACCTTTCTTAAGAGATAAAGAGAAACACTGTTCTTAGGGACAGTATGTTGGGGATGGCAGGGAAAGGAAAAAGATGAGGAAGGTATCTTCCTTTGCTTTTCTCCTGGGTCAGTTTGCTCCACAGAACATCAATTCCCCTGTACTTGTAAGTTGTGGTACTTGGTAGTTCCAGGAAGCTAATGGGGAAAGCCGATCCTGCATTCCACAGGTCAGAGGGTCATCTGGGTCCAACAATGGTAGGAATGTGGTCCACTCAGACTGGGTGCTGGGGTTCCCCCCATACCAAGTATGAGCGAAGCCATGCCAAAACCCAGCCCTAGCCCTGTGGAAGATTGAGGAAGTCTCCAATGTATGGAGGCAGGGGCCAAACAACCAAGGCCTAGGGACCAAGTGAGCCCAGGTGCATCTAGGGAAGCATGGAATTGGATTTATTGAAAATGGCATAGCATGCCTGAGTTACAGAGACCACTCGTAACTCCAATGATAACATCTATGTTGGTTTCAAAGTCAGAAGATCTTATCCAAGGCAGGTTGTTTTGTTTTGTTTTTACCAGTCTCATTTCTCTGGGTCCCTATTTATATCTTTGAGCAGGACAAGGAAATTGAATTAAATCAGAGGTTGAGAACCCAAATATCAGCCAGGCAAGATTTACAGATGGGAGAATTGGTCTGCTTAAAGTGTTGGGTTGGAGACAGAGTGAAATTAAGTGAATGTGTCCTATATAAAGAGGGCAGCCTTACACAGCTGCAGATCACTGGCATCACATGGAATGTGAACCCAGAATTGCCAAATATATAGTCTTTTTTAAGGGAGAAGCTGGAAATCTGAATTTGCATTAGTGGTATCTCTATTTTAAAATGTTTGTTCAATTGTTTTGAAAACCTTATGAATCAAACAAAACATACCTATCAGCCACTTGGACCACCAGTCAGTCATCTCTTACCTTGCTGATCTCTAAGATTCTTTCAGTTCTAACATTCTGTAGAATATTCAGGTCAAAGTTTAATGTCCTTTGCAAATTTTTTTCCAGATGATATTTACTAAGTGCTTATTGTGTGCTGGGACTATGTAAGCATTCATATACTACCTCATTTAATATTTTGTCCCAATAAAATTGCTGCATAACAAACTATCCTAAAACTTAGTGTCTTAAAACACAACACTCATTTATGTAACTCATTATTTTCGAGCTAAATCAGCAATTAACAGCAATCAATGAAGAAGACTCATGTCTGTTTCATGTGGAGTCAGCTGGGAGAGCTTGACTGGAGTTCAAGGATGCACTTCCAAGGTATCTCACTTACCTGGTTGGCAAGCTGTGCTGGTGGCCAGCTGGAAGCTCAATCATGGCCATGGGTAAGGAGGCCCTGCTCCTCTCTCCATGAGCTTCTCGGACTTACCATGGTTGGGTAGATGGGTTCCTAGAATAGGCATACCAAGAGATAATAAGTAAAAGCTGCTAGTTTCTTAAGGGTCCAGAACCTTACATGGTATATGCCATTGATAAAATAGCCACAGAGCCCAGATTAAAAAGGAAGGGGCATTGGCTCCAGTCCTTGATGAGAGATTTGTCAAAGGATATGGGGGGATGTATTTCAAAACCACTACATCTTCAAACAACCACATATGGTGTATTTTCTATTACTACACCCTAATCTTATAGACAAGCCAAATGAAACAAAGAGAGTTAAGTAATTTACCCAAAGTCACACAGCTTTTACCTAGCTTTCACATGTTATATTTCATCTTCAAAGCCAAGTTCCAGTAACTACTGTTGTGTCTCCACTTGTCATTAGTAAATATAAAACTTGACTTCTTCATAATTTATAGCTTGGATTTGCTGCTTGAGGATAAAAGACCCAAGGGTTCCATAAATTAAGAAAAATATGGGTAAGGATTTTATCTGATAGTAGATGAAAAGGTGAAGGAACTATCTCAGTCAACTGTGGAAGAAATATGGAAAGATTAGCAGATTTGTGATCAATATGATGCTTGAATTTAAACAAAATATTAACGCATGAGAAAGATACTTGACTTAAAAACCTGTTAGAAAAAATTATTCCAGATACAGATGCACATGCCTGTTAAGCATGCAATGAAGCTCTTCAAGCTTTTAAGAGTTAACGTGCTCAAAGTAAAAAAGTAATTTTATTTAAAGCTGAACCAACCCCTATCAGCACATAGCAGGAGTATGTGTATTTTTATTGTCTCTCCACAACTGAATGCTAAATAGGGTCTAGTATTTTCTTTTTCCTGCAACTTAAGATGTAAATGGTTCTTAAACTTTCAACATGAAACTCAGTTCTACCCTTTGAGAATAAGCCTTGCTCTCTAACTGAAAATTTTAAACAGAAAATGCTTAAAATTTGGTATAGTGCAAGGTACATTATTGGCTTACTGACCAAATTTCTTTCTCTAGAAGAAACCATAGGAACCATTCATACTCATAGATGTAATTTAAATGTGTTTTTAAGTATACAGTGAATACTGGTATTTTGGTTTCCAATGACATCCTTCAAATGAAATTTGTGCTTTTTCTTAAAAATCAACAACAACTCTCTTTCCCCTTTAAACCCAAGAAACAATATAGTGACTATTTTTATTTTCTAATCAGTAATAAAAAGCTTTGCTTTCATAACATTCAAACACTAGCGTGTGGAGAAGAGGGCAATGCATTTTATTACTAAGTCAAAATGCAGCCCTGGGTTCTCCTGGGGTGCTTTAAGAACTGATAGACAAAGCTAGAGAAGGGCACTGAGCTCACTGAAAACCTATGGACACAGACATGGAACTCAGTATGTGCACCCAGCAGTTGGAAAAAGTGAGCTGATATCTGGCTCTTTTCTGAGAAATATACTGCGTTAGCTAATGATGTAAACTTCGGGTGATCTGGTCTCTCAAAGATTGCTGGGGAAATGGATTCATACGTTTTTCCCATGGACAACCCAGGGGCCATGTATAAGGGAGCTGTCATAGGGTCCTCTTAGGTACTACTGCCTTAAAGGGTTTTCCTGGAGTGTCAATAGAGCCTCAACCTAAGGGACTGCCAGGTTCCTAAGCAGCTGCAGAACAAGTATGGAGCAGGGGCACATACCCCGAAGGAGGGTCAACTGAGTGGTCCCCAGCAATAGGGGTTGTGGATGTCTTCCTGAAGAAGAGAAAAACTTCCAGGCTGAGAGGGAGAAAAGCCAATTTACAACAGTGTCAGTCAACTAAGAGCTTTCCTGCTCCACTGATCACTCTTCATTTCTGTCAGAAAGCTGTTAGCAAAGGGAGAGGAGGAACAAGGAAAGGAAGTGGCCACAAACCATCCCAGTCCCGCCATGCTGGCTGGGGCATAGGGAAAGAACTAACTTGTACTCAGTTTTGCCATTTAGATGAGTAGATGGGAATTGCAAACTTCAGAACCAAGACAATTTTAAATGACCATAGAACTTTTTATTAAGAGAGTCATTCAAAGTCATGTCTGAGATTTGTTTTAGGGGCCTGGGGGAGCCTCCCCCCAACCACAGAATAAATTCAAAGGAATCATGGCAAACCAAAAAGTAGGCAATTTGTTCAGTATCATTTATTTCAGGAAAAATATTCTGGAGCAGTTAATAACTTCAGAAATTGTTTCATGAATTCAGGTCTCCCATGACTTGAATTTTCATTGTTTCATACTGTGGAATAATCATTCCTCATATAAACAAGCAAATCAAATAAGCATAGAATTTAACTCATGATTCTGCATGCCAAGTCATAAGTACAGGGGAAGAGTCCCCAGAGGGTCTTTTGGAAGAGGAAGGTGTCATTCAGGGATGGCATAACATCCAGACAGCAAAACAAGAGGCCTGGATGATATTGAAGAAATGGCCATTTCATGTTCTGGGTTGCTGATCACATGAATGAATCCATTATCGATACATAGAATACATGTGTATTATTTTGATCATTTCTATTTATATAAAAATATTTGTGGAAAACATGGAATATTTAACAAATTTAGAGAACTTAATATCGAGCCTGTTTTTATATGGGGAAGATTAATGGAATTGCTTAACACTCAAAGTACTTGTCCCAAATATACTATTTTTTGAAATTTCTTCACCATGTCAGTCCTAGAAATTTCTTTCCATTTCTATATAATTTTACTTGTATGAAATATTTGCAAGACCATTTAAAAGATAACTTTAATAATAATAAATGACTGGGGAGTCATTTATATATTTAAGTATCCCATATTTCTATTTCCCAGTTGTAAGCATTAATTCTATTTTCCTAATAATACAAGGATATGATTTCTTATGAATAAGAACATAACTAATGATGGATTTTTCTCACAAATGCTTGACCATGGAAAGGTTAGTATGAGGGTTTAAGATGAAATGGATATTCATGCCACTGAACTGATCTTTAGATAAAGATGCTCCATTTTATAATTTCTTTCTGGCTCATTTTTTAAATTGTTATTTCCTATGACCATTTCTCAGATAGTAAGGAATTTTAAAGTATTTTCTAATGGAAACCCAGCTAGATAAGCCTTTTGTTATGACCTTCTTGACTAAAGATATCCACGTATTGCCCTTTACAGAGGTGATAGTCTATGTCTATCCCACCTTATCTAATACTATGCCATTTAAACTCAGTTTGTTGCATTCTACATTCATTGGCCACTTAACAGGTGCCAGACACTGAATTTAGCCACGAATGGGCTACAAATATGAGTAATCTATATTTTCTACTTTTAAGGAGCTCACTTATTCATCCAATAAACATGGGTATTATGCATCAGATTTCCTGTGGGTATTGGAGATATAGAAAGGCAGCCAAGGTTCTGCCCATCTGGAGCTTATACAGTATAGTGGGAAGGTAAATACTGAGAAAATAAATTTAAACATAATTGTTACATAGATGTACAGGGTGTTATGGGAACACATGGCAGAGACACTTACCTTAGTCCTGAACATTAGGTAAGACGTTTATGTTGACAGCAGACACTAAATAAAAATAATTTTTTAAAAACCCAGAGGTTTGTAAGTACGGAAGAATTATTTTCACCATCAAAGAGCCCTGGGATAACAGTGACCAGTTCTGATTGGTATATGACTAGGGGAGGTGGAAATCTGGAAGCCTTCCCAGAGTGAATGCCATTTGCGCAATGAGGGACATTTTATTAGGGTACAGTCTAAGGTAACCTAACAAACCCCAAAACAAACAACATAACAGCATGAAAAAGTTATTACCTTGTAACAGATCAGAGGTCAGATTACTCTATCATCCTCTAGACACAACTTCCATCTTTGGCTCCAAGGTGGCTGCACCTGCTCCTGTCATCACATAAGGAACCCAGCTGGCAGGAAGGGAGAAAGGAAGTAGAATGTATGTAATGGCAAGGAAAAGTAACCATGATAAAATGTAAAGTGAAAAAGTAGGTATATATTGTTATTATAATACCAATAATATATGGTATTATCTCATTTTGAGGAAAAAATAGCATATATATGCTTTTTGAAATATTTATAATACTATGTACATGTTATATTTTGGATACATGTATGTAATGTATACAGTATATGCATATATATATACACATACATATATTTCTATGCAGGAAATTGTATATTCCCCTAGGCAATGAAAATAGAAGGTGGGAAAGAGAGACTTCTACCTTATACTGTTCTACATATTGGAAATTTTATAGGTATTACTCTTACAGACATTTGTAAAATAGATAGAAGAAAGGACACAAAAAGTGTTAATATACTTACATTTTCTCCCCATTAACACAAACAAGCTCAACTTAACACATTAGACCAAAAAAATTACCTTTGGTTAATCTTTACATACAGATAAAAGCCATACTGAGAAAATTACATTCTTTCTTGGTTAATTTATAGATCATGCTTAGGAAAAAGTATTCCAATATTCATTACACTCAATGAAGGCTTTCATAAGCATATTTTATTCCTTATTCTATATTGAGCATAATGGGCCCCTGGCTAAGGGAATAATGCCACTAAGAAGTGATTAACATTTTTTTTTAACTTCAGGATGTCAACTTAGGGTTGCTAGATCTACCATATTTTTTAAATTAATACTTTTTTTTAGAGCAGCTTTAGGTTCACAGCAAAATTCAGCAGAAGGTATGAAGATTTCCCATATACCCCCAGCCCTCCCTACACATGACCTCCACCATTACCAACTTCCATCACCTGAGTGGTACAATATTTACAATGATGAAGCTACACTGATCACCCAAAGCTCATAGTTTAAATTATGATCATTTGGTGTTGTGTATTATATGGGTTTGGACAAATGTATACATCATTACGGTATCACACAGAATCTGTTCGTTGCCTTAAAAATCCTCTGTGTGCCAACTATTCACTGTCTCCACCCTAACCTCTGGCAATCACTGTTGTTTTTACTGTCTGCATGGTTTTGTGTTTTCCAGAATGTCATATAGCTGGAGTCATACAGTAGGCAGCCTTTTCAAATTGGCTTCTAATGTTTAAATATGCATTTAAGCTTTCTTCATGTCTTTTTTATGGCTTAATAGCTTGATTAATTTTATAATCAAACATAGTCCTGTCACCTTATTAGTATTTAACATCTTATAGCACTATAGTAAAGCAAGAAATCCTTTAGATATCTTGAAAATAAATGGGAACAGTGATTTGCTTAAGAGCAAGTGATGTTGCAAAAATCAGCAGTAGTAAGACTGTAACTAATAGACTATATAAAGATTGAGAATGTGGAATACTTAGGAATAAACTTAGCCAAGAAAGTAAAAGACTTACTATAATTCACTGATGAAAGAAATTAAAGACACAAATAAATGGAAAGACATCTGTTTCAACTAGAATACTTAATAACGTTAAAAATGTCTGTAGCATTTAAAGCAATCTACAATCAATGCAATCCCTATCAAAATCCCAATAGCATTTTTCACAGAAATAGAAAAAACAATACTAAAATTCACATTGGAACAACAAAGACCTTGAATAGCCAAAACAATCTTGAGAAAGAACAGAGCTGAAGACATTGCACTTCCTGATTTCAAAACATTACATTGTAAAGTTACAGTGTTAAAAAAGGAGGCACCGGCATAAAGTCAGGCTGACCAATGGAACAAAATAGAGAGCCAGGAAATAAACCCAGGCATATATGCTTAACTCATCTTTAATAAGATTACCAAGAATACACGATGGGAAATGGACAGTTTCTTCTTCAGCAAATGGTGTTGAGAAAACTGGATATCCACATGTGGTCTTGCCACAATTAAAAAAAAAAAGATGAGAATGTGGGTAATCAGTTCCCTAATATTTAATTTGGTAGTTGGGCTTGATAACTTAATAAATGTCTCAGTATCTCCAATTTTCAATTGTGATCTGAGAGATGTATATTTCATACTTTGGATAATTAGAAAGTATAAAATTAGTTCAAGCTCTCAAGAATTATTGTCTTCAAACTTGGCTTCATCTCCATTTAGCTACATGAACTTGGGCAAGTAATTAACTTACCCATATTTCAGTTCCATTATTGTAAAATGTGGATGACAATAACTGATTTGCAGTGCTGTTAAGGAGCTTATCACAGTGCCTGGAACATAATGAAATCGCAATAAAAGTAACTTATAGTGATGCTGTCAATGATATCTGTGGGATATGGTTTGGGGAAAGGGTTCTTTCATTTTCTGTCTTTCCCTCTCTCTTTCTTTCCTTCCTTCTGTCTTCCTTTTTTTTCACTGTCACTTTTTTTTTTTAACCTGTCTTCTGTTTCTGGCAAAGAGCCTATGTAATTATACCTTTCTTCTGGGTATTATTTGCCAAGCAGGTGTAAAGTGCAGAGCAATATAATTTAGTAAAAACCTAATTTTAGGTATTGGATTTGTGCTTCTCCATGTGAGTGGACCGAACAATGACCTTACACAGTTGTCAAACTGTGGGAAAGAACCCAGGCAGGAAGAGAATAAAGACTATGAAGTGCCAAGCAGTCAATTTTTTAATTAATTTGAATTTGTTTCTTACTTAAACGTTTAAAGTAGAAAGGAGTAAGTAAATGTGTTCTTATAATTGCTGAACAGGGTGAGGTATTCTTTTGCCTGACTTAAAGCAGATGCAAAAGCCATCTTGTCATAATGAAAAATTGTCATATTCTTTTGGATGTTTTATTTGTGTTACAAGGTCTAAAGACCATCTACTAAATTTAATAAAATGAAAAGTATATTGCATAATTTGGATTACATACTTTATTAAAAAGGATCCATCTGTTCTTTCCTATCTTCGTCATCTCTAAGTTTTCCATATATAAGTATTTCTTCTCTAAAACAGGAATAATTATCAGAGATTGTAAATATTGCGAATTGAAACTATTTTTAAGAAAATAATAAAAACCCCTGTCAATGCTCAATTTATAAACAAACATCAAAGCAATTTAACTTTCATAATGAATTATATATTTTTAGGAAGTGTACATATATCAAGAAGCCTCCCCAAAAGAGTGTTTTAATGACCTAAGGTTCTCACCAACCTCCAAGGAAGATGATTCCCAACATCAACAGACAGGCTTGGAGTTTAAGGAGAAAGGAAAAAGAAGAAGGATTTGGAGGAAAAATAAATAAGAATTTTGAAAGGGAAGAAGTGAAAGAGAAGAAAATATATGATTTTTTAAACGTGTTTATTCTCAGTAGTGGTTGTGTCATGATCACTTGGGTGCTAATATCATAGACCATCTTTTTACCACCGTTGGTCCTATTTCTTGGCCTTTTAGTAGCTTTCATATTCAGTTCTCTAGTGCCAGATATTCTTCTGGGTACTTAACTTGTGTTAACTCATTTATTTGTTACAAAGTGCTGTGAGTGATACGGTTATTACCCTCATTTTATAGATAAGGAAACTGAATAAACAGAAGTAAAGATGGAGCCAGGATATGATGAACTCAGTTCATCTGATTTCAGAACTTTGTCATTACCTCTTAAGGTGGACTCTTTCCAGGGGAAGAAGACTTTAAGATGTGTGTCCATTCTTTGGGCTTCATTTATATCATTCAAAAAATGCAGTAGGTGATCTGAGAAGAACTCAAAGCTCTTGTGATCCATGAGTCTGTGAAAACATAGGAGTAATTCAAGGAGAACATCAAAAATGATGAGCATTTTGGAAAACATAACTAATGATGAAACACAAAGTAATTTAAATGACTGAGTCTTTGAGATGGGGAGGAGTTATTTCTAATTATGTTCATGGAGTAACAGTAGCCGTCATCGTAATGGGAGACACTGATGCCCAGTTTTACTTTAGTTCTCTAGAGAAACTTTGCTTATGTTTCAGCAAGAAAAATATTTTTACCTAAAGCTTGTAACATATTCAAATTTGCAGTGGAAACTGTGTATCATCTTTTCCTTGGAAAATGATGAGGGTAGGAGAAAAATCATGACTTTGCTGTTTACTATCCATGCAAGCTTGGTTGAAATTTTTAATTTCTTTGAGCCTGTGTTTTCTTGTCTGCATAAGGGGAGAAACTGCAGTACATACTTACATGAGGATATTAAATGAGTTATGCCTACAGGGGCAGTTAACATTCTGTCCAGCAATTACTTACCACTTAATACATTGCAACAGTCATTATTATGATTACTGTTGCCACTCTTAGTCCCTGGGGTCAATGGTGAATCCTTTGACATGAGTTTTCTAATTTGTATACATTCAAATTTGTATACATGTCAACGGTGAATCCTTTGACATGAGTCCTCTGATTTGTATACATTCAAATTTGGTCTGGCCAAATTAAAGAGACATCTTTTGTTTAAAACAAAGATGAAAACAGACACAGTAAAAGCATTTTGTGATGTGAGTTCACACTTGAAACATTTATATCAGTTATGGTTGTTAATTAAGAATGATCCTATTTGAATGCTAGGAATTCCATCGGAATCTTATTTTGTGATGAAGTTTTAGACCAAACAAATATACACATATCCTTGCACATATTATTGCAGCCATTTAACACTGAAACATAACTAGGTAAAGATGGCATTATTGGATCTTTGGATTGACAGTTTATTGTAGTTAGAATTCTTGAAAATATTTCTATACCATGTTCTGTCCTATGTACCCATGACCGTGTGTAAACCAAAAACACAAACAAGTAATTACAAAGGCATGCTATTGGCCTTTGCTTTCACACTTGCTAATTAAAGAAAGATTTGGAAAGTTGGTTAGCAGCATAGCAGAGTTAAATATGTAATATTTTGAATGACTTAAATGTGTTATTTCAGCACTTTAAATATCATAACGTGGGTAGTATTTCCTCCTGTATTAAATTGCTATGTATAACATTTTAAATTACATTTTCGTTTTTGCCACAAGAGACATAGGAAGATGAAACTCAGGTATATTATTCCCTGAGAACAGATTTAATTTGCCTGAATAATGAAAGTCAATCTACTGCAGCCTGGTACCGTGGTTTCCATAGTTTTGATTCAAATTAACCCTCTTTGAAAATAAAAATGGGTTTTTATAACTTGAATTTTGTTTACTTACCTGTCTTATTAAATACACAGCTTGAACAAATAACTTGAGCTTGAACTCTAAGTGCCTTGTTAAAAATAAAACAAAACGAAACAAGAACCTGGAAACATCTGACTTATATAATCAACAGGCTACTAAATGAGTCATTTATGTCCCACCAAAGCTAACATGATTTTGAGCCACTGCAATAATTTATTATCATAAGAGGAAAACTACCCTTTGGCATCTTGGGGCAGAAGGAAGGGGTCCCCCTCAGTCACTGAATAATATTGTGCAGTGTTTACATCATTCCCCTCCTACCTGACCTATTCTAGTTCTTTACGAAAATCTATGTTACTTCCAGGTCTGACTATAAAGATTCTAATCCCAAAGTCCACAAAATATTTAACACTGCAAACATGATATGGAAGTCTGGGCTGTTTTGGTGATGCAGCTGTTGAAAGCTCACATATTTCTGGAATGTAAAAAGCATCCTCTGACAATATGCAATTGTTGTCTAAGCTATTCCATTGCCATGTGCCACAATTCTGGCTTCCTTCACATGGTGTTTGGAAGACTGGAAAAATTTGCCACTGTATTATCAAGGAGGAATGTTGGGTATGAAAAGAGACTGGAGAGAATAGGCTCAGTGATCCCACTTCATCTGTGCCATGTTCTCAGCTCAGATGAAATGAAAATGGGCAATATTTTAAATAAATCACTCTTTCTGTATAAAGAGATATGTTTATGTTTAATGTTTATGTTTAGATGACCTTGGGCAAGTTACTTGGCCTAGATATACTATCCACAAAAGGCATTGTAATGATGTTTAAATGGCATATTTAAAGTACTTAGTGCAATTCCTGGCATATAGTAAGAAAAGAATTGATATGTTATAATAATTACATTCATTAAGCACATACACATGTTATACCCATAAGCTAGTTGACTGTGATGGGAAGATTAAGGATGCAAGGATGGTGAGGTCATACAGATTCAGGGAGGAATCTTGTTTCAACTACTTCCTAGCCATGGAGACTTTTGTGGCAATTAGCCCATGTTAGGTTGTATTGTAGTAAAAGACTTAAAACATCTCAGTTTCTTACAACCCGAAATGCATTTCTTGCTCAGCTCCATGCCCATCAAGGACCAGTTGCAGCTCTACTCTCCATCAGCTTTATGCCAGGACCCAGGCTGTCAGAGTAGCCTCTGTGTAATACATGTATTCATCATGATAGAAGGAAATAAGCAAATTGACAAATCACAGAGGGGTTCTTAAAACCTCTGCCCATAAATACATACATCACCTCTGCCCACATGTCACTGGTCAAAGCAAATTAACATGGCAGGTCCTGCAGGGGAGGGGCACCGCAGAGAGTGGCAAGACAGTGCTACAACCGACCATGCCTCCAGTGTGCATTCTGCACCTTCTTCTGCTTCTTCCTAAGGGTGAGCACTGAGACAGGTAACTAATGCAGGCTGAGAGACTGTGATGTGCCAGACTCTGTCCTAGCGATGTCATCAAGAAAATCACATTGAGACCTCCTAACAGATAGGTAGATGTTGTTGGCTCCATTTTACAGATTTAAAAAAAAACCCACCACCACCAACTGAGGTCTTGAAGAGACTAAATAACTTCATCATAAAATTACATACAAAAATTGCAGGGTACAGACTACTTGAAAATGTTAGTTTTTCACTTCCCCCTCCCCTTGTAGTTGTATAATGGCTTATTTTTGAAACAACTGTTTCCAAACGTTTTAGACTCTCACTGCATGTAGGAAGAGCAGTAGGAACAAAACTGGATGACTGCAGATGGTGCAACTAGCCCTTTGGAGTTCTTATTCATTATATTTCTAGTTTTTTCTAACAAATCTATGGGCAGGGGACATCTATATGAGACACTCATTTTCTTACCCAATTTTGGCCTGCTTCCTCCCCTTCCCAGACTCCAGATTATTCATTTCCATCTTTCTCCCCCACTCCTAAATATTAGTTATTCCCCCTCACACACACACAAACACATACACAAACTCCAAACCTTTTTGGCAAATCTCTGTAGTAAACAGATGGGGTATCTGTGTTGCTGGGAAACCACTTCATACATGGAATCCAGTCCAAGGGGAGTGAGAAGGAAGGGGCTGTATCAGCTACACGGTGTAGTGGTTAAGAGCTCTGACTTGTCTTGTTTTTTTTGGGGTGTTTTGCTTGTGTTTGTTTGTTTCTCTGACTTTTTAGAATTCAACTCTGGCTTCATTATCCCATAGCTGTAGAAACTTGAGCAGGCCTCTTCCCTTCCATGGCTCTCAACTTCCTCACCTCTAAAATAAAGAATAATAGTACTACTAACCCACAGGGGTTTTGTGACTATGAATGATATAACCTTTAGAACAAATCCTGACCCAACAGTGTTCTTCTTATTATTCTCAGCAAGGTTAAGAGACCAAGGAAGGAAAAAAGTGTGGCGTTTCGAAGGAGAGGAGTCAGTACTATTTATGACGAATTTGAGAAGCTCCGTTTGGGGGTTGTCTTTTTGGCAAAGGATCTCAGTGGAAAGAGCGCGAGTTGCAAAGGAACTTGAGCTGTGCTCCCCTGGCTAATTCAGACTAAGTCTATTTTCTACTTTTAAAATGGGCATAATAATTCGCTCCTGACCACATCCCGGGGCCGTGAGGGTCAAGATTCACTTGCTCCCCCATCCGCCCTGCAGCGGCGTTCCCTCAATCCGGGCCCTGTCCCGACTCCCAGGGCGCGCGACGCTGTTCAGCCTGTCCTCTGACGTGTCCCCACACGGGGCACTGCCTGGCCTCGAGGAGAACGTTCCAGAAGGCTTGGGGGATGGTGGGCCAGTGTACAGGCTTTGGTGTTCAGAAGGCACCAGAACTCACGCACCTGCTCGCGGAAGGTGTGGGTGCCTCTCTCTTACCTGGACACCCCCTTCTCCGGTCAGGAAACCGTCGAGGAGACGGCGCGGGCCGGCCTCCCTCGGGCGGCAGCCCAAAGTTTCCCCGGCACCTGGCGGCGCGCGGCTGAGGCGGAGCCGCCTCGCCACCCCCCGCGCGGCCTGCCGGCCAATGGCAGCCTTCCCCCGGCGGCTCGGCCGCCCCCTCCCCGCCCCGCCCCTCGGCTGGCGCGCCCGCCTCCCGGCGGCTGGCTTCGCGGAGCGCAGAGCCGAGCCCAGCGTCGGGCAGCCCGCGCCGGCCGCGCTCCTCCCCGGACCGTGGAGACGCTCGGATTTCGCCTGCCCCGGGACCGCGGCTATGGACCCCGTGAGTCAGGTAAGGACCGACCTGGGCGGCGCGGCGGCGCGGCGGGACCCCGCGGCCCCCGCCTCACGCTCTGCCTTTCCCTCCCAGCTGGCCTCGGCGGGCACCTTCCGGGCGCTGAAGGAGCCCCTCGCCTTCCTGCGGGCCCTGGAACTGGTGAGTAGCGGGTGTGCGCGGGGAGGGGCCGAGGCGCGACCCCCGCGCGGGGAGAGGTCGGGCGGGCGGCTGTCTGCTCGGCTCCGCTCAGGGCCCGGAGTTCACCTCCTACCTTCAGTTCTGCCCCGTCCCGGGTGCCCTTCCGGGATGGCGGGGACAGGGTAGAGGGACCCCGCTTGCAGGCGGGAGCGCGACCGGGCTTCGCCGGCGCTGCGACGAGGCGTCCCCTCCGCGCGCGGCTCGCGGACACGAGGGGCCGGAAAGGCGCCCCGCGAGCCTGGGGAGGGGCGGGGACGGCGGCGAGGAGGGGCGCGCGGACCCCCGGAAGCGGGCGCGCTTGGCCGCGCTCGGAGAGTTGCTCCGCACCCGGCCGCTGTGCCGGGACCGGGCTGCTGGGAGCGCCGTGGTCAGCCGCCCTGCCGGAGCGCCAGCGGCGGGCGCCGCGGGGCTGTGAGAGGCGCCGCCGTGCGAGCGGGACTCCCCCACTCCGTGCCGTTGTTTTGCTGCTCTGGCACTCCTCGAGGGCTATTCCGACTTTTCTCACAAGACCCCCGTCCCCACCACCACCACAGCTTTATTTCTTCAGCGACGGGGTCTTAGGAAGTTAAATTACTCTTCTGTTTTTACCCTTAAAAAAAAAAAAAAAATCCTGACAGTCCTCTGCGACCTATTGAGGCCCAGAAACAGTAATAATTCACGAGGCCACAGAGCAGTGGCATTGGCCTTGGTGATGGTTATTGAGAGTGAAATCTGCAGGTCACACATTGCCTCTTGCTAGGAGCCCTGAAAGGCAAGCGAACCTATCTGAACAGAAAGTTCAAAGCCCGTCATGTAGCATTAATCACAGGCCCTACCACCGACTAGCTGGGCAATTATGTGAGAGCGTGTTCTGTCCGCCCAGATCTTAGCTCCAAGGGCTAGTATCTGGCTTTGGTTGCACAACTGTGGTGCCTTGTTGATGTGGACGATCGACAGGGTAATCACATCTGCCTTGTTTGTAGACCGGCATAAAAATACATAAAAATATCAAGTTGACAAGTCATCAAGACAGCATCTGAAAAGCTTGAACCAATGGCTCTGAGATGGTATTCGAGAATGGTTTTTCTTACAGCCAGACTAAACAAAGCAAGCGTGTTCAGTCCAGGAAACTTTCAGCTGGCTTCCTCAGCATTCTGTCCAAATTCATTCACTGAGCCATTTACTAAACATTCCCTGTGAAAGAGTGTTTGTTGTTTGGGGTTTTTTCAAAGCAGTAATAGCTCCATTGCCATTTTCTGACACATCTTATTGTCTCACATGGTCCCACAACTGAAACATTGCTTTGTATTCCTTTTCCTCCTGCTGCATGCAACATTGTTTCATGCCACACTCACCACAAAGCCTCTTATGGTGTTTTTCGAAGTGTGGTGAACCTGGATGAATTTGTTTAAACTTCAGATTTCTGGACACCACATCAAAACATTGGGAAGATGTGTGCCCAGGAGTCTGCATTTTAACCAAGTTCCCTGGATAATTCTAATGCACTAAAGTGGGAGAACCAGCACCCTAAACTATGGAAGGTCCTTCTGAAACTCAAAAGCACTTTTTACCGTAAAGCTCTTGCTATTTCTGTTCATACTATATGGAACATCCTAACATCCCAATCCTAGAAGAAATGTTTGTCTCTTAACCTCAGCTTAAATATTATCTCCTTAATGAAGATTTCTTTCACATTTGCTCATCCCCCTTTCTTCTACCCCAAACTGAATGATTTACCTCATTTTTGGTCTTTCATTACATTTTAT
The DNA here is from genome assembly GCF_040802235.1 of Manis javanica. Classification (NCBI taxonomy): domain Eukaryota; kingdom Metazoa; phylum Chordata; class Mammalia; order Pholidota; family Manidae; genus Manis; species Manis javanica. Next base: position 11,435,419 of record NC_133158.1, read on the forward strand.
TAATTTATGAGAATGTATCATGCTACGTTATAGTTTTTTTCCTCCTGTGTGTGTATGTGTGTATAAGAGAGAGAAAAGAGCAACAGAAAATTCATTATATTTAAAATATTTACACTCCTTCCTCTCTCTCTTCTAAGGCTCTATATAAAGGAAGGGCTTTTGCTTGTACATCAGTTACTAGCCTCTTGTTTGTGGAAAAGAAACTGAATAAGGGGCCAAAAAAAGATAAGTTTCTTACCTACCTTTTAAAAGAGCTAAGGAAGAGATATGAGAGCAGATAGATAGAATTTTAGTTGCTGAGAGAAACTAACAAAAGTCGAGAAAGAAAGGAAATACATGTTATGTGCATGCAGTGGCTTGAGGAGCCACTCTGAGGTAGTTTTTCCTGTAGGAGATGACAGTGAAAGAGTGTGATCCCTTAGAGGGTGGGAAATTTGTTCTATTTGTTTCTGTTTTCTCCACTAGTGCCTTTCGTATTGCTTGGTAAATAGTAAGTGATCAGCAAAAAGTATAAATCGATCATGACATAGCACTGAAAATACCCCAGTTTTTCCTGTTCTATAGGAAAGCAGCTTTAAAATTGGTGGTCTTGAAAGTCTTTAAACTACAATACTTTTTGTTTTTAGTATTCATGCTGTAAAAATAAAAACATATGTAAAAGTATATGTTCAAGGATATATACTACAACATCCTTTGTGGAGGAAAGAACTGGAAACAGTCCATTTAATAAGAAAATCGTTGAAGTCTGATTCATACATGTTGTAAAATATTATCCTGTCATTAAAATGAATGAGTTAAATTAATATGCATTGGCCTGGAGGTTAGTATATACAGCTGTGTTTAATAAAATTGTTAAGTGCAAAAAAATGAGTTTCATTCTAAATATTTGATAAAATTGTTAAGTGGAACAAAATGACTTTCATTCTTTTAGTCAACACATAGAAAATATTTTCAATCAGATTTCAAAATAATGTATAGAGCACAAAACTATTTTTCTAAAAACTAGAGAAAATATAGTTTTATGTGTGTGTGTGTCTGTGTGTAATTTGTATGAGCACAGAATGGAGCATAGATAAATACCACTGAATTGTTAAAATTGATTTTTTCCAAACAGTGTTATTTGGGGGTTAGTAGGTAGAGAAGAGGAAAGGGTAAAGGAAAGCTATGATATACAGGAAGAATCATAGGTATATCACCTGTCCACAGGTGTGCACATGAAGAACTCTTATTTTGCATTTCCTATGGATTGACCATATGAAATATTACTTCTAAAGACGTCCTCCACTTTTGGATTTATAGTCTAAACGAGAAATGCACTTTATTTATGCATTCTTTGCTTAAGAAAGACTCATAGATACAGTAGATTTAAAGTTTAAATAAAGAGAAAAGTCAAGCCTTTAGAGAAAAGCTTTAGCCAATTTCAGACTTAGAGGTAAAATTTCCAAGTCCTTAATCTCTACTTAAATGAGGTTAGGGGACTTTTCACTATCTTTTGGATCAAAACCAAAATTGAGGACACACACTGATTCTACTGGTCTGTTTCATTTATTCTCTGATAATAAAATAGGTCCAGTAAATCTCTTAAACCATCATTTGGAAATGGTAGAAAAATAAAATAAAAATAAAAAATTGAATTCACCACATTTCTCACTTTGAGGAACTAAGATGATACCATTGATCATGATCATTGTTATTTTGCTATTTCAGTTCTTTGCCAGTAGGACTTTTGTATTTTCCCCACCTTTAAAAAATTTTTTTCAGCACATTCTTTCTTCTTTCTACTATTTGTTTTGCATTTACACCTGTGGATTTATGTGTAATGGAATGTGGGGGACCCTGACATGTCCACATATTCCAGGTCCTGAATCGGTCCATATCTAAGGGCATCAAAAGGATTTTAACTCCGCATGATATTTGCTTGGCTGGCATAGTCCTCCTGCACAATGCTGCAAGTCCAGATTCTGTCCCACTAGAACTAACAGCTATGTCAACCTGTCTGATTTCTCTTATTCTTATGCCTTGACTTCCATTCCCAGTTTTGCAATACCATTTTTCCTATAACCACTGGGCTTCACATCTTCATTCTGCCTTTCTGCCTTCTCAAGGTAGGCTGGCTAATCCAGAGATGCAGTGTGTCTGATGTATGAGGTACAGGGCCACTTGGTTTAAATGGAGGCATCTGCTTTACGTAATCTTCATTCTGAATCTAAATTCTGAGCAATGTTTTCTGAGCAAACATCATACTGCTCACTTGATTAAATAACACTTATAATCATGCTATTGATAATAGCAAAGTAAAGCATATATAATATAATGTAACAATCACCATTTTAAATCCTTAATGAGAGAAGTAACAATAGCTACCTTTGTAAAGCAGTCTTCATATGAGGCACTGTATTTCAGTGCTGTCAATACATCATCGTGTTAAATCTGTATAACTAATATTCTATTTCACCATTAAGCTCAGGGATGTTAACTAATCAAGGACAAAATCATAGGAAATGGCAAAGCCAAGATTCATGCATTCTCATTCCACTCTGAGTGATTTATTCTTGTACATGCTACACTTCTCTGCTTCCTTCAGTGTGAGAAGCACTTGCTGTACCTTATCCCTAATCCTAAAAGAAATGTTAAAAGCAGATGCTATTCTATTTTCTAGTGTTTATCTCACCTGCTAAGATACATTTTTGAGGCCTTTTCTGAAAATGCCAAGGATTTATATTTAGAGACAAACTCAGCAGACACCAATTGTCTTTCATATTGTTTTATCTTTTGTTGGTTATTAACTAACTAAGGTAGGGTAGGTTCTAATTAAAAACCAGTACCTCTTCATTTAAAATATTTAGAAAAATACTTAAATTATAATGCCAATAATTTAATCTCATTTTATAGTCATATTTTTCTATTTTCCTTAAAAAAATCTATGTGCATGAGTCAGACAACTCATTTTTTCCCTTAAGTATAAATAAGACAAGGAATTCTGAGATGCTGAGATTCTGAGCAATCTGCCATTGAGGGTCTGAAGTAATTTCAAAGCCACATTAATGTGGATTTAATTATAACTTTCTAGTCTCTCAATTAGTGACAAAAATCATGTACAACTGGAATATGAATGAATAAGTACACTTATCATGAAAAAGCAACTCCCAGTATGCCAGTATATTCATCACTTAATGTTTTTCTGAGTTTATTAAGACAGTTGATATTTGGCTCCACAAGTACCCAAAAATAGAAATATTACTTAAGCATTTGAACCCCAACTTTGTTTCTTCACTAGCTTGGTGACCTTGGGCAAGTTACTTAATTAACTTCACTAAGCTTCATTTTTGTCATGTATAAAATGGAACTGACAGTATTTCCTCTTTCAAAGGGTTGCCATAATGATTAAATAACTTAATCCAAGTAATCCACTTTGCACAGTACCTGGACTATAAAAAGAAATGCTCAACATATATTATGATGGTGATGATGATGATAATGATTCAGATGATTCTGGGGATGATGAAAAAGGAGAAAGTAGAAATCTGTCAGAAGGTAACTTAGAACATTTGGCAACCTCTTGCAAGTTAGTGTCTTGGCAAAAGGCTGAAGTAGAGAATCTGTGTTTACCTTGCATGCACATATTTTGAGCCCTCTACCTCTATACCATGCACTGTGGATTTTTTTTTTTAAACAGCCTGAATGACTCTCCAGGGACTTGTTCTTTGGACTGTTTGCACTTCAGTGAATATTAAAGACAGGCCAGTGGTCTGTCTCTCTGGAAGAATCTAATGGAAGAATTCTCTAATGGGGAATTGAATGGAGAATTCTCTCTGGAAGGTCTAATAGAAGAATTGCAGGCATTGTGTTCTTAGGAGTTTTTGTTGAGGTATGGAGAGAGAATTTTCCTGATCTTTCCCAAATCAGAATCCATAGACATCGCTTATGCTTGGAAAAGTTACATGTATACAACTGGATTCTTTAGGATGTAGATGACAGTTCTCATAGGATCACCCCTCAACACTGACCACACCCAAATTCCCAGGTACATGTGGCCCTTGGGAGTCTCCCAGAAGGAATAGGGGAAGAACCCTGGGCACAAGTAGGGACATTATCCTTAATTCTCGGTTCTTCAGAGGACTCACATCTCTTCCTAATCAAGTAAGAAAAAAGAGCCACATGTTAACAGAAAAAAATAATAGAAAATCTCTAAGGCAGGTGTGCACAGTACCACACCTTTCTTTTGAGTCGTCATCTTCTTCAGGCAAGTATCTGTCCTTGGTATTTGTAATTATTCTAGTTCATTCTATTAGCTTAGTTTTCCTTTGAGAACCTCAGTTTCCTTACCTGAATGTTTGGGAAAACAGCCCTTGCCCACCTACTCACAGTGTTGGAAATTTTTTTTTTTTTAGATAATTATTTTTTATTGAAGGGTAATTGACATACAGTATTACATTAGTTTCAGATGTACAACAGAGGGATTGAACATTTATATACATGATAATTCTAGGTACCAGCTATCACCGTACCAAGTTCTCACAATATTTTGACTATATTCCTTATGCTATACATTACATCCCAGTTACTTACTTATTTTACAATTGTAAGTGTGTACTTTATTTTATTTTTATTTCTTTTATTTATTTATTTATTTATTTATTATTTTTTTTTTTGTGAGGGCATCTCTCCTATTTTTTTTGATCAAATGGTTGTTAACAACAATAAAATTCTGTATAGGGGACTCAATGCTCAATGTATAATCATTCATCAACCTCAAGCCTAATTTTCATCAGTCTCCAATCTTCTGAAGCATAACTAACAAGTTCTTACATGGAGAACAAATTCTTACATAGTGAATAAGTTACATGGTGAATAGTACAAGGGCAGTCATCACAGAAACTTTCAGTTTTGATCATGCATTATGAACTATAAACAGTCAGTTCAAATATGAATATTCGTTTGATTTTTATACTTGATTTATATGTGGATACCACATTTCTCTCTTTATTATTAATATTTTTAATGAAATGCTGAAGCGGTAGGTAGATGCAAGATAAAGGTAGAAAACATAGTTTAGTGTTCTAAGAGAGCAAATGTAGATGATCAGGTGTGTGCCTGTAGACTATGTGTTAATCCAAGCTAGACAAGGGCAATAAAACATCCACGGATGCAGCAGATTTCTCTCAGAACAGGGGGGGGTGAGGTTCTAAGCATCACCTCTGTTGATCCCCAATTCCTCACCTGATGGCCCCCCTGCGACTGTTTCTGTCTTAGGTTGTTCCTCCCTTGAGGAATCTTACCCGTCTCTGGCTAACCAGTCATCTTCCGGGGCCATACAGGGAAATGTAAAGTTGGTAAGTGAGAGAGAAGCCTTATTGTTTGAAAAGGTTAGTTTTTTACTTTGCATATTTATGCCCTGTAGCTTCTATGCCCAGCATTTGTCTTGAAGTATCTTTACCACTTGGAAGAATGTGATACATGGTAAATTCGATATGAGGCATGAATTCTGTTTATGGGTTGTAATTAGGAAGGAAGAAGAAAAGCTATAGAAGTAGCAGACGGAAGAAAACATGGGAAGATTGATTATTTCTTTGACATATCTTCTTGTATAGTAACATAAGCATGTATAGGTTTTAAACTACTAATTAAATTGCGCACACACATTAACATAATAGGAATACAGTTACATAACCAAAGCATACTTATAATTACCAGCCATCTCCAGTGAAACCAAGAAAACCAGTTAGGCACCTTAGGCATTTGTGAAAACTTATCTGTGATATGGTGGATATTGTCCAACTGAACTTGAATAGTCTGAGAGAAATCAGACAAATTAAAACAACCCATTCCTGTGGACTGTTCACGTCCCATATATTCTTTTAACAGTAAATAGTCTGTAGTTGTAAGATTTTGGAAGCCAACAATTTGCACTTCTCCTAATTCTTGGTTGAGTTCCAACAGTGTAGATCCAGTCAAATTTGTTGTTTTACTGTATGCACAGGCCAGCTTAGATATCTCCTTCTTCATTCCCATGGCAAGTCCAGGAACCAGTGAGATGAGTGCATCTACACCTGTAGCAGTGTGTGGATCTTTGTTGGGGTGTTTTGATGATCATCTTCTGGCATGAGTCTTCCAGAGAGTGCTGATGTTGGAAGTTCTTTTTCATATCGTATCTTAGTTCATTTTTGGGGTAGCCAAATTAGGCTTTGATCCTCTGTATAAGCACAAACAAACCCTTTGCCTACCCTTTTATATGCCCTTTATACAATTGTGTAGAACTCATTGGAGATCACCACACAGGAACTGCTTTTTTTGTTGTTGTTGTTATCATTAATCTACACTTACATGATGAATATTATGTTTACTAGGCTCTCCCCTATACCAGGTCCCCCCTTTAAACCCCTTTACAGTCACTGTCCATCAGCATAGCAAAGTGTAGAGTCACTACTTGTCTTCTCTGTTATACAGCCCTCGCCTTTCTCCCATCCCCCATGCATGCTAATCTTAATACCCCCATTCTTGTCCCCCCGCCTTATCCCTCCCTACCCACCCATCCTCCCCAGTCCCTTTCCCTTTGGTACCTGTTAGTCCATTCTTGAGTTCTGTGATTCTGCTGCTGTTTTGTTCCTTCAGTTTTTCCTTTGTTCTTATACTCTACAGATGAGTGAAATCATTTGGTATTTCTCTTTCTCTGCTTGGCTTATTTCGCTGAGCATAATACCCTCTAGCTCCATCCATGTTGCTGCAAATGGTAGGATTTGCCCTTTTCTTATGGCTGAGTAGTATTCCATTGTGTATATGTACCACATCTTCTTTATCCATTCATCTATCGATGGACATTTAGGTTGCTTCCAATTCTTGGCTATTGTAAATAGTGCAGCAATAAACATAGGGGTGCATCTGTCTTTGTCAAACTTGATTGCTACATTCTTAGGGTAAATTCCTAGGAGTTGAATTCCTGGGTCAAATGGTAAGTCTGTTTTGAGCATTTTGATGTACCTCCATACTGCTTTCCACAATGGTTGAACAAATTTACATTCCCACCAGCAGTGTAGGAGGCTTCCCCTTTCTCCACAGCCTCGCCAACATTTGTTGTTGTTTGTCTTTTGGATCGCAGCCATCCTTACTGGTGTGAGGTGATACCTCATTGTAGTTTTAATTTGCATTTCTCTGATAATTAGCGATGTGGAGCATCTTTTCATGTGTCTGTTGGCCATCTGTACTTCTTTTTTAGAGAACTGTCCAGTTCCTCTGCCTATTTTTTAATTGGGTTATTTGTTTTTTGTTTGTTAAGGCGTGTGAGCTCTTGATATATTCTGGACATCAAGCCTTTATGGCATCTGTCATTTCCAAATATATTCTCCCATACTTTAGGGTTCTTTTTTGTTCTATTGATGGTGTCTTTTGCTTTACAGAAGCTTTTCAGCTTAATATAGTCCCACTTGTTCATTTTTGCTGTTGTTTTCCTTGCTCGGGGAGATACGTTCAAGAAGAGGTCACTCATGTTTATGTCTAAGAGGTTTTTGCCTATGTTTTTTTCCAAGAGTTTAATGGTTTCATGACTTACATTCAGGTCTTTGATCCATTTTGAGTTTACTTTTGTATATGGGGTTAGACAATGGTCCAGTTTCATTCTCCTACATGTAGCTGTCCAGTTTTGCCAGCACCATCTGTTGAAGAGACTGTCATTTTGCCATTGTATGTCCATGGCTCCTTTATCAAGTATTAACTGACCATATATGTCTGGGTTAATGTCTGGATTCTCTAGTCTGTTCCATTGGTCTGTGGCTCTGTTCTTGTGCCAGTACCAGATTGTCTTGATTACTGTGGCTTTATAGTTTCATTGATTTTTGCTATTGTTTTATTCTTCTCAATTTTATTTATTTCTCTTCTGATCTTTATTATGTCCCTCCTTCTGCTGACCTTAGGCCTCATTTGCTCTTCTTTTTCCTATTTTGATAATTGTGACATTAGACCATTTATTTGGGATTGTTCTTCCTTTTTTAAATATGCCTGGATTGCTATATACTTTCCTCTTAATACTGCTTTTGCTGTGTCCCACAGAAGTTGGGGCTTAGTGTTGTTGTTGTCGTTTCTTTCCATATATTGCTGGATCTCCATTTTGATTTGGTCATTGATCCATTCATTATTTAGGAGTGTGTTGTTAAGCCTCCATGTGTTTGTGAGCCTTTTTGCTTTCTTTGTACTATTTATTTCTAGTTTTATGCCTTTGTGGTCTGAAAAATTGGTTGGTAGGATTTCCATCTTTTTGAATTTACTGAGGCTCTTTTTGTGGCCTACTATGTGGTCTATTCTGGAGAATGTTCCATGTGCACTTGAGAAGAATGTGTATCCTATTGCTTTTGGATGCAGAGTTCTGTAGATGTCTATTAGGTCCATCTGTTCTAGTGTGTTGTTCAGTGCCTCTGTGTCCTTACTTTTTTCAGCCCGGTGGATCTATCCTTTGGGGTGAATGGTGTGTTGAAGTCTCCTAAAATGACTGCATTGCAGTCTATTTTCCTCTTTAGTTCTGTTAGTATTTGTTTCACATATGCTGGTGCTCCTGTGTTGGGTGCATATATATTTAGAATTGTTATATCCTCTTGTCAGACTGAGCCCTTTATCATTATGTAGTGTCCTTCTTTATCTCTTGTTACTTTCTTTGTTTTGAAGTCTACTTTGTCTGATATTAGTACTGCAACCCCTGCTTTCTTCTCACTGTTGTTTGCCTGAAATATCTTTTTCCATCCCTTGACTTTTAGTCTGTGCATGTCTTTGGGTTTGAGGTGAGTTTCTTGTGAGCAGCATATAGATGGGTCTTGCTTTTTTATCCATTCTATTACTCTTTGTCTTTTGATTGGTGCATTAAGTCCATTTACATTTAGGGTGACTATTGAGAGATATGTACTTATTGCCATTGCAGGCTTTAGATTCGTGGTTACCAAAGCTTCAAGGTTAGCTTCTTTAGTATCTTATTGCCTAACTTAGCTCGCTTATTGAGCTGTTATATACACTGTCTGGAGATTCTTTTCTTCTCTCCCTTCTCATTCCTCCTCCTCCATTCTTCATATGTTGGGTGTTTTGTTCTGTGCTCTTTTTAGGAGTGCTCCCATCTAGAGCAGTCCCTGTAAGATGCCCTGTAGAGGTGGTTTGTGGGTGGGCAAATTCCCTCAGCTTTTGCTTGTCTGGGAATTGTTTAATCCCGCCATCATATTTAAATGATAGTCATGCTGGATACAGTATCCTTGGTTCAAGGCCCTTCTGTTTCATTGCATTAAATATATCATGCCATTCTCTTCTGGCCTGTAGGGTTTCTGTCGAGAAGTCTGATGATAGCCTGATGGGTTTTCCTTTATAGGTGACCTTTTTCTCTCTAGCTGCCTTTAAAACTCTTTCCTTGTCCTTGATCTTTTCCATTTTAATTATTATGTGTCTTGGTGTTGTCCTCCTTGGATCCTTTCTGTTGGGGGTTCTGTGTATTTCCGTGGTGTGTTCAATTATTTCCTCCCCCAGTTTGGGGAAGTTTTCAGCAATTATTTCTTCAAAGAGACTTTCTATCCCTTCTCCTCTCTCTTCTTCTTCTGGTACCCCTATAATACGCATATTATTCCTTTCGGATTGGTCATATAATTCTCTTAGTATTGTTTCATTCCTGGAGATCCTTTTATCTCTCTCTATGTCAGCTTCTATACGTTCCTGTTCTCTGTTTTCTTTTCCTTCAATGGCCTCTTGCATCTTATCCATTCTGCTTATAAATCCTTCCAGGGTTTGTTTCACTTCTGTGATCTCCTTCCTGACATCTGTGATCTCCCTCCGGACTTCATCCCATTGCTCTTGCATTTTTCTCTGCATCTCATCCCATTGCTCTTGCATTTTTCTCTTCATCTCTGTCGGCATGTTCATGATTTTTATTTTGAATTCTTTTTCAGGAGGACTGGTTAAGTCTGTCTCCTCAGGTGTTGTCTCTGTGATCTTTGTCTGCCTGTAGTTTTGCCTTTTCATGGTGATAGAGATAGTTTGCAGAGCTGGTACAAGTGACAGCTGGAAGAGCTTTCCTTCTTATTGGTTTGTGGCCTTCCTCTCCTGGGAGAATAGCGACCTCTAGTGGCTTATGCTTGGCAGCTGTGCGCCGACAGGGCTTCTGCTTCCTGCCCGGTTGCTATGGAGTTTATCTCCACTGTTGCTGTGGGCATGACCAGGCTTGGGCTGCTCCTCCAAAATGGTGGAGCCCCATTGGAGGGGGAGCGGCCAGGAGGCTATTTATCTCCATAAGGGGCCTCTGTGCTCCCTGCTGCCCAGGGGTTTAGAGTGCCCAGAGATCCCCAGATTCCCTGCCTCTGGACTAAGTGTCCCGCCCTGCCCCTTTAAGACTTCCAAAAAGCACTCGCCAAACCAAAACAACAACAGCAACAACGGAAGAAAAATAAAGAAAGAAAGAAAGAAATGAATGAATGAATAAATAAATAATTTTTTTAAAAAAGGAAAGACGCGCGATTTTCTTTGTCCTCAGGCGCCGGTCTCAAGCACCCACTCACCGGTCTTGCTGCCCTGTTTCCGTAATATTGGGGTCCCTGTCCCTTTAAGGCTTCCAAAAAGCATTCGCCAAAAAAAAATTAAAAAGCCGCTCCCGTTTCTTTGTTCTCCGGCGTGGGCCTCAGGCACCCGCTCACCGGTCCTGCCACCCTGTTTCCCTAGTATCCAGGACCCTGCGCACGCACTGTGTCTGCGCTCTGGTCCGGAATCCTGGGGCTGGGTGTTCAGCAGTCCTGGGCTCCCTCTCCCTCCCTGCTGACTCCTCTCCACCCGCCGGGAGCCGGGGGGAGGGGCGCTCGGATCCCACCGGGCCGGGGCTTGTATCTTACCCCCTTCGCGAAGCGCTGGGTTCTCACAGTTGTGGATGTGGTCTGGATGTTGTCCTGTGTCCTTTGGTCTCTATTTTAGGAAGAGTTGTCTTTGTTATATTTTCATAGATAAATGTGGTTTTGGGAGGAGATTTCTGTGGCTCTACTCATGCCACCATCTTCTTCCGCTGTCCCAGTGTTGGAAATTTTAAGTGAGATCAAGCAAGCAAACCAGTTTGTAAACTATTAAATGTCTTCCACAAGTAAAAGATAATTGGTATTATGACGATGATGATGATGATGATAAAGTAATACTTTTTTTCCAATCTAGGTGACTGTGAATAAAGTGAGATAATTGCTCTAGGGTGAAGGTTGAGGTGTGAAGTTATAAGTGCCTGATCTCTGCTCCCTGAGGGTTTGAGTCTTTTCCATTCACTGTCCACCCTCTGCACCAGTCTCTTTGGTCTCTTTGGAACCTACAGGAACTGATAATGCTGCCATTTTGAACTACTGCATCATCAAAACATGGGGGAGGTCCACCCTCACCCCTTATAGCTCTCATACTAAAAGCCACTTTGTTCTTCTACATCCATTTCACACTTCTTAGGTGTTCTGGGAGCCTAGTATGGTTTCTTGCTGTTCCGATGGACTTTTGCACATGACACTTACTCTGCTTAGAATACTTTCCCTCTCTCTTTTTACACTTCTAGCTGGCAAATTCCTCTTATCCCTTCAGGTGTCAGCCTATTTATCACTTCTTTTGGGAGGACTTCTCTGAGTAGGGAGGTCCTGCTGGGTGAAGTCAACCTCCCAATGGCTCCCAAAACACACTCTTTAATGACCTGTTTACATTTTAGATCCTCAGCCAGTCTGAACACCCAGTGAGGGCAGGGATCTTGTTTGTTGTGTTCATCAACACACTGGTATCTAACAGTGTTTGACACATAGTGGGAACATCTCCAGGGACATGCACAAATCCTACCAAAACACCGAGGCAGTAGGTGCTTAGTAAGTATTGGCTGAAGGAAGGGAGGGAGGAAAGAGAATAAAGAATGAATAAATGAATCCTTGAGAACACATTGGATGGGTTGTACATTCCCTTTCATGGTCATTGTGAAGAGAAATAGTAAGGACACCCATAGAAACAGTTGTTTAGCTGTTACTCTTGGTTATAGAGGGGAGTAACCTAATGAAAATATCCAAATATTACTCAGATGTCAAGGCAAGAGAGTGGTTGTAAGCATACACACTGCACAGTAAGGGAGAATTTTTAACAGCAATAAAAGGGCAGGGAGTGAAAAAGCCAGGCCTCATGTCTGGTTCAAGGCAATGAACAGAACTGTCTTAGCAAGAGAATTGCTCTAGCAAAAGACTGCCACTGCCCTCTGTGTTCTTCCTTTCTCTTCTCACTTAGTTTATTCTTTCTGTGATTCTGATCTAATGTTTGAGAGAAGGAATTTGATTTGTTCAGCTAATAATTTTTTTTTGGTTTGGACATAACTATTAGCCTCATACCGTATCAGGCTGCCCACAGCTAGTCCTGTTCCATGAGTAAACAAGATCATGAGATTCACAACATGTCTCTCTCTATTGTTCTTTCAGGTGGAACAGTGGGAGGGACAATTCTTCAAGTCACATTAAGTATGGTGAGAGGTTTACACGTCCAGTGGGAGAACAACTTTTTTTTGCAGCAGTACTTCTTCCATTAAGGTAGCACTGGTAATTTTCTCAAGGAGAAGATGTTCCATCTTTGAGATTTGGGCACAGCATTCTTGTAACTCTCTCTGATGAGATCAGTTGGTGCATTCATACTGATGTTATCTAAGGGGGGGTGTGCCTTTGCTCCTTCAGCACACAGGGCTCCTCCAGCTTTTGCCATCCTGTTCATCAGTTAAAAAGCCTCTTCCTAAAAGGAATGATGGGGTTTTACCCAGTGATTAGGTAGCCCATTTATGGAGGAAAATGTATGTCTTGCATACACATGTACTTCATCTTTGTTCATATATTGGTAGGCTAATTCAGCTCTGGTTCTTAATGTTAGAAGACTGCATTCATTACTACATAAATTATTTTGTTTATTCATGTGTTAGAAAACAGGAAAACACTAATGTGTATGTTTTGTTTTTTAATTTGATATTCTTATCCAAATTAAAATTTTTGTCCTGAATAGTTTACTCATGGAAGAGTCATTGGCTCACCTGGTGGGATAAGCGCTATTGGTTTGAGGAACGGGAGGTATGGAATTGGTTGACAAGCAGGAATCACTGAAAAAATTGGGAGGCAGCATGGGACTTGGAGAAGCTTGGGCTTTAAAATGAGCCTTATGCTGAAATCCCAGCTCTTCTTTCCAGCCATAGGCAGATTGCAAAATTGTGCTGATCCTCAGCATCTGCAGCCTTCAAAGGAAGATCCTAAGAGTCCATCTTTTGGTTGCTGTGAGGGTTAAGTAAGATAGCATTGTAAACCCCCCAGCAGACTGTCTGGTCCATAGCAAGGCTCCCTTACTGTAACCAAGGAAAAGATGATGATGTGGTATTTACTAAATGGGCAATTAAGTCTTCCTAAATTTTCTAGCACAGTATAAAGTTTGCTTAATATATTATTGCCAGATCATTTTTTATTTCTGATGTTACCTCTCCATTGAAAGAACATTGATTGTGAGATGTCATAAAATATACATAGGTGGTATTAATACTAATGCACAGAGAAAAGTACTTTACTAAGTGTTATATATGTATTACTTGATTTAACCTCACAATTACCTTTGAAGGACCAAACAATAACCCCTTTATGGGTGAAGAAACTGAGGCCTGGAGAGGTCAAACTATTTGCCTAAACTCATCCAGCTGGTATGTGATAGAGCTAGGATTTAAACTCAGGCAATTGGATGCTGACTCCTTGATCTCAGTAATGTTTCTGTGTTATCTCTCATTAATAATAATCACTCATTGCCCCAAGGTCTTGAAGTTAAATGATTTCTCCAGTGAAAATAGTGGGAACAATATACATCATTTCTTCTGAAAGTGATGACTTCTTATTCCTAATTCAGGTTCCTTTTCTTTACCTCATGACACTAGAGCACAAAGCAAAATTTAAGTGCCATCTAATGACTAGGGATGGCCAAACTCTAGTTCTCAGGGACTTTTTTACTTCTCAAAAATACTTCTATTCCCTGATAAAATTTTACTGATCTGTGTATCTTTTCTAACAAAATTTTTATTCAGTGATCTGTTATATAAAGACATTCAGCTTCAGGAATGTGTTAAAACATGCCTATAGAGTTCTGCAGAATTCAGAAAGGATCTGGATATTTAGCAAGATATGAATAATTAAATTATTTTTAGGTATCTGATAAATTTACTCAAGTCAAACAGGTTCCATTGTGGATGCAGGAGGAGCAAATGAATTTTGTCTGTGTATTGTGTGTTAGGGGAGCTGGGGCAAAGTTGTGTGTGTGTGATCTGCCATTCTTTAGATTCGTTATTTTGAAGAATTTTGGTGCCAGATAAGAAGACATACCTACTATGGTTTTAACAGGAAGTGTCTGTATCCACCTTGTCAACCAGGTGACTGCCTTCCTGTGCTTTCATGCTCTTAATTCACCTGATCGTTTTGCCTGCATCTGATACACAGTTGGCATTTCCCCTGAGTTCCTTCCTGAAGCTGGAATCCAGGACTGAGATGGCAGAAGTTAGGTTGGAAGAAAGAATGATACCAGAAAATTACTAGGCACTAACCCATGATCTAAGTGAAGAATGGAGATGCTGGGAGATTACTTAAACTGGAAAAGGGAGTAGCTGGATGAGTAGGGATGATGATTGACACTTAGAATGTGCTGGCTTTAAAAGCCACAAATTTAGGTTCAATCTCAGCCCTCAGGTGTGTTCATAGGCAAGTCAATCTTATTGAACCTTAAGTTCCTAGAAATTTTACATAAACATATCAAAGATATGTTTAAATGATAAAAATTAATGATTGAAAAACTTTGGACACATCCCTTCATCTACCTGTCTCATAACTTCTTGAGCTATCAAATGAGGATGACAGCACATATGAAACTTTGCATAAAAGGGCTCGATAAATGTTGACTGTCCCTGAATTTAGAAAACTAAATCTGGGGAATCTTTCCTATAAGAGAAATGCCTACTGTGTTGCCTTTAATGTTTATTTACAGTTATAGTTGTTTGAGGAAAGGGGGAAATCATATTTTCATGTTTCATAAGCATCTATTAGAGTTTATATGAGAACTTTTATTGTCAGAATCACATCACTAATTCCATTTATGAAGCAGTTCAAAGCAAAGCATGATTATTATATATGAGTTTGAAATTTATTCTAAAAGATATATATGTCACTGGTTAGAAAAGTAAAGAATATGTGTGAAATTCTTAGTGGTATTAAACTCCAGCTATTCTTGGGTAAAACACTAAGTTCACCAACCACAATATGTAAATTTGTAGTGTAAGTACTGTACCTTCCCTCGTTTTTAAAAGTTATTTTAAATTGCTGGCTCACCTTTGTGTGTGTATTTTCTTAATGTCTGATTTTATTCACTACTTTTCCCAAATTTTATAACAGAAAGAATACATGGGTTTGACTCTCAGCTCCTCCACAGACAAGCTCTGTGACCTTGGACATGTTACTTAACCTCTCTAGTCCTTTAATATTATTTATAAGACTGGAAATAATGATAGCTAGCAAGCAGAATTATTGTGTTCATCAAATGAAATAACATTTGCAAAGAGTGATGACACATAGTAAGCATTCAATACATACTTACTCTCTTCCCTTCTTTTCCCCAAAATGTATTTTGCTGACAATGTGTGGAAATAATGAAAAAAAAACAAGAGTCTTTTGTTTTTCTAGGTGTTCCTAGATGTTCTTTCTCTCATATACACACACACACACGTACATGCACACATTCTTTCTGCTAAAGGCCATAAAGATCAGGTCTACATAATCCAAATAAATTTAATTGGGCAGTAAAATTTGGCAGGTGTGATTGGCAAGGAAAGAATTATTAGGCTGTATGGTCAAGTCCTAGATCAGTGTCCCAGGCACACTGGAGTTGTGTTTTGCTTTGGCAAAGTGACATGGATGTGTGAAGCTGTTTTTTGAAAGGGAAACATCTTTATTTTAAAAAGAGGATAAAACCCCCATAAATAGTGGGAGTTCACTAAAATAGCTGTAATTAAATGAGCTCTTGCTATGTGCCAGGCTATACTATGTCAGTGCTACCTACAATTTCATTCATACCTTACAATATCCCTGTGAGGTCCACTTACTTAACAAAGTCACAAAACTGATAAGTAAGTGGTCAAGGCAGGACTTCAAGTCATGTCCATCTAACCCTCTGCCTCTTTTATGCCTTCCCTGATCCAAAAATGAACTGAGTATATTTGTATTTAGGGGTGGATTTTTATTTGATGTGCTATTCAGTATCACTTTTATGCATAAGTGATATGCTTACTAATTTAAAAATCACAAAAATAGGTAAATGAAAATGTCCTTCAATGTCCTTTTAGTAAGAGATAACTAAGGTTAATATTGTGAAAAAATATACTCTCAGACATTTTTATGTTCCTGAAAAAAGTGATATGTTTAATTGCTAGGGCTGCCGTAATAAAGCACCACAAACTGGGTGGCTTGAACAGTCAAGCATTTATTACCTCACTGTTCTGGAGTCTAGAAGTCCAAGATCAAGGTGTGGACAGGATTGGTTCCTTCTGAGGTCCTTATTATTTTAAAAACCTACAAAGAACCCCTCCTTAAAAGATAAATGGTTACTGTAGCTGTTATTATTTACTTAGTTTCTAGATGTAAAATTTCTGGTGTAAAAGCTTATGCCTTTGAAACAATTCAAAACTATTGCTAAATGGCCCTCCAGTGAGGTGGTACCAATGTGGACATTACCAGCTAAATGTTTTTCCAGTTTCACAGATGAACATGAAATCTTAATTAAATATTTATTTAATTCTGCATTGAGATTGCATATTTTTTCATTAGTTTATTTTTATATTCTTATTTTTATTTGGAAATATTTTAATAAACCGAATGGATTTGTAAAGCAATAGTCAAGGCACCTAAACTCATGATGCTGTTCATATGGACTTTTACATAAGCTGTTGCCTTAATCTTTATAGGCCATTGTGCTACTCTACTGTTTGGAAGTTATTTAGATTGCTACACTCTGACGTGGATAGAGAGGAAAATACTGAGCCTTCCTTTCTCTGAATCATTATGTAAGAATAGATTTATGTAATTTTTAGAATGCCAAAGATAATTACTTTTGTTATAAATCTTTTATAATATAATTTTATAATATAACTCTATCATTTTATTTTGCATTTTACTTGTATTATTAATATTAAGCTTATTTATCATAAGTAACTTATTGTTGTTGTTTTATGTTAGATGGTACTCCTGAGTGTTGATTCATATTCATTACCTTTCTTAAATGAAAAGCTCATGTATATGAATATAATGACTCATGTATACAAATTTATACCATACCTTCTTTGGGTTTGAGGCACTGGGAACTTAAATAATTCTTTTGAAGTAAGGGCAGAGTTGATGGAGTGTTACTGTATCATCTGAGAAATCCTGGAGCATATCTGGCTGGTGATGGTAGAATGCTCTATCAACAAAATAAAATAAATTCAGCAGCTGCCTGATGCTGAGAGCATTTCCTCTCTTTTTTGGATCACATTCCTGACCATACTTGCTATTAACAGAATTAACATTATGGATGCACTCTGCCTCTGCCTCACATATGGCTATTTTGGGCCACCTTGGCCTCTCTGTGAATCAAAATAACAGCTGCTAACATTCATTGTATACTCACTGAGCTCCAGGCTCTGTGCTAACTGCTTTCTACATGTTATGTCATTTAATTCTAACAACTGTTAAAATGTATGCATCATTATTTCCCCCTCTTTAGGCAAGGAATCCAAGGCTTAGAAAAATAAGTAATGTTTTAGTATGTACAGATGATAATAGAAGAACTGAGATAAGGACCCAGGTCTGTGCTTAACCTAGCAGTTGTAGAGGAAGAAAAGTTCTGATTCTCTCCCAGAGACCAGATCCCCATGGGAAGAAGCATCCTAGCCAACAGGCCTGCTATCTATAACCTTAAGTGAACAAAGAGTAAGCCAGGGACAAACCCAGCATTTTAATGCTTGACAACTGGTACCAGTCAGAGCAAAATCCACCAAAGTGGTGGTTTGACTGGACATCCTTATTTGTCTCAGTTAGGTGGCGAATTCTGCAGTGGGCAGGTAAAGCAAAATTCTTAAGTTCTCTTTGCAGTTCAAAGGCAAGTACTTTTGTTTCCCTTCTTTTTTACTCTTTTCTTCTAAGTCCAGTTGACAAAACAATAAATGAAAGGATGGTTTTGATTTGTTTGATCGTATTTGTATAACTCAGAACCACAGTTGCTTAGGCAAATGATGGAAAACGCTTAGAAAGGGCCATGGGCTGGATGTTCTTTTCCTTTTCAGTTTGTCAGTTATTTCTCTGCCACCCTTTAGCCAACCCCATCTGCTTGTAACGATGTGAATATGTTCTATTGATTTGTTTTGGGAGGCACTCAGTTTACTCTCTCATATTGGTTAGTCTGCCTCTGAAGAACCTGGGTAACATGGCCATGATCGGGGTCAGGATGCAAGCCAGGTTTGTTGGGAGCTAGGCAGGTAATGTATGAAGATGCTGGGCGCTAGGCAGGTAATGTGTAAGGAAGCAGGAAGCAGGCTACAGTAAGAGGCAGCACTGGTTTCAAGAGGTGCTGGCACCCTGGAACGTGACTTTCTGCCTTAGGAGCAGCTGCTTCCACTTCAGTGAGTCGTTGCTGAGCATAGGCTCGGTGTGTCTAGGTAATTCTTCCTTTCCTGCGAAAAAAGAACTGAGGGTTTGGTGCTAATCCTCAGAGGTTTAATGTTGGAAATGTCTTCCATTTTTCAAACACTATAAGAATCCTTAAGAGAATAAACAAAACATGGCTGAATTCTGGATAGTATGGAATTTTTAGAGACAGCTCTAGTTTTCTTGTTATGCAGTGTCTTAGTCTGGATTACCCTGAGAGCAAAACCTAACTCAAATCTGGCATCTACAAGGGTAATTTACTGGAAAGAAATCCCAGGGAGCAGGAATGAGAGGCCAGGGGAGCAACATGGAGAAGGAAGCAAAACCCTAGAAGGGTACATGATAGAGTTGGTCATCCTGTGGGAGACTGTAACACAAACTCATGCAGTGGATCTCAGAACTATTCATCTTGGGGATAAACGGGTGATTCAGTAATCTTTTGACTCCCATCACCCATTAGTCAAGGGTGGCCTCACTGAAGTTAACTCTTGTCTTGTTTGGATTCCCAAAAGCAGACTGAGATAAGGATTATGGTAGTTTATTTAGGAAGTAATCCCAGTCAACAGTGGTAAGGGAGTGGAGAAGTGAGACAGAATGAAAGAAAGGCAGTAGAGAACACAATTTTTAAAATGTCACTCTTATTGCACCCACAGGTTAATCCCACGAGGAGACGCTGGAGACCAATATAGAACATGCATTGGCTTTTGTGTCATCTGGCTATCCCCTAGATTTAAACTGGGGGGAAAAAGCTGGGAAATGTGGTTTTTAGTGGGCCTATGGACACCTGCAACAAGACTTATTTAGGAAGAGGGAGAAAGTGGATCTTGGGAAGAGAGTTACCAATCCCTGACATAGATACACAACAGATATTCTTCGAATAGCTTGCTGTGTGCCCCCTTTGCTTTCGCTGAGCTTATATTAAAAAAAAAAAAGAAGAAGAAAAATCTATCCTGATCTTTAATGTATCAGAGATCATTAAGCAGAAATCATTTGTTTGCAAGGAACAGCAACCCATTCAAACTGGCTTAGGAAAAAAAGCAAAAAAAAACCAAAAAACGGATAGGAAGTAATCAGAGCTATCAAAAGACAAGAAGTCCAGCTTCACGAGGGAGGGAAAAAGATCTGGGAGCTGGAATATTTTCTGTATCACCTTGTTATATCTGCTATTTGCTTCTCTGTGTGTCTTGGCTCCATTTCTTTGACTTCCTGTAAAGATCTTGCTCTGTCTGTGTTTTGTTTTTGTATTCAAAGAAGATAATGTCTGCCCCAAACCTGCTTGTAAACTCACAGCTCAAGTGTCCAACGCTACTGCTCTTGGTACAAATTCTCGAAAGAAAATGGCTGAGTCAATCTCACCCATGGCACGGTTCAGCCAGGGTCCTATCATCAGATTTGGGGAGAGGCTAGCCAGTATTGGGAGGAAGGGAGAGTCTTCAAAAAGGCCAGTGGGTGGGGAGAAAATGCTTGCTATTTCACCTCGCTGATAATCACTTTTTTCAAGTATGAGAAAATACAAAGTTTATAGGAAAGCAGAGTTCCAAGCAGCTGGTGATCAATGCCAAATGCTCCCAGGAGAGTGATGGCAGGAGTTGTTCTGTAATTGAGAGGCTAGCACAAAGGAGGTATCTCTGTGGGTGGTCAACAGTCATTTAGATGTTTTCAGACTGTCTCCTGTGCAACAAGATGAGGCTCTTTAGTGTTCTGAACATAGCATCATTGAATTCATTAATCATTAGAGGTACTTGGTATTGAAATCAGCAGCAAATGACGAGTGTCCTTGATTGCAGAATTGAGATATATTTTTCACTGTAGTGCTCAAGAGTGATTTGGATATGTTTTTGATCACTGTTCCAAGTTTCCCTGCCAGTTTCAGAACAACTCTTCAAGGAAGAGCTGGTGGGGGTACAGAAATGGGGAGCAGGAGAAGGAGGGACTATGACTCTCCTCCAAATGATGACTTGCAAATTGTACATTGGCAAATAACATTTTGTAAAATTTGTCACCCAGAACCTCCTTTATATACACTATTTGTGTTCTGAGTGATGACTGAATTCTCAAAGGTACATTCTATCTATCTATCTATCTATCTATCTATCTATCTATCTATCTATCTATCTATCTATCTATCTTCATTTTAGGGTAGTGTCAGCATGGCACTGCTGACTCAAGTGCTTTGGTTAAAACACACATGGCATGGTGTTGGCATTCACCAGCTTGGTGCCATCCTTCAGCATGCTTTAAGGATAAAAAATGGTGGACTCTGTTGGTCTACTGTCTGGATCCCCTTTCTGGGGCTAATGCACAACACTGTCCCCCTTTCCTCACATGGGAGAACAAAGATTCAAGCTGTTGTGAATGTTCACTACCAACAGGTTGGAGCTGCCCCTTCTCTAGAGAATTGCCTTTGGCTGAATGGAAGCCATCTCGTGTAGGAGCTTACACTCTGCCCCAGGGAAATTCACATTCAGTGAAACAGTCTAATACTGGGGTACAAAAGGCTAGTTCCCTTGCCTCAGATGGGACCACCTTTGGTACAGTTCACAGTTTAAGCAGGCTGTGGGGACAGGCTGAAGCTCGCCTCCAGCTGACTCCACGTCCTTGCTCAGCTCCTTCTCCTTTTCTCTCCTCCTTGTCTCTGTTGTTTCCTGGAGAGTATTCCCCCAGAAAATCCAGAGCACCAGAATCTCTGTCTCAGGCTCTGCCTCTGGAACCCTGATCACAGATTGGAATGTTATTTTATATAGTTAGACCTTATTCCTTAAAGAGCATATTGACAAAGGAAGCTGTGGAAGTTCTGTTTCTTTGAAATAGTTCTATTATATGCAGTGAAATGTGATTTAGTGAAAAGAATCAGATTTTAAAATCCAGGCTTGAATCTTTGTTCCCCCATGTGACCTTAAACAAGTCATTTTCTGAGCCTCAGCATCCTCACTGGAAAAATGGGAATACTAATCTTTCCTTCATCACCCACTACTAATCTGGTGTTTCATAGCCATAATCTTTATTTTTAGTACTGTTACTCTGACAAGTTGGAGAAGTAAATCTAGATAGTTAGATAATGTTTTGAATGAACTTTAGGTATGAAATGTGCTTAGCACAGTGCCTAATATAGAGTGGGCCCTCCAAAAGTGTTGTTAATTTTGAGCAGTTGTTTTTAAATATTTGTACTTAAAAAGACATAAGTTTGTAACTATTGGAGAAGTTAAAAGACAGCTTGTGCCATAGAATAAAATCTAGAAAAAGCTCCATTACAAGGATCTGGCTATGCTTTTTAAGTTGGATTGGTACTGAAGAAATGAGTAGCAGGTCTTGTTTACCATCTTATATTAATTTACCATCTTATATACTAACAGTCACTATTTTCAGAAATCTGTTTTTGTACTAAAGTGTATAAAGAATTACAATTTCCTACCATATTCCTTCACCAAAGTGAGTGATTTTCCATCTTGAGACTGTGTCATGAATCTCCTGAAAATGACATACTGTAATTTTTACAGTTCTTCCAATATTACTGCAGAAGGCTTGCACTTAAATACATGTGATTTGATGAGAGTAGAACTATTTTAGACAATTCTCTGTAGAAGCTTAGCAGTGACTTGCAAGTAGATGCTTATGACATTAATGTGTGTCACTTCTTGATACTTCCGAATTTTGTAAAGTTCCCATCTTGTCTTCTGCAGCCCAAAAACATTAAGTACTCACCTGCTGTCTAATGAATTAATTTCACTCTGATATTGGATGTTACCACAAGCTTCACTGAAATGATGCTCCATGAGGGTGATCTTGTCTGTTAACTTCACCTGTACAATGCCATTACCTAGAGTTCTGCCTGTTTCATGGTAGGCACCCAGATCTGTCCTAAACAAATGGATGTGTGAATAAATGAATTAGCTGTTTTCCTATCTGCAATGTCATTCCTTATCAACTTCACTTGTTCATAATTTTCTCTGCTGTTGAAGTTTTACCCATCCTTCCACAACCATCTCAAACCTCCAGAAGTTTCCTTTACTTATTTGAACTTTCAGAAAAGAAATTTCTTCTTCTGCTTTGGGAGACTCATTGTTTCCCTGTCTGCCTTAGCAAGGTAGACTGGTGTTTCCCAACATAACCTAGACTTTGCAGCAGGGATCTATCTACTCCTGTTATCATTCAAGCAGGTAGTAGGAAGGAAATAAAACATTTTAGATCACTTGCTTCATGTCAGGGCTTTATGTCTCCTCATCACTATTCATAAGGTTGCTACTATTTTATGGATTGAGAAACTGGTTTTGGAAATACTACTGTGTCCAAAGCCAAATGGCTAATAAGTTGTAGGTACAGGATTTAAATCGTAGTGGATCTCACTCCAAGTTCATTATGTTCTCTTCTATAGCTGCATTTCAATGTCTTCAAATTATCTACATATGTGATATATTTTTCTGCAAAGAAAATTTTTTATCAAAATTTTAATGTTTTTACTTTCATTATTGAAATAAAGCATCAATAATATTCAACAGCCACACTGAGTGTGCATATCATCTTTTCTTTAAATGTTTGTTTTTTAAAATAATCTTTGTTTTCTTTCTAAATACAAATGTAATGGGTATTATATATAATAAACTTAGAAATGAACAATGAGTATAGTAAATAGTTCAGTTTCAAGAAAAATGTATATTTTCAGAGGTAAAGATCATTAGTGATAAAAACTGACAAAACATTCATGTAGAAACTAGCTTTAGAAATATTCCACCCTGTAATTCTGAACTCTGGAAAAAAAACTGAGAATATAATTCTGTGTATGACCTTATCACTTCTAAACATCACTGATATTTTCATGGCACCCTGTATGTAAGTATTGCTTTCAAGCTAGGTGATACAAAGGCAAGGAGCCCTGAGTTTGTTCCCTAAAAGACCTAGATCTAGATCCTGACTCTGCCACTTACTAACTGTTGCAATCCTGGGCAAACCACTTCTGTGTATGAGCTTCAGGGTGTTCAAATATAAAATGAACATGTTAATACCTACTTAATGTGCTAGCCCACTTCCCAGATTTTGGAGATCAAATAGTATATGAGTCATATGTAGGAGCATGCCTACTAAATAATTCATTATATGCACAGACAGATTCATGCTTGATTTGGAGCTCAGTTACTTCCAAGTGTCTTAGCTGTAAAGTTGGGATAAACATTCTTAGACATTTATGGTGATCATGAAATTTAAAAATGTACATAGAATATTTAGAAGGAGGCTGAAACTTGGTGAGTCCTTAGAGGCGTATGACTTTTACGAAGAGTTTTTCAAGGAGCTAAGTGTAGATAGAATTTAGTTTCTTCTATTTCTCATTTCAAAATATTCATTGTCATTTCACAGATACAATCTTTTAGATTCTGCCAGAAATTTTTGGTGAGATTTTTAAAGAAGCCACATCATTGTTTGCTGTTATCCAGTCTTCTCCCATAAATCAGAATATTCCTTTTGAGTTTAACCAAGAGAAAGCTGCTATCTGGAGACACCAGCCATCAGGGTCTACTGTGAGGGTTAAGGGCCATAGTGTTCATAGTCCAGTGAGGTCCTATGTAGTTAAGGAAACCCTGCCAGGTAATTCTGGGCAGTTGAGGAGAAATTTATATTGTTGTCATGGACTGTAGAACTAATTGCATGTGAAAACCTGCTCCAACTTCACCTTGAAACATCACGAGTTCCCAAATGAATGCTTTTGGCTCTTCCTTGCTCCTTTTCTTATTCTAGGACTGTTCAAAAAAGCTGTTCATCCTGCAGTTAGCAGCAACATTTAAATGGCAAATATTCTTGGAAAAGTAACAACTGGGTTAATTTTATATTGTGTTGTAAATGGCTGTTAGCAGATCCTTCTTTGCAAATGGGTTCTCTTATAGGGGAAAGCATTTGCGAACTAAGGGGAGAGAGAAAGGTATCACCACTGTAAGTTCAGCTCCCAAATAGTAACACCTTCAGCCACCTTGAGAATCAAGTAAGAAAAAATGTGTACATGTGTGTAAAAGAAATCTAAACTACTGGTTATTTGATAAAGTTTTCCTCTTTAAATAATATGAAAGTTAATTAAGAACAAAGGAAAGACCAGGCCAGAAAATAGCATAATTTACAAGGGAATTGATCCTCTACATAGCAGGCAGGGCATGCCACAATGTTTCATTTCTTGTTGAAAGAGTCTGTCTTTCTCTCAGAGCCTCCCAGTTAGAATTCTGTGATTTAAAAATATCACAAGTGAGAAGCCTATGAATTCCTCATGCAAAATAGTCAACATTTTCTTCCTCTTGGAATTCTAAGTATCACAATCTTTTTCCCATTTTTTTAAAATAAAATTATCATATGTTACTCACTGGAAGAAAAAGGATTTGTAGTGACCTATTGGCTTTTCTGGAAGTTAAACTTACATTATTTACTTCTATAATTAATTTTATTTAATATTAAATATACAATTGTATTGTTTGGTGATGAGAGAAATCAGTGTCTCAGTAAATATGATTTCATGTGATAACTTTTATTATATGTGTTTTGTGAAAATCAATGCAGTAATTACAAAATTTTGCACACGTTAAGGATCAGACAGGTTTTTATTTCAGTCCTGTTCTGTCTTATTACAATGGGGAGAATTATATCCTTTCTGAGGCTCAGTTTCAGGTCTATATAATGGGTCCAAATTTGGGATGCATTATATACTAGCTAACCTCCAAGATAGTTCCAAATGACCCCCACCTTCTGGTATTCACATCTTTGTATAGTCCCCTCCCACTCTGCACTGAGTTGATCTGCCCAGTGGAGAGGCCTAGCCTCTAGCCAGTAGCGAGAGAGGAAATGAGGCCTGCAGACAAGCACATGAATACTATTGGAAGTGTAGTCTTTAGGCCAAGTTGAGTTTTGAGATGATGGCAGCCCTGGAAGACGGTTTGACTGCAGTCTCATGAGGCACCCTGAGCCAAAACCATCCAGCTACGATCTGCTGGGTTCCTTGACCTTCAGAAATCATGTGATATTATTATTCAGATATTGTTTGTTGTTTTAAATGGCTAATTTTTTAGCTGATTTGTTACATGGAAGTTGATAACCAATATACATTGTGACAAGAAAAAGAGTATTCCTGTTCTCTAAACAGTTGAGAGCTTGTTGAATATTTAAGCAGTGAGAATGAGATTTGTGTTTTAGGCTTTTTTTCCTTATACACACCCTATGTTTTCTACCAGTTTTCAAACTATATTGTGATTAATAATCACTTAGAGAACTTATTTAGAACACATACACCAAGACCCTACCACCACCAATTCTGATTTAGTAAGTCAGAGGCCTAGGCTTCTTTATTTTTAAGTGGCATCCTATGTGTTTGAGATGCAGGTCACCCACCTGACATCACCTCTCAGAAACTCTGCCCTTTGTCAAACTGAGCTGTTAGATACTCTCTGCCCTCCTTGCATACGCTAGTGTGATAACTCATCCCAGTTTGCCATGGCTTTTCCTAATTCTGAAAAATCTTGTGTCCCAGGAAATCCCTCAGTCCTGGGTAAACGGAAATGATTGGTCCTTTAGCAGCTTCCCATACCAAGCACTGCAACTGGAATGCCATACTCACCCCAGTTTCTGCATCTCCACCTGCCAGTGTCCAACCCAACATTCAAGGCACAGTTCAGATGCCACTTGTCCACCTAGACTACTTTACAGATTCCCCACCATTATCCTGAGAGCCTTTGGATTCTCAAAACACATTTTCTTTTGCATCTTGTAACATTTGTACCTTCTTTATCCTTTATAAATCCCTGGAGGCAAGGACTGCTGTCTCATTCATCTTATAACTGAATGTCAGGTTCTTTGATTCAAAATGTCTATTTAAGTTCAGGTGCCAGCTTGCTGCAGCTCAAAGGAACAAGCTTTTGGGGCAAAGGAAAAAGCATTCTCTTTAGTGAGGTTTCTCGGTATGCTTCCTTTCAGTATGTTTGAATGTAAAGCAATCACATATTCCTCACTTCTAAAACATTAAATAGGAGATGATGCACTAAGGAAGCTGACTTATTTTCTGACACCTGATAGTGTCTCACTGGTAGAGCTGACTGACAGGTTCTTAGGGACTTTCAGTTATTCATACCTGACCTATATCAGATTTACCAATGATGAAAAACAATATAAAATTAGTTTATACATGGCCCATTAAAATTTGCCAAAGAGTTCCTTATAATGATAAAGATCAAAGTATCGGGAAGCTCAGTATGCTTAATTATGACTTCAAAATGCAAAAACATCAATCGAAGCTCCGTCTCTTCAAAAGTACTAAGTTTTCTTTGCCCAATTTCAGATGGATTCCATATAAAGAGTCAACTGTACTTGGAAGACAGGTGATTTTTTTTTATTGAAGTATAGCTGATATTATTATATTGGTATCACGTATACAACACAGTGATTCAACAGTTACACACATTAAATCGTTACCCCAACTAGGGCCGTTACTGTCTGTCAACATAGAAAGATGTAACACACCATTGATTATATTCTCCATGTTGCAGTTACATCACAGTAACTAACTTATATTATGATTGAGATTTTGTGCCTTTTTATCCCCCTCACCCCAATCCACTCAAATTCCTCCACCATGGTAACAACCAGTCACTTCTTATTGTCTGTGAGTCTACTGCTGTTTTGTTCATTTTGTTTTCTGGGGTTTTTTTTGTTTTTTTTATATTCCACATGTAAGTGAAATCATATGTTATTTGTCTTTCTCTGACTGGCTTGTTTCACTTAGCATAATATCCTCTTGGTCTATCCATGTTGTAACAGATGGCAGGATTTCATTCTTTTTTATGGCTGAGTAATATTCCATTGTATATATGTACCACATCTTCTTTATCTATTGATGGACACTTTGGTTGTTTCCATAGCTTGACTGTTGTAAATAATGTGGCCATAAACATAGGGGTACATTTATCTTTCTGAAACAGAGGTTTTGTTTTCTAAGGGTAAATTCCTAGAAGTGGAATTACCGGGTTGTATAGTATTTCTATATTTACTTTTTTGAGAAATCTCCATGCTGCTTTCCCATTTATATTCCCAGTGTGTGAGAGAACAGTGTATGAGGGCTCCTTTTCCTCCATATCCTCACCAACACTTGTTATTTCTTTTTTTTTCTTTTTTATATTAGTCATTATGACTAGCATGAGGTGATATCTCATTGTAGTTTTGATTTACATTTCCCTGTTGATTAGCTGTATGGAGTATCTTTTCATGTACCTATTGGCCATCTGTATTTCTTCTTTGGAAAAATGTTTGTTCAAGTGGTCTGCCCATTTTTTGATCCAGTTATTTATATATTTACTTATTTAGGTGTTCTTTATATATTTTACATGTTAACCCCTTATTGGATAAGTCATTTACAAATATATTCTTCCATACAGTAGGTTACCTTTTTTTTCTGTTGATGGTGTCCTTTGCTGTACAGAAGCTTTTTAGTTTGATGTAGTCATGCTTGTTCATTTTTGCTACTATTTCTCTTACCCAGGGAGATGTATCCAGAAAAAAATTAATCATACTTGTGTTTAAGAGATTTTTGCCTGTGTTTTCTTCTAAGAGTTTTATGGTTTCATGCCTTGTATTTAGGTCTTTAAACCATTTGGAGTTTACTTTTGTATATGGCATTAGACAGTAATCCAGTTTCATTCTCTTGCATGTAGTTGTCCAGTTTTCCCAACAGCAGTTATTGAAGAGACTGTCCTTTCTCCACTGTAATTCATGGTTTTTTTATCAAATATTAATTGTCCATATATGTGTGGGTTTATATCTGGGCTCTGTGTTCAGTTCCATTGATCTATGGGTCTGTTCTTGTGACAGTACCACACTGATTTAATTACCATAGCTTTGTGGTATAGCTTGAAGTCAGGGAGTCTAATACCCCCAGCTTTGTCTTCTTTCTCAGGATTGCTTTGGCTATCTGGAGTCTTTTGTAGTTCCGTATGAATTTTAGGATTCTTTGCTCTAATTTATTGAAAAATGAGATTGTTATTTTGATAAAGATTGCATTGAATCTGTAAACTGCTTTGGGCAGGATGGCCATTTTAACAATATTAATTCTTCCTATCCTTGAGCATGGGATATATTTCCATTTATTTGAGTCTTCTTTAATGTCTCTCATCAGTGTCTTATAGTTTTCTGAGTACAAGTCTTTCACCTGTGTGGTTCGGTTTATTTCAGGTATTTTCTTCTTTTTGATACAATTGTAAATGTAGTTGTTTTCCTGATTTCAGTTTCTGATAGATTGTTAGTATATAGGAATGATTTTTATGTATTAATTTTGTATCCTGCAACTTTGCTGAAACCAGCTATTAGTTCTAATAGTATTTTGGTGGAGTCTTTAGAGTTTTCTATATATAATATCATGTCATGTGCAAATTGCAACAGTTCTACTTCTTTACCGATCTGGATGCATTTTATCTCTTTATTTTGTCTGATTGTCATGGCTAAGACCTCTAGTACTATGTTGTATTAAAGTGGTGAGAGTGGACCTCCTTGTCTTGTTGCTAATCTTAGAGGAAAAGCTTTCAGCTATTTGCCATTGAGTGTGATGTTAGCTGTGGCTTTCTCATATATGGCCTTTATTATGTTGGGGTACATTCCCTCTATTCACATTTTTGTGAGAGTTTTCATTATGAATGGATGTTGAATTTTGTCAAATGCTCTTTCAGCATCTTTTTAGATAATCATACGGTTTTTATTCTTTTTGTTAATATTGTATTGATTTATGAATATTGTACCATCTCTGCATCCCTAGAATAAATCCCACTTGGTTGTAATGGATGATCCTTTTGATGTATTTTAGTGAGTTTTGTTTGCTGATGTTCTGTTGAGGATTTTTGCATCTATGTTCATCGGGGATATTGGTCTATTCTTTTCTTTTTGTCATGTTTGTCTGGTTTTGGTATTAGAGTGATGCTGGCCTCATAGAATGAGTTTGGGTATATTTCCTCCTCTTCTACTTTTTGGAATACTTTAAGAAGGATGGGTATTAGCTCTTTAACTTTTTGGTAGAATTCAGCTGTGAAGCCATCTGGTCCTGGGACTTTTGTTTGTTGGAATTATTTTTGATTACCAGTTTAATTTTGTTACTGGTAATTGGTCCATTCAGATTTTCTGTTTCTTCATGGGTCAGTCTTGGAAGGTTATACTTTATAGTAATTTGTTCATTTCTTCTAGGTTATCCAATTCATTGGCATATATAATTTTTCATAGAATTCTCCAATAATTCTTTGTATTTCTGTGGTGTCAGTTTTAAATTCTCCTTTTTCATTTCTGATTTTGTCTATTTGTGCCCTCTGTTTTTCTTGCTAAGTTTGCCTAGGGGTTTCTCTATTTATTTTTAAAGAACCAGCTGTTGGGTTCATTGATTTTTTCCTATTGCTTACTTATTTTGTATTTTCTTTATTTCTGCTCTGATCTTTATTATGTCCCTCCTACTAACTTTGGGTTTCATTTGTTCTTCTAGTTTTTTAGTTGTGAGATTAGACTGTTTATTTGGGATTGTTCTTGTTTCTTGAGGTAGGCCTGTATTGCTGCGTACTTCCCTCTTAACATCACTCTTGTGGCATCTTGCATATTTTGAGTGTTATATTTTTGTTTTCATTTTGGGAGTCGGGTGATTTTAATCATGGGTTTGACACCAACTGGGTTTAGACTTGAGGAAGGCAAATTCATTCAGTTGATCTACAGAAGGGATGGAGGGTTTGTTTTTTTTTCAGTTGTCACTATTTTTATGGTGCTTGTTCTTCCAAATTATAAAAATTACACTGTCTGTGGTGAAAGCAGAAGAGCCAGAGGACAATAATAATAGTTGTATATTGAATGCTTGGTGCTAGGCCCTGTGCTAAAAAAGTAACTCTCTTCAGTCAGGTTTCTCATTGTGCTCCCTTTCTGTATGTGTGAATTTAAAATAGTCTTGTGTTTTTTCCAACATCAGATATTACATTATCCAACTTAGTTTTCTCAAAAGACAAAGGAGGATATTTTGTTATTATCTCTATTTGATAGATGAAGAGATGGGAGCTCCGAGGTTGATTCACCTGGGGTCACACACAAGGTTCTTGACTGGACCAGGATTCAAACCCAGGCAGTCAGATTTCCAGTCCCAAGTTCATAAATGCTCCATTACCTTCCTCACCACCTTCTTAAATAAGAAATTTCTATTGAAACCAATTTTCGTCTTGAAAAATCACCTTAAAAATGGTAACTAATATATTGACAAAGTACCAAGTTACTTTAATTTGTTCATTCCTTAATGTTTGTTTCTGCAGTGGTTTTTTTCTACTAATATATTCATATTTTCTTATGGCTGACATGGTAATTTCTGAAACATTTCATCCCCCTCTTTGCCCTTTAATTAGCAGTTTCCTCTGCCTATAACTGGCAGTTTTACAGTGTTTCCTTTCCCAGCTATCTCCTTACCTCATCATTTCTGTCAGTTTTTTTGATTGAAAGAATTTGCCATGAAAATCTTTCTAATGCAGATAATCAACCCTCAATTTACAAGTTCTATAAATTTTGATTTGTGTATTAAGTTGTTTTAAAAGAGGTCACACATTGAGATTAAGTGAGAAATCCTGTGTTGATAATATTCCTTGCATTACCCTATTTAGAAAGTTCACTTTC
Source organism: Manis javanica (assembly GCF_040802235.1). Lineage (NCBI taxonomy): Eukaryota > Metazoa > Chordata > Mammalia > Pholidota > Manidae > Manis > Manis javanica. The sequence goes on from NC_133158.1 coordinate 11,466,732, forward strand.
AAGAAGAAAATGTGGACTCTGGTTTATTGTAGTTGGTATTAAGGAACTAATAGAGATCTGATATCAGACTTGAGAAGAATATATCAATGGCTTTTAATCTTGCTCAAATTAGGGAAACTAATGAATAAGGACTTTTTCCAAAGTAAAGGACAAAAATGGAAGGAAGATTATTTTCAGTAGTATTAAAACACATTAAGGGAGAGGTAAAAAGGGGGCCTAAGAATCCAATAAATTCCAGAAATAGAACCAAATCCTTCATTTTGCTATGGTATTTATTTTGAGAGACAGAGGAGCCTGACCATATTTTCATTTTATCTTTTAATCATTGGAACTTTTCTCTGTGGTCCCATCTCGATGTCTGCAAGACATACGAGGACAAGGAATATAAGTCAACAATGTTGATATTCTCAACACAGAATATGTCAAAGATATAGCAAATATTCAACAAATATTTCCTTCAGCAAGTTTTATTTGCATACATTTATTTTATTTTTTAATCCTTTTTGAAGTACAACTAACATATAATAAATCATGTCATTACCCTTTCCAGTGCTCCTCATTCCTGTGCCTAGATCCACATTTTTATCTGGTATCATTTCTCTTCTGTTTGAAAGAATTTCTTCAACGTATTTTTATGGTGTATGTCTGCTGCTGAAAATATTTCAGCTTTATTATGTCTGAAAAAGTCCTTTTGTCATCTCTGTTTTTGAAAGACATTTTTGATGGGTATGAAATTCTAGGTTGTGAGGGCTTTTACTTTCAGTATTTTAAAGGTATTGCTCAACTGTCTTCTCACTTGTTTTGCTTCTAACAAGAAATTTTCTGTAACCCTTGTCTTCATTCCTGTGTACATAATGTGTCCTTTCTCCCTAACAGCATTTAAGATTTTTCTCTTTATCACATGTTTTGGGCAATTTAATTTTGATGCTCTTTCATACAGTTTCTTTCATGGTTATTGTGGTTGGTTATTAAATAAGCTTCTTGGAACCATTGTTAATGGTTTTCACCAAATTTGGAAAAATTCAACAATTATTCTCCAATTTTCTACTCTGCCTTCCTCTGGAGAGTCCAATTTTTATATTAGGTCTCTTTATATGGTCCCACAGATCACTAATGTTCTTTCTGTTTTAAAAATTCTCCAGTCTAGATGTGTTTCATTTTGGAATTTTTCTATTGTTATGTCTTCTATTTCACCAGTCTGTAACTCTAATTCTAGCCAAAGATTGCTAAATTCACCAATCTTCTACAATTCTGATCTGCCGTATCATATCAAATATGTTTTTTATTTCAGACACTGCAGTTTCTATTCCTAGAAGTTCAGTTTGGGTCTTTTTTTTTTTTTTTCATATAATACAGTTACAGCTGCAGTAATGTCCTTTTCTGCTAATTCTAACATCTATATCACTTCCATTCAATTTCAGTTGATTTTTCTTCTCACTATGGATTGTATTTTCCTCTCTGTTCATATGCTTAGCAATCTCTGCTTGGATATTAGATATTGTGAATTTTACCTTGTATGATGCTGGATTTTTTTATTCTATAAATATTATTGAACTTCATTTTGGGAATTTGTTAAGTTACTTGGGGACTGTTTGTTCCTTTAGGGTCTTGCTTTTAGGATTTGGTTAGGACCAGAGAGGTGTTTGGTCTAAGGCTAATTACTCCCCACCTTAGGGCAAGACTGTTTTAGTCTTCTGCACAATGTCTATGAATTAAAGCTTTTCTGTTCTGTCCATGGGCCCTGGCACAATTCCCAGCCCTATGTAAGCATTAGATACTCTTCCTTCTAACCATCCAGGTGGTCCTCTCCCTGGCTATGAGCAGCTTCTTCACATGCATGTGCTCAGCAGTACTCTGCCAAATACTCAGGGAGAGCTCTCTGCAGATATGCCTCCTAAGTTCTCTCTGTGCTACATTCTCCTTTCCAGTGCTCTCTACTGCAAACTGCAGGGGCTCTGGTCTCCAAGATGCTCATAGGCAATATGTCTGAGACACAAATAAGGAAAGTGGTCTTCTGCCTGACAGCTCCTTCTTCTGGCTTTCTGTCTGAGATGGGATTTACATGACAGTAGACTGTATCTTAAAGTCCTGTTCTATGTAGCTACTCCCCAGCCCTTAGGCCTGCTCTGAATGAATGTCATTAAGCAGAGACCCAGTGCCCATCTGAGTTTAGGGAGGAACTCCTTCTGATATCCCATCATCCTTCTCCAAATCCAAGTCCAGCTCCTACCCCACCGCACTGTCCCAGGTAGTCTTTTTTACTTTGTGTTGTTGAATTGGAGTCAGTCTCATCTCTCTCTCCATTAGTCCCTTATTTGTTTGTTTTTTTCACAGAAGACCTCAGCTTTGAGGAGAAAGATGGATTTCTTACTGTTTTGTGCAGTTAAAAAATACAAAAGACATAAACCTGCTTATTAAAAAGAGAAATTATTGGCTTATGTGACTGTGAAGTCCAGAGTTAGAAATGGCTTGAGGTCAGAAGTTCAACTCGTAGTCAGCAAAATCGATTCGGCCGAACCAGATGAACTTAAAACTATTTGACAATTTTGACTTTCAAAACATGGGAACTCATGATGTTAACCTCATATTTTTTCCTCCGTCCCTCAGCTTTGCTTCCCCTCTGCTGGCTCCATTCTCAAACAGATTCTTGTTCTTGTTGTGAAAATGGCTACAGCAGCCACAGCCTATGTTCTTTGAGACCCAAGCCCAGGGAAAACAATGTCTGCTCTTGTTCTAAGGTCTCAACTCAAGGCTCTTGCAGGCCTATTGGCTCTGATGGGCTCACATACTCCACACTGAGCTAATCCTCAGCACTGTGGAACACTGGCTGGCTTAGGCCTGAGTCCATGTTCCATCTCTAGAACAAGTGGTAGATCCCTACCTGAACAACATGGCATGAATATCAGGAGGGCTAGTTTCCCAGAGAGAAATCAGTAAGGGGACCCATGGGGCATCCTCAGCCCATGAGGGTATCTGACTTTGGATGTCTGAATTAAGATTGGGATGTCAGAGGGGATATTGATGAGTTTCATTCTCAAGTCTTCTAGCTACCTTAGGGCTATCCAGAATACACATGAATGCCATTTAATGCAGTTGTCCTTCCCACATTCTTTCAAAAATCAGATATGTAAGGTTGAGTGTGCACAATTGGAGTTCAAGTACACCCAGAAGACAAGAGAAGGTGGTAGTATTTTTGTTTTTTTGTTTAAAAGTCTCTGCTTTCTTCATGTTTTTAATTAACTTCTGGTTTTTCCTTTAACATCTCACTGTAAAAAGAAATGAAATGTAATTATATTTTAAGAATCTCAATTAGCAGTTTGAGAAATTTTATCTGTGCCTCTTATATCCACTGGCTGATAGTGGGGGTGATGGCGGTGAAGAAATCACCTAATTGACTTTTCCATGGAAGCATTCAATGTAGTAACTGTAGAAAGATGTGGTCTCTAAGATAAAAGTAGATAATGTGTGCAATGCAATCTGGATTTAAAGTTGTGTGTGTATGTATGTGTGTACATCTATACATACATATATATATGTAAACATGCATACATACATATTGTAATGCTGTGCAAATACAAAATAAGTCTAATAATGAAATGAGTCATGCTACATAATTCAAACAATAAAGAATAAAGTATACATCAGAGTTACTCACCTGGTAAGTAGTGTTTAACATGTTGATAAATTTTCTTCTAGCCATCTCTCTTTGCCTGTGTGTCCAAAGACATTTGCATATGATTTTTCATAAATGAAATTGACTATGCTTGCTATTGTGTAACCTGCTGGCCAAAAAGTTAATTTGATGTTATTAAAACTATAAATTTGCTGTGTCCTACCAGCTGGGACCTAGGTGCTGCCCAGCTATCTCTCTGTTTCCTTAGGCAGCTTTCTCTCTCTCTTTCTCTCTGCTGTTCTTCAGAGGGGCTTTTTCAAACTGAACCACATCCCTTTAAACTTTAGCTACATCCATCTCTCCCTTCCCTGTCAGCAAATGAAGTCATTTCATACTTCCACAGAAAAGAGAAGCCATTTCCTTCAACTTCCTGCAGCCAAACCCACTTACATAACTTACCTGTGTTCACATACATCCTTTTCTTGTTCCTTCCGGATATCCTGCTTGTGGTTGATCTTTCACCTGTGTCTGGATTCCTGCCTCTCCTACTGTGAGATGACTTGATGCAAGTCTCTTGTACTGAACTCCCCAAAGCTCAACCCACTCCAGGGTCACTAGCTTCATCTCATTTCTTTTAACAGACCAACCAGCTGCTTTCCTGACTTGTCCCTGTTCCTGGAGTGTTCTTTTCTGTCTTCCCTGGGATGACTTTTTTCTGTCTTTCAGTTCTCCATTTAGGTATCCTTCTTTCAGAAGTGCTTTTTTAACAGTCTCAGGAGATGTGTCTTCACTTTGATAGATTCTATATACATGCTTTTTTTCTTCCATAGCAATGATGACAATAGATGTTATTGGATTCTTGGTTTGTTCCTTTGTCCATTGTATGTCTCCCTCACAAATCTAGAAACTTTGAAAGGGCAGAAACTCTCTTTCAGTCACTAATGTACAATCAGTGAGTATCAGGTACTAGTACCATTTATTGAATGAATGAATGAATAAACAAATATATTTCTAACTTGGGAAGTCAATTCAGTTGAAGAAAAGTTGACCTGATGTTATATCTGGGCTAACCTTGTAACATTTAGAAATTAAACTTTGTGGTATTACCTCAGCCACCTTGTGATTCTATTCTGGGTCATCTTGAACAGTATGTGCTATCTTTCATAGTTAATTAGATCATCACATACAAGTTCACATGAAAATAAGAATAGACATTTTCATATATAGATGAATTTAGTCCTTTCTTTTGTGTGATAAGAAATTAATATAGAAGAATTTTTTATGGGATGAACCTTAGTTCATGGATATAATACAACTTTGGAAAGTTCTGTTGTCTGACATAAAGCTTTACAGAGTTGAGACTTATTACAGACTTATAACAAGAGGTCATAAATACCAGATTTTCATAGACTATGAATTTGGGATTTGGAGAAAATTATTTAATTGTGTAAGATCATGTAACTTCTGTCACCACACTTTTATAGTTATTTCCCATCTATTGAGGTCAATAAAGAAAAAAGTATTTGAAAAACACTTATTATTTATTAGCAAAATGTGTCAAACACTGGCACATAATTCAGTCACTGCATATGGAAGGAATATATTTCCTTATAATTTACATTTTTTTACGGTGGTCCGGCTAGCACACAATAATGCAGTATTCACACCTGGCAGTTCCTGATAGGGTCTTACCTAACATTCAGTTAAAGAATTATGACAACATTAAATGGTTAAGTCATATGCATCTCCCATTACAGAAATATAGCTTTTACTCAAATAATTTTCATTATAGAAAGCCAGTTGACATAATTTTTTTTGCTTAAATGACAGCTTTCTTCTGATTACCAAAATGACAATATTTGTTGTTAAAATTGGGAAAAATAGAAAAACAAAAAGCATTTATAACTGTAAACCCCAAAGATAATGCCTGTTTTTAAAACATAGTAAATATATATGTTCGACATAATTAGAATTATGCTATAATATTGTTTTATGAACTTACTTTTTCACATTATATTGTGAAAAAAATTCTGTATTAGGAATTTTTCTGAAAGATTCTTTTATTAGTGGCATAGTACTATAAAATTGCTGTTATCATAGTTTACTTAATCAGTCACTAATTATAGGGAAATTACATTGTTTTAACTTTCGCTATCTTATAAATAATGCTGTAGTGAACATCTTTAGATATATATCTTTACGCACATATTACAAACTATTTTCTGATTATAAATTCTTAAAGTTGAGTTATTGAATCTATGGGAAGTCAACAGAACTAGACTTTGTTATTTAAAAAAGGATGTTGAGGTAAAATAGAAGGAAAAGAATCTCATGTATGACCATCATATCTTTTGAAAATATTCCAATACCTTCTAGGTATAGCAGACTAAGCTGAAGAAATATATATTCAACTTTCTAGTGGCACACTGTAATAAAAACCCATCTTGTTAAAAAAGAAAATACCTCCATATAAAAAACTTCCAAAGACTTATTTTAAGGTTTACAGCACCGTCTTCCCACTTTGTGTCTGCAGAATTTAGAGAATTGCCTGTCACGTAGAAGTAAGTTAAGAACTACCTAGTAAATGGTTGAGGATTAACCATTATTAAGTGATCCGTGTGACAGAAATTTTAGACCCTACACAACTCACATACATTTCAGGAGCTGTGATCCCTAACTTGTTTACTGACTTTCTGCCTGGTTTTTTTCCAGGTTCTAACCTTAGTTTTGTGTTTTACTGCCCAACTTTGTTGCTGTCACTTTCCTTCTCTGTAAATTAAGGATGCAACATTTGGTTTTATTTTTTTTCTAAACATACCTGCCATTTCAAAGAAATTGTAAACCAAAACCTGTTCCTTTTCCCCTCCTTTGATTAAATCAGTCTCTTGATTTTGAAAGCCAAGAGCATGAAATATGTATTCCAGGAAAGTTCAGAGAAACAAAGAACATTGCTTGGATAAGCATCCTAGATGTAGATTGGATTCTTAACCCAGAATACCTAATTACTTAGACTGCAATGCTGAAATTTATACACCCCAGCTATTTCTTTCAAGTATAGAAAAATACCTTACATATTTTGGAACTTATTTTTAGAAAATATTTTATTACAATATTTTATTACTTTTATTCCAGCACTTGCATTTTGTCACAACATGACTTCAAGAGGCTTAGCCCATTTCTGACCATTAAATACAATAGTAGTTTATAGTCTTAGAATAGAAGTAAAGCGTATTTTATTGTAGAAAATGTGGGTCTTGGAAAAATGTTCAGAGTATGTTCAAAGAGAGATAGTGTGTTTCATTCTCTCCCTAATCTTGCTTTGTTGAGAATTGTGGGGGTCAAATATTTCCTTAAGAACCCTTTTCTGTTTCTGGAATAGATTAATGTAATCATTGATATAATGATTTTGAAAGTCAAGTTATATGTTCGCACAGATAAAGGAGAAATTAATTTTCAGTCCCTGAAGGATGGATATTATGTGTGTCCAAATCCCTCAGTGGGGCTCTGCTTTATTTTCTCTGTAGTCTGAATACCTAGTTCATTGCTTAGTACATAGTGGGTGTTTATACTTTAATATTACCTAGAGAAGGAGAAATTCTGCTCTTTTTTTTTAGGGAGAAGAGTCTAAATTTCTAGTCCCATTATATGCATGGATGTTCTTTGTGCATTTACACACACCTCTCCATGTGGGTAGCCAATGTGAACACCAAGAAAACTCCCTTTGAATAAAATGAGTCAGAGGCTTCCTTGCACCCCACATTAAAAAGTGAGCCTCTGAAGTTTCCCATGAAGACCTCGGCTAAAACGCAGACATGTCAGGCTGCTGGCAGGGAGTTAGCAATTCTCAGCTCTGAGAAGGGTGAAGTTACAGCTCTTCTTCTAGGGTGGAGGAGTCCACTTTGTTACTAATCCAATTAGGTCTGTTGCAGCAGTCAGTGAGGGAGACGTGACTGTGTAATGTCCCTGCTTAGCCAGAATGTTAGGAAGTTTGGAGGAATAGGAGGAGACCCCACACTGGGTGAAGTTCACAGCAATTCTCTGCATTCAATGCTTAGAGGAGTATAGGGTTTTCATAATGTCATCTGCAAACATCTGTCATGAACATAGTATTTGTACAGTACAATGTAGATGCTTCAGATATAAACATAAAGAGAGGACATAGACATACACATTTGAGTGCCACGTATCAACTGGGTACTTTACTTTCTCCAACTCATTGATTTCCCATAGGTTTTCAGACAAGTGGTGTTATTACCACTTTACAGATGAGCAAACAAAGGCTTAGAGAAGTGAAGCAGTCCCCTGAAGTCACAGAGTTTAAAGTTGGTAAAAGAGCTTGAATCCATATCTGCCTTGTCCCCAAAATCTGTATGCTTGACCACAGGGCAAAACTGCCTCCGTAAATATAAGTTTATTTTTAAAAGTATTACTTTATTGATCATATAAAGGCTTTTATTTAGAGCTCTTTAGTTCTTTATCCTCACAATGTTTCTGTGAATTAGGGGACCCTGCCCCACTTTACAAATGAAAAACTGAAGTGCTAAGAGACAAAGTCATTTGCCCATGACACTCAGCCTTTCAGTGTTAGAGCTCAGATCTGCCTGGGGCCAAAACTCAAGCCCTTTTCACTCAATCCCAACACCTCCTGCCCCTGAGATGAAAATGCATAGATGCAATGAGATTTATAAGTCCCCATCTAAGATTTAGTTGCTCATTAAGAGTGATATTCTGTGGAAGATGCTGCAAAGTGAGTGTAAGGCCCATCCTTGCCACAGGCAAAGGGCATTTCTCCTGCTTAAGCATCCCCTCAAGGGAGGGGAGAGACTATTCATTGAGGATTATTCAGTGAGAGCTACCTCAGGTAAACCCTGCCGGGAAAGGAGTGGAAGGTAAGACCTTAAACCTCAGAGGCTTCTTTTTTAAAATCCAGGAAAGGCTCAAACAGAAGGGTTAGGTTAAGCACATCTATAGAATTCAAAGTAGCAGGGCTCTAGCTGTGGAGTGACCGTGGTATTTCTCAGGGCAGACCTTTTGACATTTGTTTCTTTTGAAGCAACAACAGAGCTTTTGAATCATCAACAATGCTCTCTCTCAAGGACAACATGCTCAAAAACTGGCTCCAAGGGAAATAAGAAAGGGCCAAATGTAATACCACAGATTGATTCATGTATTAAAGATGTTCACTGTGCAATGGAAAGTCAACCTTCTTTCTCTTCACTTCATAGCATCAGTACCCAAACTTCTGGATCCTTTGGCAAAAGAGACAGGAACTGGATGAAACAGTCATTTCCATAAGTTTTATTGAGCTCCTACTATGGAAGTGATAGAAAGATGATACTGAGTCTTTGCCCTCAGATTTGATAATTCAGTTGTCAAGATAAAGCATACCCAGTCCAGAATGCCTCATTTCTATTGGAAAGATAGTCCTAAAAACTCCCATAATTTATTTCAAGAAGTTATTTCCTGCTGAGGCATCGGGGATGACTTCCTGGAGGAGGAAACATTTGAGTGTATTTGATTGATCTGGTTTAAAAGAGTATAAATACCTTGGAGTGTTATAAATAAGGGGTTAAGGTGTGTAGGGTGGTTCTAGAATTAGAGGGGAGAAGCAAAAGATACAAATAAAAGAATGTACATTCAAAGAGAGTATATTAAAGCAAGCTTCAACTGGGACAGGAAATAATACGTGACTTTTCCTGAGCACTTACTTTGTTCTAAGAATTATCATAAGCTTTTCACATGCCTTGTCTAATTTAATACTTAATACTCACAGCATCCCTGTAAGGCCGGTATAATTATTTCCATTTTACTGAGGAGAACAGTGAGGCCAGAAAGGTTAAATAACTTGCTTAAGTCATAGAGTAAGTAGCAGTTAGCATTTAAACCCAGACAGTCTGATTGCAAAATCCTAATGTTTAACCATTTATACTATACTGCCTTTGTGGCTGGAGTATTGGCCAAAAGCAGGAAACAAAATTGAAAAATTAATAGTAATCACTGTAACTATTACCTACCTCCAATGAGTATTTTCAGTGCAAACATACTAGGCAAATTACTTTGATCTAACAATCCCACTATACTTGTGGAAGTATCATTCATCTCACTTTAAGATATGTTAACTGAGAGAATAACTAACTCGACAAAACAATATTAAGGAAGTCGTAAATCTGAGCTTTGAACCAGTATCAGGGACCTCAACCATTGCATTATATTGCTTCCCAAGACTGGGACCAGATGATAAGAGCCTTGAGTGCTAAACTAGAGAGTTTGCATTTATCCTGTAGCCAACATGGAAATTTTAAAGGTTTGTGAGCTGGGAGGTGATGTGGCTTGATCTGGGCTTTTGGATGTTAAACTAAGAATTGGCACTGGATAGATTATAGATGGAAAATCAGAGCAGAAGGACCAATTATGGGACTACTGTAACAGTCCACATAAGAGGTCCTATCCAGGTGAGATGTGTGGACCAGATGAGTGGTCCTGAAACGTGGTATGATATTGGGTTTATGAATGATAAGGGTGCTCTTTGGTGTTTTGAAATGTTGATCTTTTACTAGAGAGGGATGCTGCCTGTAGTGAAATCTGGTGGCCACACAACCACTTGACCTAGCTGTTTAGTATGGAGAGAACCTGGAGCTGTGATTGTAGCTGCAGCCACCCAGAATTAGCCTGACCAGATGGTGAAGGGTAACTGGCTGTTCTCCATGGACTTCTGGAGAGAGGACAACAAATACCACAAGGGAGAGGCACATGGCTTCATACGAACACAGAAAACTTGCATTGTGAATGACTTTCTGACTCCCTCAAGGTAGTTTCTTCCCATGTTATCTTAGTTACATTAACTCGGGGTGGTAATAGTGAAAAATGCTGTCTACAAATCAGATTTTTTTTTTTTTTGATGAGGCCATCTAGTGGTTTGTCTGCGTTTGTACCCTGATGTCCAAAAAGTTCTCCCAGCAGGTTACAAGCTGAAAGTCTCTGCTAGTACAGTGTTAGTAGAAACTATTCATAGCATGACAGAACAGCCACTGCAATTACAACTTAATTCCTGGGTGACAAGAGATAGGATGCTAATTAGATCTTCCAGATAATAGTAATGACCATTTGCTTGTACCAGGCATTTTTTCACATGTAATAGGTATGAATTCTAAGCATCACTCACTTGGGATGTGCAAGCAACATAATTTGAGTAGTTTCTTTAATAAAATAATTTGAACCGACCATCTACTTAGTGGTCAGAATATCATCTTCACACTTCTAAGGAAGGCCTGATCCAGAAAGGTGTTTTTGTTGGTCTGGGTTTAGAATTCAATCATGGTCAGAATCCCTGCCTCTCCAACTTATTACCCCTTTTCACCCAGGGAGGATACTAACACCAAGACTTCTCACTCAGATGAAAGTAGGGAGTGAGTGTCCACTTCTTTGTCTAGACCGGCAGGCCCTCTGCTGGCCTCCTAGGCTAAACATAAATTCATTTAGTTAGATCTTTGGTGCGTCTCCAAATGGAGACCAGATAATCTACCAGTTCTGACTGGTTCCCACTAGATTCCTAGCTCAGATAAACTGGTGAGTGGAGCTCAATTTCTGCTTTATTCCCAATAGAAATTATCTACATAGCTGACTTTTAACACTTAGCTTCTTGTGCCTACAACAGGACCCTGTACAGAACCATGCATCTCTCCTCCTCAGCCCACTTTCACTTGCCTGTCAGACCCATGGGAAGTTTTGGACATCCCATTCCCATCCATTCTAGGGCTCTTTGCATCTTCAGCCTATAAAAGGGGATTCATTTTGTTTCTACTCCCCTGTGTGACTGAGATGCAATCAGAAACTGAGAAACTCACTTTTATTCATTGGTCCATGTCTGAGGAATGTAGCCCCCAGACAAATAGTGACCCATGTGTCCCTGCCTGAGTGGGGATGAGTTGGTGAGAATAAAGAAGAAATTGGTTAATACCTCAAGTTACAATTCCTCCATACACACATACTCTCTGATCTCCGTAGCACCTCTTGGCAATAGCAGTGATGACTTTAACAATGAGAACAATAAGGCTTAGAAAAGTTAAGGGACATATTAGCAGTCCTACTGAAGCCTATAGCAGTGCAGAAGTTTGGACACATCTGACTGCAGAGGGGGAGCACTTAACCATCACCTAGAATTTACTTCTCAGAGTACATGTTTAGGACTGTTGTGTGAACCAAATCACCTTGCAATGGATCTACTTTACTCTTCTGTTATCAGATGTTAGGGGCAATAGTTAACATGTTTGGATGGTGAAGGTCTCCTTCATAACAAATGGGATTATGCTGAGATTCAAATGGATATCACCATTTCTTTTGAATTAAGAGAACATCTAGAGCATCACTGACTGAGTTTGCACTTTGTACATTCCAGATCAGAGTGTCCAGTCTTACCTAAAGGTGATATGCTGTCATGATAAAACCAGAAAGTTGGAGGCCTAGACTCTAGTCCTTGGTCTTCCACCTCCTCACATTGATGCCTCCAAACCAGTGTCTTAATTATCACCCATTGGTTTCTCTCTCTTAAATAGCATCAAGTAAAGGAGTCGCGGTTGTTACTTTGAGACCTTCAGAAGAAAGCAGAAGTCTGTGGCAAGAATTGGACCCTATAACTCTATGCTCTTTCTACGAACATTTGCAGTGAGATAGTTTTAAGAGATGTAATATGGAAATACCTTGAAATGGCCATCAGATTCACTTCCCTGGTCCTACATCTAACCAAATTAATGGTATTTTCTCAATCCATTAGAACACTAAATTCCTTACAGAAATAAAATGAGCCACTGACATTTTATTTTTAGCTTTTTTATTTTCAATGACTTGATATATATTAATTACTAGCTATGTTAAATTTGCAATCAGTCTTGAAAAATGGAAGGGAAAAAGTCATCCCTGGCTATGACAAGTGGTGAATGAAGACAAATATACACACTGAAAGAAGGAAATGTGCCCCCACCCAAATGACTAAAGTTAAAAAGAACCACTATCTACTTAGTGGTCAGAATATCATCTTCACACTTCTAAGGAAGTTCTGACCAGAAAGGTGTTTTTGTTGGTCTGGGTTTAAAATTCAATCATGGCTAGAATCCCCGCCTCTCCAACTTATTCCCCCTTTTCACCCAGGGAGGATACTAACCCCAGAAATATAGAAGAACTAGAACTTTCTTACACTGCTAGCAGGAGTGTAACTGAAGTAACTTTGGACAACCATTTAGTAGTACCTACTAAACTAAATATATATGTAGGTTCATATGAAATATATGTGTAAGTATAATGTATATGTGATACATGCAATTTACAATTACATCTGTGTGTATTTTATACCTTATTTTTAATATTACTATATATAATTATGTTCTATGTAATGTAATATACACAAGCAATTCTGTTTTGGGGTGTATGTTTCCCAAAAGATACAAATAAGTACATTCAGACTATTTATGAAACCACAATATGCTCGTCAGTAGTATGATGGGCAAATACATTGTGGTATATTTATATAGTAAACTACTTACAGCATTAAGAACAAACTGAGTTCATACAATGTGGATGAATTTCATACAAAAGATATTAAGCAAAAGAAGCTAGATATAAAATAGAATATAGCATATAATTAAATTTTAAAAAAACCTATGATCTCAGAAGTCAGGACAGTAGCTAACTGGTGGGAAGAGGGAAGGATGGGACTTTTGGGGTTCTGATGTTCTGTTACTTGATCCAGGAACTGAACACATAGGTGTGTTCAATCTGGAAAATTTCACTGAGCTGTTTCGCACTTTTCTGTATGTATGTAATATGCCAAGAAATTTGCTTCTAGAAAGTCAGTGTGTGAGAAGGACCAGGAGAAGCACAATAGAAAAAGGAGAACAAACTAAATTTTGTTAACAAATTAATTGGGCATAAATTGTAAAATGTTATTCAAATGTAGAAAATCACATATGAATGCCACATTAAAATAGATTTTTGTGGCCCCATTACTAGGTTTTAACATTACTTTTAAGAAATCCTGCAGATCTCAAATCTTTTACAAGACCAGTTACATTATTCAAGATGCTCAATAGTAAGCCATTAAAAAAATACAGCACACCCTCAGAAAAACTGTGATACAAACACAGTGAGTGTTCCTTCTCACCTTTCCCTTTATCCCCAGGGTCTAGAAGCTCAGAATCTTCATTTCCCTTTGGTTCTGTTCAGAATCTTTTATTTCACCACAATGAGGTATCCTATTTAGCATTATTAGCCTGAGTCAACCTATTTCATATCAAGCAAAACTGATCTATATTTAAAAGAAGGAATTCATAATGCACCATCATAATCTATGAACTTAATCACTGGGTTGAGAGCTCCAGGCTCCAATTTCCCTAACACGCCTGTTCTCTCTGGCTTTGACTCACAATCATGTGTTTTTTAAATGGACAAGAGAATGAGCATAAAAGCAAAATTGCTGGTGACTAAGAATAGTAGCCAGCAGTCTTGGGAAGAATGCACTACTCCAGGGCTTAGTAGGAAAGCTCTGGAAGCTTGTGTACTGTGGTCATGCAAAATGAGCATTGGATTGGATGATTACATGACCTCTGAAGAACTGAATTCCCTGAAGTCGGTGTCTGAATCCACTATGATTAAATAAACTTAATATGCTTAAAGTGGCTTGGGTTTAAACAAGAGTATTGCATGGCTTTGTTTTTGTAACTTTTATTTGTTATAATGTATATGAGAGGCCAGGACCTTTTCCCCCCATCTTACTGTCACATCCCTAGCATTTATCAAATACACCATACTATAATATCTGTACAATACATTTCTTATTTGAATGATTTTAATGCAATCTATGAGTCAAATCCAACCTGAAGTTTACCTCAGCTACTCCAGTTCTGGAATTAAGGGCGCTCTTTAGTGCAAAAGTAATAACCATTGTAATGAGCCTAGGAAAATACCTCGCCTGTTCAAGTAAATACATGAAAGACCTTGACTATTCAGCAAACTGATTCAATGAGCAAATGTAAAAAATTATAGCTAGTAATTGACAGTTGACTATGTAGCAGCCACTAAAACTGGTCGTTTCACCTGCATTATAATTTAATTCCTGCAACAGCCCAGTGACGTAGCTACTCTTCTTAGCCCTGTTTTACAAGCAAGAAAACTGAGACACAGAGAGATAACTTGCCCAAAATGGCACAGCTGTTTTGTGGTCAGTCAGAATTTGAACCCAGGATCCAAAACAGACTAATATATCTAAAATAGCCTAATTCTTTTTTTTTATTAAGATATCATTGATATATGATCCTATGAAGGTTTCATATAAGCAACATTGTGGTTATTATATTCACCCTTATTATCAAGTCCCCCTCACATACCCCATCACAGTCACTGTCCATCAGTGTAGTAAGATGTAAAACAGTCCAATTCTTAAACCAACTTTCTCTGCTAACCTTTACCCAAGTTATCATGATGCAGTAATTCTGGAGAAAATGGAATGAGTTTGTTCTTAGTCGGATCAGATTTCCAAAATATAATGCCATATATTTCTCGTGGAGAAGACTGTACCCACTAATGACTAGTAAGGTTAATCACATGTCTTAGGACTGTCTTGGTTGACATCTGGGCCCTGGAGCAATTCATAGTGTCCCTTTTCACTCACTGAAGTATGTCTGGCCTACCCTATGAAGGTATTTGTCTTTGCCAGAAATGTCCAGACCTTCTCAATCAAAGATTAGGTGTCTAGAATAGAGGTTAGATCAAGAATGATTTATTCATCTAATAGAAGACTTTCAGAATCAAGACCAGACTACTGCTTAATTAGAAGTGAGCTGTCCAGGCACCTCTGGGTTTGACCCACAAAGGTGGTCCTTGCTTGGCCAAGCAGCCACCTGTTTAACTTGCCTTATTAGAGCAGGAAAGTAAATGCCACAGCACAGTCTTCTGAAATCAAATGGCATTGCAGAAGGACCTATAATGCCTGTTCCCAGGGCTATGGGTATCCCTGCAGATGTTTTAGCATCAATTTGGGCTGGCTGGGCTGAGACAGTCCTGTGATCTAGTTCGTGCAGGCTCAGCTGTGCTTGGTGTTGTCAGGAAGCTCACTGACCCTTTCTGGACTCTAAAGTGTGTCTTAGCTCTCAGGAGGCTTTTCAGTATCCTATGGAAAAGCAGTCCTGGGGCCCAGCCAGTCCTTGTTAACAAAACTGGTCCATCTCCTCTAGGTCTTTTGTGTGCATTCCTCTGAAACACAGGATTTCAAGAGCAGACCTCTACATGGGGTTAAAAGTCCCATGTGGAATAGTGAGGACACTTCTAATTGTGAGTGTCAAAAACATTCCTCACACTGGCTTAGTAAAAACAGACAAACCAAACCAACCAACCTTTAAACCTAGGTTCAGATTCCTGCATGAGGTACAGCTGACTGCAGGATTATAAATGATGTCTTTGAGATTTGTTCTGTTTCCATCTTTTTGTAGTCTTCCCTGTATCTGTAGACAGAGTCTCACCACATGCAGCCACAATGATTGCAACCAAGTTCAAGCTTCCCCAGTTCCTTAGGTTGAGACCTCAGAGAAAACACTCCTCTCTCAGTGCATTTCAGTCCTTAAATAAGTGCTCTAACTAAACGAGGGGTAGAAGAGGAGATGGTGAACACCTAAAAAGAGTTTTTACATGCTAGTCACAGTGCTTTATTTACATGTATTTTTTCATTTAATATCTCCATGAGCCCTACAAAAGAAAAATTATTAGTATACTATCTCCATTTTACAGATAAGGAAACTGAGAAACAGAGAGATTGTGTAACTTGCTCAAGGTCATATAGCTGATACTCGATGAGCTTGTGTTTGAACCCAGAGAGTCTGTCTGTGGAACACAAACACATGCTCTTGACTCACTGTACCATAAGAGCACATCGTGGACAGCTCCACCAAATGGGGAAAAAACAATTTTTTAAAATAAACCCTTCTGTTCAGATAAAAAATAACAGTGTTAGTGGCCACTACCCTTGTTTTTTAGACCTAAATCACACTTGTATAGGTCACTGAACTCTCTAGTCCTTCATCATCATAGTAAGGAAAGTATTGGTCTAGATGAGGGTCAAAAATATATAATGCATATGTCACTACCACCATTATACCCATACTACTCCCATGGCAGACATTGCTAATCGAGCATCATTTGTCCTTTAAATTTGGATGCAGCCTCATGATCCTGCTCAATACAGTAATCCAGACAGCTTTACTAACTAGACAGAGTTTACCAGTATAAAGAAAACCTGTTTCCATCCTAGGATTAAAAGATCTCTGAAGACATTGCCAATGTTAACATTTCAGAATTCTTCTGAGGCAGCTGAAATGAGACTTTTTGGATAAGAAAGCATAATCATAAGAGTTTATTAGATGCCAAGAGCAAATGCAGTTCTAAGAATGTCTTCAAGAATTCTCTCATGCTTCAATTCATCCTGCTGAACTGTTTGGCTTCTTCTTTCCTTTTTCCTTCTTTCTAATAAGAACAGAAGTAGTGGCGACGTACTATGAGCCTCTCTTATTATGTAGTCACATACGTTTACACACACTCTCTGAAGTGCATTCCATAAGGACCACGGAGACAAGCCAGCATCTAGAAGGGGCCTTGGGATCAACTATAAGCCCATGTAAGTATTTTTGACCTGGATATATTGAAAAAAATTCTTTATAGGGCATGAACCTGTTCTCAGCATCCCTGGGTAGGATACACTCCTATTTTATTTATGAGGAAATTGAAACTCAGAGAGGTTAAGAGAGTTTTCAAAAGTCACACAGCTGGAAGTAACAGAATTGGGTCCTGGACTTCAGGCTTCTAGCCAGAAATCAAGAAATCTCCACTGAGCTTTTAAAATCCAGGCTGTGTGCTAGAAACTGAGGGCTTGGAAGAGTCTTAAGTCAGTATGTCCATCCTGGCACATACTTTCTAATTGGCAAGATGGAACTAATATAAAATGCTGATGAGATAAAAAGAAGGTACTGTGTGAATCTTGAGTTACCTTTACCTTGAGGGACACGCTTCCATCCTCTCCCTTTCTAAACACTCTTAGCATATATATCTAGAATAAAACATTTCAAAACAAGACCTATGGGAGGGAGGAAGGAAGGATGGAATTTCTAATTGATCTTCATGAAGTCTTATGCCTCTTCCTGCTTTAGAAACTGGAGACTTACAGTTCTTTGGGCTTTCCTTTCTTTTCCTCACCTGTCTTTGCTGACTACACAAATGCCAATGGCACCTTTCCCCCAAACCAGAAGTGACAACCAGAAGTCTTTCCAGACATGGCCAAATGTCCCCTGAAGACCAAAATCATCTCCGGTTAAGAACCACTGCTGTGGAGTATTAAGCCACAACCTAAAAACAGCAGATTAAAACTCACACTTTCTTAAAAACAGGTTTTGTTCCCCAATCCTTAAATTTATCTTAACCTTCCTTCACTGAATTCAAATTAACAAAACTTTCAAATCTGAACTCTTGATTGGTTACACTCCATCTTTTGTTAGACTTCACAGAAACTTGACAGTGAAATTCCTACTGCTCCCAACCCCAACTTAGTTTCATCTTTGAATCTGAAAAGCAAAGAGAATAGCCAAGATTTCAAGGGAGGGCAAGCTCAAAAATGATGGCTCAGACTTAAAGGGAGAATTTCTGATTTGCTATTAGATTATCCCTTTTTCATTGATAGCATTCACCAGTCCAAAGAGTGTTATAGAATTAATTCTGCAAATAAATTTTTTGTCTTATCAATCTAATTCATTTTTATATACTTATTCAATGCAAAGGGGGATCTTTTAAAAGTTAGAATGTTTCACTAAGAGATGTTTCAAACGGACTATATTAAGAATGAAGAGTTTATAGTAATAGAGAAATTGGTGACACCTGGTGGATGACCAGATAAAATATATTTTTAGAATATAACACGGTTATTATTATTAGTTTTTTTTAGAATAATCTATGCTATTTCAGTCAAGTACTAAAAAGTATTTTGAGCTCACAGCTGTTTTAGTGAGCAGGACAGGAGTGTATAATTACAAATGCTTTAGCTGTGGAATTTCAAAATAGCTATTTTTTTTCCTCTGGCATGTAAAAGCCTCGTGCAGGCAAGAACATGAAACAGAGTTGAACCCATATGTTTGTAAGTCATCCATCAGGCATCAGTTTTAGGTCTTAGTATCAGAAAGTTAATTGTGGGTGGCTGTGGAACATGGCCCAGCTGGAAAGGAGAGTCTGGTGAGATTGGAGATGAATGCTGTTTGGTATGATGAAGGGTATAGTCAAGAAAGACTACACATAACAGCCATTGTTGTAGCTCCCTTTCATTAGCATCTCTGTGGAAGTTCAGCCTGAAGTTCCCAGCTAATGGTCTCAACTGTGTGCATGTGTGTGTGTGTGTACAGGCACATGGCAGTGACCACACTCAAGTCCACGATAGCCTACTTTCTTATGTCTCATTTAACAACAAATACAAATATTGGAAACAATCTAAATGTCTGACCATTAGAATTTGGTCAAATATATCATGGAATAATATGCAGTGATGAAATATGATGACATAG
Source organism: Manis javanica (assembly GCF_040802235.1). Classification (NCBI taxonomy): domain Eukaryota; kingdom Metazoa; phylum Chordata; class Mammalia; order Pholidota; family Manidae; genus Manis; species Manis javanica. The sequence continues at coordinate 11,485,926 of NC_133158.1, forward strand.
ACAATTTCTTGGAAAATTGTTCAGAATATTTGCTTAAGCAAAATATTAGATTATAAAAGAGTATGCCTAATACTTTTCAGTGGCCACAATCATGAATTGCTGCTTTAGGGTGAAACCAGAATTTGTTCCAAGAAAGTAGTGAGTTAGGGGCAGAATATTACACATAATAGGGTTGCAAATACAACAACATATTCACACATATGTAAAGACAAAATGGAATATAAGACTGATTAAATATTCACTAAAATGTTAACAGTGATCACCTCTGGATCATAAACATGTCATATTTTATAACATAAAATGTTTATTTCTAAAATCTAACCCGAAGGCAATCCAATGGAAAAAAGAATAGTCTTTTCAACAAATGGTGCTAGAACAACTGGACATGTACATGCAAAAAAGTGAAACTAGACACAGATTTACACCTTTCACAATATGTAAGTCAAAATCAATCAGAGACCCAAATGTAAGATGAAAATCATGTAACTTCTAGAAGAGGATATAGGATAAAATCTTTGTGACTTTGGATTTAGTAATGACTTTTTAGATACAATACCAAAAATGCAATCTAGGAGAGAAAAAAATAGAAAAATTGGACTGTATTAAGATTAAACCTTCTGTGAACAATACTGTTAAGAAAATGAAAAGATAAGTCAGAATCTAGAAGAAAATATTTGTAAAATATATTTGATAAAGGACTTAAATCCAAGATACATTTTTTAAAAAACTCAACAATAAGAAAATAACTCAATTAACAACTGTATAGACACCTAGCTAAGGAATATATTCATATGGAAAATAAGCATACAAAAAATGTTCAATATTGGATATCATTAGAGAATTTCAAATTAAAACAACAATGAGGTACCACTATGTATCTATTATAATGGCTAAAATACAAAATACTGACAACACCAAATCGTAGTGAGGATGTGGAGCAACGAGAACTCTCATACATTGATAGTGTGAATGCAAAATTACACAACCACGCTGGAAGACAGTCTTTACTTATACTCTCTATTCTGGAAGAGAGCTTATCAGTCTCTTACCAAGCTAAACCTAGTCTACCATATGATGAAGCAACTGTGCCCTAGACATTTACCCAAATGATCTGGAAACTTAACGCATACACAAAAAGCTACCAACAAATGTTTATAGCAGCCTTATTCAAAATTGCCAAACACTGGAAACAACCAAATGTCCTTCAATAATTGAATGGATAAGCAAACTGTAGTACCTCCATTTGGTGGAATATTACTCAGCTATAAAAAAAAGAAAGGAGCCATCAAGCCCCAAGAGGCATGGAGGAACCTTAATGGAATATTGCTAAGTGAAAGAAGTCGGTATGAAGAGACTACATTATCATAGGATTCCAGCTATATGACATTCTGGAGAAGGCAACACTGTAGAGACAGTAAAATGAGCCGTGGTTGCCAGTACTTCCAGAAAGATGAAGGGAGGGAGGGATGACTAGGCAGAGCATAGGGGATTTTGAGGGTAGTAAAACTGTTTTGTGTGATACTATACTGGTGTATACATGACATTATGCATTTGACAAAACAATAGAACCACTCTTTCTAATAGGTGTGTAGTGGTATCTCATCATTGCTTTAATTTGTAATCGTCTAAAGACATTCGATGTTGAACATCTTTTCATATGCTTATTTGACATCTGTATTATCTTCTTTAATGAGAAGTCTATTCAGATAGTTTTCCCTTTTATTTATCTATTTTTTGCTTATGCATGTCTCATTGTGCTACCATTTGTTGAAAATGCTACCCTTTCCCCATTGAATTGCCTTTGTTCCTTTTCAAAGATCAGTGAACTTTATTGGTGTGGGTCTGTTTCCAGGCTTTCTGTTCTCTTCCACTGGTCTAGTTATCTATTCTTTCTTACACTGCATTATTGTAGGTATTCTTGCCAAACTGAAGAAGTTCCTCTTTAATCCTATTTTGTCTAGAGTTTTTAATCATGAATGGCTGTTAGATTTTGTCAAATGCTTTCTCTGCATGGATTAATATGGTCATATGCTTCTATTTGTTTAGTTTTTGATGTGGTGAGTCACATTAATGGAATTTTGAATGATGAACCAGATCTGCATACCTGCAATAAATTCCAGATAGACACTTGATCACGACCAGTCTGACCAAGCGATGATCACGTGTACACTTAGTCATGGGATATAATCCTTTTTCTACATTGTTGGACTTAGTTTGCTCATGTTTTGTTGAAGATTTTATGCATACTCATGAGAGACATTGGCCTGCAGTTTTTTATTCTGTGGTGTCTTTGATTTTTGTATCATGGTAATGCTGGCCTCACAAAGTGAGTTGAAAAAGTATTACCTCTTCATCTCTTTTCTGAAAGATTATAAAATTGGTGTTAATTATTTTTAGTATGTTTGGTTTAATTTCCAGTGAAACCATCTGGGACTAGAGATTTCTTTATCAGAAGCTTTTTAATCACAATTTCAGTTTCTTTAATGGTTATAGTGCTATTCAGTCTGTTTATTTCATGTTGATTGAGTTTTGGTAGTTTGCTATTTTGGAGAAATCAGTCATTTCTTCTAAGCTGTGGAATTTATGAGTATAAACTTATTTGTACTATTCTCTTATTATTCTTTGGCATGTGCTTTCAAATAAAGGTGAGTGCTTTGAATAAAACAAAACAAGAATGATAAGGAAAAGACTCTCTGAGGTGGTGTCATATGAGACTATATCCAAAGAAGCCAGCCATGTAAAGCTGAAGAAAGCCTTCTAGACAGAGGGAGAAGTTAGTGGAAAGGTCCAGAGGAAGGGACAAGCATGGCATATTTAAGGAAGAAAAAAATATAATCAGTTAGATTAGAAAAAAAGTAGTATGAGAGTGGTTGGAGTTGAACCTGGAGAAGACAGGCGTTAGAGAATGCAGTAGCCTTTGGGCCATGGGAAGAACTTTAGGAGAACATATAGAACTGTGACATCACTAGGTGGTTTAAAGCAGGGAAAATCATGCCTGGATTTTTACTTATAAAAGACCACTGTGGCTGCTATGTTGAGAATCGATTGTGGGAGAGCCAAATATCAGAAGACAAGTGGTGAAGAATTGGCAGTCTTTTCTGCAAGATGATGGTGGCTTGGATCCCAGAGACCCCAGCAAAGATGGGGAGTGGGAAGCAGAGTAGGAACATGGTTTGAAGGTATTATTTTTATCCCTCTTCGTCCTGCTGGCCTGAACTCCTTCTCTGAAGAACTAAACAACCATCCTTTTTTGTTGAGCTTACAACACAGTTACTTTTTTCCAAACCTTCTAAGTCCATGAAGTATAAATCAATTTCAGGGCTTCAAAAGCCATCCAAGCTATATTTTGACTTTTAATCTGTCTTAGTTCATTCAGGCTGCTATCACAAAAATGTCACAGACTGGCTGGCTTCTAAGTGGCTGAAATGTATTTCTCACTATTCTGGAGACTGGGAAATTCACAATCAAGATATTGGCACATTCAGTGTCTGGTGAAGCTTTGGCATCCTTGTTTATAGATGACTGTCTTCTCGTGGTATCCTCACCTGGCAGAGGGCGTAGGGAAGCCACCTAGGGTTGCTGTGTAAATGCATTAATCACATTCATGACCCAATCACTTCCCGAAGACCCCTACCTGCAAGCACCATCCCACTGTGGATTAGGATTTCACATTAATTTGGAGGGGAGGACCAGCATTCACTCTATGGTACAGACCATCTACATCCATGAAGTTTAAGTACATACAGTTCAGACTATCAAAAATCATCTCACTCAAAAAAATATTAGCAAACCAAATTCAAAAATATATCAAAAGGATCATACACCATGACCAAGTGGGATTCATCCCAGGGATGCAAGGATGGTACAACATTCGAAAATCCATCAACATCATCCACCACATCAACAAAAAGAAGGACAAAAACCACATGATCATCTCCATAGATGCTGAAAAAGCATTTGACAAAATTCAACATCCATTCATGATAAAAACTCTCAGCAAAATGGGTATAGAGGGTAAGTACCTCAACATAATAAAGGCCATATATGATAAACCCACCGCTAACATCGTACTGAACAGCGAGAAGCTGAAAGCTTTTCCTCTGAGATCGGGAACAAGACAGATGCCCACTCTTCCCACTGTTATTCAACATAGTACTGGAGGTCCTAGCCACGGCAATTAGACAAAACAAAGAAATACAAGGAATCCAGATTGGTAAAGAAGAAGTTAAACTGTCACTATTTGCAGATGACATGATATTGTACATAAAAAACTCTAAAGACTCCACTCCAAAACTACTAGAACTGATATCGGAATACAGCAAAGTTGCAGGATACAAAATCAACACACAGAAATCTGTGGCTTTCCTATACACTAACAATGAACCAATAGAAAGAGAAATCAGGGAAACAATTCCATTCACAATTGCATCAAAAAGAATAAAATACCTAGAAATAAACCTAACCAAGGAAGTGAAAGACCTATATCCTGAAAACTATTAGACACTCTAAAGAGAAATTAAAGAGGACACTAACAAATGGAAACTCATCCCATGCTCTTGGCTAGGAAGAATTAATATCGTCAAAATGGCCATCCTGCCCAAAGCAATATACAGATTTGATGCAATCCCTATCAAATTGCCAACAGCATTCTTCAACGAACTGGAACAAATAGTTCAAAAATTCATATGGAAACATCAAAGATCCTGAATAGCGAAAGCAATCCTGAGAAGGAAGAATAAAGTAGGGGGATCTCGCTCCCCAACTTCAAGCTCTACTACAAAGCCACAAAAATCAAGACAATTTGGTACTGGCACAAGAACAGAGCCACAGACCAGTGGAACAGAATAGAGACTCCAGACATTAACCCAAACATATATGGTCAATTAATATACAATAAAGGAGCCATGGACATACAATGGGGAAATGACAGTCTCTTCAACAGATGGTGCTGGCAAAACTGGACAGCTACATGTAAGAGAATGAAACTGGATCACTGTCTAACCCTATATACAAAAGTAAATTTGAAATGGATCAAAGACCTGAATATAAGTCATGAAACCATAAAACTCTTAGAAAAAAACACAGGCAAAAATCTCTTGGACATAAATATGAGTGACTTCTTCATGAACACATCTCCCCAGGCAAGGTAAACAAAAGCAAAAATGAACAAGTGGGACTATATCAAGCTGAAAAGCTTCTGTACAGTAAAGGACACCATCAATAGAACAAAAAGGTACCCTATAGTATGGGAGAATATATTCGTAAATGACAGATCTGATAAAGACTTGACATCCAAAATATATAAAGAGCTCATGCACCTCAACAAACAAAAAGCAAATAATCCAATTAAAAAATGGGTAGAGGAGCTGAACAGACAGTTCTCCAAAGAATAAATTCAGATGGCCAACAGACACATGAAAAGATGCTCCACATCACTAGTTATCAGAGAAATGCAAATTAAAACCACAATGAGATATCACCTCACACCAGTAAGGATGGCTACCATTCAAAAGACAAACAAAAACAAATGTTGGTGAGGTTGTGGAGAAAGGGGAACCCTCCTACACTGTGGTGGGAATGTAAATTAGTTCAGCCACTATGGAAAGCAGTATGGAGGTTCTTCAAGAAGCTCAAAATAGAAATACCATTTGATCCAGGAATTCCACTTTTAGGAATTTACCCTAAGAATGCAGCTGCCCAGTTTGAAAAAGACAGATGCACCCCTATGTTTATTGCAGCACTATTTGCAATAGCCAAGAAATGGAAGCAACCTAAGTGTCCATCAGTAGATGAGTGGATAAAGAAGATGTGGTACATATACACAATGAAATATTATTCAGCCATAAGAAGAAAATAAATCCTACCATTGGAACAACATGGATGGATTAGAGGGTATTATGCTCAGTGAAATAAGCCAGGTGGAGAAAGACAAGTACCAAATGATTTCACTCATATGTGGAGTATAAGAACAAAGAAAAACTGAAGGAACAAAACAGCAGCAGAATCACAGAACCCAAGAATGGACTAACAGTTACCAAAGGGAAAGGTACTGGGGAGGATGGGAGGGAAGGGAGGGATAAGGGTGGGGAAAAAGAAAGGGGGTATTATGATTAGCATGTATAGTGCGTGGGGGGCATGGGGAGGGTTGTGCAACACAGAGAAGACAAGTAGTGATTCTACAACATCTCACTATGCTGATGGACAGTGACTCTAATGGAGTTTGTGGGGGGGACTTGGTGAAGGGGAGACCCTAGTAAACATAATGTTCTTCATGTAATTGTAGATTAATGATAAAAAAAAACACCATCATCTCAGCTATATGTTGGCTTTTGTTCTACAGTGTAAATTACCCTAAAAGTTTTGTTCAGGCTCATGATTCACTGCCTAACTTTAGAGGAGTTCTTGAAAAGGCTTCTGCCATTAGTTTTGTCCAAGCTTTAGGCCATTGTTCAGGGTGCTGAGAGATGAGAAGCATATGGTCTAATGTGCTGCAGATGTCTGGGGTGGCAACTCAGGCTCCTGGCAGAAATCCAAGGCAGGAAACCTGCTGTTACAATTCGCATTCTCTGTGTCTATGCAGGAAACTGCTCGAGCTGTAATTGCAGAGTTTATAGTGATGTAAATGCAGCCAAACCCCAAGTGAAGCCTCACAGATGTACATGGTTAGAAGAGCTCTCAGCTTCTCTCAGATGCTGTTCTGAGGCGATTCATTTGTAATCAATTTCAAAGACTCTATGGATGGGAAGTATGTTCTCTCATATTATCTATCTCATTTTAAAATCTGTCCTCCTGACATTTTGATAACAGGTAATAACCAGACCTCTTGTGTTCAACAGAATGCACTTACAATAACAAGCCTGCATTAAAAAAAAAGACTCGAATTATCAACAGCACTTTAGAAAATGAACACACCATTTCACTTTTCGCCCATTGTCCAATTGTCTGCAGCACCTCCTCTCTCCTTATCTGTTTTGTAGTTAGTACAGAGGCAGACACTTGAACTAACAAGTCAGGAAGCCCTGGGTACAGGTTTTAGAAGCTCTGTTTTATTTTGTTTTTTTCCTAATGTGAAAATCCATAAGGAAAAGTTCTGGACTACTTAAATGTATAAACTCATAGAAATGTAAAGGGAATGGTTAATACATAATTATAATATCAAGTCTCATATAATAAATATACTTAATTTACTCCCTTGTTTGGTGTATTCAGATCCCAGTGGGAAACAGATGCACTCAAACAAGATGGTTCATTACAAGGGGAGATTATAGTTTGGTGTAGGGGCCCCACAAGGAGTAGTGCAGTTGTGGGGTTAATAGCAGCAGAGTGGGTCCCATCCTGGAACCCACAGGGTTGCAGGAAGAAGCACCTGTGGAACGTGGAAGGAGGCTGATGTCATGAGAGAGTGGTCACCTCCAGTGAGGGGCATAACCTGGTTGAGGTGACTTTGCAGGGAACAAGACTGAGAAATCAATACCTTGACCTCATTCTCGCTTCTCTCCCATCCTTTGGTCTCCTGCTGGGCTCCCATTGGCTGAATCCAACCCAAAGCAGAGCCCAAGGGAGCCCATGGATGTGGTCCATCCAGGTCACCTCTCAGAGACAGGCTGGGAAAGAGAAAGGTGGAAAGTAGATCTGGAGGGATAAACTTATATGTTTTAAAGATTTATATCCTAATGTAATATACTAATTTTGAAATACTGTTTTGCCAGTGTAGCATTTCCTGAAGCTTTTTATTCAGACTTTTTTCATACATCTATTTTGTTTTTGTCACTAGAGCCAACTTTGAGTCACCTAATACAGTTTTAAGAGATCTTCACTTTTTAAATATAGAACTTTTAAATATTTTTCTGGAATTTTTGTCCAAGACACAAATAGGCATTCATATTTACTATGACAATTTCTCATTTTTCTTGTACGTATATTTTATATAATTCACTGTAAAACTTCTTGTTTTACTTCTAAAAATGATTTTAAGAGATAATTTATAATGCAATTTGTTCCTTGCACATATTTGTTCCTTAAGAGGTCATATTAATACAAAGTATGATGAAATGTGTTCTAAATTTCTTCGCCAGCTTACCTTAATAAGCATCCAAAAGTAGGATTGATTAAGGTCTCTTCAGAAGTGTTGTCTTCCCCCAGGCACTTGGCAGTGGAGTGCCCTGTAACTGGAGAGACTTGGTAGTGATATGAAGATAAGACTATTCCTCTTCACTTCAGGAATAATTTTGTGGCGGGAACCATTCTGTTTTTCAGGCATATTCTATGCTAAATCCATCTAGACCTTGATTTCTCATCTGTAGGATGAGAATAATACTAGGGCTCACCTTGCAGAATTATTGAGAAAAATTGAGATAATGTAATTAACACAAATTGGTGACATAAAAAGTGCTCAACTTTGGTTTATGTGAATTTGTAAGGTTTCTAACTGGCCCTAAATAATCCATTTCCTTAAAGAATTATCTCCTTAATGGATGATTACTCTTTTCTTACTGAAACTAGTAGAGAGCAGACTAAGGATATGATTGGGCAATAATGAAATGCAAACTTGTGGTCGAAGAATGTTTTCATCTGGTTGCTGTGGATAAATTCTAGCATTTGCAATTTGAATTTCAGCAGGAGACAGGCTACTTTCTGGTCTGTTACAGACAGTTTATGAAGGCCTATTTATCCTCTGCCTGAATTCCACATCCACTCATTTACTTTTGTAACGACATTATAGGTCATTCTCGGATATTTTTCTGTTGGCTTAAGTACGAAGGACCTGCTGCCTCCTTTTTGAGCAATTGCCCACTAGATGGCGCAAACAAGCATAGAAGATTCGGCTGTACCTCTGTTAGGTATCAAAAGGTGCCATCTTGACTTCATTTTGATAAGTCTTTTAGTTTCCTTTTCTTATCTTTCTCATAAAGGTGAAATGCAAAAAATTAGAATAATCCTTTGAGTTTGTCCAATTATATTTAATCTAATCAGATCCTAAATATAAGCTGTTCTTAATATCTTGGCATTGTATGTCTAAAATGAAGGAAGGTCTTTTGTAATCACTTCATACTGAAACTGGTAAGAGGAGCTTATTTAACATACCGTGATTTTACACGGTAGTATGCCATCTACAGCATTTTAGGAAAGGAATTTTATCAGAAGACACCTTCCACATTTATAATTATACTTAGTATTTCCAAATATTAAGAGAAAGGGAAAATATGTAGGTTAATCCCCTTCTACACACACACATACTTATTAACTTTTGAGTGGAGAAGGAGATTTTCCCTTGCAACAAGGACCTGTGTCTCCCTAGCTTTTCACGCTCACTGGATCTACTACAAGCTCTGTGCTGGGGGTGGGAGGCAAGGAGTAGAGGATCCCTGTCTTATTTACATTTGTTGGCAACTGCAGACTTTATGGTATTTTGATGGAAGGAGAAAGAAAATCCATATTGCTAAAGTTGTGTGTGTGTGTGTGTGTGTGTGTGTGTCTTTGTGTATGTAAGTTGGGTAGAAGATGGGAGAGATGTTGCAGAACATCCCAAAGACATTATGCCAAACATCCCAAAGTGATTAGGCAAAAGTGTAAAGTTAGATGCCTGCAGGAACCAGGCAAGTCACATGAGTGTATGAAGCATGCAGGCTGTTAGAAAGTCATTCATGTGCTAAATGGAAATGAGGCTTGCACTCAGCATAGATGTCACAATCAGAAGTGTGCATGTGTGTGCATAAGTGATAGACAGATGGACTGTAGCAAATTGGAGCATCCTTGCCCCTTCTGATTAATAGTTTAACCAGCCATGTGTGGGGGCAAGAATCTCCTGTTCCAGAGCCCATCAGTGAGTGATTTCTTGGCATGTTGTCAAGGTCTGATCACTTATTCCCTCCTTGTTTTACCAATGAGGAATTTGATGCCTGCTATGTTGTGTTAGGTCTTGTCCTCACTCTCTTGACTCTGTGCCCCTTCAGAGATACTTTGCTCCCTTCCGCATTTTTTCCTCTCCTTAATCCCACTTGTTTATTAGATTGTCCAAAAATAACCATTTATCCTTGGTCTGTGTTAGTCTCACAGAAAGAAATGTGCTCAGTCTCAACACCAGAATTCTGAGTAATCCGCTCAATTGGTCCTCATGAATTTAACCCCCAGAACAGGTAAACGTCATGAGTACTGCTCATTTATTTGTTCCGGGTCTTGCTCTTTTCATCTGCTTACTTCATCTGGTTTCGGGGATAATAGGACACTCAGTGGTGCCTAATGCATTTGACAGTTTGAGTTCAAGCTGCAATATCGCAAACCTCCAGGAGAGGGCACGTGTGCTCTTCAGATCAAGGGTGCGTGTGCTGTAGCTGGGGAATCATTTCAACTGGCTTTCTTCTGATGATCCAAGAAAGGAGAATTCTTGGTAGGTTGTGGCTTTTAAGTAAATTTAGGCCAGGTTTTCCTTAGTTGAGGGTATTTAAAGTAGAAACGGTGAGGTTTTATCTGTGCTTTCAGGCTATAGAGATCAAATTTGGGGCAGTGAACAAATACACTGAGAAATGTTATCTGAGATGACAAATATCTAAAAGTAAATGTGACATTTGGTGGGACTATATCAAGCTGAAAAGCTTCTGTACAGCAAAGGACACAATCAATAGACCAAAAAGGTATCCTACAGTATGGGAGAATATATTCGTAAATGACAGATCCAATAAAGGGTTGACATCTAAAATATATAAAGAGCTCACACACCTCAACAAACAAAAAGCAAATAATCCAATTAAAAAATGGGCAGAGGAGCTGAATAGACAGTTCTCTAAAGAATAAATTCAGATGGCCAACAGACACATGAAAAGATGCTCCACATCGTTTGTCATCAGAGAAATGCAAATTAAAACCACAATGAGATATCATCTCACACCAGTAAGGATGGCTACCATCCAAAAGACAAATGACGACAAATGTTGGCGAGAAAGGGGAACCCTCCTACACTGCTGGTGGGAATGTAAATTAGTTCAACCATTGTGGAAAGCAGTATGGAGGTTCATCAAAATGCTCAAAACAGACCTACCATTTGACCCAGGAATTCCACTCCTAGGAATTTACCCTAAGAACGCAGCAATCAAGTTTGAAAAAGACAGATGCACCCCTATGTCTATCGCTGCACTATTTACAATAGCCAAGAAATGGAAGCAACCTAAGTCTCCATCAGTAGATGAATGGATAAAGAAGATGTGGTACATATACACAATGGAATATTATTCAGCCATAAGAAGAAAACAAATCCTACCATTTGCAACAACATGGATGGAGTTAGAGGGTATTATGCTCAGTGAAATAAGCCAGGCGGAGAAAAACAAATACCAAATGATTTCACTCATATGTGGAGTATAAGAACAAAGGAATACTGAAGGAACAAAACAGCAGTAGAATCACAGAACCCAAGAATGGACTAATAGTTACCAAAGGGAAAGGGACTGGGGAGGACGGGTGGGAAGGGAGGGATAAGGGCGGGAAAAAAAGAAAGGGGGCATTATGATTAGCATGTATAGTGTGGAGGGGGCATGGGGAGGGCTGTGCAACACAGAGAAGACAAGTAGTGATTTTACAGCATCTTACTATGTTGATGGACAGTGACTGTGAACAGGGATGTGGAGGGGACTTGGTGAAGGGGGGAGCCTAATAAACATAATGTCCTTCATGTAATTGTAGATTAATGATACCAAAAAAAAAACCACAAGGATTAAACTGAAATTTTACAGAACTCTAGAAATTAAAGAGACTTTGAATATCAAAAAAAAAATGTGACATTTGGTTTTATTAACCCTGGGCTGTTTTTAGAGTAAGATCGTATGTGGATAGTGTTCAAGACTATCTAATATTCATGGATTCCCTTTATCCAACAATGTTACTTAGAACTTGCTATGTGATAAGTATGGTTCTAGGCACCAGTGATATTGCAGAAACAGGAGGAAGCATGTCCCTGCAGCCATGGAACTTACATTCTCAGTAGAGGAGAGATAAGACTAGGAACCAAACAAATGAACTGTGGCTGATGCTAATAGTACTATCTACGAAGGTGCTATGGTGGACAGTATGGAAGTTGAAGAGTGATGTAGGCCATGTAGTATGAAACACGCTCTCTGGTGGAACAAGACCCAAAGGTGCTCTAGGCATCTAGAGGAGGTGGCACTGTGTGGACCTGAATCAAAGAAGGAGCCAGATGTGTGAAGATTTGGAGAGGGAGTTCCAGGCTGAGGGGAGAGCAGGCATGAAGGTCCCGGGGTAGAGCCAACAGAAAGAATGCCAGGGAGGTTGGAAGAGGTTAGCTGAGGGGAGAGTGGAATGAAGTATACTTAAGGAGGTGATGAGGAGCTGGTCATCAGGCTTTGGCAAGGAGCTACAGTTTTGTCCCATAAAATTGAAGACTTCTGATGTTGGATGGGACCTTGGAAGTTATCCTGTCCCATAGCTCTCAAAGATTGCAAAAGAGTCTCTGGAGAACTTGTCCAATAGGCAGAGCCTGCTGGAAATTCTGAGTCAGAAGTCTGGAGTGAGGTCTATGCCACATCTCCAAGTTCCATGGCTCAGAGGTGCACGTAGTCCATGGCCACATTTTGAGGAGATACTGATTTATCAGTCAGTTAGGATTCTATGATTTCAAGCAACAGAATCCAATTCAAACTAATTGAAGTAAATACAAAATTTATGGAAAGACAGCTGAAGAGTTAGTGGCACAAGACCCAAAGGTGCTCTAGGAATCTAGATTTGCAGAAACAGTGGAGAAGAATTTTAAGACACTGCAGTCTAAAAGTCAAGTCCAATCCAAGTTCTCTGCTTTGCAGTGCTGACTATTTATTCATTCATTACCACATAGTTATTAGGCATCTAAGTTCCAGGTGCTGGTGGCACAGTGATGAGCAACAGAGGCCTCATTCATTGTACCTTTTTAAAACCATATCTTCCTTTTGCCATATTCATCTATTTGTTTATTGAGCAAACACTTGTTTTATTATGACTTTGCATTTATTTTATTTTAAATTGAATATATTTGATAGACAATATTAAATTTGTTTCAAATATACAACACAGTAACTTGACAGTTATATACATTACTAAATGCTTACCATGATAAGTGCCCACAGGGCCAACAGATACATGAAAAGATGCTTGATATCACTAATCATCAGGGCAATGCAAATCAAAACACCAGTGAGACATCACCTCACACCTGTCAGAATGACTAATACCAAAAACAAACAAACAAACAAACAAATAACAAGCATTGGCAAGGATGTGGAGAAAAGGGAGCCCTTGTACACTATTGGTGAGAAGGTAAATTGGTGTAGCTACTAGGGAAAGCAGTATAGAGATTTCTCAAAAAATTAAAAATAGAAATACTATACGACCCAGTAATTCTGCATCTGGGAATTTACTCAAAGAAGAAAAAAAAATCACTAGTTTGAAAAGATATATGCACTCCTATGTTTATTGTAGCTTTACTTACAATAGGTAAGATATGGGAGCAAACATCTACTGTATACAAGGTCCTGTGGGTGAAATAGAAATTCACAAAATCATTTTCATATTCAGGAAACATAATCTGGTAAGAAAGACATGAAAAGAATGTTTTGGGAATTCAGAGGAGTAAAGGTTCTGTCATCCCACGGGAGTTAAGACATCTTCCAGGAGTAAGATGGATCATCCTTATTCATCTTCCTTGACAATGAGGGAGACTTAGTGAGGCTGCCTAGAATTAAGAATGCTGTGGGCTGCCTGCTAAAACAGAACCTCTGACTTTAGTCTTGAACCTCCTGTGTTTTAAGCATCACATTCTAGGTTTATTTGACATTCATGATGGATTATAAAGTCTTTGTCATCCAGCTCTGCTGTGAAGATTTGGAGATTAGCCAATAAATAGTTAGATCATGATGTGGACAGATAAATTGGATGATTCAGGCCCTCTGCAGTCACACTCCTGCCTAACCCACTCATGACTCAAATCCTCCTCACTTAAGGAGGAAGTGCTCCACTTTAAGCAGACCATCCCCTCCACTTGAAAAACTTAAGTTTTACATCACTCTGAGCTGTTAATGCATGCATGTAGGTGACTGAGGCTGGCTGTTTTATGCTGAAGGTACTGATGATAGTATTCCATGCACGGCATTTTCTTAGCGTGAAGATATATAATTTTTGTGTGACTTTTAATGCACAAAAATATAGTGCAGTAAAATGCTCGTTTTTCACTTACTTGCTCTTTGGGCTTTGTGTTGCATTTAGAAAGACCAACTGATACTTTAAGTTTGAAGGATCTGGCTTTGTTATTAAGCTGTTCTGTATGAAAGGTAAGAACACAGATTCTGAAGTCCAACTGCCTGGGTTCAAATCTCAACTCTGATGCTTATTAGCTGCAAGAACTTAGGTATGTTGCTAAACTCGCCATGCTTCAGTGTCCTCATTTGTAAAATGAGCACTAGTAGTGATAACTATCTTGTAGAGTGCATTGAGCAATAGTCACAAAAATGCTGCATGACAAACTACCCTACAACTTGGAGGTTTAAAACAGTGATCGTTTGCTATTGATTGCATAAATAAGAGTCATTTGGAGGTCAGTAATCAAGCTGAGCTTGGCTTGGCTGGTTCTCTAGACTGAAGATTAGGGTTTGCTCTACATGTCCCTCATCCTCTTTGCACTGGCAGACTAGCAGAGGATTCTCTTCTCATGGTGGTGGCAAAGACATAAAAAGAACAAGTGGAAGCACATGAGGTCAGGCTTGGAACTGTCCCACTGTTATTTCTGCCCAAAGCAACTCACATGTTTGAACCCGAAGTCAAAGGGCGGAGAAATATATTCTGCCTCTTTAGCGAGAGAAGCTGCAAAGTCACATGGCAAAGAGGGTGTCTACACAGGGGAGTAAATAATCAAAAGGAAAATAAGGCACATAACAAACAGGGTTATTGTGAGGAATAAATATATTAATGTATGTTAAGTGCTTAGAAAGATGCCTCGCACTGTATCAGTACTTGCTTTTATCATTATTCTTCTTCAAGTGTCTTCTCAGTCTAGAAAATATTGCAGGGATGATCATCAGCTTCTTGAGACAGAATGGAGCCTGCTTTATAAGCAATTAACATGCATGCTTACAATAACCACCATCAGTATTTGTTGAGTGCTTTCATATCCATTATCCATTTTGATCTTCACAGCAAAGCTGGGGAACGGGTATGTCATTGCCTTTTGTAGGTAAGGAAGCAGAAACTCACAAATGCAGTGACTCACCCAAGATCACAGGATAATATATCCTAGGATCACACCCAAGGTTTGTCAGACTTCAAAGTCTGCTGCAGTATCGAGCCAGCATGTACTGCAGGCCCTGGGCACCCCCTTTCCAAATAATTTAGATTTCCAGAGCCAGGCTAAAGCTTTCCCACTGATGGTCTACATCTTCACTGGCTCCACTTCCCAATCTATATTTATCCACCAGGGTGGTGCTTTAAGAATGTAATTTTGAACATACTACTCACCAGCTTAAATCCTGAATAAATCAGTACAACTCTCAGAAATCTTAACATTCTTAACATATCCTGCAAGCCCCTGATATTCCAGGCCCTGCTTTCCTTGTCATCCTCTATTCCCTCCATTTTCCTCACCTCAGTTCTTAGGCCTCCCCAGGTCAGTCCCCTTCCCTGGCACAAGGCCTTTGCAAATCTTCTTCCTCATGCCCGGGCTTCTGTCTCCCTCTTCCCCTGGCTCTCCACCTAGTTAACTTTGACTCATCCACCATCTCTAAGCAAGAAAACTCCTTCCTCAGGAAAGTCTGCTTTGACTTCCCTGAAGGTCAGTTCCTCATTGCACATATTCTCTTCGAGCCTTCCACTTGTCTTAACAGCACCTTGTCAAAGCTGTGACCCTGTGTTGGTAATTGTATGATCCTAAGTATCTTGAAAACTCACATCTCTGATTCAGGGTCTTTGACACAGGCATACTATGGCCCCTCTGCCTGTGATCCATTCTGCATGCCCCCTTGTCTGGGACACCAGATTCTCTCGAACTCATCCTTGGTCTCAGCTCAAATCCATCTCCTCAAGGAATAGGACATGAAATCATTGGTCCTATGGTGCCTCATCCTTATCCTCTGTAGTACTTTACACTCTTGTCATTTTTTGTTCAATATCTGTCTTTGATGGAAATCTGCAAGCTGCATGAACTCAGCAATGGCTGCTGTGTTCACTGTATTTCTGGCAACTAGCACAGGGTCTGTTGAGGAAGAGTGGTTAGAACTTGTTTAACCAAATGACACTGGGATCACAAGAGCGCATTAACCACCATGGTCTATTTGGCTAACCTCTATGGTGTTCTTTAGAATTTTGTTCAAGGGGTAAAATTATAGCATGGCATTTATAAAACACTTTACTATGTGTTAGACACTATGGTAAACGTTTTACAAACATGATCTTATTTATTCAAGGTCAGTAGGCAGTGGCATCTTCCCTGAGTCCCGAACACTGGTCAGTGCCCACCTCCATTTGCTGTGCTCCCAGAGGACTCCCTGCACTTGTAATTGTGACCACTACCTCTCTCCTCATGAGCCTGTGAGAATGGTCTCACTCACCTTTCTAGTCCCTGTGTGTATGTCCCTGGTATATATTAGGTACTCCGTTCATGTTTATTGGGTATGAAATATATTTGTATTGTTACAATCCCATAAGAAGTTTTATAAATGGAAAAAGGATTTTCCTAATAGATTAAGACAAAGAAAGCAATGAAATCAGTCGATGTGAGCAAAGCCGACATCAAGTGCTATGATGTAGAGGTTAAGTGGACTTGCTGTAGAGTCGACAAGTCCGTGCCCAGTCTTGCCTCTTCCTCTGAGCTATGTGAAACCTGCAAGATGTTTATCTGCTGTATGCCTCGGATTCCCCACTGAAAAATGAGAGTAATAATACTATCTATACCCCTGTAGAGTTCTTGTAACACTAAAATGATTTAATGTGAAAAAATGCTTAGAACAGTGTGTTTCACGTGAAAAATGCTATACAAATAATAAATATCATTATTAAAAATCTTTATGATCTTGCCCAAATGCTAAACATCAGTGCCCTAGTTTCTCACATCTCTGGAATTGGAGTTGACTTCCTGACTTTGAAGAGTCCCAGACCCTGTGTCCTGACTCTGTTCCTGGTTGTGCCTGTAGGGTGAGAAGCCTCCATCTCTGTTGCTGCTGTAGGACTCATCCCATTTCTGTTCCCTGGCCCCATGGGAAGGTACTTCCCCATCTGAGACCAAAGACCCCTCTTACTTTATATGGCCTCTTACCAGCCTCTCCAGAATCTCCATTTGTAGCCCAGAGCCTCTGGCATAACTAGTTTGTGGCTGAGCTGTCGCGGTAACCCAGGCAGTCTGACACTGGAACCATTGAATATAAGCACACTAAATCTACCTCTTCTTCCCAGAGTCTAAAATAAGATTCCTAGCCTACCATTTAATGTTCTTCCATTAACTTTTTATACCAATAACTTTTAAAGCCTCTTATTTTTTATTAAAAAATTAAAGTATTTTCCACATTTTTATTCAAAATATATACATTAAACGTTGAGCACAGACACTGTGCTGGAGTCTGTGGAGCACTTCAGCAAACAAGAGAAGCACTTCTTTCCTTCTTGTAGGTAGTAAATAACCTAATGAGACTCTGAAGCTACATAAAAAAATCCACAGGTCCTCTTTACTTCATGTTGATATATCTTATCGGATTCTCCAACAAGAGAGTACATCAGCCTCTGAGAATTTCAGTGTGATTTAAAATTCTATACCTGGCTGTAGAATAATAACATTTCCCCTCCTTGTCAAACTAACCTCTGTACTGTTAGGAGAGCTCAACCAAGAGTTGAGTTGTTTGCACATTGCAACAGAAACTCAATGTCAAATCACAGCATGCCACTGAGAAAGAAGAGGCAAGCTTCCTGTTGCTTGAGATGCCTCTTGAAATCTCAGGTCAGTAACTGCTGGCTTTCCCAGAGAGACATCCTTTTCTGTTTGAAGTTTTGCCTCCCCTGCCTCTCCTCACCACAGTGAAGCCACTTTGAACAGCACCGGTGGGCCCAAGCCTTTGAAGACTTTGCTAAGGAGACTACATGGAGAGCAACTGCTTGATGAATGCTCTGCCTTTAGAGAGGTGTTGTCTTGCAAACATACCTGGCTTTAAGTCTTGGGTCTGCCCCTTATTATCTTTGTGATTTTAGTGAAGTTTCTTAACCTTTATGAACTTCAGTCTCCATATTTGTAGAATGAGTATAAAAATAGTAATATGTCTCAGGGTCTTGGTTGCAAGCACAGAGATTTGCTTTGAAACACAAGATGTAGAATTTATTTGAAGATTATAGAGTCACTTGTAGATTCAGCAAAAATGTAAAGAAGCAGATTCAGAAAGAATCAGAATAAATTCTGGGGAGCCCTGGAGATTTATGAATTAGAAATTAACAGCCAGTCTTACCAGATCCCCAAATATAAAGCCTAGTTGCTACCCCTCTTCTGAAATCCAGCTGTATATGTCCAACTACCATTCTACATCTACCTGGAGGTAAATAAGCATCTCAAGATCAACAATTACAAAATAAAACTTGATTATCCCTCCAAACCCCAGAAATTCCTATTTGTCCTTCCACCTACTTCCTCTGGCCAAAAGTTGTGCAGCCCCCTTCGCCATATTTCGCTCATGCCTCCCCTCCTGTCCGTCAGCAGATTCTTTCCGTTTTGCCTTCAGCCTGTGTCCTGAGCTCACCCAGTTCTCACTCCCCAGCATGATTCACAGACCGAGAAGCTCTCCTGCCTCAGCTGGACATTGTGACGAGCTCTTTTCCCATCTCCCAGGAAAAAGAAAAGAGTGCGCCTGCCCCACTTCTGTGCCACACACAACAATCAGATTATGTCAAAAAAATAAAAACATGTCAGTCTTCATTGAAACCTGTAATGACCTTCCATTACATGAAAAATAAAGTCCAAGGTCTTCATTTTGACCTGTAGAACTCCACATTATGGCTAGATTTCCAAACTCACTGTGTAACGTCCTCGCCCTTGTGTGGCACATTGGCCTCCTTGATGTTCCTTGAACAGACTAAGTTCGTGTCTGCTCTGGGGTCTGGGTACTCGCTATCTCCCCTGGCCTTGAATGCTGTCCTCTGATGCTCACATGGTTGACTCCTCTGCCTCGTTCAGAAGTGGCTGCCTCCCTGACTCATCCTGTTTTGAAGTCACCCTATTTGGAAGCATTGCTAACTGTCCTATATAAAACAGCCCTGTTACTTCCACTCTATTTCCTGTAAATTCCATGGAGGCAGGATATATGTGTATTTGGTACACTGCTGAAATACCAGGATGTTTCCTGGCATATAATGGGCATTAATTATTGGAATAAGTTAGTGAATACTTTAGAGTGCCACTACTGGAGTATATGGTTGTAAGTATTTTCCTATTCCATCCTTTGGAGGTTTTCAAATCTCCAAGAGTCTCAACGGCCTCTTCTGGGTTTTATGTCTACATCTTGGTCAGGGGAAGGCAATCTTCTGTTGCAGTCATACCTGCAAGGCTGTGTGCAATAAAGGACTATGGCTCCCTGAACATAAATTGGAGTGGTCTTACCTGAAGAACGCAAAAGGATAGCAGATCAAGGCAGCAGGTGTCCACTTCACATTACTCCTCACAGGATGATTGAGATACAGCGTGTAAACTGTGCCACACAGTACACGTGGATGGTAGCTTTGGTTGCAGTTATGGTTGTTACAGATCATAAACCTGAAACTTCAGTTTTGTCTTCCTATGGATAGACATATGTGAGTCATACACATATGTCTATGTCATATACATATGTGATAGATATATACAAATAGTGTATACAGATACTGTATTGTTATGTAAAATAATAAATGGGTAGACTTATGGGGGCAACTCAAGAAAAATAGCTAGTATTATTAGAATGTGTTCAACAATTGTTTTGGGGGGAGATGAGATATTATTATTATTTGCCCATATGTATTACTTAATATTGAATACAGGAGGAATTCTTTTCCCCATTCCTTTGAATTTAGGTATAGTGAATTGGCTAGAATGGTCAATAAAGTGTGAGTGAGACTGATGCATGCCCCTTCTGACAGGATATGAGAGGGTGTAGCTTTTCCCTGCCATCTTCCCCCTGCCACCATAACCAGAGCTGTTTCAGATGATGGTTAAGCCACAATCAGACTATGTCCCTGAGTGTGTATGTGAAGCAGAGCCCAACACATGATGGACATATAACATGGATAAGAAATAAACCTTTGCTGTTTTAAAACTAATCTGATATAGCTGTTGTTTGTTTCTATTGTAAAAACCAAGCCTATTCTGACCCAAACAGAGAGATTAGCCTTTTTTTTGCTCACATTAGCTGAGCAGCCTCCAAGTGACAGGCACCATGCTAGGAAGCAGGTTTCCTGAGATAAACAGTACAGTCGTTTCTCTATTCTAGCTTCATTGATAGCTTTAATTTTTTTTTTAAACAGAACAAACCCACTTTATTTATTTACTTTATAATAACTTTAAATCCTTCAAGGGTACATCACATGGATTCTGTGTCCAATGGCGTTAGCAGGAAGGTTGCTTCAGAATTTGGCACAAATCACTCCACTGTTCCCATGAGCACAGGTTACCTTCCCCAGATGACTCTGGTTTTGTTTGGTTTGCCACCAGGAGTCACTGTGTTGTTCTTTGCTTTGGACACACAAGTACATCTCACCTAGACAGAATTCAGTTTAATCTTGAGCATAAATACCTTTGGTTTTAAGAAGAGCTGTGAGCTCCTTTTGGTTCCGGAGACCCCACGTATAGCCAGTAAAAATGGCCTTGGACCACAGCCTTCCAGACTGTTCGTTAGTTTGGATGTCCTGTTCCCAGCAGGCCTCCAGAGGCTCCAAGGTGGCAGAAAGAGCAGATGTCTTTAATTTTTAAAAAATTAGGAGCCTAACCATGTTACAACCCATGTTACAAACCTGATATTAAACCCTGGAAAAATATGAGAATGGATAGACTTGCATTTACCTTTAAGGACCTTACAGTCTGGTGGGACTGATCCAGAATAATCACACAAAATTAACTCTATTGCATAATTATGATGAATACTACAAGGAGGAAGTATTGGGTTCTGGGCAGGGGATGCTAACCAGCTTTGTTAAAGGGGTGAGAGGGTCAAGGAAGGCTTCCATGAGGAGGTGACTTTCATTCTAAGACCCAAATAATGAACAGAGATTTCTCAGCCTCTAGCCAGAGATGCCAATAAAATTATTCCATTTCTGAACTCTGTTCCTATCACTTCCTTAAATCTAAAATTACTCTATACCTTCAGCCTCTTACCAGACAAGTAATAAGACAAAATTTCATAGAGAGCCAAAGCCATTATCTGAATGATTCCTGAGGAAAGTGAGTGTTAACACCAACAGAATTATCCAAACAGTTCCCTGAATATGGAGACTGGGTAGTAAGAAGTAGGACAAGAGTTTCAATAATGTGTGTTCATAAGCAGCTAATCTGCATGATAGCAAATACAATTTTTAGTTTTATGCCATCCATAGTAATGTTCTTATATACTTAACTGTTGGAAACCAGTGTTTTTCGCCATGATTATTTCTTGTCTTATTGCTATCTGGTACTGCAATTTAAAGTTTTTTTTCTCTTGCACGGCAACTGTGTTACAGTAGGAAATAACCCTTTGACATTTGGGTATTTATGCACTTTATTCTAGGGAAGATTTGAGAGATGATGGTGATGATAATGAGTGGTAGTGGTGGTAATCCCTCAAGTTTGACCACACATTATCTGCTTTGAGTGTTAAAGCAACCTTCGTAGGTAAGCAGGGCTAGCAGCATTTATTTCTCTTTGTTTTTTTTTTTCTTGTTGAATGAAAATACTGGGAATTTAGAGGTTTCGGATACTATCCCAATGTCTGTAGCTGGTAGATGACTGAACAAAAAATCAAACTCAATTCTCTTGATACCGTGGTTTACTGACAGATGAGGTGTATTCATGATCTGACCATTGAAATACATAGGCTTGGGATGCTGTTCTCACACGGAATCTGTGACCTTAAGCAAGTCACTTAACCCTTCCTAGCATCATTTTCTTCATCTATAAGGTAGACAACGATAGCTAACTCATGGTGCATTGTAGGGATTAAACAAGGACTGCTCTGTATGCATGTAATAATTTATTTACTTGCTCATTTGGATATTCTTTGAACCCAGCTTAGTTCTGTACTGTTTAGATCCAGTATACAGCCCTGAATAAGATGGTCTTTGCCCTAAGGGAATGTCCAGACTAGCAGGAATTGTGAAAGTGTTACAAGGCTCACATAGTAGTATTTCTTTCTTTCTTCTCAGAATCTTTTAAATAACCTTCTGTTTACATTCATTGCCTGTACCATGCGTGAAAAACATGCATGGTAATGAGGAGGAGCATTAAATATTAAAAGGAAATTTATCACTACTACCTTATTACTGCTGTTGCCCCTATTATCCTTGAAGAAACAGATTCATTGATTTGGAGAGGTGAAAAAAATGTTAACAAATAATATTGACTAATAACAATATTGGAGTCACTACCTGCAAAAGCTCTCCCATACTCAGCTCCTGTTTTGTTTCATTTTGGTTTTTCTATTTTCTCTGTCAAAGAAAGTGACCATAGGTCTAGAAATGTAGAACACACCATTGCTACAGATATTAAAGGCACATAAAGGTGAGCTGTTAGAAATCTAGATGAGAAATCTAGATGAGTCCATTTATCCTGTTCTGGATGAATTTACACTTCTATGCAAGGTGTTAAGAGAGTTTTTCAGCTTGCTTGGATATCAGTGATGCTTTAAAAAGTGGAGGAGAGGGAGTAAGTAAATAGTACAACTTATAGATTCAGGAGCTTAATGTCAATACCATACCAAATTCTAGGACAGATAACCAAATGGATAGATGGCTTATGGCACACAGAGAAGGAAGGAGGCACAGTAGAGGTATTGACTTCACTGCCTCTGGTTAAACATTACGGTTAGAACAGAAAAATATATTGAACAGAAACATCTAGATGTAAGATTTTTGAGAAAGTCACTCAAATTCTTGTTTTCAACTTTGACGAAAGTAATTTAGAAAAGGACAGAGCTAGTGGATTCTTAAGTGGCTGAGTTGTTTTGAATAAATTATGGCTTAAAATTAACCAGGGTGGGGTCAGATGGTCTCTGTCCTTGGTCCTGAGCTACTCCCTGCTGCCTATGACTAAGGAGTGGTTCCCAAACATCCAGATCACCTGGGGATCGTTGGAATAACAGAGCTACTTGGATCTGCTGTTGGAAATTGTGATTCATTAGGCACGAGGTGGGACCTGGGATGCTTTACTTTAAAGAAGATACCTTCATCAATCTTGTAAATGACATTAGTTGGAGGATAAATTAATGCATTAGGTGACTGCATTATGATCTCAAGTGACCTGAGTAAACTGAAATAAGGGTCAAGTTTAATGAAATGACCTTTTCAAAAAAAGGAATAAATGAAAAGGTTTAATTTGAAGGGTCTGGAAACCATCCACACAAGTACATGAAGGTGATATGGGGGCAGTTGATAGCTTAAGATCAGTATTTACAGAAACTGTTCAGAGGAAGTCAGATAACTTTAAAGTAAACATGTGCCACCAGCAGAGGGCTGTGGCTTGCAACACAGATAATGTGAGCTGAAGCACAAAATACTGGTAAAGGGGAAAATGTTCAACTTTATGATTTATAATTCACCTCATAGACTCTACTAAATGGCACCGTATTTTTGTAGGTTGTGTTTAACAACCATACTGTCATAGAAAAATAGAATTTAGAGCTGGGAGTGATCAATGACCATTTAGTCCAGAGCTATTCAAAAAGGGTTACATGGACCCCCAGGGTTCCTCAGGACATCTTCCTTATGAGGGTGGGAGGGTTTAGGTTGGGGAGGGAATAGGTGGAGCTCAACATTGCCATCCCAAAGAAGTTTCCATCCAAACAGCTCTGCTATTAACTGTTTTACATTTTAGACATCTACATAGAGGTTCATATGGGAAATTGAATTTTAAATTTGGTTAACTAAAACTAAACATAGGAAAATAAAGCTGAAAATTACTGAAAAGTATGCCAGCCTTATAATTTTCTGTTAAAAATATCATAAGGATATATTTCCTCAAAAAGATGTTAAAAAAGGATGGAAACCTATTCAGTTCCCTTTTCATTAATTTGAGGAAAAACTGGAACCCAGAGTAAAGAGCTGTGTTTATTAAAGGAAATTTTGGATAAACAAAAACATTATTTTATTACATTTTCTATTTAACTGTGAAGCAATGCAAACATTTTGGTTCCTTGTACCACTTCAGTGTGATAAGTCTATTAATAGGGACATCCTGATTATCTCTCACATAAACATGATGAGCAAATGATCTGTGGGAAGCTCTTAATGTTCTATTTCCTGATTTCCTTTGTTGCAGCAATAGCTGTCTGATGTTTTAAATGACACTGAATGTTGTCTGTATACTCATAAATATTTACATTTAGTAATTATATCAGTAAAAGGTTTGGAAGACTGATTTATGCTGAATCTATTTTATTTTCTGCAAAAGAGACAGAATCTTAATTAGCTTTATTTCTGGTACTCATTAACCCATATATAATCTCTGATTATGTATTGAATTCAAATAGAAATGAAATCTTTCAAGACTTTCTTGGGATGAATTGAGGGTTTCCCCTCCTGTAAGTTTCTTTTTCTTCTGAAAACGCTAATTTTATTGGAGGAGGTGTGAGAAGAGGAATATTTATGGTCTTAGATAAATTTAGACAATCTCTATTACTACAATTATAGGGCTAGGTGAGAGCAAATTTACTATGTTATGAAAGGAAAAAGGCTACCTGTGATGTAAACCAAAGAACAAAGGCTACTCTCAAAAATGTTCTGGATCCCAACTTTAAGTAAAGAGTATGTACCTTTATAGATAAGAGTATTACCTGGTAATTCATTCATTGCCATTCACTGAGCAAGGGTTTATTGTGTTTTCTATTTGCTGTTTGCTCCTGCTAGGAAAACTGATACAAAACAAGGTTCCTTTCTTACTGGCATCTCATCAATCTAGGTTAAGAAATATAAGATGGATACGCTTGTGACATACTCATTTTTTACAGCCTATCCATGAGCAATAATATGTGATTCAGAGAAAGGGTCATAGTACCATTATAGAGCGCATACTCTGCGCCAGGTGCTGTAATTTGCATGTATCATCACATTCACTCCATTTTGAAATTAAAAAGCCATAGAGTGGTTAAGAAACTTCCCCCAGTGTCACAGTTGGTATATGGAGTGAACATTAAATGAGCTACTGAATAGTAAGCAATGATCACAGCACCCTGCATATGAAGTGCTTCGTAGGCACTAGCTTGTACTCTGGAGAGTGGTCGTGACAGTACTAATAGCATGTGATAGTATTCTTTGTGACAATCCTATGAGCTTGTTACCATTTTTAATCCTTAAAATTCAATACCATAATAAATCCTAACAGGCCCAGAAAGGTAAATGACTTGCTTGGGGATACCAAACATTGAAGTGGCAAAGCAAGAATTCCAGTCAATATACTTCCCCTCCAGCCTTCCCAGCTCTGGAGTTTGGATTTTATTTATCAGAGGGCCAGTATACTCACTGAAAAATGTCTTCAAGGAGTGACAGGGACAATACTGAATGTTAAAAGGTAATGTTGTCATGATGTTCTGCAGAGACTAGGTGATGAGGATCATGTCTGTGGAGATTAGAGGTGTAGGATTAGCTTGGAGGTTATCATATCAATCTAAGTGTGATGAAATCCATAAGAAAGAAGAGGTTCATTTTGACAGCAGGGAATTGTAAAAAGAGAGAGAGATGAGCCAGAGAGATGTATAAAAGGCAAGATTTATGGAATTTAGTGACAGGCTATGGGGCATGAAAGAGAGGGTTTGCCTAGACCAAGAGCAATGGCTAATTGTATGGCTAAGCACTATGTCTATTTCATTCACTAGGTGCCTGCATCACAGTGTGTGCCTTCCAGCAGGGGCTCTATAAACATGTGTATAATATATTAGTGAATGACCAGAGATAACACTAAGCTTCAAGCCTGAGTGTCTCACACAGAAGTAAAAAAAAAAAAGGCAAGAGAGGGCACTAGTTTGTGGGAAAGAAGAATATGGTGCTACATATGCTGAGTTTGAGCTGAATATATTGCAGATGAAGAGCCTAGAGGTGAATGTAAGAGACCCCAAATTCTGGGGCAGTTCAAGGTAGGCAATTTAGCTACCTATATAGGAGGTTGTGACTGAATCAGTTCAAATGACAGAGTTTTCTTAAGGAAAAAGACAACAGAACACACCAGAAGAGTGAGCCTGGACCTCAGAAACAGGAGCAAAAATAGAAGGCTTGACTAGGAAGAGCTTAACAGAAAAGAAGGAGCCCTTTAGAGTGTAAAGTCATTGTCCCCAAGGCAGGAGCGCACTTCCCAAAGGAAGTGGCAGCTACAGTGTCCAGTGCTGCATACTGGACGGGGTAGAATGAAGAAATGGTCCTTGGATTTGGCCACAAGAGTTTATTGAGAGTTTTGGAAAGAGCTGTTTTGTTTATCTGGTGTTGCTTCAAGTCAGATTGCAAAGACTTGATTCAGTGATTGCACTAAGAAAATGAAAACTCCTTGATAGGTATTCAAACCAGACCTGAGCCAGGGGGTTTCTTACAGTTGAGAAGGAAGTCTTACATCAAGATTCTGTTATTTCAAGATTAGGAAAAAACAAATCAGCCATGCTTAAGGCTGAGTTATGGATGAATTGTGACCCCCATAATTTACATGTTGATGTTCCAACTCCTGGTAACTCAGAATGTAACTGTTTCTGGAAATAAGGCCTTTCAAAAAGTGATTAAATTAAAATGAACCATTAGAATGAGGACCAAATCTAATATGACTGGTGTCCTTCTAAGAAGAGAAAGAGACACCAGGTATGTGCATGTGCTGGAGGTGACCATGTGAAGACCAGCAAAAGGGCAGTCATCTGCTAGCCAAGGAGAGAGTCCACCTGCCAGCACCTTGGTCTTGGACTTCCAGCCTCCACATTTGTGAGGAAATAAATTTCTTTGGTTTAAATCCCCAGTCTATGTATTTTGTCATGGCAGCCAGACTACAAGACTGCAGCACTCTGCAAGGTGGGGGTGAGGGTGAATTTGGAAGGAGGCCAGAATAGGAAAAATAGACCACAGAGAATGTATGAGCATTCAGAACAGTATATAGTTAGTCAAAAAATTAAAACAATTAAGTGTTTATTGCCAAATAACCTAACCTATGTGATATTTCTTCATCTTTTACTTTTCTTAGAACATTACATAGTTGTCTTTTTCTGCTGAATGCACCAGTGCAATCCTTTGAAATTTGGAACCTGGTATTTAAGCTCCCTCAAGTCTATAATCTCTTTTTCCATTTTGTTACCTTTTTTTAATTCTTATTTAATAAATTCTGACCTACTGGTGTGAAGATGGAGGAGAGAGAGGACATTGCTCTCAGGGCCTTCTATATCATTATTTTTCATTTGGCTGTAGTTGGGATATTCATCCATCATCCAAGACCATATTTTACTTACTGTTTAAATGCATTTTTAGACTCCCTTCTTGTTTCTTCATCCACTGTATGGAATTCTAAGATTGATTTGGGCTAGTGAAGACTAATAAGAATATCCTTCCCCGCCTGTGGAATCCAAAGATTCAGAAACTCAGAACTTGTCCAAGTCCTTTTCTTGTTCCATGATCATTTTGTGAAAAGGTTCATGTATGAACCCTTCCAGGTTAGCTCATTTGAATCCTAATATCGCAGATAATAAAAATTAAAAAGTGGTTTGTGCAGCTCCATCTTTGTGGAGTAGCCACATTCTTTTTGATTTTTGAAAATCCAAATAATCAGCACATGGTTTGACAGCTGGAGGAGACATATAAATGAGTGATATATTTGTAGATGCCCACTTGAAGTGGACATGTTAATTCCCTTTATCCTCTGAGTTCTCTTCCCTATGGAAGAAGCGTTCCCCAGATTTAGCCCAAGATGAAAATAATGATATTTTAAAATACTTGGCAAGATTTCATTTAGGAAACCAGGCCCTTGAGAGTGTTCTGAAAGGATTGAGGCTGTCTCTGTCTAGGATTTCTTTATCTTTTGACCGTCCTTTAGGTGAGTCTTTTTAAAAAACATATTGACAATCT
Organism: Manis javanica; assembly: GCF_040802235.1. Classification (NCBI taxonomy): domain Eukaryota; kingdom Metazoa; phylum Chordata; class Mammalia; order Pholidota; family Manidae; genus Manis; species Manis javanica. The sequence goes on from NC_133158.1 coordinate 11,514,165, forward strand.
GTCTAGTGTGCCAATAAGGAATCTTCTGGATACTTTCTTTTAATGGAACTTCATAATCTCTCATCTGGAGAGGTCTGAAAACAGAATTTCTGCTTCTCCAAAAATTTATCCTGGAACTTAACTGACCATTTCACACTGCGATGTTTAAAGTGAACAGATACCACGTGGCCTTTTGTATATAATTTGTGGGCATGGCTGGAAGTTTTGAGGTCAGGGGCAAAACTTCAGGATAGATCTCAGCATTTTGGGGGTTTCAAAATAAGTGTATCTTCTACTCTTCTGCAATTTAGAGATTGCTTGGATATTATTCAGGCCCACTGAAGAATGTAGGGAGGAATTTTATCTCGTATACTATCAGGTTGAGCTTTGAATGAATGAGTGAGGAACTTGTAAAAATTTAGAGCATTGAGTTAGAGAAAGAATCCCACCTTAAACAGAATACACTCAGAAGCACAGAAGAACCTGCTAAGCACCATTACTGAATTGGAGTTTAAATAATCCCAATTTAGTTGTATAATTAAAGCACTTTTAGACCCCGAGTCTTCAACTCCTCCAGGGTTTCCAGTTACACTTAAATGATATTTTGATTATGGTTTGTGAAAATAGAAGAGCCTACTTTGAGTTTTTGCTGAGGCCTTATGGTCATAAATTAAATTCTATTCTATATAAACTCTTGAAATGATATTTAAGATCAGTTTAATGACTTCATTTAGTACTACTAAAAAAGTATTAGCTAGATGCCAGTGTGTCCAAAATTCCTATCTCCAGCTCTGACCTGTACCTTAAACTCCAGGCTTGACTATGCAGTGGTCCATGGGACATGTCCACTTGCTTGTCTAAAGGCATCTTAAAATTAATACATCCAAAAAGGAACTCTTAGAGTTTCCACCTTAAAACCTGCTCCACCACTATTTGTCTCCTATCAGTAAACAGTACACCAACCACTCAAATAAACAAGCCCCAAATCTAGGAGTCAACCTTGATTTCTCTCCTCGTCTCTCCTTCCACTTCAAATTCATCAGCAAGTGCTGTCAGTAGCACTTTTTGGACATATCTCACATCCATCTGCTTCTCTCCATCTTCACTAGTCCTATCCCACCCAGTCCAAGCCATCATCATCTTTCCAGGGGTCCTGCAATAGTCTACCAAGTTGACCCTTCTTGTAGTCTTTCCCCTCTAAAACCCATTTTTCAAAAAAAAGAGGCAAAAACAATCTTGTTCCAATTTAATCAGTTCAAATCACTCCCCTGTGAAACCTCTAATGGTTTTCTCCTTACACTTGTCTAAAATGCAAACTTTTTATCATGACCTACAAGGTCCTGCATGATATGACCACTTGCCCATCTCTCTACCTCACTGTAGACTTTTCTTTACCTTAGTGACTAAGGTGAGCTGCTTTCTGTTTTTGTAAAAGAAACTTCCCACCCCAGTGCCTATGCACTTGCTTAATTCTCAGCCCCAAACTTTGCCTGAACCTGCCACTCTCTTCTCCCTCCAGATAGCCACATGATGGGGTCTTTCTCCTTCTTGAGGCTTTAGCTCAGGTGCCAACTTATCAGAGTGACTTTGTTGATCATTTAATCTACAGTAGCTACGTATATCACCTTCTGCTTCTATCACTTTCCTTTTGATTCATGCAACTAGTTAGTACCTGAAAATATATTATTTTTAATTTTCTCCTCCACTATAATGTAAGCTTTACAAAAATGAGGCCCATCCTTGTCTAATTTGCTATAATATTCCTGATGGATAAAACAGCTCCTGGCATGTAAAAAATACTAAACAAAGAGTCAAGTCATTGTATTCTCATTATAGTGTTTTTCACAAAGTCATGCCTTAGACTGATTTCCCTTCTTTATCACTCTCTTGAACATCCCATTTTACCAAGAATAACTGACTTAGTTATGTATAAGTTCAGGGGTAGTTTCATTTTTAAATTGTCAACAAAAAGGTTAAAAGAAAAACCAATACTAAACGATGTTTGTAGAGTTGATAGATTACAATGTTATAAAATAAAGATAGCATTTATGAAACACTTCTGCTGGTAAATGAATTAAACATTTATTTAACAAAGAACACATGAAAAATAAATATTCAGTTTTCATAAAAGCAACAGAAAAATGCTCTCTAGCAAAATATCTCAACAAGATATGGCATTTTATTGCCAGCTTTTGAGCCAGTAGCTCTAGTCTCCTGAGGCTTAAACAGACAAACTTTATAATTCTAGATTTAAAAGGCAACTTTCTCCAATGTTAGAAGTCACTTTCAGGTGAAAAAACAGGTCTTATTTTATAGGTTTAATTATCAGGTTTAACTGAATCTGACAGCCTGGAAAGGTAGAATAAAATAGCTTCAGGACAATAGCACATTTCAGCAAGGTAATGACAACCTATCATCTTTAATGAAATCACATACTTTGGGTTAACATCTTTGTTTTAGTGTACTATAAAATAAAAGGTGAAAAAAAATTTTTAAGTAATCAAACAGCAAAGATAAAGCAAACCAAGTAAGGTATGTTTTAGATGCTTAAAACTCTGCTTCATGAAGACACAATGCTCCAGAAAATTGAAATCTATGTCATTAAAATGAAAACATTAATTACATGGTTTTATACTTAGCAAAGCACTATAGAATTGTTATACAGAATGTTCTGTTTCACAAATTTTCCCCTTACTGCCAAGTTGAATCTTAAAAAAAAACAAGTATAATGGAAATTAAGGGAATATAAGAAACTTGTACTGGCAAAATAAATTGGCACAAAATATTAAACAGATCAGGTTCAATCAGAAGCCTCATTAGTATTAATTCAGAAAGTAAAGAATGAAATGTTCAAGTTTTGATTCTTCAGAGTTGATCTATGGATTCACATTGCATTTAGTATAAAATCATAAAATCCAACATTTTAGAAAGAAGATCTGTACAGAGTAGTGGGATATTCTCAAAAAAGAATACCTCCATATGTATTTTTGTACATAAATTATAGATATTTACAGTTAGTTTTATAATTGAATGGATACTTACAGTTTATCTAATACACTGTTTCATGATGTGGCTTTAAATTGTCCAAAATCATTGCATTAAATAACATTAAGTCATACAGTGAAAAATCTATTCACCTTCAAATTCTTTCTCTTTTTTAAAACTCTGTATATCATGGAACTTTGCAACCATACACAAAACAAAGTAGAAGAACAAACCACCATATAACTGGTCACCCAGGTGATTCTCTTGCCGAATTTGGAAAATTTTCAACCATGATTTTTTTAGTACCTTTTCAGCTTGTTTCTTTCTTCTCTTCTGGGACTCCAATGACATGAATGTTAGCTATTTTGTTATCACCCCACACATCTTTGAAGCTCTGTTCTATCTGGCAGGACAGAAAACTTTTAGACAGTAGCACCTCTATGCCAGTCAAACCCCACTGAAAACAACTGTGGACCCCACCTCTACCCTCCCCAGCAAAGGTCAAGTGAGAAGCCTAAACTTTCAAATTCAGCAACCCTCTCCCCCACCCCCTGACCCTGACAAAGAAGACTGAGTAGGAAGCCAGGACTTTCATGCCCACTAAGCAGTAAAAAGACCCACTCCCACCCACATCCTCACCTAGTGTTGAGGCACCCATCCTGAAGTGGTGTCAGAAGAAGCCTCTTAGAGTCAGGACTGTCACCATCGCCTAACAGTGACAGGACCATCCCTCATACTCATGGTGTCAGTACAAAGAACAGTGACAAGGCATTCCTATCTCCAAGCCAAAAATGTATCATCACAGACTTAGGGGAAAGTGGGATTTCCTACTCCCATCCCTACCAACAGAGATAAGTATTCTTTCTGCCCCTTAGGTGCCAGAGAGGCTGGGTGGGAAACCTGGACTTCTGATCCCACCTGGCAAAGTAAGACAGCATTCCCTGCTTCCCTGATGGAGTAGTATCAGAGGAAGCCAGCTAAAGCAGCAGTCCGGGGTGTCATGCTCTGAGACTGTGTTCTTTTCCTGGACCTTTGTCTAGAGAAAGTTGACTTCTGTTGGGACGTTTTTTGTCTGAACCCCTTGGTGTTTTCATGTTGCTGGTTTCTTAATCTCCATGTCTGGGATACATGAGGGAAAAAGAAAACGCAGGGAACCCATCTCCATATTGTTTCTTCAGTTCCAGGGTCCCTAGCCAGTCTGTGTTTTTCTTTACTACTTTCAAGAATCTCCTTATGTTTGTTTTATATATAATTTCCAGGGTTTATGGTATACTTAGCAGGAGGAGTAATGAAATATCTTATCTACTCCTTCTTCCCCCTGGTTTATACTTTCTTTACCTGCCGTTTATTTATTGAAAAAGGAGGGATTTTTGTTGTTGTTGTATGTTTTGAAGAATTTCCAACATTCTGGATTGCTGATTGAATATTTTAGTTTTCAGGTAATAATTCTTCTACTTCCTATACTTTCATAAATTGCTAATAGAACTAGAGATTTGATTAGCTTCAGGTTTAATTCTTTAGACAGAATATTTTTGCATAGTGCTGTCACCTTCACATCAGGAGATTTTAAACATCAGACACTCTACTTTTAGGAAGGTAAAGATTTATCAGGGAGTTAAGGAGTTGTTGGTCTTATCCATTATATAGTTTCTCCATCAACTTTCTCTGATGGCTTTTGCATTAAATTTTCCTTCATTCATAATAAAATAGCACACCTTTTACCTAACCACATTCTGAACAAATAGCAATAAAATCAGGGAGTAGCACATAGAGGTCATGGGTTGAATTGGGAAAACCAGTATAGTGTGAGACTCATTAAGTCCCAAGATGAAAGAGTGGATCTGAACTAAGATCATCCTTTATTCTTCCCACATTTATGAAACTGGTAAATCATTTCAGCTCTCTTAGAACAGCCTGAGCAAAGGAGTAGATGATGCCATGGGCTATGCTAATAGAACTCTTAAGGTGTGAAGTGGCAGCACTCCTCCCTACAATGGTCAAGAAGCACCCCTTGGCTTCCTGCCTGCTCTGTAATAGTTTAATAGATAGCTGGCAATAAGATTTTGTTAAACTTTATCAAAATGTTTGTTTTTTACTGATGACTCCCATTTATGTAGTAAGATACCAATTTTTAATTATAGGACTTCCTTTGACAAAATTAATTTATTGAAATAAAAAAGTGAAGCAGTTCAAAGATTAAAAAAGTAAAGAATCCTATGGTGGACTATACACATTGCAGCAGTTGTAACTGTGTTATTGACTCTTTATCCTGTGTATGGTTTGCAGACATTTTCTCCTATTCCTAAGGCTGCTTTTTCATTTTGTTGCTTATCTCTTTCGCTGTTTGGAAGCTTTTTAGTTTGATGTCATCACACTTGGGCTTTGCTGTTACTGTTACCTGTGCTTTTAGTGTCATATGCAAAAAATCATTGCCAAGACCAGTGTCAAGGTTCTTTTTCCCTATGTTTTCTTGTAGGATTTTTACTTTTGAAGGTCTTACATTTAAGTTTTTAATCTGTTATGAGTTCATTTTTATGAGTGATGAAAGATAACAATCCATTTTCATGTGGATATCCAGTTTATCCACATGATTTGAAGAGACTATCCTTTTTCATTGAGCATTCTTGACACCCTGTAAGTCCAGGAAAAGGAAATCCCAGGGCAAAATACCTCTAAAAACTGAAAATAGTCAAAGGGAGAAATAAAGTTTAAAATCCGTTTGTTGCTTACAAACTGCAGTCCGGAGCCTTCTCTCTCTTCTGCTCCAACAGAAGCAAAACCAGCGCTCCCTGTTTCCTCTCAGATACAGATAAGCCCTCTGTTGCCCAGGTAATTACCCATTAATATGGAGAACTTCTCTCCACCCCTGAGGATATGCAGATGCACTAAAGCCATACTTCTTTCCACCTCTGAATGCCTATTGATATGCAGATGTACTAAAGCCAGGCAAGATATTCTGGAAATATTATAATTGTATCCACACACCCTCATCAAATGTTATGTGTACATGTGTGGGTTTACTTCTGGGCTTCTGATTCTGTTCCACTAGCCTGTGTCTATTTTTATGCCTGTACCAGACTGTTTTGATTACTATAGCTTTGTAATTTAGTTTGAAAAAAGGACATATGATGCCTTCAGCTTTGTAATCAGTATTTTGAGCAGACATTTATGGAGCTCCTACATGTATGGGACTGTGCTGGGTGCTTGATATTAGATTTTCTCATTGAAACACTGAAACACCATAGCAACCCTATGAATTAGATGCTATTATTATCTCCTTTTCTAAAAGATAGAGCCTGAGGATTAAGAAATGTTAAGATAGAGATGTTACATAACTTACCCAGTAAACCATAACTAGTGGCATTGAAGCTGGACTATTGAATCAGATCCTCCTAACTAGAGAGGAGAGCACTTTACCTCTGCTCAGACTTACCCCTGAAATACTAATTAAGAGCATTCTTGAGTTGGAAAGAGCACAGGTTTAGATTTGAGAAGTCCCTGTGGCCCCAGCTCGTACACTTACAGCTTTATGACCTAATGCAGAGTGTGAATATAACTTCCATCCTTTAAAAACACTTGCTGGGTTTTTGCATTATATTGACACCTCCTATACTATAATTTATTTAATATCTTCTTTAGGTAGGTAACTCTGAAGATAAATAAAGTATACAACAAAGTAAACAGTATCATTAAATTCTTCTTCAATACTGCACAGTGTTTTGAAGGTGACAGTTATGTGCTGCCCCCCACCCCTCCATTGTCTCCCCTCCCTCCTTCCCTCTCTCCCTTTCTTTCTCAGATGTTCTTAGTATTATGGAGTCACTAAGGACATGCTAGCACCAAACTGAGACTTTCTCTTTGATGTAATAAGAAATGTTAAAAAAATAATTGAAAAGGGAGTAATATTTAGATGAGGTGATTCTCATTTAATATTGCATATTACCAAATATCACCTTTTATTCTAAGAATGCGTCCCACACTTTGAGAATCACTTTTAAACTCAGAATTTTTGTGAAAATTAAGTGATGGAATGGACATGAAGTCATTCAGTAAATTGAAAGTTCTCTTAGAACTCTTCCCTTCAGACTGAAGAAACATAAACTCATAATTTGGTTGTAACATTAATAGCCCCTTTAGGTCTTCTCCCTGCTACCACTAATTTATGTTTTTTTTTTTTTCAAAAATCATCTAGAAAATATTTTCAAATGATATAGTGGCTGAGGACTGGGGATATATGGTTAGACTTTACATGAGACCAAGTAGAAAAGAACCTCCTATTACAAGTCTGGAGAAACAGATGATATGCCATTTATTCTTTTAATAATGGAGTCAGTCAGCAGCTCTTTTGAAACACATGCTATGTGTAAGTCATTTTACAGAGAAAAATCAAATATAATTCTTAACCTCACAGAGCTAAAAGTCTTGTATAGACTATCAAAGCTGAGAGACTCAAGACAAAATGTTAGCCCTGTCAAGACCTTGCTGGATGAATGTTGAATCCTATCTTGGGAATTCTAAATAGCTGGAAGTCCATTTCATTTCATCTGACACCTGTTGGGTCCCTGTAGGGCATCAGGTCTATGTTCAGTACTAATTATTTGGTAGCACATAGCTAACATGCACAGTATTTACTGCAAATGAGGCTCCATGGTGAATGGCTTTGCACATTTCTCATAACCATCTGTTATTAATCCTTAGTTTATGGATAGGAAATGGAGGCACAGAGTATGCCTATGCCAAGTGGCTAAGTGGGAATTGAACCCTGTTTAATTGACCCCACAATTTCTGCCTTAGCTACTAAGCTACTCACCCCCAAAATAAAGAAATTAATTTCCTCCACCTTGTAGGAGTCCATGTGTTCCATTGCTGCCTGCCATCTTAGAAGGCATGGGGCAGTTCTGAGTTCTGGAGTAATGACAATGTGTCTGCATTCCTTGTTAACAAGCTTTGTTTGAATCGTTTAGATGGCATTCTTAATGTTCCTGAAACCTGCTCTGTGTTTGTTTAATTATAATGTAGTGTGGCACTTTGACATTTAATTTTCTTGTTTGGTTGTAATTATCTTCAATGAGAGTAAAAGCAGAGTTGGATTATATTTACTTCCTTTCTTCCTTCCTTTTTTTTCTTTTTCTTTTTCTCTTTTTTTTTCCTTAACATGCAAATCTGACCATGACTCACTGTGCTCCAATGAGCTTCCACTCTGAGTGGCTGACCTGGGGTCAGCCTTAAGGGATGTAGCTGCACAGCCAGCCTGGGTCTTCCTGGTGGGAGCTGGAGGCTGTCATGCAGAATGAGCATGGCACTGCCATAGGTTAGCACAGCAGGCTTGCCGCAAAGCGTACTGTCTGCCTCAGCAGCTGATGGTGCACCTCAGATTACAGGAAAACCTCAAGAAGACAGCAGGACTCTGCCAAGTGGCCTCTGCCAGATAACTAGGATTTTTTTCAAAACAAATGGCCTTGTCCCTCAAGAATCCCATTTCTCTGGGGCAGATTTTATTTGGCCTGGTAGTCATCTTAGGAAAATTGCCATCTCTTTAAATTGGGACTATCCTTTAATGCAGTGTTTCATAGAGCAAAACACATATCTTCCACTCACAGCATTTATGCTTGCATAATGATCTGACCTGAATCCTCACAACAAAGCCATAGAATGAGTTTCCTATAAGTTAGCCATTTACATACATCTTTGCAATTTTTGCCCATATGCTTCTACTGCCTTAAAACCAAGTGTACAGCTATGTTTTTCTTTCAATCACTCTATTTTTTTTTAAATAAACACTTCTTATAAACCATGCAATTATGTTAGAACTCCAAGATATTTAGAAGGGAGAATACAAATCTGTGATGTTCTCATGAATGTACTTCATATCTGTTATCCTTTAGGGTTTTTCATTATCATATTCACTTAATAATCTCTAAATGCCACCAGTCACTGCAGCCCCCCTCCCTTTTTCCATACTTAGGTTTACTATATAAAAAAAAAAACTTTAGCATCACTATGATCCTATGTGATTGGAGCACCTTTGAGTATGTCCTCTATGTCTTCCTTATCCCTCTAGCCAGCCAAAGACTCCCCTTTACTAGCCCAGTTTCAGAATTTGGAGAGTGGGTAGAGAAAGAAAGAGTGGGAAAGAAGATAGAAACAGAGTCAGAGACTTAGTTTATCAAAGAACTGGGCTGGAAGGAGGAGTGAGGGCAACAGGAAGAAAGATGTATGGGGCAGTGGTTATGTAGGGAACTTGGGGGTTTGAAGTGAGCAGTTCTAGGGTGTGAGAGATTGAGGGGAGAGAAAAAGCTTTGGGTAATATGCTGCTCTGTGTTAAAGGTTGAGTTTCCCAGGAAGGTGACCCTGAGTCAGAGACTATAGTACTCGTGACATTTATCAGAGAGGAGTTGGAGGAATACCTGGAAAGAGAAAGCAGGGTTGGCCAGAGGAAGAAGATGAGCTACAGTGTAGTCACTAGAAAGACTTCAGCTGACCTTGTAGGGAGTTCATAAGACAGGATGATCCTTCAGAGCTATCCCCTGCTGGGTTGAGGGGCCCAGACCTTTGTGCCATTAATCAGTCATTGAATATGGGTTGTCCTCGGAAGAGGGAGCAACTCTGGGTAAGGTGGCCCCCTTCAGCTGAGGCCATCCCTGAAGGCATGCCATCTGCCAGTGACGTGACCCACAGCTAGGCAAACATGTTCCTTATTCCCAAAGGGATATCTGGGTGACACATCACAGTATCCACCCCATTTAATATTTTTCATAAGCACAAGTTTGGAGTAACTTTTTAAATATATGTATATTTTTTGAATGGTGCACTTATTTATAGTGTCTCTACAGAAACTTACCCTCATTAGTTCCCAGGAGTTAACTAGATTTTTGTCCAGAAACCCAATATTAGATTCCCAGAGCTGTTAAGAAATCTCACATAACACAAATTCCCATAAATAGAAAAGAAAAGGCTTAGAGAGAAGTTTTTATTATATTTTATTTTATTTGTTTTTATTGTATTTTAATATAGCAATCATTCTGACCTTCAAAATCAGTCTTTTGGCCTTTTCATGAGGAGATTCAGATGTTTGGCTATATCTGGGCTTTTACTTTTATCAAATTATGATCAGCAAGAGTGAAAGTTGTGATCTCTTTGGAGTTGCTGACAGAGAAATTAGGAATAAAAGAATATCTTTTACTGAGTAACCCCCTGTACATACTGCATTGTGAAAAAGTATATTAAATGGATGGAGTGTCAGTGTGGGCTCCATTTTTAGACAAGCCACTTTTGGTTCCAAATAAAAAATAAGGGAAAAAGGGAATTATTAGGCTCTACATGACTGGGAAGAGTCCAAATGATGCTGTAAGGTTGACTTCACTCAGGCAGCTTCTCTCAAAGATGGCTATTAATAGTATGGGGCTTACATCGCCCCAGCTTAAGTACTGATCTTCTACCAATGGTTCGAGCCAATTGAGTGATATTGATGTTCTTTGGCTCTGATTGGCTCATGTAGGTCATATGTTCATCTCTGAGCCAATCACTGTGGTTGGGAGGTAGTGTGTCCACATTGGCCAGGTGGGTGTTATGTGGGAAGCCAGGGCCTCCCATCAGCCTCTGGGCAACCCTGTGGTTTCAGAGTACAGTAGGAGTGATTTGCCAAAGGAAAATCAGCATGCTTTTAATTTTTAAGTAGATATATGGATGTCATGCAAAACACCAGATCCTGCTATCTTTTCAGACCAAAGTCAAAACTCTACCTCTGCCACTTTTATTTGGCAAATCACTTACTTTTTCTTTCCCTCACTGTTTTTGTTTAAAGTAGGGCTGATAATTCTGACTTGGCAGGTTTGGTGTAAGGACTGTTGTTAATGTGTACATAAAAGCTCCTTGGAACATAGGAGGTGCTTGCTAATTAAGAACTATCATTATAGTTAATAGTAAGCACTCTCGGGGCTCTATACTGGCGTTTCCAAGAGTACTATCTCACTGTCGATTAGAAACATTTGAAAGCCTTTTAACTGGACCAAACACTAATGCCTTCCACCTTTTTCACAGGAAACTTAATACTATCTTAATATCATGAAGAGAAAAACACATGACATCTCAGCATTTTCCACCCTATACACAAATTGGCAACAGGGAAATAGTTCTTTCTCTAAAGATCACAATAAGCAAGTGTATTTTGTAGCCTAATTTTGAATCTTAATCAAAAGACTGAACAGAAGTAGATGGAATTTCAGTCAGGCCTTTCTCTTGAGGGTACATTTAGCAAATCAGACACAAGAATACATCCTCCAAATGGTGTCCAGGTGGTTGTTAAATACATCAAAGGCAGGAAACCTGTGAAAGGATGAATGACTATAAAATTCAAGTGTGATGGGTTTTGATGTGAGTAAATGAAAGGTGAGAGATAAATGAAGCTGTACACCTGAAAGAAAGGGCTCTGGGCTGATCCCTAAAAGAAGATATGGTGTCATTGGTGACTGCTTCCTGAGGGCATGTGTCTCACTTGCCATTGTGGGAATACAATGCCAGCAGCAATGTGTGCAAGGAAGTAGGGCGGTGTGTGGTGGGACAAATTTGGGCATGCAGGCTGTTGTGTAAACTTGGGCAGTGTCTTAATGCCCTAGACCTCAGATTTGTCATTACTTCACATGTCCTAGGGATACTCTGGCTCCAACCTGTTTGGTTTTTTTTAACTCTCTTTAAAATGCACCTCCGCCTGAACTTTCTCCCACAATTTTCCCTGTTCCTGGAATGCTCGTCTTTAATTTCTCCCAACTGCTCAGCCAAGCCCTTTTCCTTCTTTGGAGCTCCCTCTGCTCTCCTGGGTTTGCCCTTCACAACTCACTGTACTCCTGCAGAGCCCTCCAGAGCCCTCTGCCCTCTTTCTGTGTTTCCCCTTAGACTGTTAGTCCCATGAAGCTGGGGGTCATGTCCAGTATGCTCCCAGTTATATGCCCAGTGCCAAGGATAGTGCTGGGCCATAGTAAGTCCTCAATATTTGGGGGATGAATTAATTATCAACATTAAAATGAGATATGCTGGATTTTATCACAACTCAAGTGTTTCTAATAATAAGCTTTTGGCCTATTTATGGGGGAAAACATCAGGGATGACTCTTGCTAGAATTCTCTCCATGTCTATTCAGAGCTCTAGCCAGGCTTATAAATGATCTCGTGGGGGTCCTCTCCCACTTGTCCTTCCCAGGACCCCTCTGGGGTCCACCTTAAGGCCCACCTGGGGACTCTGCCTAACTGTGACATGGGAAGTCCATAAAACTTTTGCTGAAGTGTTTTTATGACTCTGCATCTCGTATAGGCATTTATTTGGCTTTCTGAGGACATTTGCATTTGTTAGTCAGTCTCTAATGGTCATCTACTGAGCATCACTTTCCCCTCTCCCTGGATGGAGGAATTTGGCCTCATGTTTGTCTGAGTCTGAAAAATTCTCTTCTGAATGTCAGTTGTATCAGTAGCACCACTAGCATCCACTACCATGTGCTTCATACTATGTTAAAGGCATAATAGTTGCTAACACTTATTAGAACTATGTACCAGACACACCCACACACATATATGTACTATTCATACATATATATGAACTCATTTAATTCTCACAGCAACCCTTTAATGTGGAAACAATTAACACTTCTCATAGATGAGAAAAGTGAGGCAAAGAAAGATTAAGTAGCTTGTCCATGAAACAGGAAGATAGTGGCAGAGCCAAGAGTCTGCTTTTTTAACTCTCATTTTACAAATGAGAAAGCTGAAACTTACAGAAGTAATTTTATGTACCCAAAGTCTCCTGGCTAGTAAATAGCAGAGGCAAAATAATAATTCCGGTGTTCTCGAGTCTAGCCCTTTCATCATTGACAACCATGCCCATTGCCCTTTACTAAGCTATACTGCCTCTTATCAGGAATGAGCATTGAGCAGAGCCTTCTAAGTGTGAGCTCATATTGTAAGTAATCTCCAACTCCATTAGGAGTTGCAACACTACTGCTTAACCAAAATGCACTATCAATATTTAATATTTGGGTAATGATAATTTTATCATGGAGAAGAGAAGGCACAAGTCCCAGAAATGGTAGAACACATCCCTCCTTCTTCAAGGTCTTGCATTAATACAAGCAAAGTGAAATATTAGATTGCCTAATTCCAAGCAGTGAGAGTCAAGCTTTCAGAAGTGATATAGCTCTCTGGTTTCAGAGGCAACAATCAAATAGGTTCTCAGGTTACACAACTGCACACAAATTCTCCAAATTACCATTTTCCATCCTACATCTGCCCAACCAGAGAAATGACCATATGTACAAAAGGACCCCTACATTAAGTCTGTTCATGACCTTTGAAGAAATGTTATTGGGTGTATGTGTATGTCTGTTTATGGAATCTTGGAAATCTGTTTTCTTTCCTGTACTCTTGAGCATCATGTGGTAAGTAGAACTGCATCTTCATAAGGCTGTTGTAAGAATCCAGGCAGATAATGCATGGGGAAAGTACTTTGAAAACTGAAAAGTTCTGAACAAATGGAAAGCAGTATTATATTATCATTATCATCCCAAGAATTCAGTTACTCCTCAGGTGCCTCATGGTTCAGCCATAATATCTAACACAAGTGGAAACTTCTCTTTTTTTGGGAAAGTGGTGATGAACTAGGCCTCTGTTTTCTTACTGGGGAATCTGTCATTCAGTAAGCAATGTTTTTTTTTCTTTTTATTAGCCTTTATTTGCACAAGTAATTTTTGAATGAATTTATGTGCCAGAAATTCCTTTTTTCCCATTTATGTGGAAATGTTTCCATTTTTCCCGTCTGTGTGTGGAAAGAGCTATTCTAAAATATCATAGGTAAATCTCCAATTTTTCTTGGAGAAATTCCCCAACTCCCATCTGCCTGCCTTCTTCAGAGGCAAGCACCAGAGTGAGTATACTGTGATTCTAATATACTTTTTAATGCCTTTCTATACATGAATATGGCCCTGGAAAACTTCTAAATGGTGTGGTTGGGAGTCTTTAGCATAAATAATATCATCTGTATGCATTGTTCTGCAGTGTGGACTCAACCACAAATCAATGAAAAATATGTCTTGAATATTTATTTGTTAGTTATATATAGACCAAAGTCACTCATTAGAAAAGTTATGTGATATTGAACAGGATTAGAAACACCAAAATATATTTTACTCATCTCCTTACTGATGACTATCTGGATTATTTCCTTTTTTGTTCTGTATTATAGATAGGGTTAAATAAAGTCTCATGCATGTCTCCTAATGTATGTGAATGAAACAAAATTATTGTGTCATAGAGTATATCAGTCTCCAAAGTGGCTGTACATGTTATATTTATTCATTTTACTGGTGTTAGAAAGTGACTGTTTCCCCACGTTATCATGGGTCTTTTGTGAAATTTCTTTATGTTTGTTAATTTAATATATTATATAATAAATGGTGTTCTGTTTCTGTCCCCCTGTTATAGACTTTTCAATAGCCTTTATTTGTCTGCTGAACTTTTTCTTATTGATTTGTAGAAGTTCTTTACATATTATGGTTAATAACTTTATGTCTGATACATAAATATTTTCTAATTGTGTATTGTTTTAACACCTATCTAAAAGTATATACAAATAGAATTTTGGGAACTGTGATAAAGTGTAGATACTTTCATTTCATCTTTCATATCCCCATATAACTGTATCCTTCTGAGGAAGATCTTTGAACTCCCAAATCAGGTCAGGTCCCTTGGCATACCACTTTAATGACATGCCCTTTCCTTCCTTGCATTTGTAATACTAGTTATTTTCCCAATCATTATTTTTATATCTGTTTCCCCTATCGGAATGTAATCTACCCAAGTTCAGGATTGTGCTTAATGTTAGCCAATACATTTCCTCAGATCATAGCACTATCACATAGTAGGTACAAAATAAATATTTGCTTAGCAATCAAATGAGCTTTGGAATAGGATGGACCTGAATTCAAATATAAGCTCTTCCTCTTTCCTAGTTGAATGACCTTGAAGGAACCTCTTAAACCTCTTTTAGCCTAAGTTACCGTACCTGTAACACATTTTGTAATTCCACTTTCTGTCCTTCCTTTTTAAGAAAAACTTATGACATGAGAGTTTAGCTAAAATTAAGTCTTGTTTAGACTCTGTCCAAGGAATTACTAGAAAACTGGAAACCTATGCTCACATTGAAGATTTCTTGGTTTGGTCCCTGAGAACGACGTTAAATGAGACTCAGTCTATTTAACTTTTTGTTCTTGCTCTCTTAAAAATTGGTCAGTTGCATCCACAATATTTTTTTTCTTAAACATGGCAAAATTTCTTACCTTTAAAACAAATTACTCTCAATTTTTCTGGGTCAAAGAGGCCATTCAGCTTTCTTCCAAAGAGAAAATGCTACCCCAGTTTCCCTGGCCAGTAAGTATGCCAAGTTGTTATAGACCACACTGCCAAGATACAACCAAGTAAAGCTGAAATACCAAGTCTCACTCTGTTCAGAATCACTTTTCCAGAATTTCAGCTCTGAGAGAATAGAGGTATCTTCAAAGAAACAAAAATGCCTTAAGCAATCATGCTTTAAACATTTTTCTCCCCAAATCCAGTATTAACCACTAAAGCAATTCTGTGCATTAGCATAAGATAAAGTTTGCAATTTTCTCATATTTATGGGCAAAACTTACCAAATAAAAATCTTCAGTATAAACAGGTGCTTCTATCAAGTGATAGATCTTCTAGTCTATACCACTATATTTAAAAAAGTGTGTTATTTTAATCCACATATAGTAATAACAGGTTTAAAAAACTCTAAATCAGGTTTGTTCCAGGGCCTGACAATTGATTATCCAACAGTTGTAAGGGAAGAATTATGCTGGGTGCTGGTGTATGGCTCCAGTTTCCACTTTTTTCAGAGAATTGTTGGGTTGCTCTCCTGCTTTGCGTAAAACACAGGATTATTGGAGACAATCCTACCAAAGCAATTTGCACATTGCTTCTCAACTTATAATATATTCCAAGAAATAGAAATAAGCCTTCATGACTCTTAATATGTGAATTTATCCCAATGGTTTTCCAAAAGGATGGCTCACATTTTCAATGCTGCAGGCAAACTATGTGCAGTAATGATAATAACAGTAACAAAATCGGTGGTTTCTGTTTGCTGAGTGGTTATTGTGCACCAGGCACTGTGCTAAGACCTTTACACACATTATTGTACCTGAACCTCATAACAACCATTTGTGGTAGATACCATGATATGCTTATTTCCAAATGGAGATGATGAGATTCAGAGAAATCAGAGAGGCTAAGCAAGTTGCCTAAAGTCACATTGCTCATGGGTGTTATCTTTTCATTAAATGTGAACTGATAAAAGTAATAACTAGCAGTAGCAGATAACAAACACTGAAAGCTTAGCATATATCAGGCATTGTATGTATATACATTATATATGTTATATGTACATTATTACTCGGTGTGTGTAGCTTTATTACAATGTATGTAATTATCTGCACTGGGTGTTGTACTTCAGATTTTCTTCTTTTTTTTCTTATTTAATGGCACAAAATGGGATTTTTTTCTAATTATCTTTTTGTTGACTGTGAAGATGGTATTCTTCTATTTTATAGCTTCAATTACTGAAGTCCTAGAAATGCAGTGCATCTATCTAAAGCCCAGCTCTCCATCGTACTTAATCTTTACTTCAATTTTCTCATCTCTTATAAGAATTAAATGAGTGAAAACATGTAAAATATTCAGAGCAGTTCCTGGCCCACAGTAAGCAGCCTAATAAGGTTGGCTATTACATAATAACAACTGATAATAACCACATAACCAACCATGTATGGTTGAACTCCCACCGAGATACTGGCTATCATTGGGTTGCATAGTTAGCTCCTTGGGAGGTTTACACCTGCACACCGGACAGCCCCTTGCATGAGTTCAGCTCCACAATTAATTCATTCTGGAGCTGGTGTGCTCCCTCTTTGAAAGGACTTTCTGATTGCCCTGCAATTCAGTGATTCATTATATCACAAGGCTCTTCAAGGTCTTTCTTCTAAAAAATGCTATTAGCTTAAAAATTAAACTTCAAGAGCTTCCATTCTGACAAAATAAGTTTTATAAAAGTGAAAGCTGAGGAATAAAATTGTAAAACCAACTCTGTGGGCAACTCTAGAGACAGAGGGAGGGACAAGTTTTCAATCACCCCTTCCCAAGACATCCTAGATCAGTATCCTTTTCAGAAGCAATATTAAGCTTCAAGCATCACCTCTTTTTCAGCTAACATCTTAAGTTCCCAGATTGACAGCATTCTTTTTTTTTTTAACACATCAAGAACACTCCTGGGTAAGTCCCTGGGCTGTCAGTTCTTTAGTTTGAAAAGGTGAGTGATGGAGGGCCAAGTTCTCCCTCCATCTCAAGGACCACCAATATTAAGAATCTGACAAAAAGGCAAACAGTAAAATTTAAATATTTCATACCTCTGTTGCATTTTGTTTTCTTCTCCTGGAAGGACTCCATAGGCAGAGGCCCATGATTTCAAGCTTCTCTAGGACTAGAACAAGGACAACAATCTAAATCCTTAAGGACATTGACATTGAAAATATGGTAGGGTAGGTTAGCTAGTTCTAGAAGGCTTTAAAGGAGAGAAAAAAGAGAAAGTGCCCAATTGTGTGACAAGATATCTGGGAGTAGGTTGGCACCACTGTTTACTGATACTCAGAGCCAACCATCTAACCTCTCTTGGGAATCATAGATCTGAAAAATAAGAGTACATTTAAATAGGTGGTTTTTAAACTTTCTAATGCAGTGGGACCCTTTCAAAAATCTTAGTTGGAACTCTGAGGTATAAAAAAGATAGAAATTGAGCTATTCTAATTAAGTGTATCTGAGGGGCCCAAAGTTCTACCTAATTGGCCTCCACTTCACTTACTCCTTCCCTTCCTTTTCTCTCCTCCACTACCTCCTCATCTTCCTCTTTCTGGAAGCTTCTGAGGTAACTTTGAGGAACTCCTGGATGCAGAGGATCACTGTTACAAAATCACTACTTTCAGCAATTCTTAAGGCCTTTTTAGTTCTGAAGATCTAGTATATCAGAAGCCAGGCCAATAGTAGGCCATCCAGCATGGTGTAGAAGAAAGGCTGTCTGTCACCATGGGAATTAGGCAGGCTTGGGTTTCATTCCATGCTCTGCCATTGATTAGCTGTATGACTTTGGACAAGTCAGTTTTCTTCTTTACAGAAACTCTTCTCTCATCTGAGGAAGATAATATTTCCTCAAAAAATATAATAGCCCATGGATAATATTTAAGAGATATTAATTCTCTTCTGTGTCCCAAGAATTGTCTTTGAAGGAAATAAAAAGTGGAATTGAAACAGGCATTCAGATAGCCTCAGCAAATAAATTTTCGGGGTTATATAAAATACTTATAACATAAGGGAAAACAGAATCTTCAATTATCCCTGGAGATGAAGAGAGGAGGGTAAAGCTTTTCACTGTTCCAAGAGGGTGTGATGAAGAGAAGGGGCAAAATGTTTCCTCGCAAAACCTAGGATACAAAATGATCAAGTGACCAATTTACTTCTGGGGGCATGACTCACCCCAAGTTTGGTGGTGGTTCTTTTCCTTTTATAAATGAAATCAATTCCCAAATGAAGAAGGACTCTGAATTCAAAATAGGACAAAGTGACTGCATAAATAGACTATGGGGCAGGTTTCTTAGGAATAATGCCTTTAAAAAGATGTTGAGTTAATAGTGAAAGCAAATGGAATCTTTTGGCTCCATTAATGAAAGCATGGTCTCTACAACAAGGTATGCTCTCTTTACTCTGCTACTTCACACACACATGAAGGACTGTATTTCAATATGACCACTTTAGGGTATACTTTCAGAAGAATCTTTTAGGTGATAGAAGCTAAATGATGTGGGAATCAAAACTGTATCCCATGAGGGTGAGATTTTGAAGGGTCTGGATACCCAGGTTAGGAAACACTTCTAAGTGTAACTTCTTGGACTAAGAAACTAAGACACTTCTTGAAGGAGGAAACAGGAAGACATGACTGCTTTTGTGGTAAGGAAAGCTTCATCAGGACCTATAGCTAGAATGAATTAAATGCAAAATGTTAGAAGTTTCTACAACTCTGCACCATTCATCTCCAGATTCAGAGCCTTGGAGGAGGCCTGATTACATCTGCTTGGTCATAACAACTGCACACTGAGGCATAAAAAGGATCTGACTGTGCTAGACTAGATCATCTTGCCAACACTTTACTGCTTCCCAAGTAACACAATTATGCATCCACAGTCTTGGCCATGTGACTTTATAGTAGTTCCTCTCACTAAAGTATAATTTTTGTATCTTGATTTTAGATACAACTATATAACTTGCTTTGACCACTTGAATGAAGTAGAAGTGAAAGCATGTCAGTTCCTAGTCTAGGCCTTAAAAGGCTTCCTGTATTTCTGCATACTGCCATGTTTTGTGCCTCTGCCATGTCCACAAGTAGAAAATGCCTCAGCTACTCTGCTGCTCACTGGAAATGACAGTCACAGAAAGCAGAGCCATATAGCTGAGCTAACCCCCAGCTCATTCTGTAGAGGAATGAGTGAGCTCAGCCAAGATCAACAGAACCATCCCAGCTGACCTGTAGAGGTGTGAGGAAAAGAATGCTAATATTTATATGCAAACAAGATTGTGGGGGCTCTTACATAGCAATAGCTTTTTTGCTTAGTGAGATACACTGGATAATATGGATATTCTCCCAAAATAAAATGCTGAAGGAAGGGGAAGCGGAAGGAGAGCTGTCAAAAATTAAAAATTAAAATGAAACAAACCCAAAAGGAGAAAATGCCCACTTAAAATGCCATTTAAGTGTCATGACCCAGGAAAAGAACTAGGACCAATGTGTATAAGAGCTATAGCGAGGCCAAATGGCTTGATACATGCGATGGACGATCCTCTGAGATTGTTGCGAAGGAAAACAAAATTGGCAGTAGAGTGACCAATGGCAGAGGCAAGGCAGTGGTACAGGAATTAAATGTAATACACACAGAAGGCTGACTAAGAAGAGGTTTGAGAGTGAGATTTTTAAAAACTACAGGGCTTTGAAACCTGTAATGCAGGTAGGCAAAGGAAGAGAGATAGATGGAATTCATGCACTCATGAAGGTATATTGAGGAAATCATTGAGGGGTGCTACAAGGGACATGTTAAAGCAAGCACTCAGCAAGATCATTGGGTTTGCTGATGAGTGACCTGCAGGTGTGCACTCAGCGGACTGGCCATGAACCAAATAAATGCTTGATGAAAGCCATTCAGTTAAGAGCATGCAATTGCTATGGTCAGTTAGAAGTAAGAAGAAAAGGAAGGTGATGCTCATATTTACCATAAAGTAGAACTGTATCAAGGAGAGATTAGGAAATGCTACTCCAGTCACAGGCCATTGGTAGTCACTCCTCACTACCTCCTACCATATGGTCAGTGAACTGGCTTTAAGACAAAAGCAAGAGGATAGGAGAAAATGCAGTAAAGCCTGGTTGTCTGAAGGCTAGCTTACCCTGGCTGTCTGTGCAAATTCTGAGTTTCATTGACTATGAACTTTTTAGAGAGTTGTATGTCCAGTCCAGAGCAGAGAACAAACTGTGAGATCAAATTAATGGTAGAACTTTTGTTCTGAGCTATTCTGTGATGAAGATAGGCACATACCTGGCACTGTGCCTGTATTCATGGTGGACATCACTGCATGACTGCACTTTTTTGCGAAGTCTAAGTGTGGACTTGGGAATCCTTATGGGAATCAAAACAGTGCTCCAAAGAGCTGCTACCAATGAATGTATCAGAGATGTAGTGCAAGGTGAGCCCTATTTGCCCTCCCTAGGATCTGTCTCTCTCAGATTTAACAAATTTTTGACCTATAGGTGATGAAGAAAGTAGTGTCCTTGGCAGGGAAAATGCCTAAAAAATAAAATATTTTCCATTCTGTTGATCCATAGAGACACATGTTGCTCCCTTGAAACAAAGAGGGCCTACTGTTCATCCTTAATTTCATATAGTCAAGCCTATCTGCTCATAAAGGGAGAGCATTATTTCAGAGGAAGGAGCCCTGCTATCCTGGGTACAGATAGAGTCAGAAGCATGGAGGAGGGGTTTGAAGATGACCACTTTCTAAATCAGGTAATACTGGCATTTGGGGCTACACAGTTCTTTATTGTGGGAGTTGTCCAGCACGTTATGGGATATTTAGCGACATCCTATGCCTTTGACCCTGGTAGCACTCCCCATTAAATCGTGACAGTCAAAAATGTTTCCAGCCATTGTCAAATTTCCCCCAGGATGGGGGTGGGGGTTGTCATACTCTCTCCAGTTCAGAAGCATTGCTTTAGATGATTTTTTTTTTAAATCATGGATTAGAAATCCAACATGAATCCAGTTCCCATCTCAAAATAAGGTGGTACTTTATGACCCTCTGTCCATGATGGTAAGAACCCTAAAGGATTCTAAAAGTTCTCCTTTTAAGATTTTACAGTATTAACCCCTCCCCCTCTTCAGGAAAAAGGGCCAGCCTATTTGTGACTGTGGGCCTAGCTAGGGAGACTCCTTCCCATTCTGATAACTCTATGATGTTATCTCAGTGTGTACATTAACACATTTAATCCTCATGATAAACCCATGAAGTGGGTCTTTAACAGAAGAGAAAACAAAGGTACCCAGAGGCTAAGCTAACTTGCTCAAGGTCATACTGCATGCATATGGAGAGTCTGAGATAGGAAACTGGATGTTCTAGTTTCAGAGCCCACACCGCTAACCATCAAACACAGGAAGACAGAGGAGTAGCATGGTTAAAGTCCCAGAGGTGTGAGAGAACTTGATCTCAAAGCTGGAAGGAGTCCAGACGTATTATGCAGAGAGAATGAAGAGGGTGGCAAGTGATTTGAAGCAAACAAGGTAGAAAGGAGCCAAATCAAGGGAGATCTCATCAAAAGAGTGCATTAGCAAACACTGGGAGTCCTTCTTAACTGACCACGTGCTTACACTGCGGATTAACAACAGCAATCTGATAATCTACTGGGTGATTTAATTACTTATGACCACGTCCAATTTTTCAGTTGGTAATATTTAGAAAGGTGTTCATGGTGGCTGCCCTCCTTCCAACCACCATTTACAGGGAGAATGAAAACACTGAGCCCAGGTGTTTAGCATCCTGGTTTGTTTTATTTTTTTGAAAGAAAGGCAATGGCACATTAGTTTTTATCCTGGAATAGATGGTTTGTCCAGCTGTAGATTCTGTACAAAGGAAGCTGAATGTTAATTAGATGTCAACAGTAATTATGGTGATTATGTCTTTTGAATAGCTATTGGGAATAGCTAGATCCACATCTAGAATGTGATGTGAATGACATTTTAATAGTTTTTAAAAGAAAAAGAGAGCAGCCTGTTACTAAGGAAATTACAGTGAATAGAATTATAGTAAAATAGATTTCTTAACAAAGCACTGTAACAATGATAATAGTCACACATGAAGTATATAGTATATATTAAGGAAAAATCATGAGAAAAGTTTTTGAGACAGGATCCTTTATTTAAAATAAAACCAATTATCTTGACTCCTTGCCTCTAGGTTTCACTCTAGTGTTTTAGGCTATATGTACCTTTCTGATTTTGCCTTAGAACTGGGTCAGATCACAGTTTTTTTATAAACCTGTCATTTTAATGATATTTTAATTAGATGCTTTTTATCTACTACAGGAACTCTGGTACTGTAATAACTCACACGACCATCCCCTTCATAAGATATTTTTTTATTAAGGTATCATTGATATACCACTCTTATGAAGGTTTCACATGAAAAACATTGTGATTACTACCTTCACCCATATTATCAAGTCCCCCCCATACCCCACTGCAGTCACTGTCCATCAGCGTAGTAAGATGCCACAGTCACTACTTGCTTCACAAGACATTTTTATTGAATGAATTTATTTTAAAATAAAAATCACAGGTTGTAGTATCCGTATTTACGGGAGATATTTATCCTGTTTTTATATTGAAGGAGTCTTCCTTTTTATAAAAAAATGTAAGTCACTGTATTCTTTTAAATAGAGCAACTAGAAAATCTCGGGGTAAGGTGCAATTAACCTGCCCTCTCAAGTCAGAATTTAAAAATCTACAAAAGGGAGAGACATTGTACTGACTCTTTGTAATAACAAATGAGAAGCCAGCAGTGTAGATGAACATACTAGCATATATTTAGTCATACAGTTAACAAATATTTGTTGAGCACCTACAATGTGTCATATATCATGAGATGAGTGGTTCTGGTTTTCTTTTCAGAGCACACTGCTGCCTCTCAAAGAGAAAAGGAAGAGAGAAGTGCACAAAGCAAGGGGGACATTCAGGCAGGAAGAAATGAGGGTTAGAAAAATGGGAAAGAAGGAAGGCTTTAGTGAGTACAGAATTTGGAGCTGGGCAATCTTATAAGCAGGTCTCATTAGAATAGCAGGAGTCTCTTCTCTTCACATTGATAGCAAGTTCTTTGATAGTGGGAATGTATTCTATTAACTTTAGTGCCCCACTTTGAACTCTACAACAATTTGAAGTCAGGACTAGAACATAAGTTCCAGTCTAGATATTTTTACTGCTGGTAGAAGTGAGTGGGTGCCCTTTGGATTGTCACAGATCAGTCCACGTTGAATGATTGAGACTCCAAGGAGTGTTAGTTTCCCTCTGAATTTTCTTGGAAGAGACGATACCTTACATTCATGGTCCACCTGTCCTAGTTCCAGGACCTTATAATTGGAGGGCAGAAAATACCTGACAGGTTACAAAGTACAGGAAGTTTAAATGATTTATTTACTTACTGAGAGTCCCTCATGTACCTGGTGGTAAAGCTTACACAGAGTCATTTCCATTGTATCTTGGTTTTCCATGGAGAAATTACATGAACAGTTTGGGACTGACGTTGTAATGAACCATTGCAGCACGGACAGGAGTGGCCTGAGAGTAATAATGCTGTGTGTCCAGATGGCTTCTTTATCTCTGTTGTTAACACAGTGCCTAATTCATAGCAAGTGCTTAAAAAACTGCTTGAATGAGTGAAGGATAGCAAGAATTACCAGCAACTTATTACTGTATAATAAAGGGGCAATGTAATAGAGTGGTCAAGCCTATGGAAGCTGAGCTCAGACTGGGTCGAAATCGTCCTAACTCCATGTTTGACATTTAGGTCTCTGGTCTTCAGTTTCTCATCTATAAAATGGAGTACTGATATAAGATATTCCATTTAACATGCTTAATAAATAAGTACACAGTAAGTGTTAACTGCTAGTTATTTATCAGAGTTAATAAGCTACATGTGAAATACCTTCTTGTTCACTCAAGGAAAAAAAAGGAAAACACATACAGAAATCATTTTATTTTTGAGAGATGGGTCCAAAGGCGCAACTTAGTCTTGATGGGAAGCAAGACAAACAGGATAAGTGGAAACATACTCAAAGTTAGACTCTAACCCAGAGTAGGTGTCTCTGTTTTCCCACCTATCTACAGGTGCTAGGGGCTTCCCTTCAGTATGCCATGTTGATATCAATGGCCTGCCTTCCAGAAGGTTAGAGTACCCAGCTCCATTTGAAGGGGGAAAGAATGTCCGCTGGATTGGGGCTCAGCAAAGATAATGGACATACTAAGGACGTCTTTCTGTTGATTTATTCACGGGAGTCTTTAGAAAACTGGCTAACTTGGTTCCTCAGAATGGCAACATGTAGTGCTCACACAAATGGCAGTGGCATTCCACAGGTTTTAACTTGGCCTCCCCTTGGCTCCCCATAGGGAGTCTGACAGCCTCTGTGCTACCTCTTCCACTCCTATTCACGAAGTCTTTCCTCTCTACCCCACCAATCTTCCCTAGGATTTTGTACCTACTACTCTCTTCTTCTCTTACCTACCCCATGAAGACAGGTGACCCTTCCCTGTCTCCCTATAAACCTATCAGTCTGCAGCTTTCTTTCCTCTTATTCCAATATGATTATAGCATAAGCCCTGTATCGCTCATTCATTCCTCAGAGCCTTGCATTTATTTAGATTTTCAGAAAGCCCTTTCTTCTCTCAGCAAAACTCCTTACATATCATTCTGATGTGGGCTTCAAGAACATATTTTGGCATTCAGTAAAAGTAAATATCATTTTTTGTTGTTGTTCTCTTTACATTTCTGCTATAACCAGTTCTCCTTGAACCAATTTGGTACCTCTGACTGACAGGAGGAAGGTCATGATAAAGGAAGGAAAGAAAGGCACAAAGATTGCTACTTCAAGATCATATCTTTTTGTATCACATCCATTCAGTAACATACAGGCTGTCATAGAGAAAAGGCGAGAATGGAGTGAGATAAGTCTGCAGTGGTCCTGGGGAGTCAGGAAAGACTATGAAGATTTTAGAAGCACTTTTAAAGAGTTTTATATTTTTCCCAAAATCAAAAGGAGGCTATTTAAGTGTTTTAAGCCATGTGGTAACACTATCAGACCTGCATTTGAAATGCCATGCTGACTATATATATATATAGTGGGGACAGTAGATGGGGTATGGGAGTGGAATGAATACAATAAAGTGGGTTAAGTGGCTATTGCAATAGTCCAGGCATAAATGGGTTGCTAAATCAAGCTAAAAGATTGGCAGGAGAGGTGGAGAGGAAGAAAATTGGTCAACTTCAGAATGAGCTATGTAAGGACTGTGTGGTGACTCCAACTTCTCTGATGTGGGGAATTTATGCAGGGACCATTAGAGTAAATCAGACCAGGCAGCAAGAGTGGGGATAATGTTTTCAGTCTTGTAAATGCTGAGATGGGGGTGTCTTTGTAACATTAAGATAAAAACATAAGTAGGCAGTTGGATATGAGGGTGTGAAACTCCACAGAGAGTTTTGCACTGGCTATGTCTCTTTATTGATCTTGAAAGAAGAATGTTCTGAAGTTAGAATCTGACTAAATCCAGACTGGAAAACACAGGTTTGGTACATTCATCCATTGTTCAGTGTAGTTTTATCAAGCACATACCTTGTGCCAAGCGTGGATATGGAGCCAAGAAGGGGACACTGACCTAAAGGAGGTTACAGTATGTATATGTACTATTTTTGTTGATAAAGAGAAGGTTCAATGTACACACACAATAAAATGTAAGGAATGGATGTATGCACATAATTCTTTTAACAGGCACATTTTGGGGAGGGTATACTTTAAGTTTGGTGTGCAAGAATGAGTTGTATTCTAGAAAGGGGGACAGTACTGCAAAGGCTTAGGGACGTGGAACAGTACATTGTTCTTAGTGAATCCTAAATATTAAATATGGCTGAAGGAAATGAATTGGAGGCTGGGCAGTAGGGAGAAGACAGTAGAAATTTAGGCAGAAGGCTGGTATCATCAATCCTATAAGCATTTTGACCTTTAACCAAAGAATTGCCAGGTGTTGCTGAGACATTTCATGCAATGGGAGAAGGAAACAGATTTGTGCTTTATGAAGAGAACTGCTGGAGTCATGGTGGATGGCTTTTTAATGAGAGATCAATATCCAGTATCCAAACTTGCTTTCTACATTTTTTAGTACGTGGATTTTACATTTATTTCACGTTCAGTAGGTGGAGATTTTAGGGCTCCAGTGTTCACGTCATTATCTTATTTCATTTGAATCACAGCAATTGGAAAATGCTACAAATCAATGTACTATTGTACTTTATCTTTTTCATGGTTAATTTAGATAATGATCACAAAATGGCATTGGCTTGCTTACTTGTTAGAAGCTATAAAGTAACCTTCCTCATTAAGGTACCATTTGCCTATCACAAAGCAAGAGGTACAGTGTGTCTTTAATCTCTCTTTAATTGATACACATTACCTTCTATTATATTTCATGACTCACCATGTCTTGACTATAGGTGATTTGAACTATAATGGTTTCTTATCGTTCTGCCACAATTTTCCATAGTCTCAGAGGGTAGTCTCAATGAGCATGTTGAAGAAAAAGTTTGGGTTTGTTTGATCTTAATTTAAATAATGAGTAAATAATTGAGAATCCTAAGAAGTCCCTGAAGGCTTATATAATGGCTTATTTGGTCCACAAATAAATCAAGACCAAAAATTAAGTTTTGCTAGTTAGATTAAAGCCATTTTGTGTTCCTTTGTTAATACTAGTGATGAGGACAAAAATCAAAACAAGACCTTTGGAACAAATAAAGCCCCAAGTACCCTCTGAGCAGAGAACAGATAGGCTAAGCTAGAACTTTAAATAGCAATACTCTGGCTGCTGGCTTACCCCATTCAAATCATTGTGAGCTGTTGTCTTACTTTCTGTTGTTACGCATAAGCTGCTGGCAGCTTCTGCTAATGGTGATTGCTGCTTAGGGAAGAGAGACTACGAAGAAAAATCCTGTACCAGCTGTTTTCCACTGCCCAGATGCTAAAGGTTCTAGTGCTATGGAAAGATAATGGGGGAATTGAACATTGACAAAATGAATGATCTTTTAAAAGCTAGGCTGCAGTATCACCAAATAAGGCTTTCTTGGTTAATGTCCTTAGTAACAATTGGAGGTGAGAATAAGAAACCCCAAGAAGAGAATGTGTGTGTGTGTGTGTGTGTGTGTGTGTGTGTGTCTGAAATAAAAACAAAGACCCTCCATTGTCTTTCTTAGGCAGTTACCTGGGTCTTGAGTGATAACGCCTGTTATAAAGCCAATATTGTGAATAAAATAATGATTCTTATGTGGGAAGAAAGGCAAAGAAGGCTTATAGTGGTTTAATGACAGCTTTCTGCTGGCTATTTAGGTAAAAACTTAAAATACAGTTGACAGTAATTAGTTTTGTATTTCTTTTTTATTAAATACATAAAATGTTAAATGTCTCTGTAAAAAAACCCACACACAATAGAGACCTGTCTGATAACTCTTTACTCTTTGGAGTCTTATTAAGCTGTTGAATATTTCACCTCCACTTGGCTTCCAGGTTTCTTGAATTGGAAGAAATGTAAAGAAACTTTGCACAACAAATTGGTCAAGCACTTCATGCTGAGATGCCAGCAATTCTGCAGAAAAACTTATCCTTGTCTCTTCATTATTGTAACTCAGAAATATTGTGAATATTCTGATTGATCACGAAAACTTTCAAAACCTCATGAAAAGACTGGAAAATGTATCCAGTAAATATTGTGAAACATTCAATGTCAAATCCACCTGCTACTGACTTTATTTTCCTTGAATTAAAAAAAATTTTTTGTTTAAAGGTGGAAAATACGTGAGTCTGATTGCTGACTGACTATATAACTGAACTTTTCAGCTTAGACATATCCTAATTACAACCCACATCATTTGCATACAATGAAATTTAAATTACTCAGTATGTTCATGCTTATGTTTTCCCCTTAAGTATATGTGTGTATTTGGAAATCTACCACTTTTTAACGTACAGTAAGGTAATAATATACTTTACTACCATACTAAAGTACTTTCCTTTTATCTCAGAGTAGTGAAAACTACCTAAAGTAAGTGACATGCTACGGGAAACTTGTACTGGCTCAGAAGAGCCAACTGTTAAAATTTTCAAGGATTTTGTGAGCTATTGAACATGGCCATTTAAAAAAATTAAATTATATAAACTTGCAACTAAGTTACATTTTAAAAAGAATAATGAACTTAAAATTCACCATTTTCTAATCATTTTACTACATCTTGATGTGATCTATGCTCTTGAGGTTGTTCATATATATGGTATCTGTATGGTGAAAATACTATAAAATGGCATGCAAGTACATATCTCTTCCCAACAATGTGTTTGACAGTGCATGTTGGTAGCTTGAAATTGGTTGTGCTAAGAGATTTATACTATGGAAATGGGGAAATGCTACAAATCAGAGTTTGATTGATTGTTTTGTTGACTGACTAGACCAGAGCCTGACAAACTGCGGCCCGAAAGCTGAATCCTGTCCCAGAGAACTAAGAATGCTTTCTACATTTTTAAGAGCTGTTTAGGGGAAAAAAAAAAGAAAAAGACAAATATGTGACAGAAAAACTATATATGGGTAACTTTTTCTGTAAACAACTGTTAGTAAACATATAAGGCTTTGTGAACCATTTCATCTCTGTCACAACTACTCTACTCTGCCTTTCTAGTGCACGAAAGTAGCCACAGGCAAAATGCAAATGAGTGGATAGGGCCATGTTCCA
Source organism: Manis javanica (assembly GCF_040802235.1). NCBI lineage: Eukaryota > Metazoa > Chordata > Mammalia > Pholidota > Manidae > Manis > Manis javanica. Next base: position 11,543,312 of record NC_133158.1, read on the forward strand.
ATAAAAACTTACTCCAGAAATAGCTGATGGGGCTGATTTGACCCATGTACCGTAGGTTTCCAACCACTGGTGTTAAGGTCTAAACAGGAATAGTTAAGTTCATGTTCTGCAAGTGTCCTTCTAATCAACAAATAATAACTATAATAATAATCTTTGGATCTAGGCAAATTTCTTAAGGATAAGAAGGATCAATGACCTTTCATTGCCACAAGATGCAACACAGCTAATTTGAATCACTTTGCAGTTCCCTTAAAGGAAAATTCCATCTCTGAAGACTCTGGTCAATCCTGTGGTGGCAATTGTGAAATGACACTTTGTGCTTTTCAGGCCTTTAAAGTTGCCTGATTCACTAAGCCACACATATAATTCTCAACAAGCAATAGATTACAAACAAAGATACAGATATGTCCACTTATTCAACCCACTGATCTTTTAAGTGATCTAAAGTCAAAGGTTTGGGATGAGCACCCAACTTTACTAAGACTCTTTTTGTTGAATCATTAAATATCACATTTCAGTTCACATGACTAAATATAGTAAGACTAGCATTATATTGTATTCACTCTATTTAATATAAGTGTGTTTATGTGTAGCCACAGATGTATATCTATACATAGGATATGTATCCAACATGCCTAAGGCACGAAAGTTATCACTATGCTTAATCTTTCCACCCAATAATCTAGAAAGTCTGGTTATGATTGCCAAGATTTTAGGCCCATGAGTCACTAAGAATTAATGGAATATTTGATTTTATAAAGCCGTTATAGTTTACATGCATTTATAATTTCCTCTTTGAGGGTAACATTTACATACTTGTATGTGCTTTTCACTTTGTGAAGAGTTTTCCACATGTATCCCTCAAAGACTAGGACCTCACCTGTCAAACAAACTCTTACTTATATATGGCCTTGTGGTAAGGTCACAGTCCGTCCCTGGAAAGCTCTCAGATAATCAGAGAATGTAAGTAATGGTAAACCTGCTGAATGTGGACTCACCCACCTGAGATCTAGGCCTGGTTTTGCCTGTGGGTCACTGTGTCAACCTAGGCCAGCTGCTTCCCTGCCTTAGCCTCAAAATTGCTGTAACCATCAGAGCTGAAATAGGAGTAGACAAATGTTAATATCCCTTATAGCTCACATTCTCTCATAACAAATGCTTAGCGCTAGAAAGTATGTCTGAGGCACATTGTTACTCTCCTGCTCTCTGTCATGGGCTAAAGGAGCATGGTGCAAGGGAAGAAATATGAATTAGAAATCTTGTGGTGACAGGGCTATCCCAAAGGTTGAAAACTGGCAACCCTCACATCATATCACATCTGAGACCTATTTAGTTCAGCCCATAAATGTTTAGTGTTTTCTTTTTTTTTTAAATTCTTTGCCAGTATTTAAGAGTCAGAAAATTTCATATTAAAATTTGGGTTATCAGCTTTTCTTGAAAAATTGAAAGATCTAGCAACCTCAGTCCCCACATTTTCCAATTGCAAATGTGATCTGGAGCCTAGTAGCAGCTGCCCCCAGTAAGTGGGTCAGAGAGGTTATAGAATATCCATACCTTGAAATAAGACTATAGAAAATGATTTTCCTTGCAAGGCACGTGAAAATCTCAAGGATCTCAGTGAGTGCCACTTTCTAAACACAGCACAGAAGTAATGCCATTGTAAACATCAGCTTATAAACAATATTAGAAGCATATTCATCATCTTTGTTGAAGGTAGTTCATTTGGTGAGATTCTACTTTCTTCACATTTGACTTTCCTAGGGAAATAGCTATGATGGTTTGCATAAATTTTTAAGACCATATCTACTAGGAATAAGTCTAACAAAGAGAGTTCAAAATCTTTATGGAGGAAAAATTATGAAATGTTACTAATGCATTGAAAAGAAGACAGGAAAAATTGGTTAGATACAATATGATCACAGTGAGAAGACTAAACATTGTAAAGATCTGAATTTTCCCCATATTAGTCTATAAGTTCAAGGCAATTCTAATAAAATCTGCATAAAATTTTTCAGGTTAATTTATTCTCAACTTTCTCTAAAGGAGTAAAATCCAGGAGTCCTAAAATAACAGACATATGTTACCTCACAGTTTTCACAGAGCAGTAGTTAGCTAGGTGATCTGCTCAGACTGAAATCAGGGCTACAAACTCTTCTGAGGCTCTTCTTTCAAGCTCTCCAGTTGTTGACAGAATTCAGTCCCTTGCAGCTCTAGAACTGAGGCCCTCAACTCTATAGGAACCCCTCCCTCATTCCCTGATATATGGCCCTCTCCACAGCATGGAGTTTGGTTCTTCAAGGCCAGCAGGAGAGCTTGTCTGCTTTTTCAAATCTTCATGACTTCTTTGACCTTTAGAAATTCTTTTAAAGGGCCTACATGATTAGATTAGACCCATCTGGGATGATCTTTTGATTAACTTAATCAAGTGAGTCAGCTAGATTAGGGACCTTAAGTCAACTGATTAGGGACCATAATTACATTTGCAAAATTTCTTCGCCTTTGTGCATACCATGATCTAATCACTGGAGTGCTGTCCCATTTTATATACACGTCCCATTCACATTCAGAGTGAGAGGGCTGCACAGGATATGTCCACCAAGGGTTGGGGAAGCTTGAAAGCCATCTTAGGATCTTGTTTATACCACACCTGGTGGCAGAAGCTGAAAGACAGATGAATTACAAAGAAGAACAAGTAAACTATTGGGGATGATAATAATGTCAGTATCTGATTGCAGTGCTAATTTCATGGGCATGCACATCTCTCAAAATTCATCAAATTGTACCCATTAGATATGTATAGTTTATTATGTATCAGTTATGCCTCAGTAAACTTGTAAATTAAAAATCATCCATCAGACTGCCATATTATCAAAAGTCTAAAGGTAGGAAGTGTAAACAAATGTGGTATAATGGAAATACACAGTGCTGGGAAGGGGTGTGTAAACTGGAAAGGAATTTGGTCAGACCTAGAAGAAAGATGAACATGGTCATATCTTAAGACCTGGGAATCCCACTGCTAGATATCTATTGTAGAGAAACTCACCCATCCTCATCAAGAATAAACACAAGGATGCTTATTGAAAATCGTTTGCAATAATTCAAGTTGAAAACAAATGTCCATCATCAGAATAATAGATAAGCATAAAATATCCATAAAATGAGACACTATACAGGAGTTTAAAGATTAATGAACTAGGTCTGTATATATCATCATAGATCTCAAAAATCTAATGTCAAAAGAAAGAAAATTGCAGAATAATTGTTCAATATGGTAAATCTATATAATAAAAATGTAAAATATTGCCCTACAATATTTATTCACAAATATGTAACAGTGGATGGGAAAAATACAAGTTCATAAATTTGAGACAAAAAAGAATGAAACTAAGGAGGGACATAAAAGAAAACTCGATTTCATCACTTAAGTTTTTTTTTTTTTTTTAACTGAAGCATATATGGAAAACATTAACATTTGTGAATTCTGGATGGTGGGTATTGATGAATTTCATTTTTTTTTTAGCTTATACTGCCTATAGCCTCTGTGTAACCATGAGAAAAACATCAGAAAAATCCAAACTGAAGGATATTCTATAAAATACTTAACCAGTTCTCTTCAAAATGTCATGCTTATCAAAAAAAGGGAAATCTGAAAAATTGTCACAGTCTAAAGGAGTCTAGGGAGTTATGATGACTAAATCTAATGTGGCCTCCTGAATGGGATTTTAGGGCACATGAAAAACATTAGGTTAAGCACTAAAGAAATTAGAATAAAGTTATGAACTTTAGTTCATAATAATATATGAATATTGGTTCATTAATTGGACAAATGTATCCCAGGAATATCAACAATAGGGGAAACTAAATGTAAAATATACAGAAACTATCTGTAATATTCTTGAAACTTTCCTGTAAATCTAAAACTGTTATAAAATTAAAAGTTATTTTTTACAAGTATTCCCTATAACACTCGGGAAATAGCTTTACGGGTAGGGGTAGATGGGGAAAATGCTGTTTTGAAGGCAGGGACGTCTGATTTGAAATCCTGGCTCTGCCACCTGCTGGCCTTGTTGCCTTTGACCAGAAGTGTGATTCTTCTAGTTTTCATTTTCCCTTTTGCAGAATGTGGACAATCCCTACCTTATAGACTCATCTAGTCATTGAACAAGACAATGTGTAAAACTGAGCACATAGTAAAGACTCAATAAAAATTTCATAATAGTCCAATTTTATTGCAGTTATTTATTACCTCGCATGTGTTTATATCAAGTAAAAAATCCGTATCCAGAGTCCATATTAATTTTTAATGAAAGAAAAGCAAGCTTGAATGTCCAAGTTTTACATACCAGTGTCCTGGATAGGTTTATAATCACTCTATTAACAAACATTTAAAAAATGGGTGCAGTGTTAGTAGTCCCTTTGACAATATTGGACGCTTTGGAGAGTGGGAACATATTAGTAATGCATACTAGACATTATGCTTAGGCAGATTTTTTTCTCCCACTCTTCCTAAGTCCAAACGCAAATCTCATTACTCCACCCTCTACCCGTTGAAAAGAGAGAATACAAAGGAAAAAGTGGATATAATGACAGTCACCTTCCTCCTTCAGCCAAATTAAGGGATGGGGCTAAAGAGAAAGCAAGACCCCTGTGTGTCAATTTTTAGCACAATAATCCTTCTTGCCTGGTGTATGTACCTGATCCCAATCACAGTAGCCAAGTCTGCCTACCTCTCTCCACAGTTACCTATAAAATAAAATGTGCCATCATGAAAAATCCTATTTTCACAGAGTAGCACATAGGATGGGGAAAATACTTAAGATTTAATCATCAGGGAGGAAAGGCAATAATAAACTCTATTTATAGAGTAATCCACATTTTGGTTAAAAAAAACAAATATTCATTAGTATAGACAAAAAACTGGAATGATATACTTTTCATCCAAGTGTGGTCATCTGAATGATATAATTCAGTAAACTTTATACTTTTCTATATATTCCAGATGCTAATAGACATTATTTGACAGGGAATGAAAGGGATCAGATATAAATTAATTCATTATTACGGGCATATGCACTAGGAAACATTAAAGGCAACATGAAGGGAGCTTACAGCTGCAGCCGAGGGCTCTTCACATCAGCACAGAACTCAAGGAAGCTCCTCTGCCAGTAATGATAGTAAAACCACTATTTTTGAGCTCTCGCTATTTCCAAGCATTTGCTAGAGAATACTTCATTGAATTTTTATAGCAACTTCCAATGACCTATCCACTCTAGCCTGATCACTACAAGCTTAGGTTCTGAAATCAGCCTGCCTAGGTTCAAATCCAGGCTTTAATCCTTACTATCTGTGTGATGTAGGCTAGTTATTTAACCTCTCTGATTGTTAGTATCTGCATCTTAAAATAGAGATAATAATAGCACCTACCTCTTGGAGTTATTGGGAGAAATAGTTGAAATAATGGAAACAGAGTCCTTAAATATCTTGACATATGATAAGGGTTCAGTGTTCAACAAAAGTGTGCTATAATTTATGGATGGATACCTTAAGGCTTAGAGAACCTGGGTTATTTTTCAAGGTCTCATGCCTATAAGTGTGAAACATTCAAACCCTTGTCTTCTCAAACATCAAGCTTTTAGTCATTATGCTAGGAATTACTTTCATTGCTAAATAACGTGAAGTTTAAGACTGTACAGACAATTTACTTGGACTGGAATTTTTCTTCTTGCCTCAGTTAATTTCAGTTGCTTTGAGCTCAAGTTCTACTTCCAAATTAACTTAAAATAATTTTTTTTTTTTTTTTTTTTTTTTGAGAGGGCATCTCTCATATTTATTGATCAAATGGTTGTTAACAACAATAAAATTCAGTATAGGGGGGTCAATGCTCAATGTACAATCATTAATCCATCTCAAGCCTAATTCTCGTCAGTCTCCAATCTTCTGAAGCATAACGAACAAGTTCTTACATGGTGAACGAATTCTTACAGAGTGAATAAATTCTTACATGGTGAACAGTACAAGGGCATTCATCACAGAAACTTTCGGTTTTGATCATGCAATATGACCTATAAACCATCAGGTCAAATATGAATATTCATTTGATTTTTGTACTTGATTTATATGTTGATCCCACATTTCTCCTATTATTATTATTATTTTTATTTTTAATAAAATGCTGAAGTGGTAGGTAGATGCAAGATAAAGGTAGAAAACATAGTTTAGTGCTGTAAGAAGGCAAATGTAGATGATCAGATGATCAGGTGTGTGCCTATGGACTAAGTATTAATCCAGGCTAGACAAGGGCAGCAAGACATCCACGGATGCAGAAGATTTCTCTCAAGGCAGGGGGGGTGAGGTTCTGAGCCTCACCTCTGTTGATCCCCAAATTCTCACCTGATGGCCCCCCTGCGACTGTGCCTGTCTTAGGTTGTTCCTCCCTTGAGGAATCTTACCCGTCTCTGGCTAACCAGTCATCTTCCGGGGCCATACAGGGAAATGTAAAGTTGGTAAGTGAGAGAGAAGCCATATTGTTTGCAAAGGTTAGCTTTTTACTTCTTTGCAGATTTATGCCCTGTGGCTTCTATGCCCAGCACTTGTCTCGAGGTATCTTTACCACCTGGAGGAATTATGATACTCGGTAAATTCGATATGAGGCACGAATTCTATTTAAGGTTTGTAATTAGGAAGGAAGAAGAAAAGCTATAGATGTAGCATATGAAGGAAACTTGGGAGGATTGATTATTTCTTTGACATATCTTCTTGTATAGTACCTTAAGTATGTATAGGTTTTAAACTACTAACTAATTTGCACACACATATTAACATAATAGGAATACGGTGACATAAACAAAGCAAATCTATAATTACCAGCCATCTCCAGTGAAGCCAAGAAAACCATTTAGGCACCCTAGGCATTTGTGAAAATTTATCTATGATATGATGGATATTTTCCAACTGTACTTGAACCATCAGACAAATTAAAGCAGCCCATTTCTGGGATCTGTTCACATCCCATATGTTCTTTTAACCATAGATAGTCTATAGTCATGAGATTTTGGGGTGCTACAACTTGCACCCCTCCCAACTCCTGGTTGAGTTCCAACAGTACAGATCCAGTCAAATTCGTTGTCTCACTGTATGCACATGCCAGCCTAGACATCTCCCTCCTCCTTCTTATGGCAAGTCCAGGAGACGGTGGGCTGGATGCAGCCACAACCGCAGCATCATCCGGATCCCTGTGGAGGCTTTTTGATGATCATCCCCCGGCACGAGTCCTCCAGAGAGTGCTGATGCCGGAAGCTCCTCCTCATATCGTATCTTAGTTCATTTTCTGGGTATCCAAGCTAGGCCTTGATCTTCTGCATAGAAACAAACAGACCCTTTGCCCACACTTTGACATGCCCTCTATACCACTGTGCAGAACTCATTGGAGGTCAGCACACAGTAACTGCTTTTTTTTTTTTTTTTTAATTAAGAGAAAGGAATATTATCAGAAAAGAGTACCTCCATAGCTGATCATCTGACACCCTTTAAGTGATCAACATTAAGGATATTTAAAGCATGCGTTGATCTTTGATTTACCAATAGTTTTATCCTATTAAGGAGTAATCCCCCTTTTCTTTCTTTCTTTCTTTTTTTTTTTAAATTTTTAATCTACACTTACCTGAAGAATACTATGTTTACTATGCTCTCCCCTATATCAGGTCCCCCCTAACAACCACATTACGGTTACTGTCCATCAGCTTAGCAAAATGTGGTAGAGTCACTACTTGTCCTCTCTGTGTTGTGCAGCCCACCCTCCCCTTTCTCCCTCCCCCCCATGCATGCTAATCTTAATACCCCCCTTCTTCTTCCCCCCCCTTATCCCTCCCTGCCCACCCATCCTCCCCAGTTCCTTTCCCTTTGGTACCTGTTAGTCCATTTTTGGGTTCTGTAATTCTGCTGCTGTTTTGTTCCTTCAGTTTTTCCTTTGTTCCTATACTCCTCAGATGAGTGAAATCATTTGGTATTTCTCTTTCTCCGCTTGGCTTATTTCACTGAGCATAATACTCTCCAGCTCCATCCATGTTGCTGCAAATGGTTGGATTTTTCCACTTCTTATGGCTGAGTAGTATTCCATTGTGTATATGTACCACATCTTCTTTATCCATTCATCTACAGATGGACATTTAGGTTGCTTCCAATTCTTGGCTATTGTAAATAGTGCTGCGATAAACATAGGAGTGCATCTGTCTTTCTCAAACTTGATTGCTGCGTTCTTAGGGTAAATTCCTAGGAGTGGAATTCCTGGGTCAAATGGTAGGTCTGTTTTGAGCATTTTGATGCACCTCCATACTGCTTTCCACAATGGTTGAACTAATTTACATTCCCACCAGCAGTGTAGGAGGGTTCCCCTTTCTCCACAGCCTCGCCAACATTTGTTGTTGTTTGTCTTTTGGATGGCAGCTATCCTTACTGGTGTGAGGTGATACCTCATTGTAGTTTTAATTTGCATTTCTCTGATAATTAGCGATGTGGAGCATCTTTTCATGTGTCTCTTGGCCATCTGTATTTCTTTTTTGGAGAACTGTCTGTTCAGTTCCTCTGCCCATTTTTTAATTGGGTTATTTGTTTTTTGTTTGTTGAGGCGTGTGAGCTCTTTATATATTCTGGACGTCAAGCCTTTATCAGATCTGTCATTTTCAAATATATTCTCCCATACTGTAGGGTTCCTTTTTGTTCTATTGATGGTGTCTTTCGCTGTACAGAAGCTTTTCAGCTTAATGTAGTCCCACTTGCTCATTTTTGCTGTTGTTTTCCTTGCCCGGGGAGATATGTTCAAGAAGAGATCACTCATGTTTATGTCTAAGAGGTTTTTGCCTATGTTTTTTTCCAAGAGTTTAATGGTTTCGTGACTTACATTCAGGTCTTTGATCCATTTTGAGTTTACCTTTGTATATGGGGTTAGACAATGGTCCAGTTTCATTCTCCTACATGTAGCTGTCCAGTTTTGCCAGCACCATCTGTTGAAGAGACTGTCATTTTGCCATTGTATGTCCATGGCTCCTTTATCAAATATTAATTGACCATATATGTTTGGGTTAATTTCTGGGGTCTCTAATCTGTTCCACTGGTCTGTGGCTCTGTTCTTGTGCCAGTACCAAATTGTCTTGATTACTATGGCTTTGTAGTAGAGCTTGAAGTTGGGGAGTGAGATCCCCCCTACTTTATTCTTCTTTTTCAGGATTGCTTTGGCTATTCGGGGTCTTTGGTGTTTCCATATGAATTTTTGAATTATTTGTTCCAATTCATTGAAGAATGTTGCTGGTAATTTGAGAGGGATTGCATCAAATTTGTATATTGCTTTCGGCAGGATGGCCATTTTGACGATATTAATTCTTCCTAGCCATGAGCATGGGATGAGTTTCCATTTATTAGTGTCCCCTTTAATTTCTCTTAAGAGTGACTTGTAGTTTTCAGAGTATAAGTCTTTCACTTCCTTGGTTAGGTTTATTCCTAGGTATTTTATTCGTTTTGATGCAATGGTGAATGGAATTGTTTTCCTGATTTCTCTTTCTATTGATTCGTTGTTAGTGTATAGGAAAGCTACAGATTTCTGTGTGTTGATTTTGTATCCTGCAACTTTGCTGTATTCCGATATCAGTTCTAGTAGTTTTGGAGTGGAGTCTTTAGGGTTTTTTATGTACAGTATCATATCATCTGCAAATAGTGACAGTTTAACTTCTTCTTTACCAATCTGGATTCCTTGTATTTCTTTGTTTTGTCTGATTGCCGTGGCTAGGACCTCCAGTACTATGTTAAATAACAGTGGGGAGAGTGGGCATCCCTGTCTGGTTCCCGATCTCAGTGGAAATGCTTTCAGCTTCTCGCTGTTCAGTATAATGCTGGCTGTGGGTTTATCATATATGGCCTTTATTATGTTGAGGTACTTGCCCTCTATTCCCATTTTGCTGAGAGTTTTTATCATGAATGGATGTTGAATTTTGTCAAATGCTTTTTCAGCATCTATGGAGATGATCATGTGGTTTTTGTCTTTCTTTTTGTTGATGTGGTGGATGATGTTGATGGATTTTCGAATGTTGTACCATCCTTGCATCCCTGGGATGAACCCCACTTGGTCATGGTGTATGATCCTTTTGATATACTGTTGAATTCTGTTTGCTAATATTTTATTGAGTATTTTTGCATCTACATTCATCAGGGATATTGGTCTGTAATTTTCTTTTTTGGTGGGGTCTTTTCCTGGTTTTGGTATTAGGGTGATGTTGGCTTCATAGAATGAGTTTGGGAGTATTCCCTCTTCTTCTATTTTGTGGAACACTTTAAGGAGAATGGGTATTATGTCTTCTCTGTGTGTCTGATAAAATTCCGAGGTAAATCCGTCCGGCCCCGGGGTTTTGTTCTTGGGTAGTTTTTTGATTACTGTTTCAATTTCTTTGCTTGTAATTGGTTTGTTTAACTTTTGTGTTTCTTCCTTGGTCAGTCTTGGGAGGTTGTATTTTTCTAGGAAGTTGTCCATTTCTTCTAGGTTTTCCAGCTTGTTGGCATATAGGTTTTCATAGTAGTCTTTAATAATTCTTTGTATTTCTGTGGAGTCTGTCGTGATTTTTCCATTCTCATTTCTGATTATGTTGATTTGTGTTGACTCTCTTTTTCTCTTAATAAGTTGGGCTAGAGGCTTATCTATTTTGTTTATTTTCTCAAAGAACCAGCTCTTGGTTTCGTTGATTTTTGCTATTGTTTTATTCTTCTCAATTTTGTTTATTTCTTCTCTGATCTTTATTATGTCCCTCCTTCTGCTGACTTTAGGCCTCATTTGTTCTTCTTTTTCCAGTTTTAATAATTGTGATGTTAGACTATTCATTTGGGATTGTTCTTCCTTCTTCAAGTGTGCCTGGATTGCTATATACTTTCCTCTTAAGACTGCTTTCGCTGCATCCCACAGAAGTTGGGGCTTAGTGTTGTTGTTGTCATTTGTTTCTATATATTCCTTGATCTCTATTTTGATTTGTTCATGGATCCATTGATTATTTAGTAGCATGTTGTTAAGCCTCCATGTGTTTGTGAGCCTTTTTGTTTTCTTTGTAGAATTTATTTCTACTTTCATACCTTTGTGGTCTGAAAAATTGGTTGGTAGAATTTCAATATTGTGGAATTTACTGAGGCTCTTTTTGTGAGCTAGTATGTGGTCTATTCTGGAGAATGTTCCATGTGCACTTGAGAAGAATGTATATCCTGTTGCTTTTGGATGTAAAGTTCTATAGATGTCTATTAGGTCCATCTGTTCTAGTGTGTTGTTCAGTGCCTGTGTGTCTTTACTTATTTTCTGCCCAGTGGATCTATCCTTTGGGGTGAGTGGTGTGTTGAAGTCTCCTACAATGAATGCATTGCAGTCTATTTCCCTCTTTAGTTCTGTTAGTATTTGCTTCACATATGCTGGTGCTCCTGTATTGGGTGCATATATATTTAGAATGGTTATATCCTCTTGTTGGACTAAGCCCTTTATCATTATGTAGTGGCCTTCTTTATCTCTTGTTACTTTCTTTGTTTTGAAGTCTATTTTGTCTGATATTAGTACTGCAACCCCTGCTTTCTTCTCACTGTTGTTTGCCTGAAATATGTTTTTCCATCCCTTGACTTTTAGTCTATGCTTATCTTTGGGTTTAAGGTGAGTTTCTTGTAAGCAGCATATAGATGGGTCTTGCTTTTTTATCCATTCTATTACTCTATGTCTTTTGATTGGTGCATTAAGTCCATTTACATTTAGGGTGACTATTGAAAGATATGTACTTATTGCCATTGCAGGCTTTAGATTCGTGGTTACCAAAGGTTCAAGGTTAGCTTCTTTAGTATCTTACTGCCTAACTTAGCTCGCTTATTGAGCTGTTATATACACTGTCTGGAGAGTCTTTTCTTCTCTCCCTTCTTATTCCTCCTCCTCCATTCTTCATATGTTGTGTGTTTTGTTCTGTGCTCTTTTTAGGGGTGCTCCCATCTAGAGCAGTCCCTGTAGGATGCCCTGTAGAGGTGGTTTGTGGGAAGCAAATTCCCTCAGCTTTTGCTTGTCTGGGAATTGTTTGATCCCACCATCATATTTAAATGATAGTCGTGCTGGATACAGTATCCTTGGTTCAAGGCCCTTCTGTTTCATTGCATTAAGTATATCATGCCATTCTCTTCTGGCCTGTAGGGTTTCTGTTGAGAAGTCTGATGTTAGCCTGATTGGTTTTCCTTTATAGGTGACCTTTTTCTCTCTAGCTGCCTTTAAAACTCTTTCCTTGTCCTTGATCCTTGCCATTTTAATTATTATGTGTCTTGGTGTTGTCCTCCTTGGATCCTTTCTGTTGGGGGTTCTGTATAATTCCATGGTCTGTTCGATTATTTCCTCCCCCAGTTTGGGGAAGTTTTCAGCAATTATTTCTTCAAAGACACTTTCTATCCCTTTTCCTCTTTCTTCCTCTTCTGGTATCCCTATAATACGAATGTTTTTCCTTTTGTATTGGTCACATATTTCTCTTAGTGTTGTTTCATTCCTGGAGATCCTTTTATCTCTCTCTATGTCAGCTTCTATACGTTCCTGTTCTCTGGCTTCTATTCCTTCAATGGCCTCTTGCATCTTATCCATTCTGCTTATAAATCCTTCCAGGGATTGTTTCACTTCTGTGATCTCTTTCCTGACATCTGTGATCTCCTTCCGGACTTCATCCCACTGCTCTTGCATTTTTCTCTGCATCTCATCCCACTGCTCTTGCATTTTTCTCTGCATCTCATCCCATTGCTCTTGCATTTTTTTCTGCATCTCTGTCAGCATGTTCATGATTTTTATTTTGAATTCTTTTTCAGGAGGACTAGTTAGGTCTGTCTCCTTCTCAGGTGTTGTCTCTGTGATCTTTGTCTGCCTGTAGTTTTGCCTTTTCATGGTGATAGAGATAGTTTGCAGAGCTGGTACAAGTGACCGCTGGAAGAGCTTCCCTTCTTGTTGGTTTGTAGCCTTTTCCTGGGAGAATAGCGACCTCTAGTGGCTTGTGCTGGGCAGCTGTGCGCAGACAGGGCTTCTGCTTCCTGCCCAGTTGCTTTGGGGTTTATCTCCGCTGTTGCTGTGGGCTTGGCCTGGCTGGGGCTGTTCCTCCAAAATGGTGGAGCCCCGTTGGAGGGGGAGCAGCCAGGAGACTATTTATCTCTGTAAGGGGCCTCTGTGCTCCCTGCTGCCCAGGGGGTTAGAGTGCCCAGAGATCCCCAGATTCCCTGCTTCTGGTCTAAGTGACCTGTCCTGCCCCTTTAAGATTTCCAAAAAGCACTCTCCAAACCAAAACAACAACAGCAACAATGAGAGAGGGAACAGAAAGAAAGAGAAAAAAAAAGGAAAAAAAAGGAAAAAACAAGCGATTTTTTTTTTTTTTTTTTTTGTCCTCAGGTGCCGGTCCCAGGCACCCGCTCACTGGTCCTGCTGCCCTGTCTCCCTAGCACCAGGGTCCCTGTCCTTTCAAGGCTTCCAAAAAGCACCCACCCACCGGTCCCGCAGGGAAGGAACGCTCAATATTCTTTGTCCTCAGGCACTGGTCCCACGCACCCGCTCACCAGTCCCACCGCCCTGCCTCCCTAGCACCGGGGTCCCTGTCCCTTCAAGGCTTCCAAAAAGCACTCGGCAAAAAGAGAGAAAAAAAAGGGGAAAAACGCGCGATTTCTTCAGTCCTCAGGTGCTGGTCTCCGGCACCCACCCACCGGTCCCACCGGGAAAAATGCGGGATATTCTTTGTCCTCAGGTGCCGGTCCCAGGCACCCGCTCACCAGTCCGCCACCCTGCCTCCCTAGCACCGGGGTCCCTGTCCCTTTTAGGCTTCCAAAAAGCACTCGCAGAAAAGAGAAAAAAAAAAGGGGAAAAACGCGCGATTTCCTCTGTCCTCAAGTGCCGGTCTCAGGCACCCGCCCACCGGTCCCGCAGGGAAAAACGGGGGATATTCTTTGTCCTCAGGCACTGGTCCCAGCCACCCGCTCACCAGTCCCGCCACCGTGCCTCCCTAGCACTGGGGTCCCCGTCCCTTCAAGGCTTCCAAAAAGCGCTCGCCAAAAAGAGAAAAAAAAAAAAAAGGGGGAAAAACGCGCGACCTCCTCCGTCCTCAGGCACCGGTCTCAGGCACCCGCCCCCAGGTCTCGCAGGGAGAAACGCGGGATATTCTTTGTCCTCCGGCGCCGTTCCCAGGCACCTCCTCACTGGTCCCGCCACCCTGCCTCCCCAGCAACGGGGGCCCGTCCCTCTAAGGCTTCCAAAAAGCGCTCGCCAAAAAAAAAAAAAAAAAAACCGCTCCGGTTTCTCTCCACCCGCCGGGAGCCGGGGGGAGGGGCGCTCGGGTCCCGCCGGGCTGGGGCTTGTATCTTACCCCCTTCACAAGGCGCTGGGTTCTTGCAGGTGTGGATGTGGTCTGGATGTTGTCCTGTGTCCTGTGGTCTCTATTTTAGGAAGATTTTTCTTTGTTATATTTTCATAGCTCTATGTGTTTTTGGGAGGAGATTTCCACTGCTCTACTCACGCCGCCATCTTGGCTCCGCCCCTCTAACTTAAAATAATTTTTAAGTAACTCTGAAACCCTGTTAAGCCTTCCACATATACTAAAATAAATACGTTTATTGGATCTATGTATCTTCTTTTTTCTTTCTATTCTGTCATCCTTGCCACATTCTTTTTTTATTACTAGTATATTTTATGGAAATGCAGTTGATATGCAGTATTATATTGGGTTCCAAGTATACACCACAGTGATTCAACAGTTAATGACATTATTAAATGCGTACCCCAACTAGTGGTTACTATCTGTCAACATAGAATGATGTTATAGAATTATTGACAATATTCTCTATGTTGTACTTAAATCCCCATAACTAATTTATATTATGATTAAAATTTTGTGTCTGTCCCCTCACCTATTTCACCCACCCACCCCCATATCTTGAGGGCTGCATTTCTTGAAGAATTCACCTAACGAAAGAATATGCTCCCAAACCTCAAATTTGGAAGACAAAACAAGTCTCACACTATTTGTTTGTGTTAGTTATATAGAATGGTAAGTTCTTTATCTAAAAAATGTATTACAAAACCTGAAGGAGCTATCACCTTGATTTGATTTACTGCTGTTTTTTTTTTTTGAAGCTAACATTGAGCTGTGTATTGATATACAAGATAAACTATTCCTTGATATATTTCAACTTGTCTGAAAGACAGTTACTTTGGTTACAGTTCACAGGACATGTTCTCCATGAAGAATAAAAGATGTATTCACATTAATCATTTCCCCAGAGTATAAAATATCTATCGACTAAGGTGAGATAGGAGCTGGCCTTAGGAAGAAAATAAGGCACTAAGCACAAGGGTCTCAGCAAATTTCTGTCCTTTGATGGACTCAGGACGATGTTCCCAGGTGTAAGCCATATGGAACCTTGGCTTAGAAATCCCAAGGCCTGGGTTCAAGTCCCAGCTCAGCTATTGACTGGCTCCTTGAAGAGCTTTCAGTTTCTTATTTAATTCTTCTTGGTCCTTTCCTCCCACCTAAAAAATGAGGAGTGGGTGGATAGCAAAGCAGCGGTTCCCTACTATGGCTGTGCATCAGAATCACCTGGGAGAGTTCTCAAAATACAGATTCTTGGGCCCAGCTCCAGATCTACTGGTTCAGAATCTCTGACTATGTGGCTTGAGAATCTGTCTGTTAAACAAGTTCATTAGCTTAACCTTATGAAGCTTACTTAGTTCTTGCCATGCACTGGTGGTGTTTGGTAACCACTGGAGTGACGGTCTCTGATTTCCAAGGTTGGGCCAGTTTTACTGTTGCAGGATACGCAGTCTTTCGGTGCTTCACAGCTTGAGAAATAGAAGCTGAGTAAATCCATAATGACCACTGTGCACTGGTTTCTTCATTTCTATTGCTGTTTGTCTGCTTATTTATATTTAGCCTCTTATACTGTGATAGAGCAGAAGAAATAAATATTCAGTCTTCATCTTCAGTTCCTTGTACAGATCTCGAAAGTCTTATAACTTCCTGAGTGATTGGGGTGATGGGGTGTCTTACACAGAGCTCCTAAATTCCTTGGAGTTTCCTGGGTGATAGTAGCATCTTTTGTTCTCATGAGGCAACCCTTGGCAGAGCCCTAGATAGCTTCCGGATGGGGACTAGTTGCCAGAAAGACCAAACCTTCATTAAAAGCTTGGGACTTTCAGTCCCACTACCCAACCTCCAGGAAGGGGAAAGGGGCTGGAGATTGAGTTAATGATCCATCAGGTCTGCATGATGAAACCTCCATAAAATCCCCTAAATGATGGAGTTCAAGGAACCTCTGGGTTTGTGAACACATGTGCATGCTGGGAGGTTGCCACACCCTGACTCAACCAGGATAGTGCTCAGAACCCTTGCAGACCCCACCCTGTGTACCTCTTGGTCTAGCTGTTCATTTGTATCTTTTATAATATCTTTATATTAAACCAGTAATAGTCTCCCTGCATTCTTTGAGCCATTATAGCAAATTAGAAGAGAAATAATTATATCATTGACTGTCCTAAGTGTAGTTAATTTAAAAATCCAACAATAGAGGGAACATTTAAATAAGTTTTTGTGTACCTGCTGTAAGAAATATTGGATAGCCATTAAAAACCATGGTTCATAACATCATTACCACTAGGTCAACTAAATGCATGCGTATCATGTCAGCTATTGCTACATAATAAACCACATAAAACTCAGTGCTTAAAACAATACACATTTATTATTTCTCATTGCTATAAGGATAAACAGACTTGCTAAAGATCAGTTGGACTCTCTCATGTGTCTGAGTCAGGAGTCCAGTCAGCCAGATTCTGACTAGTTGAGGATGACTTGACTGACATGTTTAGTGGTCAACTGACTGTTGGCTAGACCATGTGTCTTTTCAGCACCATTCAACAGGCTGTCCCGGGCTTATTCAAAACCTTGCTTAGAAAAGTTCCAAGAAAGAAAATGGAAACTGCAAGGCAGTTAGAGACCTAGAATCAGACCAGGGATAACTTCACATGCTTCACACTCTACTAGCTAAAACAAGTTACAAGGTAAGCACAGAGTCAAGGAGTACAGAAACAGATTTGATTTCTTGCCTAAGAAGAGCTGCAAAGTCACATTGAATGATGTGGATACAAGAAAAGGAATAAGAGGGTCATTTTTGGCAATCAGTATACCAAACAGATGAGCAAGAACTGGAAGGTGTATAAAATGCAAAGAAGTGGCACATTGGCAAATTAGGCTGTGGGTATTTTTTTTCCCTATGTTCTTTATATCTTTATTATTTTATGTAGGCAACTATAAATTGTTAGTGCAATAAATAGTGATTGAAAGCAAAAAAATAAAAGCAATAACAGGAGACATGGTGAAATTAAGACCAACAACTCTGTTACTTGCTATATTGAGAGAATTGTTTCAATAATTTACATCTCAGAAACCAGTATAGCCTTCTACTCTGTACTGCATGCAGGTGGGTAACAATGGAAAGATCCTCAAATTGCCAAAGCTACAACATTCTATAAGATGTATCCAATAGCCTTGGATCTCAAGTGGAATTTAGCCATGAAATACCCGGTTATTCTTAGCACTTCTACACACTTTGCATATTACTAGGGCTGGCACCATCTCAGGGCTATAACACTTTAGCAATTTCTGGAACCCCTAGGGAACAATTCTTTCTTAATAGCCATGATTTCTGAAGTTTGAAATTTTTCCCATTTAAGAACCAAAATTTTAGTTTTTAAAAGAAGATTGTAGCTATTCTGTGTAGAAACTATTCTTTAAAAATAGGAGTTGTTCCTAAACTATGTTTTCTACCTTTATCTTGCATCTACCTACCACTTCAGCATTTTATTAAAAATAAAAATAATAATAATAATAGGAGAAATGTGGGATCAACATATAAATCAAGTGCAAAAATCAAACGAATATTCATATTTGACCTGATTGTTTATAGGTCATAATGCATGATCAAAACTGAAAGTTTCTGTGATGAATGCCCTTGTACTGTTCACCATGTAAGAATTTATTCACTATGTAAGAATTCGTTCACCATGTAAGAACTTGTTCGTTATGCTTCAGAAGATTGGAGACTGATGAGAATTAGGCTTGAGATGGATTAATGATTGTACATTGAGCGTTGACCCCCCTATACTGAATTTTATTGTTGTTAACAACCATTTGATCAATAAATATGAGAGATGTCCTCTCAAAAAAAAAAAATAGGAGTTGCTCGTGTCCTTGCATTTTAAAATAGGGTTGGTAAAAGGCATTTTAATAGTTTTTGACCATGTTGTTCTTTGCCATAACGCAATGACATTCTCAGAGCCTGTAGAGCTAAGCAGGGTTTTTGCCCTTATGTAAAATAATCTGAGAATGTTATGCTTTCAAGTTCTCGTTTACACCTCTTTTACTGTTTCTGTGCAATCTCTTGTTCCCATGGGCTCTAAGTGTGCCTGCCTCTGACAGTCTGTTCCTTTTATTTGGCTTCTTCTAATGTACTGTCATCTTAGAAAAATCTATTTTATTAGGATTATTCATAAAGTAAGAGTAATTATGCTCTGTATAAAGGCCAGGCAGCCTCTAATCTGTGTTAGATAAGCTGTAGTGTATAGAAGCTGGGTGCCCTGTCCATTGGCTGGTTATTTCCTAGTTCTTGCCTACATCCAAACATAGGCAAGAGCCAGATTATTGGAAATCCAAAGCCGTGGCGCATTACCAATTGTCAAGGAGTGACCTGAATGAATAAATTAAATAAATCCATTCTAGATGGGCTAACAGTGCTCTGGACATTAAACATTCCACAACCCATCTTTTCGACGCTTAGTTTGTCAAATAAATTGTGGACTTTTTCAAAGTATTGACTTTTTTTTACATTATATTTTAGGATGCACAGCAAGTTTGTTCATTCATTCCACACCTTCATTTATTCACTCTTACATTGAGGATGTACACATGGATTCCCAGCACACATAGTGATGGATATATGTGTCCTTTCTCAGAGTCTTAATAAACTCTCACAAGGAACCTGAGTGAGGACATACCTACTCAAAACAGTTTGTTATATAAAGAATATGGGTGGCAATAAGGACTAGGAGAAAGTAGATACACTCTGGTATCTGAGAAATTTGGATTCAAATCTTGATTTCATCATGTATTAGCTAGGTTTTTGCTTAGCTCCCCTTTTCTGAAGGATGTGGCCAATTCCTTACTTGCAGTATTGTTGGGAGAATAAAATAAAAGAACATTAAAGTGCCTTACACAGTGCCTGGGAGAAATGATGGACAAATGTCACCTTTCTTTCCTTCCTGTTTCTAGAGTGGGTGATGAGTGAGCTGAGTTTTGAAGGACGAATAGGAACTCACAAACCGAATAACAAATCCTGAACAGGAAAAGAGGCTTTTCTACAAAGAATATGTAGAGATTTGCTTCCAAAAATGGGGGATGATTTGTGAAGCTGTTGCTCCTGCCCAGTAAAGCCAACATTTCTCTATTTCTTTCTCTGTCTTCAGTAATGCTAGTTCACTAACGTAGTGGATTTGTCAACTCACCTGTACGACCTAATGAAACATAGTTGAACCCTCATTGCAATAAAGCAGTGATGTGGCTAAAGATAGACAAGAAAACACTAAAAATCAATAACACCGAATGAACTAACAGAATTTTGAAAAATGTGCAAAGGGAAAGAATATATACTTTCCATAGCCATATGCCCAGCGTCTGAAGGTAAATCATATGGACAAAGCTTGAAATCTCTTTATTTAGAAGTGGTCTATCCATCCATTCAATAGAATTTATTGAGCAAATCACTTGCAAAAATATTGGATTAAAATGGGGAGATAAACATGAAGATGGGTAACTGTGACCCACAGAAAGAAAATAAAGGTTATAAATGAGGGGGAAAAAACCCTGAAAAGACAAGCAATGGCAATTTACTTGGTCTTTGAAGGGCAAGTAGAGGTGTGGTTACCCAAGAAGGAAGTGAAGGCATTCTTTTGGAGGGAACATGGTAAGCAAAGGGGCAGAGGCATTAAAGCAAATGGCTGGAAAGAGAAGCCCGGTCTGTTACCTACATCATCAAGCCCATTAAAAACAAAACAAAAACATTATGCAGTTGTAGAGCGAGACCAACATCCTCTTTCCTTGGAGCCCTCATTAAAAAGTCATGGATTCCTCCCTCCCTTTTTCCCCCTTCCCTGCTTGTGACTTAGGCCTTTCAAAGGCGCCTGTAGGCTTTGCTGCAGTCCCTGCCAAGGCCGTGCCATCCCTGCAGCTCTCAAAACTCTAACACAGGCCTTCAGCATCCTTATGCGGGGACTGGATCTCTCAGCCAAAGGCTGTGGGCTGTCAAGCAGGATAGGCAGGAAATGTAGGGAAGTTAATGCTTGCTGGAGCCAGTAAGGTAAGGAGTTGGGAGAAATGCAGCAACTTCCTGCACCTTGAGGTAACCTGCTTGTTAATGCATCCCTTTTAGCTTCTTTCATTTCCCTGTTTTCAATTCCCCAGTCCCTTTCCTGGAATCACCTCCCAGGCAAACTGCTTGTGCTATATCCTCATTTCAGGAGGAACTTGGAAGGAAAGGGTGACCAAGACAGCATTGCTTAATCATCCTGTGGAACACAGGGCAGCTGGACTTTTACACTGTCATGGAAAAAGTCGGGGCTGGTTTAAGGCAAGAGAGCAGGATCCATGAGGATTCTAGGAAGTGGTTCCAGGAACATTTCTCTTGGTCTTTGGATTTTGAGTTTTTACTTAGTCATGTGTGAGGGAGGATGCAATGAGTTAATTCATATGAAGTGCTCAGATAAGGGCCTAGCACAGAGATATCAGTCATGGCCATTGCTGTTTACTATTTTCGTACTGGTTTCTCCTCTCGGCTTTGTGTGAGAGCATGCTTACTGAATAAGGAAGGCCCAAGGCATGGGAGGAGAGGTGGGTATAAAGTCTCATTAACCATGCTTCTACCCCAATGGCACAGATTCCAGAAGACAGCCTTTCTCCCATTAGGTGGGACTCCTCTACATATTCAGAGCCTTTGTTGAATTTGGGCCTCACCTTGAGTGACAAGCTATGGTGGCCTTGGTTATTATAAATTGATCCAAGCACTGGCCTCATGTACTGTGCAAGCTTCCCTAACACTTGGGCCCTGTCAAGTTCATATTGGTTAGAGGGAGTTGGGGACCCTCCTGGCCTGTGATTCAGGAACTCTGAGTTTGGAACTGGTAAATCATGTTTCCTGTAGCTGCCCAGCTGATTGGGATGTGCACACAGGTTTGAGAACATACTGCTCAGTGGCTTTGATTCCCCAGAATCTATATCACAAAGCACTAGTGTGTCTTAACTTGGTGGACCTTTTTTTTTTCTGAACAGAATCTAAGGCCGACTCTCCTTATCCTACAAGTAATGTCAGAACAAGTTGTGTTCAGCTTCTTACAGGGAGTTTCTGTCTCCTCACTTTCACAGTGATGTGAAGAAACAAGTGGTTCTTAGAGTTGAGAAAAGTGACATTCTGGAAATATCAGAATGTCCTGTTCTTCAGATTCATTCTCTTAATTTGTATCAGTTAACAACTCAGGAAGGTTTAAGAAGGAGCTAACATTTTAAAGAAGACATTGGTAAAGCATTCGGCTTTAAAAATAGATGCACAGCTGAAGAAGAAGATGGGTTTTCTCTCTGTGAGGGCACATGGCATTTTGCACTGTTCTAAGCAGGCCTGCAGAAATAATCAGCTACCAGAGGAAGAATAGTTACAATTGCATGTTTATGGAGGGAGACACCGAGCACCGAAACTAACTGGAACCCTATTTAGTACTGGCAAAGTTCAGTTCTTAAAGTCCATCCACAGAAGCTATGTTCTGTGGGCCTTGCAGCTGTCCTGTGAGATAGCAAAGGCTGCAGCTTAATCCTTGAAGCCTTGAGTGCAGGGGCTTAGGAAGAAAGCAGAAGCATCCCCCACATAGGAGAGACTTTTTTGGGTTACTTAAATCATAGATTTTATTGTCCCAGTGGATTGTCCAAGTGGATTTTATTGACCAACAAATACTTATTTGCTTTTAGCCAAATGGCCAAACCCCATGTCATAGGAATCCAGACACTTTTAGTGTAAGACATACTCTGGCAAATGAGAGAGGTTTTTCAGAGATTTCGTAAGCCTTCAAAATTAAAATAATGCCCCAGTTCCCTTTGACCAGGTTCATTCTCTTGCTGTACAGCGACCTAATCATACTGTCCCTGAGGTTTGGGAGGTGGGAACAGAGTGGGAGAATGCTTTCAGATGGAGTCATAACCAAACAGACCATGACTAGGATCCTTGGAGTGCCAAAAAAACACCCAAATGTTATAATCACTACATTTTATAGACTACACAGAGAGAAACAGACTTTCATCCTCATTCCTACCACACCCTATTTTATTAAAAGCTGTGGTTTGGTCTGGGTTTTGGAGGCCATATTTGTTTAACAGAGGGATTTTAACTCAGTTTGTTGGGAAGGACAGGAGAACCAGCAGCATTTTGCAAGAGGATGATTCTTAAATCCACCTTTTCTCGCGCATTAGCTGGGAGAGAGAATGTGTGTCTCTTGTGTTGTTATAATTACCATCAAGGATTCTTTCCATGACTGATTTATGTAACTCAGCTCTATCATCCCCATTTTACAGGTGAAGAAATTGAAGTTTAGAAAGGCTTAAAGGGCCACACAAGTGTACACAGTTGGCTCCGGCATTTCCCTTCATGGGGACGTTATCAGTGAAAAAGTCACAGAGCTCTTGATCTAATTTACTATTTATTTCTCAGTGTACTGGGCAAGATTATTGAAAATGGTCTCCATGTTTTTCTTCTCTCTTAATACAGTACTAACAAGATTCATGTAAAAAAAGGACCTCAGGGATTCTTTCTGATATAAAGTCTTAATCCTTAATCATAGCAACAACAATTCATCTTGTGGTTCCTCACCAGGCTTTAAGAAATACATGTTAGGAACAGCCAAACTTGTAAGCTATCTATTTACTGATAGAGCTCTATTATAAAAAATGATAGGAGGAACACAGAGAGCTGTGTGAACTTAAGAAAGTTTATTCATTTTCTCTTCTTTAATTGTTTAGTTTCTACTGTGTGCACAGCAATATTGAGTGTACGCAAGATAGCAGGAAGAATGATTCCACTGTCCAGAGGCTGATGATGGGACCACTTTTAACCCCTGACACCAGGTCAGCATCTGTGATCACCAGAAATTGTACAGTTGAAACAAATCATTGTTTTTACCTTCCAGTAAGTATAAGCTTAGTCAGAAATGCAGTGTTCAACTGCCCACCTTGGATATGCTGTTTGCACACACAAGTAAGGCAGGTCTAACTCTAATCCTAACCCTAACTAACCAGGGCTTTTGAGTGAGGCAACCCAGGCTCAAAACTGACATCTAATGCATTTTAGCTGTGCAAACTGAGCAAGTTACTGAACTGCACTAAACCTTAGCTTCCTCATTTGTAAAATAAAGATAATGTAAAATAAAGATAAGATTGTAAAATCTAGATAAAACCTAGATCACAGGGTTGAATGATAATCAAATGATATAGTGCATGAACAGAACTTAGGCTAATACCCAAAAAGAAATATTGGCATCATTATTTGCATCAGAAAGATCCACTGCAGGAAATAATTGCCTAATTCCTCCATTAGATCAGTGGTTCTCCATGCTTTTTCATTGTTGTTGTTTAAGATGTAAAATTTTCTGTTCAAGATACAGAATAGCACACAGTAGAGTGGGTTGAAGCAGAGAAGGGTCTGGAGCCTCCCGCACCATCTTCCCACCTCCACTATGTGCAAAGGAGCATCTCCATAAAATTGCTGGTGTTCATTTATAACCTATGATATTAAAGATTACCCTTATAATTACGTTGTGGCCCATCAGGAAGGACCAAGTGAATAAATACCCAGACCTTAACTTCTTCCCACTGTCTGATCTGCTGGCTATACTTCCCATTGATTGCACCTCCCAATGAGATGCTTCCTTGATGATCATTGATGTGGTCCATTTAGATAAGCCTTCTAGGACACAGAGCTGGTGGGAAAGGGGATCTATAGAGACAAACAGAAGCTGTCCAGCTCAGTGCCTGCCTAAAGAGGAGCACACTTAACTATGCACATTCTGCCCTCAAATGATTCTGTCCATCCCTCATTCAGCAAATCATCTTTGCTTGGCTGTACTGTGCCAGGCACTTTGCTCTGGGCTGAGGATATGGAGATAAATGAGATATTATCCTACTCTCAAAGATCTTAGACTTATGGTCTCCAGAGATCTATCTTGAACATTTTTGACCTGCTATTTTTAACTACCATTTTATCTCCTTTTTTCCCCAAATGGGGCTATATTTCTACCCAAATATTCTGATACTTTTTAAATCTTGTCCTTCTTAGCTTCTCTTCTTTCTACAAACTATGTTCAGTTTCTTTTAGCCAACATTGAACATTACTGAGTAAAGTTAATGACCTAATAAATGTTCGGGTGATGTTGATATTATTTTGTCTCATTAGGTATTTGAGGGAGAAGAAGGAAGAGAAGAGAAAGACACTCTTTCTTCTGTAAGGGAAATAAAAAGATAAGATATCTGGAAAGTTCTGCCCTGACTCTATATGCCTGCTTACATCAGAATAAATTGCATTTTACCCCTGCTAGGAGCTGTGCTCAGTCAGAGCAAGGAAGCCACCATTAGAATTTAAAACTATTCTGTAACTGGATGGACTGTAAGTGCTCTCATTGCTGTAACTTGAAAGAGTTTAAAGTATTTTGGGGGCAAAATGGAAGAACTTTAGTTAACTTCCCAGTCATTTATTAGTATGGCTAGGACAGTGTTCGTGTTTTTGATTACCTCCCTTCCCCCACAGCAATGGAGGGGGAACCTCATTGCTGGAATTTTCCTCTCAGTGTTTGCTAAATGCTTAGAAAGCTAGGCTTCCCACTGTCCAACCCTGAAGCAGACAGGCCTGAAAGGACCCCTTGTGAGAAGCCAGATGTTTAGGAAAAGAAGCTGTCAGGGAAAGGAACTAATGCATTTACCAGGAGGGGTGTCCACCAAAGGGAGACACATTTTCAGCTCAGAGGAAAAAAAAAATTCTGTTTGAAGTTGTCTGAAGGCCATGCTCAGCTGAAAGATCAGAGTTGGAGATCTGACCCTATTGGAAATTAGCATTGCTAATGTGGTTTTCAGAGATTCAAAGATTATTTTAATCTACTTAACCTTCTCTGTAAATAGCCAACTTAGACAACCCTGTACTTCTATTTTTAATAGTCTAATAATGGATAAAAGTTATTTTTAAAGCAGTAGCAATGATGTGCGAATCATTTTTCAAACAGTAACCATCAAATAATAGCATCTTGCTTTGTTTCTGTCAGTTCACATGGCATGTTAGGGAGTGGTAGCCAACTGTCTGAGAATACGAAGGTAAGGACAGTCTAAGTGGAAATTTGACAGGACTCCTTGATCTCTAATCACAAATACACTGTTGAGTATCAAAAATATCAGCTTCTATCTATAGGCCTTGGTGAATTGAACACTGGGGACCCAAGTTCCTGTAAGACATCCAGTCAGTATGGTCTATGACAGGTGCTTTCCACTGTTTTTGACATGGCCTCTACTCAAATCCATTTCATGCTGAAATCTGCAGCCTTTTGAGAATGTTCCCTGAATGAGGAAGTAAAAATAGTCTGTGTCCATTAGTATGAGTGAAACAATCACCCTTGTTCACCTGCCCTGAATTTCAAGACTAAGCTTCTTTTATAAACTTGGGTTTCTTTGCCTCTGTCTCAAGCCTCCCTTGTTTTCCTGTTGACTCATTCATCCACTTATATATCTGTTTATGCAGCAAATATCTATTGAGTGCCTACTGTGTGCCAGGTGCTCTCTTAAACACTGAAAGCATAGCATTCAGCAAAGCAAGCAACTTTCCTATTTTCATAGAGGTTATCTTTTAGTGAAGAGAGATGATGGATAATTAATAAGCAAATAAATAAGCAAGGACATGTCAAGTCAAAGAAAAATAACCTCACAACACTCAATAATAATAACAAAATACAGGGTAGTGTGAAAGGGAGTGACTGGGGAGAGAGGGTTGTTTCAGATCAGGTGCTTAGGGAAGAAGGACCCTGTAAAGGGCAGACAGTAAAACTAAGAATTGAATGACAGAGGGAGAGGTAGTAGGCAAAGATCTGAGGAAAGAATATTCCAGGCAGAAGGATAGCAAGTGCAGGAGCATAGAAGGCCAGTGTGGCTGAAGAGTAGGGAGGGAGAGTTAGAATTAGATAGAAACAAAAAGGTAAATGGGAGCCAGATCATATAAAGCTTTGCAGTCAAAGACTTTGAGTTTTACTTTAAGCCAACTGGATACCTATTGGAATAGATTTCTGAGATTATTAAGACCATCTAATTTATACTTTAACTAACTCAGCATGGATAATACAAGAAGAATGATTCTTAGGGATTAGGGAGACCTGCTGGAAGTCTATTGCAGTGGCCCAGGTGAGAGATGGTGGTGGTAAGTGGTAGCTGGGGAGACACAGAGAATGTTATCACCTTGTCTGGATCAAATAATTAGTCTCAGAACCTTGTCTAGTTAAAGTTAACCCATAATCCCTTTAGGAAACATTTGGTGGAAGTCCTTCAGTTTAAACATGAGAAAAATCAAAAAATGGCCAAATTAAGGGATACACAGTTATTGAGAAGACCACTAGCATCCCAAGATTGAGCCACCCCCCTCATCTTCTAGGGTGTTAAATAAAGTAGCCAAGTCATTAAGGAATGCTGTGGAGGTAGGCATGGCCCTTGTGAGCTTGGTAGATGCTCTGTCTACAGCAGGGTTGCCAGTCTCTGTGGTGTGAATCTAAGCACTGGGAAGAGCTGTTGAGTTATTGCAGGATCCATGTATCTGTATGTGATTTACTCACACTCTGCAAGCTGAATAAATAAAAGTGTAAATACTATCAAGATAGCATCGAGGAGAGTGGTTAACAGCTTGGAGCCTGACCCAGCGAAGTTCAGATCTTGACTTTACCAATTATTGATTGTGTAGTTTTGGATAAGTTACTTAGCTCTTTGAGTCTTGGTTTTCTCTTTGGTAAACTGGAATAAAAATAGTAACTCTTCTTAGTTTAATGAGGCCCATATAAGGTAATCCACTTATACAAAAAAAAATTATTTGGAATAGTACCTGGTACAGAGCAAATATATAAGAAATGTTCGCTATTATAATGTAGAAGACAAACTTTTTTTTTTTTAACTTGAGGTAGGTCTCTTAATATTCCAAACCAATGAGAATGACTCACTGTCCAGTCTGAAGGAACTAGTAAGTGTGGAGGCTCCCCTGTGGGGTCGTGGCTAGAACAGAACCTCTTTAACTCTGCTCTAACCCTGCTCATCTTCAGCTGCTTGGCCTGGCTGTGGCCTTCAGCACAGAGACATTATTCATTCAGTCAATCCTTCATTCATTTATTCAGCAAATGCTTACTGAGTGCTGGCTTAAAAGCCTGGTGGGGGAGGTCTTAGCCTTTTATTTTATTTTTTTGCTTCATCTGTGTTCACTTGCTTAATTTACTCCCCTGAGTTAATTTCTCATTGAAGTGCAGTGATTTTTCCATTGGTGGGTGAGGGGTAGCAGTGGGGAGAATGAGGAGGAAAAGGTTCGTATCAGAATTTCAGAGGGACCATGGGGTATATCCAATTGGAAAGGGTAAATCGAAGTCCGAAGCTTTCTTCAGGACCCTGGGGTTTCTGTGTAGGGAGCAAGAGGATCACAGTAGGAGGAGAAGGGCCGTGGGAGGGTCCTGAGTCCAGGCCGCAGGCGTGCAGTGTGAGTTTAGAGGCACTGCCTTAGCTACCTTCCGTTTGTTCCCCCACACTACCCCACCAGGAGCTATGAGGCGTTAGTCTGCCCATTTTACAAAAGACAAACTAAGGCTCAGAGACCTTCACGGACTCCCCAAGTCACATGGCAAGTCAGTGGAGGGCCAGGACTAGCCCCAGGTTGCCTGATTCTACACCATGTTGTGTGTGTTTGGTTTGGTCCCACAACGCCATCCATGCCCTCGGCCCTGCCCACTGCAGGGTTACCCAGTATATGGAGAAGGAAGGAAGGGAGATGATGGTGACAATATGGGGTGGTGGTGAGTGGGTGTGGGTGTGAGAGACAGAGACAGAGGCATGGAGAGAAACAGTCCCAGAGAAGGACTCTTTCACAAATTCTGAGTCAACAACGCCAATAAGAACATGGCCAAAGTGTTTCAGTCAGGACATCATCAACTGCACAAAGGGCAAAGCAGAGACCTCTGGGCCGACCTGCCTCTATTCCTGCACCGACTGGAGTTCTGAAGTGGCAAATGTGAGGGCGACAGGCCTACAGGCTCCCTCAGCCTTTGCTGTGGTGCAGGCTGCTGAGAGAAGTGGCCCTCAGGAAGCCGGTGTGAGCAGAGCACGCAGCCTCCCCATGATCTTGCTGCCAGTCCCTCAAACACCCCAGAGTGCCATGGTTTGGGCCCCTTAAACTAGTCAAGCTCACCTCCTCCCTACAGAGGCCCATTTGTAGAAAAAGCAGCCCCAGATCCTGTTTAAACCTCTGAAACCTTTTCAATTTTAAGGTGTTGCAAGAGAAGGCTTTAAGTAACACTCCCGCAGTGCATGAGCAACCAAGTTGCCATGTGTCCTTTCCCCAGTTGCTGGAGCCTGAAATCACTTTAATGATTAATTATGGGTGGTGGATGAATTTTTCCAAATGGG
The DNA here is from genome assembly GCF_040802235.1 of Manis javanica. Taxonomy (NCBI): domain Eukaryota; kingdom Metazoa; phylum Chordata; class Mammalia; order Pholidota; family Manidae; genus Manis; species Manis javanica. The sequence goes on from NC_133158.1 coordinate 11,572,087, forward strand.
GATCCTGCATAATATCCAGTCATTTCCATAAAAATTAGGGCAATTAAAAAATATATAAACATTTACCTAATCTGTGCAAATCTATTCAGAAGGATTTTATAAAACCACCACTTCCCACCCGCAGCCCCAACTCACAAAATCCTGGCTTCTTTCAATTTCCCAGTTTGTTTTTAAGCGCTGTGTTTGAGAGAGGAGGGGGCTCCCGGAGTAAAAGGGGAGATGATGCTCTCCTCCTGAAGCCGCCTGCCTGCGCAGAGCAGTCCTGCGCTTGCAGTTGGGAGCAAAGAGCCAAGTGTGGTTGCTCACAGTGATGGTAACCACCTCCCCACATAGCAGGCAGCCTTTCCCCAGAGGGAAGTATCAGGTTGCTGTACTTCGGCTGTGGGTTGTCACTGTCTAATAATATGACCGTTTTGCCATCTCTCTGCAAATAAGGCAGAAGCTGCTACCTGATTGGTATAACATCTCACTTTCCCTCCTCATTGATTTCCTTGTTCTCCTCCTTTGCTTCGTAAAAAGAGGGGATCAGTGGCTGGTGCTGTGGACAGAGAAGCCTTATTTTTAGTATGAGACAACCTCTATTTTCTTTCAGGAGAGGGAAGTTGGATTATCAATTCTTTTGTAAATGTGTATGGTGATATTTGCTCCGGTAAGTTTGCATCTCTTTTGATTTACAGCTGGCTGTGTGTGCGTGTGTGTGTGTGTGTGTGTGTGTGTGTGTGTGTGTGTGTGTGTGTGTTTGCATAGGTGTATTTAGGATGTACAGTCACTTTTCTTTCCAAATATCATTTTTGAAATCTAAAATCCTTTTTCTTTTTCACTTTGCTTTCTGGAGTTCATGTGTTAAAGCTGAAGAGGCTGTGCTATGTGATAGTTGAAGGATGCACTGGGTTTCTTTTAACATACTAAGGAAACTATTTAAGCAAACTTACACTTGGCTTTATAAAAATGTAATGTCATTCTGCCCCACCCCTCTTTGGAGTGTTTAATGTCCTAACTATATTCATTGTGCTACAACCTGCTTACCATTTTAATTAAAGTTTGTTCATCAGCATTAGAGCAAGAATTTCTTAAACTCTGTAAATAGCTACCAAATATTTTATGCTGTGATGAAAAGGGTGGGCTAATTTCATAAGGTCTTGTAAAGGTACAGTGAATGAGACAATTTTTCCATAAGATCAGGTATGTGTGCCTTAAAATAACTGAATTTATGAGAAGTATTCAGGTCTTTAGAATAAATCTCTAGCATTCCATGGAAAGATGTAATCACAAGTGGCTGTTGCATCTCTTCTTGTCTTTCTTTGCACCGTGTATTTGTGCCACCATCTGTCAAATGCCCAGCCCTGGCTCTCGTGTTTCTATATATGAAGCTGATCAAGACAAAAGTTGCTGTTATTAAATTCAAACTAGTGCAAAATGACCATTTGGTCACCATTGCTAATAATGATTTTTAAATGCAACACCTGGTTAACTGCTTTTTCCTTTTTTTCCCCAGAAAGTAGTAGAGGGTCTGAATTCTTTGTTGTTAATTCAGAAGTCCAGGATAAAGTCTATGAATGTAATTATCCTAGACAGAGATGATAAGATGATTAAGTAATTGCTGTGATGGAAACAAACTGATGCTTTAATCTTCTCATTTTGTTTACACAGTCAACAAATCTGTATAGTCTTTGTCATGGTAAAATGAATTAGAGAATGTATTTATAATGAAAGTTAAAGGTACTCTTGAATAAGAAACAAGAGGTCTGACTATATATTTCAAAGATTTTGAAAGTAAAGTTGGGAATATCAAACATGCCTACACCTCTTAGGCATAAAATCTTTTTCAGATTAGCAATTGTTCTGATCTTGAAGTAGTCTAAGGGCAGCTCACAGAAATCGTGATGAGCATCTAGGAATGCACTGATCCTCACATTTAGGGCATTCTGCCCTTTACACACCCTTTGTGTGCTGGAATGGAACTATCATCTGACAAGCAGATTTTTAAATTTTGATTTATCTAGTTCCACCTCAAAAATCCTACAAACACACATGCACAAATATTGTCTATTACTGGTCACAGTAAGCATATCCCCCTAATGATAGCCTTAGATACCATCACAGGAACCAAGTGCTCCTTAGCAGATAGTTTGTTGAAAAGAGAAAAAAAAAACTTTTATTCTGTTGGTATTGTCTGGTAAGTGCCCTCATCAGCATTGGACATTGCCTCCTTCCCCCCAGACCTCCTTCTGCAATGTCCTTTAGTCCCTTCTGTCACCATGCTCCTTTCATGGCTCTTGGGACAGGTATGTACAGAGTTGTTAGTTGCAAATGGGGTTTATCATCATTTGTTCAGTAATCCAAGTGTATAAAAGTGTGAGGGGAACAGCATCCTGCAGGTGAAGCCATTATCTTTCCCTTCAGGTTGCCAGTTTGCAAAAGTGTCAAGTCTCCAAGCATGCTGAGACCACTGACACGGAAACGAACAGGATGCCTATATCTAAAAAAGGTCAGCACCCATAGTTTGACTTAGTGTTAGTGTGCACAGTCTTTAAAACCTCACATTGGAGAAGTCCAGAATGCCATAGCCAAAAAACTGTTGTAATCTATTCTGAGGAATAGAAAGCTGTTCCATGCTGGGGAGAAGAATAAAGGGAGTTTTTATTTCACAATGTGATCATTTATTCTTTTTAGCAATGTGAAGAATGCAGTAGTTATTTCCTTTTAGTAAGCACCTAACGTATGCCTGGCGCTCTGCTGAGCATTATGTGTGGCTTACTTCCATTAATCTTCACAACCTACAATGAGGGAGATAACATTGACCTCCCCATTTTACAGATAAGAAAATGGAGACAGGGTGAGTGTGTAGCTTGCTCAAGGCATCGCAGTGATGATGATGGAGCTCAGAACTAGGTTGGCTCATTTCAGAGGCATGCTTTTCATCTCTCCACTCTGCCAGGGCTTCATCAGTTGGTCCAATCTATAACCAACTCATAGATGGGGATGATTTTCCAGGGCTTACAACACACCATATTTTTGTTAGTGTTTTTCCCCCTTCTGACACCACATAACCTCCTTCTTCTCAAACTGTGCTTTTGTGACTCTAAGCTAATTATGTGTTTGAAACTGGAGAATGTTTTATTTCCACTTGTGCAGCTACAGAGATGTGGATGTGACAAAAGGGAGCCAGCCTACAGAAAGATATATGCAGAAGTGGCTAAATTAAGGTAGCTTTTTTAATTGATCAAAAGGAACCCATCCCTTTGACTTTCAATCTTTTAAACATAGGGTAGAAATAAAGATGCAACAGTAATTTAGGAATAACAGAGTCTCAAGGTATCTGGTTTGTCATTGATGCAAAATATGAAAAGCAATTGCAACTGAATTGATTTATTTTTAGAGAAATTTGTAGAATTCTCACCTTCCTTTTACTCATCCCCAGCATCATTTTTCTTTTGCTCTTTGGCTAGCTGGAAAGGGCTGAGGTGGCACTTCAAGTAGAATATTGCAAAGCATCTATACCACCTGGGTAATTAAAAAAATGAGCACAGCTGCCGATAAGCATGCTGAGGAACGTAACAAAGTGAAAATTCAGAGTCCCCAAATGCATTCTTGTGCACCTGAGCACTGATCTCCCCATTTGAAATCCACTTACGCCAATAAAATTCAGATGAGTCTTCTAGGGGAAAAATTCAACTGACATAGAATCAATATGTTTGAAATTTCTCCTCAACTGGTAGTTTTCAGACTGGAGGCAGGGTACACCAGTCATGAGATGAGTCTGTGAAATGCTGCATTTATTCCCTCCAGTCAGCAAGAAAGGATTATGAATGATGAAAATACTACTAGGAGATAGAACCCAGCTCAGAACACCCTTGCTATATTTCAGTAAAAAAGAGAGAAATCTTAAAAAAGCGAGTTAACATCTAAACAACAAAAAATAACACCCAACACAAATTGGGAGCACAATAAGTCAAATTTTGAAGTATTGACACAATATTGACTTTTTGGTGTAATCTTCTGTGTCTAATAAGCAGCCTTTTTGAGCTGGCTCCAGTGTAGACACCTGTTAATTAGAAAGAGTTCAAAGTGTGGTACACAAGAAAATGTTTCCAGAATGATAGTTTTGGTCAGAGGTGAGCTTGGTAACTTACTGATTCTCTATTGTCTCTTTCTCTAGTTTCTTAAAGAATTAATAATTGGGTGGTATGTTCAGAAAGTTCATATTGGAGCCAATCAGGATAAAGAAATGTAAATCAATCTGCTTTTTCCAACAGCATTTATGAGGATTCTGAATATATTAACAGCCAACAAATGAGCACTTTTTAATGAAATATGTTGTGCTCAGCCACAGTGCTCATAAAATACAGGCTTTTCCTTAAAACTAAATTTAAAGACAATTTTATAAAGTCTCCATTTTTCATATTTCAATTTTATAAAGTCTCCATATTTCAGTCTCCATCTGCAAGATAGAACTTTCTTCAGAAGGTGACCAAACTCAACGCAAGTAGCATCAGAGACTGTACTTTATCCTACCTCTGTTTCTTTGTCCTTCTGTCTTTTCTTTGACTATGGATGTGTGTACTTAAACATGTTGATCATTAAGACTTTTTAAATGATCTGTTGAGTTCGGAGAGTGCAGCTAGTGTTAAGACATAATGAGTGTTGGAGTAGTTTTGAATTTGTTAGCAAACATTCTAAGCTGGTGTACGAGTACAGCTGGTGGTCCTGTTCCATACATGTATAAGAAAATGGAATCAGTGAGGAATGTGAGCCTGAAATGAGCACATGAAGTACTAAACCCTCCAGAAGAGGTTCTTGGTCATCAGTGTGTCTTTAAATGTTTAAAGATTAGGGATGAGTTGAAAATGGAAACACCTCAGTCTCTCTACTCTGCTGACTAATGGACCTGCATAATTAATATATTTTATACTGATTATTTTTAACACAGATTCCAGCCAGAAGTAATAATGGAAAATCGTTCTGGGGCAACGTCACATTCCACTGCAGTTTCTGGAAAGCTTATTCCCAACACAGGGCAATCAGTTCACTGTGGAACTTTGGGTTGTTCAGTATAAGTGAATGATCACGTCATTATGGCCCATTGGGGGACTGATGTATTGGGCATAAAAGGCCTCTATTAAGAGTCCCTATGTGACTTCTTCAGCCCTCCTCACAGAATCTTTACATCCTCCCAAATAACCACACATTGTCTCAGTGTAGACTTTCTGGTGAAGATGTGACAAATATTTCAGGATTATTGTATCTCTGGTAAAACATGACTTTCAAGTGTTTGTGTCCAATATGAATTATTACCACAAGGATTTTTTAAGTCACCATTATTGGCATCTACCTCCTGATGATGAACCCATATGTCTTTATCTGGCTTTGGAGCTCCATAAGGGAGGAAAATGGATACCATTTTTCAAAACCTATGGCATTCAGACTGCTTCCTATGAACATGAATGGTTAAGACCAAAAACATTTTTTAACTGGCAGACTTGAGGGAAGGGTTTGAAAGGGTTTGGAGCACTGAATCACCAGACGACCCTTTCATTCTTCAGATATTTAAGGATGCCTACCACATGCCAAACACCATGCTAGGCGTGGGGGATACAGTGATGAGCTGATAATATCTGTACTCCTAGAATGAAATGCCTTCATTTTCTATTTTCTCACCTAAGCCTCGTTTCTATTTCATGGCCCAGGACATGTCTTCCTAAAAGCATAATTAAGCTGTTTTAGTAAGACATTTGCAGGAAATATATGCTTCTGGTGCTATCTGTTCATGCTCAGAGAAGGAACAGGAATGAATCCATTTATTTACTGATGTGATTACTGTCTGGCTGAAATGGAGTGGTGTGAATTGGGGAGCAGGAGCAGGTCCTGCAGCACTGAGTTTTCTAAGCGTTATTTATTGCTCCTAGGCATTCTCAGGTTTGCTAGGCTGTTCTCATTCTTGCCCTGTATTGGCAGTAGAAAGAAAGGGAAGAAGCTTCGGCATGACAGAAAAGTAAAGAACATCAAAGAGTAAACCAAGAGGATGCCTAGAGGATCTAAGATTATCCCTGACCATCTGAAATAGATCTAGCTTGCATTATCTGGTTCTCTGTGAATATTCATTCATTTGTCCATTTATTCAACAAATACATGCATATATCGAGTATCCACTTTATGCTAAGTATGGTGTACATGCAGGACACAGGAATAAACAAGGTATACTAGTTTTCAAACTCATGCAGTTTCTAATAGGCCAGGATCTCTCAACACTATTAATGTTTTGGCTTAGATAATTCATTGATCTGGGGAGGCTGCTATGTGCCTTGTAGTATTTAGCAGCATCCCTGTCCTCTAATCATTAGATATCAGTAGCAGTCATCCCCCAAGTTGTGACAATCAAAATTATCTTCAGGTAATGTCAAAAAAAAACCTCTGGATTAGAAAACCTCTACAAGAAACTTAGTAATTACCCCCAACTGTGACCAGATCTTCCTGCCACATTTCTACTTTTCTAACTTTCAGATACCCTGCTGCATAGTTTACCCCAGGATTTTTAAGTTGTTTTCCAAAAAAATTCTGTATACCTTGTCTAATAGAGACAAGTATCTCTAAGTCTTCTTTACTACTATCCTCCCTTACTTGTGTATAACATATTATCACATTCACATGACTCACATTGTCTCACCTGAATTCCAGCAATGAATAATGAATGAAGGAGGTGATATTAAAATATTGTGGCCTTTTCACAGGTGAACAAATTGACAGAATGGCTATATGCTCAAATTCTTGCAAATAATAATGCACAGAACCTGGATTCACACTCATGTGTCCTGATTTAAAAATCAGGTGTTTTTCTATAGAATTGTATTATTTAATGAGGAAAAAAAGATAAATATATTTAAAGCACACCTTTTCTCTTTGAGGCTGTTTTGGAAATACAGGCAGTGTCATTGTGGATAGAGGTACACAGGCTTGACTCCTTATTGAGTACTTATCAGATGGTAGTTCGGGACAGTCCACTTTTATTCTCAAAGTTTCTGCAGTAGTTCAGGGCATGTGGAGTGGTACATTGCAAAAGCCACAGGAAACCCTACAGATGAGTCTAGTGAGTGAGTAGGCGTAGGTCTTGAAGTCAGATGGCCCTACCATATGAGTCAGCATCCAGAAAAGATGACACCCTTAAACCATCTGATTTCTTTCTGATGACTAAACCATTAAAACTTGATTTCTTTAAGCCAGAAAGTTGAAGCCCGGAGAGGCGAGTTGAGTTTGTCAAGACATGCTAAATTCAGTACGAAAGGAAGATAAAAAGAGAGCACAATGTCTTTCCAGACAAATAAGCTGAAGAATCATTTTAAATTATCAAAGGCCAATTGGCTCTGGGTACATACCAGAAATGTACATGTTCTGGGTTGTAACCAGATGTCTAGGTGCCTGAGCTAGGTCCCTAGCTTTTTATTTGGGCACACTCAGGAGTCTCTGAGGTTGTTTTAACCAAATTTCAGCTCATTAGAGGCTGCAGAGATGTGGAACTCTGCTATGGATCTTAGAAGAGTGGTAGACATGGAGACCTCACTAAAGGCAGATGGTAGTTTGCAATGCCACTCAGCATACATGCTCCTGAGCTTGGTAGATGCAGGGCTTTCCCAGGAGAGGGGCTCATATTCTACCTGGGCCCATATACTCCTTAAAAGATATCTGTAACTAATAAGATCCTTAGTGCATTTGCCAAGATAAAAAGGCCTTCCAAGCATATTGCTCTGGCAGAATGCCCATCAAGATAACTGTCTTCTGTCTGCATTGTCCTGGAGAACTGAAATTGGAATTGAGAATAGGTACATATCCTGACTCTGCCCCTTATGAGTATGCATGGTTTTAGACAACTCATTTGCCTTATCTAGGCCCCTTCATCTGTAAAGTGGAGATAATGAGTCCTCTCTCTAGAGTTACATAGAGGATTGCTGCCATAGATAATATGGGAAACTCTTTTGAGACCATGTAGACCTGGACAGTTATATCATTATTTCCTTTCCTGTGTAGTCAGAGTCCATTCTGCTATCCATTTTCATTCCATGCCCTTGATGAGTGCATGAGGTTAGGGGAAATGTTTCCCTAGTCTACCCGGAAAATGACTGTAGTTATGGGATGTGTCTAAAGTAGTCTAGAGATGCTTTGATGGGTAATTCTATCTCAAGGGGAGATTTATGTCCATATTATACATTGCAAAGGACAGTAGAATCACTGAAGAATAACTATAATAAAACCAAATGCAATATGGGTAAAATAATTCTCTGTGACCAGCTCATCTTAAGGAATGCCCCTGAATTTTTCTTTTACTTCCTTGGAGCCCTCTCACCCCCATCTGTCCAGGCATAACCCATGGGTTGTAGTGGGTGAGGAGGAGTTTGACCTTGGCCTATCACATTCTAATAATGTGATATAAACCTTCTACTCTTTCCACATGAACCCAGAAGCTCTTCAGGCAAATTGACAAATCTTGATTTTCTACTCTTTAAGGACAGAAGCTCAGGAAAGCCTTTCACTGCCTGCCCTGGGTTCCTCATAAGCCCCTGGTACAGGGAATTCAAACGTTTCTCGTTTCTCATATTTTATTTACCTCAAAACATTTCCTGACACATCTGATCAGAAAACTTGGTTAGCTAATATTTTTTCCAGGACCATTATCTGCTACCAGTCCTCTTCCAGACTCCCTTCTCCCAGCTCACCTCTTCACCCTGACTGGTATTTATAAACTCCTAATCCTGTGAGGAATTTGGAAGACACTCCCCCCAAGCCTTCCTGACACCAGTTTCCTCAGTAGAATACTTTTTTCTCCCTCTCCACTCTCTCTACCCTCTAAGAGTGTGCTTCTCCAACTTTTTTTCTGTGGATCTCTTCTGGAAGGCAAGAATATGTTCTCATTCATTCATCATTTGTTCATACATTCATTCATTTATGCAATCTGCTGTATTTCTTGAGCAGCAACTGTGTGTCAGGTTCAGTGTTAAGATTTGGGATTTGGAGGTGACTAAAACATGTAGTCCTTACTCTCATAAAATTTGCAGACTAATGGAGGAAGAGTCAGTTTTTAAAAACCCCTCAAATGTGATTTAATTATCACTGTAGTAAGTGCTAAAAATAAAAGCTAAGCCATCTTGGGTACTAATTATGTGACAGGCATGGTTCCAAGTGTTTTATGCATATTAATTCATTTAATCCTCATAACAACTCTTTGAGGGAGTTAAAAGGGAAGGATTGGAGCCCATAAAATCTAAGGGCATGGACTCCTCTTATAAATCTAGAAATATTGGAATGAGGGTCACACTACAGGCCAAGATGCTAAGGGTTCATAAAACTGACATTTATGCAGAACATTGTATTTACCAGACACTGTGCTCTCCACTCCCAGGGTCTGAATCTTCACAAGAGTTCCGTGAGAGATTGTGATCACTATTTCAAGGAGTGGGGAAAGGAAGAGTAGCGAGCATGAATCACTTGTCCAATGTCACATGTTTTGTAAGTGGCGATTCTGAGACTATAGCTTAGATATACTTGAGCAAAGGCCTGTTACACACTATGTTAACCTATGAAAAGCTGATTCCTCATTTGGTTACTATTCTGGAAAATACTGGCAGAAGTGGGGGAAAGGGATCATTTTAATATGCATCTGAGTAAGAATTACAATGATCCCTCTTGGAGAAAGATGTATATTTTTTGTGTGGAACAGGGAATACAAAACAAGGATGCAGTAAAGACATTATCAGAAAAACATTAAACTGCATTAAATTTTTACATTTAATTAATCCTTGTTCGGGAGGAACTATCACTGTGGAATGTGTTCTTTGGATCCATCTAAATCCTGGGTTCAGATTCTGGTTCCTATTCCTCACTAGCTGTATAACTTTTAATTAAGTGATTCAAATTTTCTTGAACCCCAGTTTTCCCACTGGGAAGTGAAGAAAGAACTCTTGCCACTGCAAGGAGGGCAGGGCTGTCATGAAGTTCTCCATAGTGTACATAAGGATGTAGCACTGTAGTGCCACACTAAATATATCACAACTATTATTGGTTGTTAAACACAATGAAATTTCACAAAATCATCACTCTCAAATTATTTATATTATCATGACATAATCATGAAATACAATAGAAACCTATTAGTCTGAATACTTTAGAAGTGAAGTTTAATTTATTTTAGCATGTGGATCTTATGTCAGTCATTCATTTCTTTATTCATCAATAAATATTTATTAAGATGCTACTAAGCACAAAGAACTTTCCCAGGCACTGGAAATACAGCAGTGTTATATGTTACTCAGAGGGGTGGAAATTAGAGACAATAAGCAAATACAAAATGTTAGTTTTAAGAGCTATGGAAATATGAACTAGGTAGAGAGAATGGGCCATTCTTTCAAACCCATATTTTTTATAAATTGAATTAAACAGTACATTTATCTAGGGAAACTTACAAAAGTTTTAGAACTGTAAATAAACTATTTTTCATCTTTGTGAATCTTAGGGTTTGTCTCTAGGTTTTCTTTAAAATAAAGAGTTACTTTATTTGAAAAATTTAAATTGATTCAAGGCTTCATAACCATCTGGTACCACCTTTCTGTCTTCCCACAGAATGTTTGACAATTGAAATTTCGTGGTGCTTAATACTTGACAAATACATGCATCATTCCATGTGCTGCTAACAGTAACTACAGGAAACAAACAGATTAATTGTATATTGAGTGTTACAGCAAGCAAGGGAAACTTTGACTCAAAAAGGTCATTTTCAATTTACCAGGGTTTTACCACTGGTGACTGGTGATGGGAAGACTGAAACTCAGTTGTTCTCTCCCCAGTTCTTGGACTTTACCATAAAACCTCTTTCCTTATTTGACAATCCCTGAAAAACCTCATCAAAGAAAAGTCAGGCCTTGGGACAGTGAATAGCTAGCTATGTGTTGTTACTGTGAAACAGCTCTGCACTGTGGGGACTTAACTAAGGTTATTTTAGGTTTAAACTACAATCATTGTCTAAGTATGTTGGTGTTGAAGATGAAAACAAAAAAATAATAAAATGATAAATAGAATTTATGAGGCATGGAACATCAGCTTCAATACAAGTGTGTGTATGTGTGAGTGTGTACATACATACATACTTGTTAGGCTGTTACGGAATTTTCCAAAGCAAGTTTACATGAGTTTTTGAATGGGCTTTTTAACAATTTTGTTCCAAATACCTCTCTTTTAGTATCTTCTGATTTAAATTCAGGAATGATTTTATTCTCCCTGGCTCAAAAATTGGAATTATAGCCTGGTGAATTCTATCAGCTAAGTGTTCAAATATTGTTCACAAACAATACTATACTCTAATAATGGAAATATTAGAGGTAACATGTTAAAAGCGAAAAATATTTCAGAACTGGATCTAAGTATTATGTTAACTCTTCCAGCACAATTAGAACAGAACTGGGCTCCTGATGGAGCTGTGTCCACCCCTGGACTCCAGAAAAGCCTCATTAATTTTCTCTTCTTATTACATTGAAGTTGCGATTCACATTACACTGTTCAAAGTCTGCTTGCAATTATTTCTCTAATGAAATTATGAAATATTCTACTATCATAATTGGTCATACCTTTGTTCCACACACACACAGTGCTACATTTTTTTTCCCAACTGTATTTGGAATATAAGATTCAAGAAACAGTAAGATTCAGGAAACAATTGGGTGCCCTAGGATGTTCAGCCATCCTTGATGAGAGTACAAACAGCTGAAGATTTAATACAAATGGTTTTTTAATGTGTGTGGCCCCAGAGTCCTGACAGGGCAGATCTTTATCCAGAAATGTGTCAACCTAAATATAATTTAAGATTGTCAGTTAGAAGAAATTAGTTCATAAGTAACAGCATGATTGAAGGGCAGTTTTCCCTGTAATCATAACTTTTAAGATGGTGACATTCTGAAAGCATCTTTCTTTAGCCTCATTCTTCCTGGTCCTCAGAGCTAAGAGCTAATGTTTACTCTGGGTTAAGCAGTGTCTACCATGTGCAGTTAGGATGGAGCTAGAATTAAAAACATTTCAAGAGTAGAGGGAACTGGAATAAAGTTTTTGTCAAGCAAGGTGAACAAGCTCTAGAGAGCTGCTGTACAACATTGTACTATAATCAATGATAGTATATTGTACACTTAAAAATTTAAGAAGGTAGATCACATATTGTGTTGTTTCATTAATTAAGAAAAAAACTGAGTAGAGTGACTTGATGGTGTCAGAAAATAATAATATTTTGTAATTTGCAAACACAGTGGAAGCTCTTTGAAAAACCCTCCTCATTGCACTTGTTGAATTAACTACTGTTCGTTAGTCTCTCTATTTAAAAAATTGTGAATACCTATAGCATGTTGAATACTTCTGGAAAGGTGGTACAGCCAAGGGTTATTAAATCTACCAGTTGAGTTGTTTATTTACTCATACACTGTTAGTTGTACTAAACTTCAAAAAAACATGCCCACTGACCCTCTCATTTTACCTTTGTATGTAGTTGTGTGTATCTTCAGATAATCTCAATGCCAATTGTCAATTGTTTTACCTGAGAGAGACCTCGAATATCAAAGCCCTTCTGTCTTTGCTGCTATACTGTAGTGTCTGAAGACACAGTACTTGGGATAGAGTAAAACCCTTAGTAAATGTCTGTTAAATGAGTAAGTGACAATTTGCTCTTCAGCAGGAGCATTCTGTTGTATCCATACCTTTGATTCCCTTCAGGTTGGCTTGTCAGGTGAAGGGTGAACAGTTGGATGAAATTATAGCCTGGAGACATGAGAATGGGAGAAGGGTAAGAATTGCAGCTTCCAGGGGTTTTGAGCTCTTAGTGTGGACCAAGCATGGAGCAGAATATATTAACTATATTTAATACATTGAATTCTCACAACAGTTCTGTGTGATGGGGAATATCACTACATCTTACAGATTTTGGAATATGTTCAAAAACATAGAACTAGGAGGCGATACCACATGCTTTACCTGCAGCTCACCCTGAGGCTAAAGCCTGTGGTCTTAATCACTGTGCAGGTTGCTTGGGAAGGAGCAGATCCCATTGTGATCAGGGTTCTTTCCCTGAGGTCCTGCTGCTCCTGATCCTCCTGGTGAATCGCTCTCCATACAGCCAGTTTCCCTTTGGGGTTTTATCTCGGGTTTTTTTTCCCTCGCTGTGGAGTCCTTTCCCTCAAATCTATACCAAGTCCCTCTCAGCCTTTAGAAAGATTAGACCTGTCCACAGGAACAAACACAAATGCCAACAAAAACTGCCTTTTATTTTCTGCCTGAGTTGGTAGACCCAGACGAGCTCTCCTCCTTGACAAGGGGTCCCTCAACAATGTGCCCCCCTGGACTATCTTGCAGGGGCTGCCCAGCTCTGAGGAGAGACTGCTTATTGCCCTGGACCTTTGCTTATTTATCCCTATGTGGGGTCATCGCTTTCCAAGCTAAGGATGACTTCTCAGGCTTGCCTCACAGCCTCTCCAGGAGTTATCTGAGGCTGGACGCTCAGAGCCCTCTAATTTTCCTTCTCCAGACGTTAGAATTGGCTTCCTGGTGAATTCCTCAGTGCTCTTCTTTGAGTGAGTTCTCACTTGCCAAGGATAATTTTCCATTTTAATCAGTTAGGTCTTTTATTCTAGTAACTCCATTCTGTTGAATTCATACTTCCACTTAGAATGATCCTCTTTTTTATTATTTCATTTTTCTTCCCTAAGTTCCTAACAGGTCATTGTTTTTCACCCAGAACTTAGGGATACCTAAGAAGGTTCATTCTAATGAGTTCTTCAGTGATGTTTCTGGCATCTGCTAAAATAAATTAAGTCAAAATAAGATAGAAGAGAGCTTCAAGTGCTTCAACGTCTAACAAACTGATGTCATTATCTAGAAAACAGGAATAAGTGAAAAGAAGCTGCAGAATGAGAAAGTCATTAAACTCCTATGTTAATAAAGGGTCAGAAGTCTCAGTGGAGCAAATTCTAATTTGTATTTCCTAAGAAGGAAGGAAAAGGTCCTCCGAGGATCTACACAGGCCCACAGAGCTCAAACCATATCAGAGACACAGTGACTATTTAGCAAGCATTTGTCAGAAAAGGGGAAGACTCCACTGCAGAGAAAAGCAGGATGGCCCTCAGGCTTTTTATTTTAGTGTTGGGACAGAAGACCCTCAGCTCTAAGCTGAGTGTGAGCATATCTCAAATGAGACTGTTCTCATGAGTTCTAGGAGTTACCCTAAAAGAAACACAGACAGCTTTTAGATGCTCATTAAGCCTCACGTCCAAATGCCATACCAGGTAAATGGGCTTGTTTCATTTCCAATGTTTCATTGGACTTGGCAGCATTAAGAAATGAGAACATAATAATAATCATAGTCATTAGAGAGAGGTACTTCCTATGAAGAAGTACATTAGCCAGCTCTTTCTGCTTCCCTCAGACATTTGTCTACCAGCTCTTCCCAAGGAACATAAACACATCAACTGATAAAAGCCAAATGCAAGAGCTTCCTCCTTTTACTTGAGCAAGTCTGACACCTTCTTATATCTTCGTTCTGTCCTTTTTCTGGACTCGTGTCAAAATATCACTTGTAAACCTCTCCCCACAGGCCAGTGGTTCTATTAAGATTTTGGATTCCATCCCAGTATCTGCCAAATAGAGTAGTGAGGCTGGGTGAGACCAACAGGAGCCAGGTCCCTCCACATCCTCCCTCATCCGAAGGCAGGTTCGGCTGGTCTTCGCATGCTTCAAGATATGGATGCAATCAGGAGAGAAGGAGGGTGTCTCTAGATTTGTCTGAGATCTCAAGTCAGCCCGTCTAATGCTCAACTCCTGGCTTTACCACTTACTCGCTGTGTGACGTTAGAGAAGTTACCAAGTTATGAACCTGGGTTTCCCCGATGCAGAACTAGGATAGTACCTAACTTTCAGGCATGCTGCAACGATCATTTGAGATAATGCATGCAAAGCACTTTATTCAAGTCTGACATGTAGTGAATGCTCCCTAAATATTAGTTACTCTTTTGACTATGAATATTTCATTAATAATAATAACCCAAGTATTTATAAGGTGACTCATAAATAAATAACAAAATGGATTTCGTGTGGGGAATCCAGACTCCTTCATGAGGACTTGCTGGGTCCTGCCTGAAGCCTCACCTCATGCTACTCCTCTCCTTGCCCATTGCACCTGTAAGAGCATCCTTTTATTTCTTCAAACATGCCAAACTTTTGTTCATCTCATGTTCTTGGCATGATTCTCCCTTCATCCATCTCTAACTATTTCCAAGTCCTAGCTCCTTTTCAGTCTTTTGGGCCTAAGTGTTCCCTCCTCTAAGAAGCCTTTCCTGTCAACCTTATCTAAGAAAGCCCCACTCTATATTCTCTATAACTGTATCTGTTCATACCTTAATTCCCTTAGTCACAATTTTATGTATGTTTGTTCATTTATTGCTTATTGCTCCCACCATACTTTAAGCTCCTCCCAGAGAGAAACATCGATATCTATCTGTAACTACCTACCTATCATGTGTGTCTATCCCCAGCACCTACACACCTGGCATTTAGTATACAGACAATAAACATTTACATTTAGAAGATTTTTTTTAAGGAAAAAGTCTGCATACCTCTGATTAAATTGCATTGGATAAAAGACTGTTCCAGGTGTTCCAGGTAGAGCCATATATCAAATAAAACCTTGAATGCAGTGTTAGGAATAATATTCATTAAACCTAATGTAAGTCACTGAGTTATACTTTAATCCCAGAGTACAGGGAACTAGTTTCCTAGAGTTGTTGATAACAGAGTTCATGAAAGGTATCCTTCCTTGTGCATTGACACAAAATGAGCCAAGATTTATCTCTTTCAAATGATGATCTCCTATCACATTTATTATAACTGGGAAGAAATGAAAACATTAGACTGGGAAATTATCCTTTGCATACTTCATTGTGCATCCATTAAAATGTGCATTTCCAACCATTCTCTCTAAGGACGTCAAAACACCCTAAGGTTTTGATGCTCTCAAATCAGCCCCTTGGACATGCGTTTCAGTTTCCTATAAGGGGAAGTATGCTGGTGTAATGTCTAGCTGTCAGAGAAATAAGTGTTGATTGGACTCAACCATTCCTGTCGGCTCCTTTGTGCTACAGACACCCAAGTTCAACTACCACGGCCACTGCTAACCACATGCCTCAGACATTGGATTATTCCATTAGCCATCAATTCAATGCTACATGAAGTCTCCTGCGTGCTAGTAGGCTTCCCAGGAGAATTCTGCCACTTGCTTCTATAGTTGAGGAACAAGATGAAGTCATTGGCTTTAGATGTTATTGTGGAGCACTTTACTGTTTATCTTAACTCTGAAGTGACTTTGATTCAGGTTAGCCCTTATAAGAAGAGGCTTTGGTCAAAAAAATTCCAGATCCTGGATTTTCATATTAGGCAGAGTTTCACAATACCTGGAAATAGAAAAAAATAAATAAAAAGAAAGAAAGAAAGAAGAAAGGGAGGGAGGGAGAGAGGGAAGAAAAAGAATTAGATAGTGATATAATTCTAAAATAAGTGATTTTTGATAGATATTGGAGAAAATTGAAAGTTATGAAATCAGAAACCTAAGTAGGGGGTCAGACCTGGAAAGTGCCTTGGAAATAGTAGTTGCCCAAATACAACTGTTGAATGAATGTGAGGGTTAGGCCCACCATAGTTTAAGGTCCAAGAGGTGGTCTGTCACCAGCTGTGGCACCTGACAAGTTGTGCTTCTCTTCAAGAAAAGTGGTTCTTAGCCTGAGGTCCTTGGATTGCTAGACTTCCAGACACCCTAGTGGGATTCTGAATCCACACAATCTGTATGATGAGTTTTAAATATATACGGAGATGAGAATATTTTGTCGAAGTAAGTCTGTAGCCTTCAGTAGCATCCCAATGGGTCAACTGAGGTAAAACACCTGCCAACAGGTATTCCCCTCGTCATCCCTTCTCAAAGAAATTGATCTTATTCCAACTTCACATCTTGGGATGTTGCCATTCAATCATTATAACTTTCATTTATCTATTTCTGTCAGATTGTTTTTACCTTCTTTCCCTTATATGACTTCAAATTTTATGTGGATGCCTTTACTTCCAACTTCTAGTTCTACTTATTTCCTTCTAGACTCTAACTTGAACCACTTCTGGTGGATCTCTCTGAGGACTTTGATATAAAATTGTGGGTTCTGCCCTGTTTAGGGGAAGAAAGGGATACCCTTTCATTAATTCAACAAATTAATAGTAAATGCCTGCTGTGAGCTAATAAGCAAAGCATTGTGTTTACCCTGATAACAGTTTTGTCCTGTTGGTTTTTGGTCATGTTCATCAAAGAATTTTCCTCTAATATTTTTTCCTGTTTTTTAGCTTATTTCTGTGTCTGTCTGACTTAGGTTCTGAAAGTGTGCTCTGCGTGTGCTTGTACCCATAAACATTCTTAATTTATAAACCTTATGAGTGTATGGGGTATGTGGAGATAACCAAGAGAGGGCAAAGGGCCCCTGCCCTCGAAGGGCTGACAACCAGGCAAGGAGAAAAATGTAATGGCATTACGCCTTTTTGTAACTCTGAAATGCTTCATATTTAGATAATTTTTCCCCCACCTCCTCAGTAGTTATTCCAACTTTTGTTCCTAGTTCCTCAAATTGCTAACCTCTTCCTTCACTTCCATTCATTATTTGACCTCATTTATTCATTTACAAAGAAGATGAAAACCCTTCCACAGAGGACTCCTCAGTTTCCCTCCTTTCCCACTCAACATAACTGCTTGGAGCCCTACCCAGTGCCTTCTTCCTGTATCTTAGGAGAAGAATTATCAGTCACATTCATTAAACATATTTTTATTGGGCAACTACTGTTTGCAAGGCACTTGCCACTTACATTTCTATTCCCACACCTTCCAATTTTTTCCAACCCATGCAAATCCCATCTTTCAGAATCATGTCACCACTCTTTGCATAATATCTTTGATTTTCAAGAACAAATAAAGTGATTCTCTGATAGTATTTTAACCTTGCCAGATGTGTTAGAAAGCACTGTAAGTTTAATTTGGGAGCAAGAATTGAACTTTTTAAAAAAGGTCACTCACTCTGTCTTTTAGTTACAAAATCACAAGCTGGCTCCATATTTGCAGCCTCTTTTGCAGTGCTGGAGTTGATGGGATAATAGTTACGTCTTTGCTTATCATCATGGTCTATTATGAACTCCACTTAATAACATTAGTACTGAGAAATCAAAACCAATATATTAAATATTAAGTAATTTGATGTATTTTATTATCTTGAATTTAATCAATAGAAAGACATTATTGAATGACAGTAGGGATTTTTGTCTTATTGTCCAGGAGATAATGTCCTTTACATGGAATGTACAGTCCTTCAGGCTATGGTGATCTTTATCTCATTAAAACATAATGAGAAAGGCTACTCTCTTATAATGAGGCAGAACTAAATGGGTTTTTGCAACAATCAATAAAAGATTGTTAAGAAAGAAAATTTCTGTCAAAAAAGAATGTATTTTCTTTAAGTTGTGCAGCATTATAATCATAGCATAGAGCAAGACTGCTTATTTTAAAAAGTGTTCTTTGGAATTTTGATTAAGATTACTTGCAAATATTCTTTTTAAAAAACATGAAAACTGTTCACATATATATTACATGAAAAAAAACCCTACTGAATTTTGTCTATACAATATGCATTCATACCTAGTTTGGTTTATAATGTCATTCTCTATTTTTTAAAACTTAGAACAATAAAGGAAATTTTCAAACATATAAAGAAATACAGAGTAATGTAATGAGCCTCTATTTCCTTATTAACTAGCTCCAACTGTAAATCAACTCCTAGCCAATGTTGTTCCTTTCACACTCCCATTATTACACTCTCTCCAGACATATCATTTCTTCCATAAACAAACTGGTATGTATCTCTCAAAGGTATTGAAAACAAAAATACCACCATATCTTAGAACACATTTTAAAAATTATGAATAATTCAATGTCATCAAATATCTACAAATTTCAAATGTCTCATTTAATCTCCTAATTTTTTTTTTAGGTTTTCCTAAATAAATCTGGATTTAAAAAATCCATCATTGGATTGATATATCTCTTAAAGCCTTTTAATCTAAAAACTCTTCTTTCTCAATCTCCCCCTACCCCAACAGCACCACCTTGGACATTTTTATAGTTTGTTTTGTTAAATAAACAAGGTGTTTCCCCCTGGAGAATTTCTGTGTCTGGATTTTGCTGGTTTAATCCCTGTGGTGTCATTTTACACGTTGCTCTCTCTCCTGTACTTTTTTATAAGTTGGTGGTTGGACATAGAGGCTTGATTAAATTCAGGACTTTTGTTTTTTTTCTTTCTTTATTTTTTCTGCCAGGGATACTTCAAAATTGGTGAGGTCTTCTATCGTTAGCTGGTTATACTTCTTTTTGTGCTATCAGTCATTAGTGCTTAGATTCCTTGGTTTCTTAAGGGCTGTATCTTAGCACAGGCTGCCATAACAAAGAACCACAGATTGGCTGGCTTACCCAACAGAAATTTATTTCTCACAGTTCTAAAGGCTGAGAAGTCCAAGACCCAAGTGCCATCAGGGTAGATTTCATTCTGGGGCCTCTTCTCCTGGCTTGTAGGTGGCTGCCTCCTTGCTGTGGGCTTACAGGGCCTTTCCTGGGTGAGTCACATGGGGAGAGAGAGATAGAGAGTGAGTGAGCTCTGATGTTTCTTCTTATATGGTACTAATCCCATGGGATCAGGGCTGTGTCCTTATGAGTTCACTTAACCTTAATTACTTCCTTTGAGGTGCTATTTCCAAATATACCCACACTGGAAATTGGGCCTTCAACACATGAATGTGGGGGAAACACAAACATTCAGTCCATAACAAGTTGCAAAATACTGATATTCTAATTCTATCATTCTGTCTTCATCATTAGGTGAATAGTTATACAAAGAGAAACTTTTCCACCTGTTTGGTCCCTTACAGGTATCACTCTTAAAGAAAAGGCAAGATAATGATTGACTCTTCCCTTTCATTTACTAGTTTTTAAAATAATGAATTTTTTCACTAGTATCCTCTAATGGTGACCAATTAGATTTGTATGTTTAGTTGTTCCTTTCAGTACAATAATGAACTCACAGAGTCAAACTGTCATTCTCTATGTGTGTGGCCTCAGATGAATTACCCCCTCTAAGCCATGGTTCACCTGGCTGTGACATGGGATTTCACGGTGCTTATCTCACAGAGTGATGGGATTTCAGAGTTAATATCTGTAAGGCACTTAGGGTCTTGCAGGACACATAGAATCTTGCAAAATAGCAGCAACAGTTGTGTTACTCTTATGATTTTATTTACGATCAGAAAATACTACTTTAGAATATACTTCAATATGCTCGTATAGGACTTCTACTCTAATATTTTGAGTATTCTTCAGTATGAATGATATGCTACCTTTTTACTGCCTGCTTTTGGTTTCTTTGCTGTTACATAATTGAAATAATACATGGTAGCAAGTTCTGTTATTGTAGACGTTGATTTGATGACCACACATCCTATTTGAGAGGTTCAAACATTGATTTCCAGGTTGAGCATCAGAATGGTCAAAACAACTTCGTGACTGTAGAAATGCAACTTGCCAGTGAGGTGTTCAAAGGAAGAAGAACATAGAAAAGCCTTCAAATCTCTGTACACAATTCTTTGCACGTTCCAAAATTCTTCTAACATACATAGTCCTATGACTAATTCTGGGTTGCTACCTCTTAGCTCATGAGCTTAAATATGATGCCTGCTTATACTTGTGGTTTGTATTTGGTAAGCCCAGAATTTTATTTAATATAGCCACAAAGCACTTAGCACAATAAACCAAAAAGAAATCAACTCCCCCTGTTCTTTTCATGGCACCCTTTGCTTGTCTTTCATTCAGGTAGAGCTGAATTTAAGATAAAGCAATTTTTTTAAAAAAAGGAGAAGAAATGAGAGAAATGTCTCTGTTTAATGAGCCATATAGCCTAGTGAAAAGAATGAATTGAATGCAACCAATTGGTTATGGATCAGTCTTTCTTTCCAAAATAATCTATTTTATTCTAATTTGCTTTAGGGTTATAAATACAACTCTAATTCATGAAATTGTTTACATGTGAAAGAAGAGATGTCAAATACTCCGAATTCAATCAGAAAAAAATCCCAGCGTGGCTTTTATTTTCTATTCAGAGAACAGTGAACATTGTATCTAAGGCTTACTCTTTAAAACAAAAAGGGGGAGAGGGTGGTTTAAGGGTTACGATTTCATTTCAGTTTAAAAAAAACAATCGTAATCATCCTACATTATCATGAAAGCATGGCTTCTGGCAAGGACAGTGGCTATGCTCCAGGAGCTTATCTTGCTCTAATTTTCCTATCAAGCAGAAGTATGTAGTTATGATATCTACCATCAGTGATTTTCTTCATTACTCTAAGAGATATTTATGGTAGGTAACAAAATTCTAGAAGTCCATATCACAAATTTACCCCAGAAAAATGTCAAGTTCAAAAATACTACAATAGTCAAGAAATTAATTCACAAGACTCTGTCTCTAATCAAGTGTCAGAGAAATGGCGTCAGTTGTAGGTGAGAAGTTCCATTGGACTTTTGTGGGGTTTTTTTGTTATTCCATTATGACAGATATAAGAGAATTAGAGTTGATTCCTTTTAAAGTAATTGCCATCATTGACTCTGATGGAAGATAAATTGTCCTTTTTCTCAATTAATGATCGACACTGTACTTGAGCCATATATTCCCATGGCTTATTTTGAACTTTAACCTTTATTCTAAAGAATGACTTTGCTAAAATATTTTAAAATGCAAAGCAGATGAAAAATGTTATTCCATTTACGTGCTCTGCACATGTAAATAATTTGAAGGCATTATTGAAGATAATCCTGAGTGGGTTTTCTTTGCTTTTACATTTTTTTCATCCAAATGAAAGTTAAAAACAACACAGCCATCCACTGACAAACTCATTTCTTTGCTCAATATACCCAGAGGTTGTCTAAATTTGCCATTTTTACAAAATCCTTTTTAGTTACAAAAGTTATTTATACTTTAATAGAAGTAACTGAAACAATACAAAAATATTAAAAACTGAGATTCTGCCTCCAAAATTCATTCCTCAATGGTAACAACTGGTAATATTTTCAGGGCTACCTCTCTAGAATTTTTCAAGCCTATTAAAATGAATATATGTATAAATATTCCTTTTACAAAAATGCAATACATTATGTTATACTTGGTAATTTGCTTTTTTTCTCTTAAAAAATATTATAAACAACTTTCTATAATACTATTCATTCTTTTTCATTATTGTATAATACTACATTGATTAAATACCTCAGAATTTATTTGTTTATTCTGTTTTTTTAATTTTAAATTATTTTCACTATTTTGACTATGCATTTTACATTAAAGATTTGTGTTATGCTGGAAAATAAATGAATTTTCAATTTGTGAGAAAGTGTTCTATTGAGCCTATTTTGAACTTTCTAGGCACTGTCCAGAGAAAAGGAAATTCCCACTTACCACTGGGGTTGACTACACTGTCTTGCTGAACAAACACCTTGTTTTCTTGTTTAACTTCTGCCTCTTTCTCCCCTAAATTCCTGTGGCAGAAGATGGAGACCCACTCAACAACCATTTCCTGCCCTTGTCACCTTGCTTACGTGCCCTATTGAGGCCAGCAGAATTGAATAGTCCTTTCCCAGTCAACCATGCAGCTAGGGGGTTCATGGACACAGCAGCCATTTTGTGACTATGAGGCAAAGACTGCAAGAACCAGAGATGTTGATGCAGACATCTCTGATACTAGCAGCCACTTAGTTCTGGATTTCTCAAATGTATGAAAAATAGAAAAATAAGCAGACCCCTATTCGTTTAAACCAATGTAAATCAAGCTTTCTGTTACCTGTGACCAAATACTTTACTAACTGTTCCAGGCTGCAGTTTTAACAAAATGAAAATGGAAACTTCTTTTGCTATGCAAATAGTTTGAAGTTCTCCTTCTGCAGAAGGAGAGACCTGGCTAGAATTCCTCCGTGATGGTATGAAGTACCAATTCTGTAAAGCTGCTTTTGCCTGGGAAGATTTCACACAAATCACAAAGCAGCTCGAAGGGTGTAATACCCAATATTTGACAGGTAGCATGAAATGGAATGCATGGTGAAGATACTTGCTCCAGTTAACAACACAGATAGTTACAGACAATGACAGGAGAAACATATAGCTCTATGGGAAAAAGCTTTTTGATGGTGGTTTTCAGTGTATCCAGATAAGATAAAATTATATTGTCTTCCAGGGACAGCTTGCAGTTTTTATCTTCACATGACGGTCCCTTCTGAGGTTTTGCAAGGTTGTTTGTTCACAGCAGCCTTCTAGGTCAGTATGTTGCAGTAACCATAAACTGGTGTCCATGAAGGTGCTTGGTCCATTTCCTTGGAAAAATCCAATTATCAACAGGAGAAGAAACACTAAAAGAAAGAAGAGTTGGACAAAGATGAGTGGAAATGGAACATTAAGTTTCAGAGTTGTTCATCAGTCTGCTGGGAGCCTCCTGGTTAGCAAGTGGGTATGAGGGAAGCCACAGTTAATCAGAAACCCTTTCTGCATCAGAAAATACCCCAACAGTATGTATTCTTCACTTTTTCAAAGCTACTATTGAGGTAATCAGCTCCTATAAACAACCGTATTCCTAGAAATGTTCTTCAGGGGTGTTGAGGGTACATGGCTCATCAGTCCAAAAAAATCATAAAAGGAGAGGGACAAGAGGGATCCACCAGAGGGGAGTGGAGGTGGAGGAACTGGGTCCCTCTAACCCATAAACTGTTGAATGATGGAGACGGGTGAAAGTGAGAAACCCACCAGCCCTTTGTGGCTGACAGCTAGGAGGAGGAACTTGTGCAGTATAATGGATATAACCCGCTCACATCAAGCTTTTTGAATGTTCCTACCATCCCAGACTCCAACTCCCTCCCCCATAGCCTGGGATGCTGCAAAGTCAAGGCTTGTGTTGCTGAGGAAAAGCACCTAAGCCACCACTGGCATCTACTAAGATGCTCAGGGCTTCGTCTTCCAGGTACCTCATCTAGTCCTCACCCGGCTTTGTGAGCATCGCTGGGACAGAGAAAGCCTTAAGCCCATAACTGATACTTCTGTATTAGTCTTCCCATAGCATGCTCCAGCCCAGAGAAACTCCTTTCACAGCCCTGGAAAAGTTGGGAAGAAGGAAGATAAACTTGGGAGAAAGTCAAATCTGAGGTCAAACCATGGCTGCTCCACGTGTCCCAAAACTGTGACCTTGAGGACGTTGTTTGACCTTGGTTTTGTCATCCACAAGATGAAGGATTGCGTTTCCACTTCAGGGGTTGTTGAGAGAATTCAGTAAGCTAATGTAGATAGTGTACTGACTGAGGAGCCTGGCGTAGAGAACCAGATGTACTTGTTTTATTGTTACTATCATCATCATTATCATCCCATCATTTATTATTGTTTCCAGTGCCAAAACGCCCTATTCCAAGCACTTTTTCCTCTCACCTTCTCTTACTCCTTCATTGTATATTCACTCACTTGATAAAATTGATGAGCCACTATGATGTTTGGCACCCTAAGGGATACAGAGATGATGGGGGTGTGGTCCTGCCCACAGAGGGTTTGCAGGCCTTCTGGGGAGTAAGATACTTGCTCATCTTCCAGCATCCAGCCCCATCCTCTCTCAGTCCCCACTCTCCACAGTGAACCCTGTGGCCCTTCTGAAATGCAAATTTGTCCTGCCCCTCCACTGCTGAAAACCCAGTCCTTTTGTAAAACAGATTTCTCTGTAAGGGTCAGATAGTAAATATCTTTGACTTTGGGGACCAGGCCTCAGTTGTCACTATTCAGCTCTACCACTGTTGTATAAAAGCAGTAAAAGACCACACGTAAATGAGTAGATGTGGCTGGTTACGGCCCAGAGACTGTAGCTTTCAGATCCCTACTAGACCACACCCTACACATCCCTTCCTGCCTCTTGAATGGCATCTCTACCTTCTTCTCACCTTGCAGTGTCTGCCCCAGTCATGCCAATTGCACAGCCCAGATGTGCCTCACTTGCTCTCTTAAGGGTCTTTGACTTGCTGCTTTCTCTCCCTAGAACATTCTGCTTCTCATTCTTACCTGATCTCATTCTTACCTATCTCATTCTTAGCTATCCATTCCTGCAGACAGCCATTCCTCAGGTCCCCTCCACTGCTCTGCAAGTAGGTACCATATTTTCCTCTAACATGCTCCAGTTACTCTTACCACAGTAAAACACTGTCACCATGCCTGTTCATTTACTTGTCCATATCCCCAAAAAGACAACAAGTTCCCTGGAGGTAAAGGAAGGATGTATCTTTACTTACTAAGTCAACAATATTTCAAGAGCACCTACTCCATGCCAAGCGCTGTGCAAAGTGGCAGACATTCAGTGGCAGACAAAGACAAGCACATTACCTTTCCTCAGGGAAGTGGTCAAACATAAACAGTGACTAAATGATGCCAAACAAAGCGAGATTTAGTTTAAAACATCAGTTCATGTTAAAAAAAAAAAGAACAAGGAATAATGAGGCCAAAAGTGGGGTGGAGTGGAGCCAGGAGGCCTACTCTAGGCAGTGCAGTCAAAGAAGACTTCCTATTGACAGAGGAGCAAAGCTTCTTTAGAGAGACCGGGAGAGATGAGGTGTGGTAAATGAGAAGTTGAGAGGTGTGAAATAAGGTGTGCCAGGAGACACAGGTCCCTTTATTAATATAATCCTAGATCCTAGGGCTCATTGCCATGCCTGGACAGCACTAGGCATTTGGTCACTGTTTGATAACTGCCTCAGCTCCATTCCCCAAAAGCAGATCCTAAGATTTTTGGCTCAAGAAGTTAACTTGAGAGGTGGTGCCAGGAGGCATAATGCCAGGAGGGGAAATGAGACAGGGAAAGGAGGAAAGCCAACCACAGTGTGCTAATGAGCAACTGTTGCTGGGGCAGCCAGGGCTCAATCCCGACTGGCATCCTCTGACAAGCTGTATTAAACATACTTCAAAATTTACCCCCAGAGGGACAAGGACACTTGGTTTCACCCACCAATTTCCATCCCACATTGGTTGGAAGCTGCCAGGGAATTAGTTCCCAGGGACTCTGTCATGCCGGTCACAGGCTGGGTGCAGTCTTGCTGCTTGAGGAAGTCCTCAGCAGAGAGACTGAGGTGTTTAGGAGGAGGCCTGTGGTGTGTGTGAAGACTGTCCCCCTGAAGCTGCAGGGTGTCCAGGGTGGGCTAAAGGAATACAGGAGGGGCATCAGCAGCCTCTGCTACAATAATTAAGTGAATAAGTGATTGAGTAGATAAATGAATGAAAGGATGAACCGTCGTACCTGATGCAAGAGGAGTGAATCAATGAAACAAGCCCCAGATTCTCATGCTGGGGGGACATCAGGAAAAGTCCCTTGGTGGCAGGAGCATGCTGGAGCACAGCTGATTGTGCAGCTCTTCCAGTCAAGGTTCAGAGGTATCATGTTGGCAGCTTGGAATTGGCCGTGGTGACAGTATTTTACACCGTGGAAATTGGCAAATGCTATAAATCCAGGCTTTATCCCGTGGAAATGTGATTGTCAGCACACACGGCATGGTGGTAATATGAGTACCTACACTTGATGCCAATCTTCCAATCCCTTTCCTGCCTGAGGTTGTGTATCAGGCTTTGGAAGATGTCCCCTCCTGGCTTCACTGCAGACCACAGATCCCTGTGAGAGCCATTAATCAGCCTGATTTCCTGTCCTCCTCCAACCTATTGCTTTAAACCTTGCCTTGCAAATTAACCAGAAGGATTAATAGCAGCTTTCATTGATATTCCTTGTGTGGTTCAATTAGCCAAGGAGGGACTGCTTGCCCTTTTTCCAGGGAAAAACCTTCAGTATCATTAACTGTGCAAAGATATTCCTTCTATATGGGATTTTGGTCTATGGATGCTTATTAAGCCAGAAAATTCAAGGCAATGTTTCTCTTCTCTTTCACTTGAATTATTTCTAAGCAGGCAAGGGAAATCTCTGCTGGTTAATTTTGTCCAGTTAGAGTTATTTTTTGTTGTTAGGAAAAGAGCCATAGATCATCCAAGACAGTAGTGAGATGAAAGTTCATTTCAGGATATTTATTTCATTCTCCTTAACTCAAGGGAAGTGAATGACTGGGCCAGTGGCAATGATATTATCATAGAACGTGATGGAGGTTGAGGTGTCTGCTTTGTTTGAGGAGAATTGGGAGCTTGAGGGGAAAGATAGCCACACAGAGGTTTCATAATATCATCTGATTGGGTACCTGGGCTTTTGCTCCTGGGTGGTGACCTCAGTATCTAGAAAGGGGAGTGGGCAAGTTGCTTTACCAGAAAGGAAGCAGTGTGGGCTGAGGATGAACACACAGAGCCCAGAGTTCAGAGTTTAGAGAAAATAACACACATATGCATGCACACGCCATGTCTTTGCATCTCTCATCACTGCTGGAGTCATTACCGAGCCAGCCTCACAGGGAGGTGTCTGTTTCTCTCTCTCTCTCTCTCATCTCTTTCTGTACCCCACATACCTGCTCTCCTCTGGCTCTTTCCCTCCTTAGGCTTCCAGAACTCCTCCCCAGATGAAGTTCTCGATCATCCTGGCTGCAGAACACAGCTTTTCCCAGCTCTTCCACCTCCTGGGAGGAGAGAGGATACTGGCTATGTTAGCAATCAGCTTTAGTCTTGCAGAGCCAAGGATCTGCAAGACACACAAACCTTTCACTTGTTAATATTAATGGCCTATATTGGAGCAACAATTACTAAACTAAGGAAGTTTCTGTCTCTTTACATCTTCCAAGGTCCTCCTCCTAAAAATCTTCTACTGTGTCAATAGGGAAAAGAGGAAGGAAAGAAAGAAAGGAGAGATAGATGGAGGATTGAGGAGAAAGAGAGAGAGAGAGAAGCAGGGAGGAAGGAAGGGAGAGGAAAGAAAGGATAAAGCATCCATCTTGCTTGGCAGGTGAGCTCGAAGTTATGTGTTTGTGAGACACTCGGGAGAAACAGAGAACCTCAGGCCACTAAAGCACTGTGGTGTGTTTCTGGGCAAAGACTGGATTGTTTAACGAATAACTCCTACCCATGGGGCCAGAAATTGTTCTTCCTGTTATCCTAGAGTTAATTAGAAGGATGCTGACTCAGGCAGTCTAGAGACCAGGATTCTAGTTCAACTCTGCTTGAGCTGAGTTAGGGCCAGTGAATTTTTCCTCTCAGGATCTCATTCTTCAAGAGCGAAGTAGTAATAGTAATAGTACGAGTGGAAGAAGGAGACACTGTAACATGTACTGAGGGCTCTGAGCCTAATGCTTGACATGTGTTCATTCAGCTAATGTACACAAAATCGTGCGGTAAACAGTGTCATTCTCAGCCTCGTTCGCCATCCAGCTGCCACATGGACCTTCCGTTGGCTCCTTGAACTGGTCAAACTTTGCCTCCCTTGCTGCTTTCACTTAAGCTGTTCCCTCTGCCCAGAGCGCTTCCCTCCCCCACACCCTCACTCTCCCTTGTTGCACGGCTTCCTCTCAGTCTTAGCTTAAATGTGACATCCTCAGACATAGAAGAGCTTCCCCTCAAAACTTAACACAATTTGTAATCATTTCATTTGTATGTTCTCTTGGTTCTGTCTCCCCCATCCAGCATTAAGCTCCACAGGGGGCATGACCCTTCCTTTTTGTTGTCTTTTCTCAGACTTTTTTGCCTTTCTGTTCCCCACCAGCTGGCCCCTAGGAAAGGCACCATTAAACATCTGCTAAATGAACCAGTGCATTAGCCCTGATTTAGATGATGGAAGAACTGAGGTTTGGAGACATTAAGTAACTTGCTCAGTGTCAGACAGCTGGGAATTGGACTCAAGCTCAGATCTGCCTGACTCCAGAAATGCCCTGCCCTACCATGTAAGGGTGAGGTGGCCAGGCAGACTTCTGGGAGGGGAACTGGTAAGAGGATCTCCAAAGTTCCCCTCCCACACTGCATTTCTCTGCAACACCACGAGAATTTTGCACCCCCCACGACCACCCAGTGCTTCCAGTTCTCCCTCCCCCCTCTGTCTCCATGTATTCTAATTGCAAAGCCAGGCCCTTGGCTGATAAACTCCAAAGGAGTTGATTTCACTCTCCCAAATATGGAAATAGCCATCCCTGTAATAGTTATTCACTCAGCAGGATCCGACTCCTCAGTATTATACAGACATTATCTGTTTAATCCTCACCAAACGCTTGTGAATTTGATATGGGTCACACAGTATGATTTCTCTTTAATCAGTGAGGACTGTGGGGAAGGGAGAAAGTTAACCAGAAAGCCCATCAGTTTCATATTTAACTCATGTACAATATTACAATATCTTATATTTTCACAGCTCAATAGAAGTTAAAAGAAAAAATAACAGTGTGTGTGATTTCAAGTCGGACACCTTCCTTCTATGCATTTTGAACTAGTTAAATACATAATTATCATTCCATCTTAAGTCCATTCATGGTAGTATTAATAATACCTTACTGTATATAAAGCACTTTAATGTAAGATAAAGAGCCAAGGGTAGTTTTCTTTGTAGCCATTAAGCACTGAAATGAACAGGATTTGTCTTTATGCCCTTCAACTCTAATAAATTACTGCATTTTAATGTTTCAAGGAATTTTTTAAAATACAGCTATTTGAAACTATTATGCTATTTTGCCACATCTTTAATATGGCAATATTAAGTTTCACACACACCATTGTCAAGAAGAAATATGATCACACATGTTGAGTGCTGGGCACAATACCTGGCCCATAGTAGGCACTTAATATTGACGACAATGGGCAATTCCACCTAACCTTTACACAGGCAAGTATACTGATTATCCACTTAGGATTCTTGCCCCAAAGAAGTGAATGTGTTGAAATACCACACAAATCTCCACATGATTTCAGATAGGGCTACGCATAAATGCCTACTCCTTCTCACTCAATTTTCTCAGTGACTTAGGGAGACACAGAGGATATCCCTGGGAGGAAGCTTGAGCAGGGAAAGGGCTGTCTGCACAGCCACACACAGGGCTCCCTTGCTCCATTCTTTCTGCTGGAAGAAGTCATACCAAAGGCACTATCATAATATGGCACCAAGTGCTGAGACATTTAATTATATATTGAAGCCTAGATTTAAGCATTGAACAATGAAAATCACTTCCTCCTTATTGGTAGGAACCATTACTAAAAGCTGACAGCATTTTCTTATGAGAAGTGAGCAAGTCCATGCCACAGGGATAAAGATCAAGTTCCCTTCAGCCCTGGTGTCTATGTGCATCATCCCCAGATTTCAGAGTGGGTTGGAGTAGATTCTGAATGCCTCCTCAAGTCCGTCCATTGGTGAGATGTACCTGGAAGAAAAGCAAACAAAGAAAAATGATTAGTTTTTCTGGAGTGCTTGGCTTTTGGCTCACTGGGGCTGATGGTCATATAGATTTAACTAGAGAGTAATTCTAAATTTTCCAGTTTATGCCTTACTAAGGAGCTCATCCACATCTATTTACAGTAATATAATCCATTAATGTTTATTGAGTGCTTATTCCATTCCAGGGTCTGTTCTAAATGCTTGACACACACTAACACATATAGGCCCATTTTGCTCTTACTACGTCTACTGTATCTTTTGGTCAAGTTGTTTTCATTTTTAAAATACTGGTTTTAAAAACTGATAAAATAAAACTGCCATGTACACAAAAATGGTCCCCATAATACTGCTTTCCTTGTGAAGGTTTTATCATTAACTAGTCTCTTATTAAGTTAAATGATCAACTAAGACAAACTTCTGAGGGCCTTCTTCCACCCCTGATTAAGACTGAGGTGGCAGGTGCTATGAATAATATTCATTTTGTAATGACCCAGAGGAGTTCTTGGCTATCTTACTGAGAAGGAAACCAAGGCCTGGGAAAATTAAGTATCCTCCCCCAGGCCCCTCATCGCCCTTCACAATAGCTCCTCTTGCTATGCAAAGTGAGGTAGTGTCCCTAATAGGGACCCCAAGCTACCACATGAAGCTGAATTCCAAAATTAAATGGGAACAGTATAACAGAGTTAGTGTTAAGTATACTTGACTGACTTTCATTGGAAATGAGCAGAAAATTATTTCATATTTAGCAAAACTGAGTAGACAAAGTTTGCCACTTGCTTACTTCCCATCTTGAGCCATCCCCACCACTTCTAGTTGTATCTTCTTTCTTGAAGAGTTCTCTGAGTTCCTGCTTCTATTTGTCAGTACCTGATTCCCACAGATGCATGTTCTATAGCAGAATAGACTATAACATTAACAAACAGATGAACCTATTAATGGTTGACTTAGAAAGAGCAACTAACAGAGATGTAACCAGAAAGAGGGTTTGAGGCTGACATATACTGAGATGTTGTGCTCTGAAAAAGCACCTCTTAGATATTCACCTACTCTTTCTCAATCCTTTAGCTCTATAATCCTTTCACTGTGCCTTTTTAAAAATCTGTAGTATTCCAGAAGACAAAGCATGTTTATTGCAGAAATAGATACACAAAAAGAAGAAACCAGAGACACCCCAAATTCTTACCACCTATCATGAATCCTTCGGTGTGTAATGTGGCAGAGCCTTTGATGTGAGATCGCCTCTCTACCTTCTGAGGCCTGACAGCTCTCTACGTACTCAGACACAGATATTTTGTCCTTGGGTTTAATTTTTCTCTGAGGAAAATGACTCCAGCTTGCCGGCGGTTCTCATTCACCAAATCCCTGGCCTCCACCTTCCTGCCTGAACCAAACATGACGCCACACTTCAGAGAAACCATTGCCTCTCTCAGTCAGACACTAAGCTCCTATTGATATACCTCATTAGATCAACACCGTGCTAATAGCTGCCTTCTCTTTTGTTTCTTTGTTCTCCACAGCTTTTTGCAATCTTTGCATTTGCAACATGCGGTGGCTATTCCGGGGGCCTGCGGCTGAGTGTGGACTGCGTCAACAAGACCGAAAGTAACCTCAGCATTGACATAGCATTTGCCTACCCATTCAGGTAGGGAATGGTGGCCCCTGCCCATTTGCCTCACAGAGAGGGCCCTTCCTTATTTCCTTGGCTTCTCAGAAAATAATGGTCTCCCATGGACTTCTGGGTAAACAGAAAGGATTCTGCCTGAGCCCACAAACTACCTCAAGAAGTAATATGCCCAACTGTGCCCAAGCCTGTGAGGATTTGTGAGTTGTACCTTCATACCAGAACTGACTCTCCTCCCCCAAAAATGCTACAAATTGTCCCTTATTGGATGCTATCAATAGAGAGACCTCAGATATACAATTCCTTCCTCCTCACCCATATTTCTAATCTTAGGATTTTTCAAATTTTCTCTAGAATTAGTGTCAAAACTCTAATTTCATATTGACTGTGCAGTCTCAACTGATAATATATGTAATAATATTAATATCTAAATTGTTTCCATGTGTCAGACACTATACTTAGCTGTTTACTCATGTAACCTCATTTAGTTATCACAGTAACCCTTTGAGGGGAGTATAATTACCATCACCATTTACAAATGAGGAAACTAAGGCACAGATATTTTTGCCCACATTCCCTCAGCCAGTAAGTGGCAGTCATGGTTTGAGCCCGCCTGGATTGAGCCCAGAGCTCATATCTCTATTGCTATAATTAATGCTTGAGATAATTCTTTCAATCTCTTTTTGAAGTCAAAGATAATACCTTATCTTTGTGTCCAGTCTGTAAAATGATGCCTAGTAACTACCAGGGCTTATCCCAAATTGTACATCTTGTAATTCTGACCCATATGCCCAAAGTGGTTTAATTGAATTCAAGTTTAAAATAATTTATTACTATAAACTTTCAAACACTTGGTACCAAATAACTGGTGTGATTTTTGAAAACAACTTTCAGTGCAATGTTTAGCATCTTAATATCCTGTCTTGTTCACTTCAATTTAACAAACATCTACTGAGTAATTCCCTTGTGCCAGACATGGTTCTGGTTCTGGAATTACAGAGAAAAGTAAAAATTAACCCCTAAAAAATTTCCTTAAAGAGGCAATTACAGTGTTTCCCAAAATCTTTCCCATGGAGCCCTAGATATTTAATGTTTCAAAAAAAAAAAAAAGACTGAAAGAAGAAAAGAAAGAAGGAGAGTGCATTAAATGTATGTGATCAAATACGTTTAAGAAATGCTTCTTAGCACTTTGCCCTTCTAATGCACATTTTGAATCAGCAAGAGAAACACAATGTTTCCCAAGTATGTTTGACCTCAGAAACCCTTTCTCACTAAGCATCTCAGAAGATTTGTGTATCATGGAATACATCCTTATTATATGGATCTAGTGAATTTTTCCTAGTCCAAAATAAAGTACCTCAGTTCGTAGGTGATGAATCACACAGAAGTGGCATATATGCCAATGTACTGAATAGTTTTTAGGAGTAGAACTGATAAAAGTTGCAAACACCTCTGCTCAAATAAATACTCTCCTAACTAACAAGAGTGCAAAGCTCAGAAATGTTAAGTACAGAATCCCTGGTAATTTGATACTGGTAGAAATGGAGCCAGGGTGCTTGATGCTTCTCAAAGTTCCAGATG
This sequence comes from Manis javanica, assembly GCF_040802235.1. Classification (NCBI taxonomy): domain Eukaryota; kingdom Metazoa; phylum Chordata; class Mammalia; order Pholidota; family Manidae; genus Manis; species Manis javanica. The sequence continues at coordinate 11,605,757 of NC_133158.1, forward strand.
AACTCCTTGGCTATAATAGAGAATGGCCAAGTCCATGCATGTTCACTGATCATCATGCAGAATCTAAGATAGGAGACAAGGATTGCTAATGGTTGGTCAATAAGGATGGGATGCTTAGTGACATTATTCATGAAATTGTAAGGTCTGCATTACCATCTGTAATAATTTCCCTCCCAGAGATGTGGTAGGAACAGATGATTTCAAGGTCAAGTCACTTAACACTGAGCAGAGGTGTCTCTGTCTGTCAAACTGGGAGAGAGTAACCAAGAGACCTGTCTAGAAAAGAAACCTGTGCCTAGGTTAGGGTGGGGGTGGAAAGCAGGGTAAAATTTAATTTCATGCTATCGTTGGCTACGTGTACAATTTGAAAAGACCCTTCAAGCAAACAGTTTGCAGCATTGGGCTTCTTCATTTTCTTCCCAAGACATATTAGTGGCCAAATTAAAGGCAGCTGAAGAAATTGCATAAAAATGTTTATTGCCATCTTTTAGTGGCTCACTCACTGGAAAGATTTTAACTTGGATTCTGAAACAAAGATGATCAACCACTGTTTCTTCAGTAGCAGAACTTTTCTTCCAAACATTACCTTTCCTAGAAGCTCTGTATATAAAACAGATATGAACCACTGAGAAAATTGGAGCAGGGGATGAAAGGGGCTTGAAGCATCCAGATGGTCTCCCTTGTTCTTCTCCCTGCCACACACATTGCCAACCCCCTGCTACACATCACCTATAATATCTCCTCCAAACCCTAGATCCTAGAGCAATTTAAAAACTGCTAGAAAGAAAGAAGGAAATATTCTAAAGGAAGCAAGAATGCTTTTGCCACTCTGCCTAACGCATCTGTACATTTACTGTCTGCTGTGCAGGAACCGAGATTAGCCTAGTTATCCCACAGAAAGCCTTGCACTTTCCTCCCATTAATGTCCATCGAGGAGATAAACATACCATTCCAAAAGGGCTCAGTTTTTCTACAGTTAGTTTCAGTCACACATTTGGATACTTTAAAATGTTGTGTCATTATCTTCTTGGGGAAGATTTCAATAGTAAATGACCACATCTAGAATTTATACACATTCTGTAGTCGTTTGTTTCAGAAGTTGAGTTAGCAAGATACTAGTGTTGTAAATCATTAAAAAGTTGTTTTCTCTTAAAACTTCACAAGCCAATGCCAGTGATTTGATCATAATCTTTGGAATAAAATAAGAGCATTCAGCAGCTTCTAACTACTCAGTTTATTGCAAACACAAGGAAGGCAAGAAACTGTAATGCCAAGTCATTTGAGCAAAAACAACTCATCTGTAAATGACAGATTGAAGCAAGCTACTTAACTTTCTTATCAGATTATTTGTGGGATAATGTCAATTTAGAAACTGCTAGATAATTTACAAAATACTAATGTGCTTCTTCTGATAAAGAAGCCAGAGTACATAACTTCTTTATACTACCACATGTTTGTATTTTTGATTCATATCAGAAGGAATTTACATTCAGCAATATATTATTTCAATGTAGGAATGAAACGTTTGTCACCTCACCTTCCTTTTGATTTGTGATTAAAATGAGTAAGTAATATTTAGCTGCTTTCTCATCTACTATAACATGCTAATTTGGGAAAAACTTACTTGATAATTGGGGGAGGAGTTCAGGATTCAATATTTTTAGCACTTTCTTTAGACACAGAACAGAGAAGTCTCAGGGCACTAGGGTGATTCTTCCTAGTGGAGTGGGACAATGGCACTCTGAGTCTGAGTCATGTGACCCTTGAAACAATTTCATGAGGGGTCTTCTGCGTTGAGGGCTGTTCGGCTGGGCACTAGCTGTGTAAGCACTGTTCTCCTCTTTATGATGACTTCAGCCACTCACCCTGTTTTCCTGCTCGTGTTTGAAACATGGGGATAGGTAGAGGTTGATGCCAGGAAAGCTGTGGAGTTTGGATTATCAGTTATCTAGTAATGCTAGCTCTGTAGGGGGGGAAAGCATTTTTTTCCCTAAAATCCATACCCTAGAGCAGTGGTGAGCAACATTTTTTTTTTAACTGTAAGGGCCAATTTGGGAAATATGAAAATGTTAAAGGCTGCAGTTTTTCATATGGTTTGTTCTGGAAATGCTGCATTTGCAATTATATTTAAGTATTTGTTTATTGTTTCTCAGTATCAAAGGGTTTCACTCTTCTTGGCTAAAATATCAGAAGCTTTACAACTACAGTATCTCATTTTAATGTTGTGTGTTAAAATTAAGTTTGTGCATGATGAGACTTGGTGGTTCTATGGGGCAGAGAGTTGTGGCAATTTGAAGGTGGTATAGCCAAAGGGTTAGTGGTGGGTCTCCAGCCAAACCTCTGGCTTCACATCCAAGCTCTGCACCTAGCAAATGAGTGCCTTACAACTTCCCTGGGCCTGGGGTTCCTCACTGTAAGAAGGGAATAGTAGTACTTTCCTCCTAGTATAGCTGTGACCATTCACTTAGGTCATACAAGGTGTTCGGTATAACTCAGAGTCAGGTACACATCAAATGCTCATGGACTTGTATCATCCTTGTTGATATTATTAATAGTGTTATTAATAGAAACTAGCACAAGGAACTGGCCCCAGAGTACAACTGTAGACCAAGGACAAGGACAGCCATATTTGGAGATGTCTGCCATGAAGTTAGGACCTATCGTTTGTAGGAAATGTCTGCAGACATCACAGAAAATGTAGTACAGTGACTGCTGGCATGAAATGGGTTAAATGAAAAAATGAGTAGATAACAAATTACTTTACCCTGACCCCACCAGTTCCTTCCCAACCTGTATAACTGCTAGATTAGAGCACTTATGTTGCTCCTCAGTGTTGCAACAGTTCCCCATAATGTGAGTGGTGGGAGGGAGTTAGACAGATGTTGTAGTTTGGGTTCCTCCTGACATAAGAATTTGTCATTTTCTTGGCAGGCGATCCCTGGAAGCACCCATAAGGCAAGAGGAAATGAGACAGGGAAGGGAAGAAAACCAGTAAAGATTGCATTAATGGGCAAGGCACCACCAAGGGAAACTGGGGCAACTGATACTTTTAGGAAATCATTGATAACATGCTTTAAAATAATTCTATCAGGCAAATGATTGAAGCTGAAGCAATTTCTGACTCTTGGCCATTGGTCAAAAACTGCTACTGCAGGTGTTAACTCCATGCCACTGCACGCAGGTGAAGCAAGCACTTACAGACCAAGAAAGCCTTCAGGCAGAGCTCTTGAATGCTTGCACTAGAAAGCCATCTTTGCATACAGAAATGGTGAATACCAGAGAGAGGTGGGTGGGCAATCAATGGTCTCTACTACAATAGGGAGGCTCTTTAATCATTTTTCATAGATCTGTGAATGACTCCATTTGCATCATTTATTCATTCTCTTAATAAATACTTATTGAGCATCTACAGTGTACAAAGCCCTGAACTATACAGGTACTTGGTATGTATTGGTTGGTAAAGCCCTTCCCTTGTAAGATTTACAATCATGTGGAGTAGGAGGAAGACAGTAAAGAAGTAGACAAAGATCACACACTTGGTAATTTCTAAGAACATGAACACGGTACAGAGATGCAAGATAAGTGGGGGTGGGGTGGAGAGACACCTACTTACATAGAATGATCCAGAAGGGCTTCCTTGCGGACATGACATTTAAGCCAGTCAAAAGAGAAGAGGAGTGAATGTTCTAAGCAAAGGCAACAGCATGGGCAATGCTGAGAGGAAATTAAGAAAAAAGAGGGGATAGCAGGAGAAGCTGTGCTGTTTTAGATTAGCTGATGGAGGAAAATCTCCCTGGTGAAGTGACATGGAGTGCAGACCTGCAAGAATTAAGAAGGAGGGCGGGAAGGAGAGCTAGTGAGCGAGCATGCATGCACACTTCAAAGACCTGACAAGTAGATCCCAGGGAGAGGGAACAGCAAGTGCAGAGGCCTGATGTCCGAGCTCAGGGAAAGTCTGAGAACCAGCAAGGAAACCAGCAATGCTGGGTTGGCATGAGGAAAAAGGAGGGAGGCAGGAGATGAATTTGAGGAAGCAGGCAGAAGCTGGATCATGTAGGATAATGTGAGGAATTTGGATTTTGTAGGAAGTGAGACGGGAAGTCATTGACAGTTTTGAGCAGCAGAGACATGTAATTTATTTTTAGAAGATCTTGCCTGTGGCTATGAAAATAGTCTTAATGGGGCAGTGATACAGTCACGGAGCTCCGCTAGAAGACAGCTGCAGCCATCCAGGGAAGAGCCTGTGGTGGCTGCGACGAAGGCAGAGGCAGTGGAGAGGGCCATGCATGCTTCGCAGCCTTTCTTGTCTGCATGATCACCCACACCTCACCTGAAATGGAAATTTACATCTACATCCCAGCCTTATTTGTCATCTTTTCCCGGCTTTTTCCATCACTCTTGCCACTGCTGTTGAGTAACATTTGGTCTGTATGGGGACCAACTTCAGTATTTTAAGTTTCTCACTCCTGACATTGGCTTGTGGGCACACCTTGGGGCCACTACTCATTCAACACTGCATGAGGGCATCAGCCAGGATGGTCAAAACACAAGTAGGCAACCAGCTGGCTTTAGCTTTAATGGAAACTTGTGTGATTCTGTTGAGACATGTTTGTGCCTGCATTTCTGAAACCAGTAAGAAATTTATGAAGTGAATAATAATTCTACTTTATGGAATATGGCTTTAAACAAGTCATTGCCTTTGTCAGTCAGGAAAATAGAGCTCATGCCAGGTGGTTCAATTTTTAAAAAATTAATGTAGGGAACTAGGTAGACAGGGCTTGGGTGATTGGAAAGGGAACCAAAGGGCAATGCAGAGGTCAGGACCTATGGGAAGCCACCTAAGGCTAGAGCAGGGGATGGCCAAGTACGGCCCCCAGACCAATGCAGCCAGCCACTGCCTGTTTTTATATGGTTCATGAGCTAAGAATGGCTTTTGTATTTTTAAATGACTGTATCATAAATGTTATATAAGTACCTACACAATAGCCTCAGTTTTTCCTGTTGACCCATAAAGTCTGAAGTATTTATTATCCATCCCTTAAAAAAAAGAGTTTACTGACCTTTGGGCAGGAGACATAAGGGGAAGATGTGGTCTTATTGTGCCACACAGGGTGGTGCCCGTGTGGCAGAAGCTGGGAATATGGAGAAAGGAGGTGTCTTGGAAGAGCATGAACCAAGAAAGAGATGGAGCCCCTGCCTGACATGCTGCTCAAAGCAGCAAGAGAGAGACAGAGAGATGGGGAGAGAGGGAGAGAAAGAGAGAGAGGGAGAGAGATAACTTGGCTGCTTCCTTGCTCCTGCCTCCAGTCTCCCACCAGAGCTTCCCATTGGCTGAACCTAATGAGGCTAGTTGGTAAGGAAATCAGGCCCCTGAGATGCAATACAGAACAGGGGAAGAGTTGGACATGGAATTGAGAACAGGTGATGACCAACACAGAGTTGGTCTAAGCCTGAGTTTCCTCATGTATAAAATGAGGAAAATGAAGCTTTCTTAAGAGAGCAGTAGACTTCTAATTCTATGAAAATGGAAATAATTGATTTCCTTTTCAGGGGAACAGTTGTAGTCGAACTTGGCTAGACACTGCTACTTCAGAGAGAGCAGAAGGAAGTGTAAAACTCAACAAAATTACTTTCTACAAGTCTCTTTCTTTCAGCCTCATAGGGCTTGCACTGATGTTTGCCCTATTTAGGTAAAATCTGAACAGGCTTTTAAAGACCAGGATTGGGCTACCTATTGAAAATGATTGTAGGTTATGTAATCAAGGCTGTTGTTTCTGTTGAACTCCCATAGGGAGGTGACAAGTGGCAGAGATTAAATCGGTGTATGCTGAATGAGCCTTTTATGTAGTTTTCGGTCTCACTGTGTATAATTTTACAGAGTAGGCATGGAGGAGTGTGGTGGGCAGAACTTCATTACCTGGGAGAAGCTCTGTGCCCCAGAAGAATGCAAACATTGCTTTTCTCAGTTATAAAAATAAGTTCCAGTTCTTCATTTCATCTGTTTTCTTTCCAAGATTTGGAGACAGACTAACTTTAAATTACCTAAAAAAGGACAAAGGAATTCAGCTATAGGAAACAGGCTGGGAATGTCAGAAGGAAACATCCCACTCAATGTCCTGTCCCTTGAAAATGTTAGGTGCCTGCTGCATGCTCCCATTGACCTCCATCTCTGCTTCCTTCTCTTGTGAACCAGAGAAATGTTAGAACATTCCTTGCATCCTCCAGAGCTATCAAACAGGGAGCCAGAAGTCACATAGTATACTTTATGAGGTCAGACTGGTGTCAATTGAGTGGTAGAGACCTGTGACCCCTCTCCCTTCCCAACCCCACCTATCCCTGAGAGGATGACATTTTGTGGGCCAAGAGATGAATGAGTCATCAGACAAATTGAATTCTCTGGAAACCATGAGGTCAAACAAAAAGGAGGCAAGTGCTCAAGCTGCCTGCTTGCCAGATGCTGACAGTCAGAGCTGAAAAGTAAAAGCCTCAGGGCCTGGGCTTCAAGAAGTGACAGCGGTAAAGCTGGGATGCACAGTCTGAATCCCCCTTTGAAGATGCAGCTTTGGGAATTCAGAGGCCTGGACATGAGGCAGGACTTTAGTTTCATCTCAGTGTGAGGTTCAGGCATCTTGTAGAAAGCTTGTTAAAAATGGAGATTCCAGCATCCTACCCCAGACCCACCTAGTGAGCATTACTGCCAGTGGGATTTGGCAGTAATAATAAATGTCATAAATGCAAGGATTTGCATTTTCTAAGTCCTCTCGTGATTCATAGACACACAAAAATTGGAGAGGTGCTGATTAAGGAGAAACCAGTAGAGCCTCAATTCATAATTACCTTGATAGTTTGTGTTTGAACATCCATAGACTTTTTTTTTTTAATATTTGGGATTACAGTTTTAGTTTAACTTGCTTATTATACTTAACATGATAAAATAGAAAAAGAAACGTACTATAAATATGCAAATGAATGTTTGTATTTTGTGTTTTTCATAAATCCATTGTGGTATATATCACTGTTAGCATGAAGCACAATAAAAGACAAAAATGCAAATGGTAATTTAAGTTTGATACCAACAGATGAACTGTAACAATTTTACTAACCCCCCCCCCCCGCCCCATTGTGCTTTTGAGCATACCCTGCATCCCTGCCCCAAAAAAGGCTGAAGTGCTAGTTGTCTCCCTCTTAGGCCAATTGGAAAAATAGAAAGTAGGGTGGATGTGTTAATTCTTTAGTGTGTGTGTGTGTGTGTGTGTTTGTGTGCATGTGTCCAAATCCAACTCTGCTCCCATGGGTGTCTCAGTGGAGCTGTTTGCTGCCCCCTGAAACTCTCTACCAACAATGGTGATAATCAGCATCATTATAATCAAAGAGAAGCCATTATTTATTGATAATTTTACTGTATAAGAGCAACTGTGCAAAGCGTACCACACGTATTATACCCTGACATCCTTTTGAGATAGCTACAACAGCCCTGCAAGAGAGCTACCCTGAGCTCCACTTGACAGATGAGAAAACTAAGGCTCACTGAAGTTGAATGCCTCGCCCAGGATAACACAGCGGAGAGGTGGCAAGGCTGGAATTTGAATATCTGGGTTCAGCTTATCTCAGAGACCACACTCTTTGCATCATGGCGCTGTAAAGAACAGCAGTGATGTCCCTGAGTTGACACCACCCCACAGTTGCAGAGACTCCTTTCCTCACTCCTAGATTTATAGCCTGCTTCCCACAGACAGGCAAGCTGGGCAGGCAAGAGGGATTTAGGGAAGTTTTCTCAAGGACACTGTGTTCCTTGAAACTATTGGCGTTTATTTTCCAGGTGAGCTCCTGAGGAATAAACTGTGAAGAAAAGACAGTTCCAGGCTGGTACTGTAATGACCATCTTTTTCCTTTTTGCAGCTGGTTAGAATTTGAAATAAAATGAGCTGTTCCTGCTAATGCAGTTTGTAGAACATTTTACCTTTTGTTTTGAAAGATTCTGTACCAAAGTAGCAGCTGCCACTTGGAGGCTGAGTGTTAGGGAGTCACATGAGAGACAGGGTTTTCTAAGAATACAGTCATTCCAAAGGGTTTAATGCTATGGCTGACTCTCATTTCCCTGGCAAAGGAGTAGATTGTGGAGGGAAGCAGGCATTGAGAAGTCGAGAGTTCCCAGATGCTAATCAGAGGACTTGAACATCTTTGATTACAATGAAAGATTTTTAGTTATGGTGCCCCTTAAGTCCAGCATGGACATATGAGAAATAAGGGGAAAGTTCAGAAAACCACTTGTTGAATTGGGACTTCTGAGATGCACTTGATTAGTTCTTGGAATCTTTAAAACTTAGCTGAGAATTATGTTCAATAACTTCACATTCATGTTTTACTTTAACCTATCTACCAGGAGTTTCATCTGCTATCCTTTCTTCCACCTTCTTACATCTCATCCTCTAAAACAGTTGTACTTTCTGTTGTTCATACATTTTTAAATATCTTTTGTTTCATTAGAAAAAGGAACACTTTTATTCTTTCCTGTTCTAAAAGTTCCCATTGTACAAAAGAGAATGAAGTAGAATACTGAATCTACTTCAATGTAACTTCTCAGAGATAATCACAGTCCAAATTTTGATAATATCATTTCAGACTTTTTCTTTGCATGCACTCATTTTTTATGCAAACTGGTTCTAGTTTGACTATTATTTTGCTAATTAATTTTATTTTTAGAAAGATTTTCAGTATCTTTCCATGTCAGCCCTTATAGATCTACTACATTTTTTGGCCTCATAATTAGACCATGATTTGCTGCATAACTATCTCATAATTATTAAGCCAATCACCTATTAATGGACATTTAGGTTGTTTCAGTTTTTCACTGTTACGTACAGTGCTATAATTAACATAATTTTATAACTTTATTTGCAAGGTAAGTTCGTGGGACAATTAAATATGAAAACCTTAAATGTTTATAGATTTTGCCAAATTCCTCTCCAGAAAGCAATTTATATGCCCAGCAGAGGATATGAAAGCGCCTCACAGGATATGGAGGATATGAAGGTTCTAACATTCTTCTCAATATGGAATACTATAAATGCATTTATTTTATTATCAGTGAAGGTAAGCACATTGTTATATAATTATTAGACATTTGTATGCCTGGCAAAAAGGTTTTGAAGAAGAGTATGCTGATGTTTATATCTGATTGCTGGCATATGTACCTTATCACATTTTCCCATTAGAGTTGCTTTATTAAATCAGCATTCTTGAGTACACTCCCATGAGATTTACTCATCAATGCAACAAACATTCAGTACGGTGCCAGGCATTATGCTTGGCAATGATGGCAATTTAAAAATGAAAAGAGAATAGATTCTCTTTTCAAGGAGCTTAGTCTTTAAAAGAATACCCAACATTGATGAAATTGAGACACAGAGAGGTTGTGTGCATCATCCAGGGCCTCGATTACACAGGAATTTACACTAATATCCCTGAAATCGTTATCCAATATTACCATCACACAGGTCACAATGTGGATAATTAGAATTAAGGCTGTATTAATCTTTACTAGTGATAGGGAGTTCTATAAAAATTACCTACATTGACAAATTTATATTTACTCAGTCTGATAGAACTTTTTAGGAGTTCATATATCAAATTAATTTACATCATGGAGCTCATCTTAATGAGCCCTCATGAAATGTTGGCATTGAAAGTGATCTGTTCAGTAGTGGTTGCAAAGATAACTGGTTTGCCAACCCCTGTCCCCTCACAGATAGCAAAATATCATGATAGACTTTGTCTTCAAGGTTAATTTTTAAGAAATTATTTCTATTTCTATTTATGTTTAGTTTATTGCTTACCTAAATGAGAAGGGGCTGGTTTCTCTGATCATTTCTCAAGTCACCCCAAGCAATTGTTAAGAAAGAGTAAATGCTATGGATGATAAACCATTAAATGTGATTTTTTTTTGTCAGTTTAAGCCATCATTTTAAACTGACATGAACTTTACCATTTCCAAAGTTTAAATTACTACTCTGATTCCCATGGTCTTTAGAGATGGAATGAAGTCCTTCTACAGAGTGGATGTTCTCTGAAGAATGATAAAGTTTATAGTTTCCTTTCTGCAAATAAAAAAGTAAAGCATAAATGTCCCATATTGGAACAAGCAGTGCTATGGAAGAAAATGAATGCAAATGCCTTCTGTTGTGCAAGACTAAATGAAACTGTAACGTGAATTACTTTCTAGCTCAGACTCATTGCTACTGCCCAAATGACTGTGTTTCTCCTGTTTTAAAAATCATTTCAATTTTCAACTAAATGCTGCTAGCCAAGTAAACAGTGTGTCTCCAGCACTTTTTATAATGCTTTCTGAAAGAGAAATATAGACAGTATGAAAGAAAAACAAAGCACACTCAGCTCTTCTTTCAGAGTCTCACTGCACATTCACAGGAGTCCTCAGAGACTTGTTGAACTTGTGAACTTGTCCATTCACTCATCTGATCAGTCAGTGCCTGCCCAGCATTTCACCAGATGGGCATAGGGTGCTTGCCCTCTGTTACAGGTCCAGCCCGTGCTCAGCCCATCTCAGGGGCCCCGCCCATCTTGGCTAATTGGTTGATAGATAGGCACCAGGTTATTAGTTGGTCAACAATCTATGAATGGTTGTTGGGAGAAAGAGGAACCCATTCATTCATTTAGCAATTTTTGGAAGCCTACTCTATGCAAGGATATGTTATTGGTGCTGGAGAGCCAGTGGACCACAAGACAGATTGGGTCTTTCTAATCCTGAAATTTAAGACTGTAGTAAGGGGAAAGGAAAGTGAAAGGAAACAAGGAAGCAAGCAAAAGACCAAGATCATACCAGGTAACAACAGATTCAGTCATAAAAAGTAAACACCGATATGATGGAGAATAACTGGAAAGGGGTAGGTGAGGAAGTCCCTCTTAAAAAGGGGGCAGTAGAGATGAGACCTGAGTGACAAGAAGGATGACCATGTGATGATCTGGAGAGATTACTGCAGATGAAACAGCAAATGTAAAGGCAAGAGGGGGCCCAGTGCAGTAAAGGGATAGATAGAAGAATAACACATCCAGGATAAGGACAGGTTCAGTGAGGGAGGCAGGGGACAGTATTTGATAGGGCCTCATGTAAGGCACTTGAGTTTTATTCTAGGTGCAATAGGAATCCTTTGCTTAAAACTAGAAGTGACGTGGTCTACTTTGTATAGTTTAAGAATTATTCTAGCTGCTCTGTGAACAGTAAATTTTACAGTGGAACCAGGAGAACAGTTAAATGACTGTTAGTTAATCTAGGCAGGAGATTGTGGTAGCTTAAATGAGGTTTTTAGTGATTGAGAGGGAGAAAACTAGAATGCTTTAGGATATATTTAAAGGTATAGTCCATAGAACTGGCTAATAGAAAGGATATACGGAGAGAAGGTAAAGCAAAGAAGGAATCAAGGTTTGGGGCCCAAGAACAGGGACGATGGTGGTGGGAGGTTTGTGGCATGTAAATCTGTGGTTCTATAGTGGGCAGTTATAAAGTGGAGAGACTAGATGCAATAGCTGTTTGTTTCTTTGCTTGTTTGTTTTTAAACAAATGAATAATCTGTTGTAAAAGGTGATGGTAAACCAATGAGATTCCCTTTTTGGGGATTTGCTCTGCAAGCCGGAGAGGGAGAGAGTTGCAGAAGATCCAAGGTGTGGTGCTGTCAGAGCCAAAGAGGTCATAAGGAGCTCTCTATGAGCCAAAATTTTAAGGAAGCAGAAACTCTTCATCTAGGAAGCCAGTTGCAGGAAGGAGAGTATTGGACAGTGAGAAATAAACACATCTTAAGGAATCATCAGGGTACATGTCCCAAGAGGTAAATGGGAGGTGAATTTTTGATCCCTAGAGATGCCTCCGTCTTTCTTCTATTCTGGCCATACATATCCTTCCAAAAACAGACTCTTCTCTTGATGTGACTTGAGTGGGTTTCTATTGTTTTCTAATAAACTAACCTAATTGAAAAAAATACCTCAGCACATGGAGAACCACAAAGATGAGTAAGATAAAGTCATTGTCCTCCAGGGGTTTACAGCCTAGTGAAGAAGAAAGGATAATAATACCAAGAATTATTAAGTAAAGTCCAAATGGAATGCTAAGGGTGTTAAAATGCTATTTGGGGAGGGGGCATTGGTATTACATGTTCTTTTGTAAGCAAACAAAAGAATAAATGTACAAATGGCCCACTGGAATTTGCATCAAGTAACAGAAACTACAAGTAAAAATTTCTATTAGGAAATATACTGCATTATATAAGGTGGAATTTCCCAAATTTTGATCATGGTTTTTCCTATGTGTGCATACCACCTGGACTATTATTTACTTAATATTTTCATTGGTTAAACTCACTTTAGTAACTTACTTTATTTAACATAAATACATACTTTATTTAACCTCACCCTGATCAGTGATAACTGCTCCCAACTACTGATCTCCCTTCTGTCCAGGACTGTGCCATCTACTTTACACACATGACATTTTCACAATTAAAGGCAGTAAGAGTCCCAGTTTTAAAAGAGAGAGCCAAGACTCAGAAGTTTAAGTGTTAGGTTGAACCATATGAAATTGCCATTGTCATAGATCAAAGCCAGATGAGTACTGGCAATTTCATGTAGTTCAATCTAATATTTTACCTGAGCACACAGAAATAGTAAATTTTAAAATTAGGTTTCAGATACAATTATATCTGGCTCTAAAACACTAATTCTTTCCTCTACTTTCCACACTTCTATACAATAATATTAGAGGGAAGAGGAAACATGTTATGGGGGAAGCTTGTGTCACAGAGGACTCTATTCTCACACGACAGTGGCCCCATCAGGGAAAGAATGACTGATAGCTTTCCAGAGCAAGTATGAGGATTGGGCACAAAAGAGAACCAATCATTTGAATGCATAGCTTATTCTTATGTCTATTTGTTGTTTGAAAGTTCTCTACATTAAATACTTTAATGTATTAAAAAAAAAAGTTAAGCCATATAGTGAAAGCCATTTCTACAATAGCATACTTACATCGTAATGTGGCTGAGATACAAAAATAGACATTTTAATCTCCCCTCACCCTACAAAAGCACTATTGTTGGTCATCAGTAGTGTCTTCATGCAAATTGCTCCCTTCAAGTTCACTCTAAATTTCAGTGAACAGCATTCCAACAGAGAGGTGAGTTCAATCGATGACATTCACGTCTAGTGAAGGGCCTTCTTTGTAGACATTCTTATTAATTTTTATATCTTCACGTCCATGAAGATTTCATCCCTGAGCTGAAACCTCTACCCATCAATGAAGGTACCTCCATCTGTAGTTCTGTCATTCTTTCTGGTTAGTAACCCAGGACAGAAATTCCTGTACACTTTTATTGCCCTCAAACTTAGATTCTGCTTCCTTCCTTCTTTACTTACTTCCTTCCTCTCTCCCTCCCTCTCTTTTTTCTTTTTCGTGATTTCAGCCTTGTAGAACAAATCTGTGAGAGGAATTGCTGATTGGACGTGGGCCCCTATATCCTGAGTAGGCAGTGGGAATAGGCTGAGGTTGCTGGTGGAAGAGACATGTTTCTTTCCAAGCTAGCAACTCCTACTTCTCAGCAATGTGCCCCAAAAGCAAATATTTATCACTGCATGCTACAAAATTTCCCAAATGTTGTTTCTGAAATATTTTGAGAAAAAAATCCTTTGTCCCCACTGGGTAGATAAGTTTGGCCAGTGATCCCCCAAAATGGTTTTTGAGGAACATTAGTCCTATGGAACACTGCAGCATAATAACCAAGACATGGAAAAACATTAGCAGATGAATGGATAAACACAATATGGTATATATACATATATGTAAATTGATATTATGTGTGTATATACTTGTATCACATACAGACATATGTGCATGGAATCCTACACCTCTGCTTTTCAGAGTCTTAGATACCTGAAGCTAAACAGCAGGAGGTGCCACAGAGAGAGAGAGAGTGTGTATGTATATGTGTCCTGCATCTGACTGTACAAGGAGCTTGTTGGAATGCAGAATCTCGGGCCTAACCCCAGATCTCCAGATTCCAAATCTTTGGGGAGTGAAGCCTGAGAATCTGGGTGACTAATAAGATTCCTGTATGATTCTTATGCCCTTTGGGTACTAGAATCATAGACCCTGGCAACAAAAAGGCCCAGATTTGCATCCTGATGCCTCTGCTCCCTGGCTGAGATGCTCAGGGGTCTCTTTTAAGAAAGCGACACTGAATTGAATCCTGCATGTTGGTGCGTTTTTCTGTCTGTTGGACCTTGAAACAAAGAGAAGACAAGGGAATTTAGATCCAGCATACTGTATCCCACTGTGCCGGATCCAGCAGAATTCTTCAGAGTTCTTAATTGTGACATTTTAACAAACTGTTCTATTCCCATTTTTTTAATGCAGTTGGAATTGAGGCTGCTTTTGGCTCTTTGTTTTGCTAAGGGAAATGCACACATTTGTTTCTTCTCCTTTTAGCTTGAATTCCTATAATGCACATATTTATATAGTCCAAGGAGGCAAGAAAGAGAAGTAGGACAAACTTGTGCTTTCAAGGCCTGCCATGCAGACCTAATCAGGGACATGTCAGGCCTGTAAAGATGAGCCAGAAAGTTGTTTGTTTGTCTTTCTGAGTGTAGGCCTTTTATCATCTCTGGTCCCATCTAAGTAGCTTTCTTAAAGGATGAAGTATATTATCAGGGCCTAAGAAGCAACTTGTAATTATGGGCTCAAGTGGACGCATGTACTATTTAAAAGTACCAAATGAAAGAGAGACTTACGAAGTTTCTGCTGTTTAAGCTTGACCTTGGAGCCCTGGATGAACTTACCTTTCATGTAACTGTCTCTTATTTTTTTCTTCATTTTAAAAATTATGAAAGTAATATAATACATGCCATTGTACATTATCACACAATTAAGTCAAAAATGAAAGCTACTCCATACTAGCCACTCCAATTGTTAATCTTCCTAGATTTTTATAGGTGTTATATTAATATAAGTAATACACACACCCAAGTGATTATGACTCTTTGTCAATAAGAGAAACCCAGTTGAAAATGGTGTATATATTCATACTGAAGTGAAATATATTAGCTTCAGGAATGGCTTGTTCCAGGGGCTCAACAGGGTAATAGTTTCTCTTTCATCTCTCCATCTCTCAGCACTGCCTCATTTGCCCTCTTCAATGGGCTTTCCCTATGTGTTAGACAGGATAGCTCTCTGAAGACCTGGATTTACTCCAGATCCTGAACAGACCCCTATCCCAAGAAAAATGTCTGCATCATAATCCTCAGAGCTATAAATATGTTGCCTGACAATGCAAAAGAGAATTAAGATTGCAGATGGTTTAAACTTATTAATCAACTGACCCTAAAATAGGGATCTTACCTGAGGTTATCTATGTGGGCCCAAACTAATCAGGAGTGTCCTTAGAGGTGAAAAATATAGGTAGGAGAGTTAGAGTCCAAGAAAGAGATATGATGAAAAAAAATCAAGGTCAGAGGGATGAAAAGTGAGAAAGACTCAAACTACTGTTGCTGGATTTGAAGATGGAGAACGGGTCCAGGAACCAAGGAAATGGATGTCCTCTGAAAGCTAGAAAAGGCAAGGAAATTAATTTTCCCATATAGGCCCCAGAAGGAAACACAACCCTACTGACACATTGAGACTTGTGTCATATTTCTGACCTATAGAATAATAAGATAATAAATTTGTGGTCTTTTAAGCCACCACATTTGTGGGTGATTTGTTCTAGCAGCCATAGAAAACTAACCATGTTTCCACTCTTTACTTAGAAAAGCAACTGAACACTATACCCCAGTGTATCTTTTTTCATATTATAGGACTTACTTGTGGTTTGCTTTTTTACTTGTTTGTTTTCTCTACATTACTAATGTGATGTAGGATAAGCAAGGACAGGCTTAGTGGGTTGAATAGTGGCCCCAAAAATATGTCCAAGTCTAACCCCTGGTACCTGTAAATATGACCTTATCAGAAATAGAGTCTTTGCAGATGGAATTAAGTTATGGGTCTCAAGATGAGATCATTTTGGATTTAGAGTGGGCCCTAAATCCAATAATGAGTATTCTGATAAAATTCGAACAGGAAAACACACAGAGACACAGGGGAAGGCCGTGTGAAGATGAAGGCAGAGAGAGATTGGAATGATGCCTGTACAAGCCCAGGAATGCTAAGAACTGCAGACCAGAAGCTAGGAGAGAGGCATTGAATGGATTCTCCCTCAGAGCTTCTAGAAGGAACCAACCCTGCTGACACCTTGATTTCTGATTTCTGACTCCAGAACTGTGACAGAATAAATTTCTGTTGTTTTTAACTACCCAGGTTATGGGACTTTGTTATGGCAGCCCTAGAAAATGAAATACAGATTTTGAAAGCAACTGGTTCTCCTGCATACCTTCCTTTGGCCTGTGGCAAAATAGAGAAATGGAAGGTCAGATCATGTAAAGCAATATAGGAGTCATTTCAGTATCCATTTCTGGTAAATATGATTTGTGATTTTTATTTTCTAATGCCATTTTGTTTAAACAAATGACAAAATTAGTTTACACTTCAGAGTCAGCTCCCAATGGATATATGATAGAGAGGCGGATGCAGTGTGATCCAAGTGGCAGAGCAAAGTGAAGGCTTAGGCAGAATATTCCTCTCCAGTGATGCACAGCATCAGCAGTCTCTAAGGGTTCTGCGTAAGTAGAATTAGTAAATAAACAAACAAGGAAAAGAGGCAAAGGGAGGGAGGGAAGAAGGGAAGACAGGTAAAGTAGACACAAATCTATTTATAAAAGCAAACTGTAAACAACAAATCCACACAATCTTCCTTTTGGGGATTTTATCTGTTCCATGCCAGTGATTCTAAGGAGGGGGCTGCCAATCCCCTTTTGATCCCCTTTCCCTGCTACAAAGTATATTCAAATGTAGACAATCATAGCATGCTTTTCTGCTAACCATGGTGACTGGGATGGAGATTGGGCTGAAAATCAAGGTAGGCTAGTCAGAAGCCTTCCAGGGATTTTTAAAATTTGGATTTTAAGGATAAAAAGTCTCTTGCTATTTAGGCTCTGGTTAGTTTTCTATGGCTGCTAGAACAAATCACCCACAAATGTGGTGGCTTAAAAGACCACAAATTTATTATCTTATTATTCTATAGGTCAGAAATATGACACAAGTCTCAATGAAGAGAGGAACATTTGAATACCCAGTAGAGCATCTTTCTCAAATGAAGCCCTTAATTTTTAATTCATAAATGTTGCTAAAAATGCTCATAATGTGCTTGGTGTCCACTACAATGACCTGAGCTGGCCATCCCCCAACTCTACCACCCCCACCACTACTGTTTCAAGTCAGATATTAGAAATGCAGGAAACAATATTCCAAGCAGAGAGCTAGGAATCTGATTCTTTTTGATCAGTAAAGCACCAAAAAAAAAAAAAAAAAAAAAGGCAATAAGGCATGGCACGCAGGTATAATCAAAGTACATAGGCGCGTTTACTGCACTGAACTTTTTATAATCTAGCTTCTGACATGTGTGAATTACCAGTGGGCCAGAAAGCCTTGCTTAATTGGCAGCCATATTTTAACCACAGGCCTGAATAGTTTGGGGGAAAAAAAGGAAAAAAAGAGCAGATGTTGAGATGCCTGTGTTCAGGAAGAATAGTGTATCACTGTGCATCTGCAAACCTACTGAAGGAGACAGACCAAGTCATGGAAATTCATGACAATAGAGCAACTCTAGTTCTGCATGTTGTACCTGCTGGGAGCGTAGTGTAAAGCCTGTACTTGGCTTTCAACTTCCCAGCACACAAATGGCCTTGGCTCCTGGACCTCCCTGTTCCAGATTTTCTTCCCCTCATCAAGGCGCACTACAAAAGCCACCTTCCCTCCTTTAATCCTGGAAAGAACTTGAAGGGAATAGATCACACATCTTCCTAAACTGGAATAATTAATATATGCTGTAAGAGGAAGCCATTTGGGGCCAGTAATTGAGTGAAGAAGTCAACCAGTGTCACCAAGAATTGGATTAACCAAGAACTGCAGGTTCCCAAATAAGAATTTTTTAATTTTAGCATTTCCTCTGAGCTCCTGGCGAATACCCTTTCACTTTTAGCATGCCTGAGACTTGCTCTTTCCATAGCCTCTGATGTGCTTGCTTTCTCAGAGCTTTTAAATTTGATCATGGGGCAGGAGCTAGCAGTGTTCCGTGGCTCCCCCAGGAACGTGAGTCTATGATGAATGTTTCATGTTTTCCATCTGTTGGAGAGATAAACGTCATTAGTAATTCTGATTGGCAGGCCCAGTGTTTAAGGTTTTTGGAATTATGTGAGTCTGAGGGTCACAGGAATTGTTCTACATTCAGATATTTACAAAGCATAATTAAATGGAATAATGATGTGGAGTTCTAGAAACCATATGGCTTTGTTACATTTTCAGGCAGCTTTCCCTTCCTCCGTTTCTACCAGCTTCATCATTCATTTCTCCCTTCCTCTAGCTTTTCAATTTATGGGTTTTGCTTTCAGCCCTCAAAACCTCTGTGAGCTTATGCCATCTCTTTTCCCCAAATGTCTCATTTGGTGGCTCTCGATACTGCCTCTCTGTTGTTTTCATCTCCTCAGTATCCAAAGGCCCCCTCAGGCTTCATAGATCAAATCTTCCACTCTGTCATTGTCCTCACTTTGCTTAATTAGATAATATCTCAGGCAGCTCTGAAGGCACTAGGTGCTATCCCAGTGCTCAGTGGGACTGTTGTAATTACAATCTGAAGCCTCACATCTCCACCATCAGCTTCTTCTGTACTATACTTTTTTCTTTCCTAGTCGGCTGAGAGTGAATAATGAAAACAGTCTTTTCTTAAATAGAAAAATAAAAATATAACTGAGTTCTTCTCTCTTAATGGAAATTGAGGCATATCTGTCTGCTTTTGGCCTGGGAAAAGGAACAGTAAGGTTAAGAGTTGATGATATATACTGTAAATGATCAGAGTGTTTGAGATTTTTTTTTAATGACTTCTGTTTTTATTGCCAAACTAACAGAAAATCTTTGTAGAGAATTTGGATGTTTCAGAAAAGCACACAGATGAAAAGACATCAGGTATTTTCATCTTCCAGATCTTGTGTGTGTGTATTATATTCATATTAATCTATTTTCACACACACAAAAAGGTCAACTGAACATAATGTTTTCTGACTTATCTAACTTAAATGGAATGCATTGTGGACATTTAAATTTTCATCATGGTCACAGGAACCCCCTGCCTTACGCAGATGGACCACACCTTCTTTAACCAGTCCCCTATAGCGAACTGTTAGTTGGTTTCTAGTCATCAGTTAGTCCAACAATTCATGGGGCTAGTGTAAAAAATGTTGCAATCAACATCCTTTATGCACAGCCATGATAGTTTTAAAAAAGAAATAATTATTTCTTCAACAAAAATTTTTGAAGTTAGGTTTGCTGTCTAAAGATAATGACATTTTAGTGGGCATTGGATATTTAGTAAGGCACCCCGCTGAGTCATGCAGCCCATCTTGGTTTGGGTTAGAAGAGAACACCCCATGCTAGAGGGGCTCTTTCCCAGTCTTTGCTCATCTTACACAAGTCACATTGGATTCGTCATCTTTCTGGCTTGACATGCTTTGGAAATGCCAATAGATTCCTATAGTGGTTCTCAAGAATGCTTCAGGACTCCTAGTGATTCAGCAGCAAGGTCATGTATCTCTGGGCCATCAGTTATATCAGGGGCATGTTCTTCATGTTTAAACAACTGGCAACTGGAAACAGTTACTCTGGTTTTATGCCAAATTAGAAAAGGAAGTCCAAAGAAGGGGAAAAATATATGTTAATGCTTACTGATCACCAATCCGATGCTGACATTGTACTCACTTTGAAAATCTTGTAATATAGGTGAAGTCTCACCTTCATTTTCTAGCTGAGCTAGATTCAGACCCGTGTCTACTTGATGCCAAGGATCATGGCCCTTCCTCCCTGCTAGAACTCTGTTTGGCAGTTTGACTTCGCAGAGCAGAGCCCCAAAAACCGTGATGAGCCTGCATCTAACTTAGGTCCATTGATCTCTTGTCAGTTTTTGCTTTCTTTTTTTAATATCAAGTTGGTGTGCGTTTGCCTTTCCAAGTGTTAGAAAGCAGCTTGCCCCTTCTTTTACACCTCTTCATTAGGATCCTTGATATATCAAAGTATTCTTCTCTTTTCACCTAAAAATGCAATATATATTCATGAATCCTTTGAATAGTGTTGTACATGGGGTGCCATTCAACCTGCTTTAACAAGTCTGTTTATAAAAGGAAGACTTATTTGTTCTGGGAAGTTAACATTCTGACTCAAAGGGAATCTTAAGTGTGGGCCTCAAAGTGATTTGTCTCCATGTGTATTGACTAAATGCTTAAGGAGAATTCTTAATTCTAGACCAGATGTTTTAACAAACCAGATAGTGGACTTGATGAGCTTATATCCACAAACTGAGGACTCTAGGAAAGATAATGACAATATAGCATAGGGATTACAAGCACAAACAGAAAGCTTTAGAACCAGTCTTTAAGCCTCAATTTCCTTTTCTCTATAATGGGGAGATGTAACAATTATTAGAGAATCACTGTGTTAAATGAGCTCATGAGCTTTCAAGTGCTTAATAGGGTGCTTGGCATGTGAGTTCCATCTCAGTGGATGACATGGAGGAAAAGATATTTTAAGAAGCAGAGAAACTCATACATTAAGTTAAACTGCCGTTCCTAGTATAAAAATCAAGGATAAAGTATCCCCCTTTTTTCTTTATAACAAAAAGTGCTATGAATCACCTAGAACCTTCTTAAAGTTAATTTTAATCTATTACAGCAGAAATTCTTTGCTTCTTTTAGAACTATGCCCCCCTGCCTACATTGGAGAACCTGATAACACTTTGTACTCTTCATAGGAATGTAGACATTCACATCACATCTTGCAATTTCAGGGACACCAATCTATTCCATGTTAAAATCCCCCAAAATAGAGTTTGTGAGGCACACTTTCATTTATTTAAAAAAAAAATCAGAAAGGGGTGGTTATGACCCACTCAGGGCTGCATTTGGTTATATCCATCCCCAAAGCCAGAGATCCTAATCATTGCCATATGCTGGATACATTCTGTGCCCTTGAACACCCATAATGTGAAACGGAAGACAAATAGGGAAATAAATAAGTACAGTGCAGTGTGGCAAGGGTGACAATCAATGCATATACTGAAAGGAATGATTTCATCATGAGGCGGGTTGGGGTTGGTGAGGCAGCTGCAAATATCCCCAGAACATCTCCTACTTAATCCTAGGCTGGTAGCACGCGTGCAGCAGTGGCTCCAGAGTCCTTCAGAACCTTGGGAGATTCAATGGACCATATGGCATACATTTTCTCAAGATCAGAGTCCCAGATTATAGGTAACACAAAGAATCACCTATGTCCTCTCCCACTGAGTCCACCTCCCTCATCTACATTGGACCAGTAGAGCAGAAGGTATGTGAGTGAATGGAAACTTACCAGGAGACATACTTTCACCCTTTGTTTGGCATGTTTGATCTCATCTATAATATTCTATGAGTGCCTGTGATACTCCTGCCAAGACTTGAAATTTCTGAATTCTTGATTCCAAGTATACAGAGGAGGGAAGAGACACACAATTCATGGAGGGCTCTAACTGTGTTCCAGGGCTGGAGGCATTGCTTGTTCAGCAAAGGATTCTAACTTGGAACAAATAAGAAAGGGAAGGTACTAAGAAAATGGACTGGCCATTCAAGAATGCTTGAGACATGAGAGTAAAACTAGAGCAATTTCTCCCACTTCTAAGTGCATTGCTGACTTCATTAGTGTTAGACCATCACTGCTTAGTATTTTCCCTTAGACGCACCTAAATTCAAATCATAGCCTTACCACCTGTCAGCCATGGGCATTACCTGACCTCCCTGAATAGTGGGTTATCATGCTTTGAATGCCTACTGTAAATGTGGTAGTGTCCTAAGTGATTTACATATATGGACACAACCCACCCTCAGCACAGCTCTGTAAAGAAGGAATTACCATTTTTACCACTGGATATTGTTCAGGATCACACAGCAAGTTGGTAGAGCAGAAAATAGGGTCCCGGTTATCATCTCCAAAGCTGGCACCCTCATTCAAAAGGCCATGGTGTCAGTTTCAGCATTTGTGAAAGGGGTATGATGCTAATCTTTTTTCAGGATGGTAGGAGGTTTATGTGAGATTGATTCTGACAACCAGTGCCATGAGGGAATCCTTTTGGAAGAATCCATGAGTGTGGGAGAAGTCAGGGTGGCCCCAGAAAGTCAGGATGACCACAGCAATCAAATCCACCCTCTACATCAACTATGCTTTTCATCTCTTCTCTTTTTCTCACCTGCCCGCCTTCTGCTCTCTTTCCTTTTATGCTATTCCCAAGTGATTGTTTAAATGGGTTAAAACGATGGCATTTCATTTCCTTGCAGTCTTCATTTCTGGCTAGACTGATCATTCTTAGTAAGCAAATGAATTGACTTTTCCCAAATTTTCTGGGTTAGTATGTTTCATTTCAGTTGCAGTATGTTCGTTCAAAGGTGAGTGATCAGAAACCATTGTCAGAAAGTCAGCAACACACTCAGAGGTAGAGAGCCAATGCAGTTTTATTTGTGGTTTTAATTATAGTGTATGCTCAGGATTTTTGCATTGCTGTTATTCTGGTCAAAAGGATTTTGACACATAACCAACTCTTCCATAAATGTTGTTTGAGCCCTGGTTTTGTGCATAATGCAGGGCTCACACTAAGCAAAGAGAAAGGGACTCCCAGATAAATCAGACCTGGTCTAGTTCTCAGCATGGGGCAGGGAAAGATGACAGGCTGCATAAGCAAAGAGAGTCTTAGGGAGGTGAAGACAATGGACTGTGTGGTAAGATTGCTTCCATCTGGAATGATGGCTTTCTGAAGGTGGTGGCAATTCAATAGGACCTTAAAGGACATAGATAATCTGGACTAGGGTATGGTAAACCAGGAAGGATGAAGGACATTGCAGCTATGCAGAACGTATCTAGAGAAGACCACATGATTAAAGGGATTTTATGAAAGTTAATTTTTATAAAGGAAAATCACCTCATTCACTGTGGAAATAAAAAAGGAAGGAATCAAATTAACATCTGTGATCTCATTTCTTGCGGTTCTCCCCTAGTTCACAATTCCTCCAACACAGTACTGCCTCAGGGCCTTAGCACTTGTCATTCCCTCTGATCTGAACACTTTTTCCAGAACTTTGGCTGACTGATTCTGTTGTGTCTTTCACATCTCAGTTCTGGCAACCCCTCTTAGAGAGAGTCTGACTCTGTGATGAAGTTGCCTCCCCTCACTACCCTATTCATGCCACCCCCCACATCCACTAACCCACATATGCACCTCCTCAGTGGTCACTTACCATGATGGCATCCATGTTTAACACCCTATGCCTGACACAGGAACTCAATCCAGTATATTCCTAGTCCATGCCCACCCATGTATCTACTTCATGTCAAAATTCTAGTTTTCATGTGGTCCTAGGAAATTGAAATTCTTGATTTTTCCTTCTATGAAAATGGAAGTGAAAATGCTTCCTTCTCTTCAAGCAGTGGTTTTCAGCTTGGCACACATTAGAATCTCCTGCAGAGCTTTTGAAACCACCAATGCCCATGGCTCACCCCAGACCTCTGCACGCAAGCCCCAGGCCATGTCAGTATCTTTATAAAGCTTCTCAGGTGTGTCTAGTGGAAAGTTCTGGTTGAACACTGATGCTTTAGAAGGAGAATGCAGTGCAGTCACCTTCACTGGTAATATTTCTCTTTCTGGCTTGCTCTGGCACAGTAGGAAGGAGTAGCAAGATTGGGGGGCATAGGGTTAGCCAGGTCTGAACAGGATACAGTGTGGAAGGCAGAAGCAATATACATTTCCTTCATTTCACAAAGGGTAAAGGCACGTCTGTTGTGTGCCAGGCACTGTCCAGAAGTAGTTCAGAGTTAAGGAACCAGACAGAATTGTTGGCATTCTGGTGCCCTCTTTAGGTTCCCTGAAATGCTGCCATGTATTGAAGATAAGACTACTTGACCTTAGGGTTTGGTTATGAACCACGAAGGATGTTCTCATTTAAAGACCAAAGGAGATTTTTCTTGGATCTTCACTCAACCATTGGTGGTGTTTCTCAGAGTGCAATAGCATGTTCCAGAATTGCTACCCTTTTCAGAATATGATGCAGAGTATTGCCTTAGTCCACGAAGCTTGCTGTGCTCTTGTTCTCTGACCTCTCTTGCTAATATTCCTCTCTTCCCTTGGAACACTCTATCCATACTCACCTCCCTGTGCTGGGACTTGGGATAATACCAAAGAGCAGTTGCCTCCTTAGGGACATGATTCCTGCCATTCCCTGGGCCTGTAGGCCTCTGCCTTCACGGGGTCCCACGGTTTGCTCTTGCCAGGGTCTGCTCAAGCATCACCTCCTCAGAGAGGTCCTCCCTGACCTCTTTATCTAAACAGTTCCCTAATTCCTCTCCATCTCTCCTGTGCTTCATTTGCTTTACAGCATTTGTATATTTATTGTTGAGCTTTTCATTTTCAGTTTTCCCTAAGAGAGCATAAGCCCAAAGACAACTGGGATCCTGTCCTTCTTGTTCAATGCCACATCCCCAGTACCTAACACAGTGCCTGCTATGTGATAGGTGCCCCAGAAATACTTGTCGAATGAATCAATTTAATAAGGTTTTATTCTCATTGTATTTGTATGTTTATCTTCCATTTAGGCTTACTAAAATCCTAGATTTCTAATTAGAGGCAACTGCATTGCTTTTTAAATGAGTTAGTATAAGGGAAAAGAGAATGCATTTAAAGAAAAATGTTAAATAAAAGCATAAATGGTTCTCAAGTGTGACCCAACTCATGAGAGTGATAAGAGGATAACTGACCTTCAGGAAACATGAGTCTAGACGGAGGCCAGGAAGCAAAGACAGAAGAACAAGCCTATAAGTCAAGGGAATACTTTCCAGGCACTGAAATCAGGATGCTGAGCGATAAACCTTTCCCACCTCCGATCACAGTCTTTTGCAACACTGAGGTACAGTTCAGTGGGAATTTACTGAGTCATTGGCTGAGCCCAGTGTTGAGGGGTGTGGGGAAAGTGTGATTTAAAACCCAATCCCATCTTCAAAGGGTGAATGTCAGACATAGTCATGGGCACATGACAGAAGACATCAAGATGTGACAGATGCTGTAAGAAAGGCACAAAGAGGCCACAGAAGAGCAGCATTTGTTTCTCCAGGGGGCAATCAGAAACCCCTTCTCAGAAAAGAAGTTTGAATAGGGGCTTGAAGAATGGGCAAGATGTTGATAGGCGGAAATGGGGAACAAAACACTCTACACAGAAAGGGCAGCTGGAGCAAATCCAGGCAGAGTAGTAGGAGCAAATAATTTGAGGAAATGAGATCACAGGGACAATGAAAAAAAAAATATGGAGCTTAATGCAAAACTCACGCAGCCCTTTCTGTTTGCCCTCTTTCATCTATCTTTGTAGAACTCATACCAGGTGCATCACCCAAAAGTCATTTCAGATGGTTTTGTCCACATCCTCACAGAGAGGAGCTTCAGGAAGGTGTCTCTACTTGCAAATAACCAACCTCAAACCCTCCTTTTTCTTTCTTTAAAGAAAAGATCTGGAAAAATCCTGTCATTTCCATTGTAAGCACAGAGGCTGCACACAACTGCTGCCCTAGATTTGCATTGAAGAGATGCCTGACCTTGATAAAAACTCTGGAGAACAGTGACATGGCTTGCCAGAGCCCTGAGCAGCACTGTGGACAGAGAGCTGCTCTCCATCAGCACCAGGAGTCCAAATAAATCCATCCTCAGAACTATCAAGAGTCCCCGCAAAACAAAAGGCTCGTAATGCACTCCTTCATCTCAAGGGGAAAAATATCCTTGAAAATAGATGTCCCCTGATAGCCAAGTGCATAAATCTCCCTGCTCCCTCTGCCCAGCAGCCCCCTGATGGGTTATTAATGTCCTTTGCATGGCCTGTCCTGCTACTTTGCAATACCGTGCTCCCCATGTGTCCAACTCATGGTCTCAGTATCCATATTTTAAAAGTTAGCATGATTTAATGTGGTACTTTCTCTTCCCGATGTGTTTCAGAGTTAACACCCTACTTAATTTTATCAAAGGTCTTTGTCTTGAGTTACAGGATGGAACAGAAAATTCTAGGAAGGATTTTATAGTATTGAATAATGCATAGAGAAATGAACCACTCTTCCCAGTTGTTCAGAAGCTCCTGCTGGTCCCTCACTGTCTTCCCGCATGCTAATATCTGAAAACATCCACTTGGAAGATAACCATAGGAGAAAAATAGTCTCTCTCTCTTTCTTTGTCTCTCTGTCTCTCCCTGTCTGTCTCTATCTCTGTCTCCTCACTCCCTCTTTCTCTCTCTGAATAAGAGAAAAAAATGGTCCATGAAGTGAGTCTCCCTCTTGATCTGCCTTTGTTATTAACATCTCATTTTAAACCAAAGTGTGTGTCACCGAATGTTAATGACTGTTATGCAACCTCAATTTAAGGAAATAAACTTTAGGGAAAACTGAGTTAAACAAAGTTAAGTAGGTATATTTATGGAGGTCATATAATGAAGCCTTTAATAGTCAGCTCTGCAGTATTAATATTCAAGAGAGCTGTGTAATTTGCAGCATTTCCCAAATTTAGTGTTTCCATGGAACCCTTTTTGATACAGTATCTAGAGAGACATAAGTTCATCAACTGTGTTAAAATAGCAAAAAGAGGCCCGTCTATGCAACAGATGCTCAAATGTTCCTTTGAAATTCCAACTCCCAAGGGCAGTTAGGATTGTTGCCTGAAGAGCCACTAGGTAGGTCAAGTCACGAGAGTTGTGTTCAGCTGCAAGGAGAGGCATGAGGACCTCCCCCAGTTGCTAACCTTGTGTGCATAATGAGAAGCAATTATGCCTACTTGCAAAATTGTTCACAGAATTGTTGAGATGGCAAATCTGAACTAATGTAAGTAGAAACGCTCAGCGAAGTAGCAGATGCAAAGCGTGCATCCAGTTAATAGTAGCTGCTATTCCAAGGCCCGCTAGGGAGTACTTCTCAAATACCACTGTGCACGTAATCACACAGGTGCTTGTTATGGTGCAGATTCGATTCAGAGTATCTGTGGTCAGGACTAAGATTCTGTGATCTTATGCTACTGAACTGGGGACCATACTTTGAGAAGGAAGCCTCTCAGTGATGCAAAATGAACAAAAACAGTCTCCACTTTTAAAGAGTAGTAATACATGGAGGGAAAGTAGACATGCAGCCAACTAGCTAAATGGCAGGCAGAGAGTGCTGGTACAAAGAAGCCACTTTGGAGGACAGAGTTATTCTTGCTCACCCAGGCCTTATGGGGGACTTTTTACTTTAAGCAGATTTGGAATGATGAGTAGACTTTGAGCAGGCCCAGAGTACTGGGTTCTGGCTGTGCCAGGAAGGCAACACATTTATGAAGGTGGGATAGCATAGCATATAGTAAATTTAGGAGGTGCTCAAAGTTGTAGGGAGCCCAGAGCATAAGGTGTGGTGAAGAGGCAGAGGTAGGCATATAGTGGGCCATGAACCTGCATGTCTGTGTCACAAGTATCAACACAGCACAGTGTAGGAGAGTTTTCAACATATGTATTGGTTGTCCAGGGCTGTCAACAAAGTACCCCACACTGAGTAGCTCCAGATGGCAGAAGTGTATTGTCTCACAGTTCTGGAGTCTAGATGTCAGAGATCGCAATGTCAGCAAGACCATGCTTCTTCTGGAAACTGTACAAGAATCACTTTGCCTGCCTCTTCTATAGGAATGCTATGTGATTCCCGAGGAGCTCCTGGGAATCTGAGCTCCATCAGTTTCTCCCTCGTTTTTCACACACAGGGTTCAATAAAAAAATAGTGACTCGAAATGTCTTTTTCCCAAGCTTCTGTAAGAAGCAATGGCCTTCCATCATTTCCTGTTGCTCTTGCCCAAGGGAAGACTAATGTAAACACTATCCAGAAGATGAATTTTGCAGGCAGGTGGAAGGGGACACTGAGCTACTTGTTTTTTCAAATTAAACCATCCTCTTGAAAAAACATGGAACTTTTAAAAACTAGATGGCTTTCTTTCTTTCAATTATATGTTCTTTGGCTAGACAGATGAATTTATTGTCACCAGGTTACACAATATTTTGTGTTCCAAATAACACTGATTCCTAATGTCTTAGAGGTTAACAGTGTGAAAAGAGTGTTCCACATATAACCCCTACCGGTATGGGCATGAGCAATAACAAGTCTTTCAAGCCCATTCTATCAGACTGATTGTCCATCCCAGACTAATTCAGAGCATCCTTTCTCTGTTAAAATGAAGAAGAAAGTTGGTTGTACTATGTGGGCAGAAGAAAGGAAGATGTGGAAATAAAAAAATGTGAAGTGAGTATCTTTTTCAAGGCCTGTGAACAAGTTGCAGGCTCTGTCCTTGCTGCCATCTCCATTTGGAAAAAATAAGCCCAAGTGGCTGGTTGGAGCTAGGAATTAATTTTAAACCATATTTAAAGATGGCTAAGAAACACATTGCCCCGAATCCAGGCTGTGGCTAGTCATCACTTAGCCCCACTGAATAAAAAAAGATGCAAAAACACTAGGCCCCAGACATATTAGGCACAGACCAGCAAGATTTGACATCCTTATTTTCTCAGTCTTGTCCTAAGCAATATAGGACATTGGCCAAGAAAGCATAAACCTTGGAAACTGTTAGGAGAAAATAAACTGTCCTCTGCAGGTCAGGCTTAATTTTGCAAACTCCATTTCATGGGCTTAATTGGGCACTGGGCACTTACAGGGGAATTAGCTTGAAATTTCATCTCTCCTAAATCTTCTCCAATCCTTCCAGCCTGAATTAATCTCCTCTCTTTTGTTCTCCTGTAGCATTTTATCTGCACCTCAATTATAGCTCTTATCACAGTTCCTGTGGCATTACTATTATTTCTGTGTATCTTATCTCATCTACTAGACTCCAGGCCCTCTAAGGAACAAGACTCTGTCCTAGTCATTTTTGTATTTCCAGCACCTAGGGGAGAGAGCATGGTATGTCCTCATTAGATATGTATTGAAGAACTGAAGGATAGAAGTGAAAGAAGGATTTTGTGGTTTTTCTCTATCATTATCAAATGTTACTTTCTCCTATCACACAAGGTCTCAATCAAAATTATTTGAAGGAGAGTTCTGGAACACATAAGAGATCTGGAACATCCTATACACGGCAATCAGACAACACAAAGAAATAAAAGGCATCCAGATAGATAAGGAAGAAGTCAAACTGTCCCTGTTTGCAGATGACATGATATTGTACATAAAAAACCCTAAAGAATCCACTCCAAAACTACTAGATCTAATATCTGAATTCAGCAAAGTTGCAGGATACAAAATTAATACACAGAAATCTGTTGCATTCCTATATACTAATGATGAACTAGCAGAAAGAGAAATCAGGAAAACAATTCCATTCACAATTGCATCAAAAAGAATAAAATACTTAGGAATAAACCTAATGAAGGAAGTGAAAGACCTATACCCTGAAAACTATGGGACACTCTTAAGAGAAATTAAAGAGGACACTGATAAATGGAAATTAATCCCATGCCCTTGGCTAGGAAGAATTAATATTGTCAAAATGGCCATCCTGCCTAAAGCAATCTACAAATTCAGTGCAATCCCTATCAAAGTACCTATAGCATTCTTCAATGAACTAAAGCAAATAGTTTCAAAATTCATATGGAATGACAAAAGACCCCGAATAGCCAAAGCAATCCTGAGAAGGAAAAATAAAGCAGGTGGAATTACGCACCCTGACTTCAAGCTCTAATACAAAGCCACAGTAATCTAGATAATTTGGTACTGGCACAAGAACAGACCCATACACCAGTGGAACAGAATAGAGAGTCCAGATATAAACCCAAGCATATATGGTCAATTAATATACGATAAAGGAGCCACGGACATACAGTGGGGAAACAACAGACTCTTCAACAGCTGGTGTTGGCAAAACTTGACAGCTACATGTAAGAGAATAAAACTGGATCACTGTCTAACCTTGTACACAAAAGTAAACTCAAAATGGATCAAAGACCTGAATGTAAGTCAAGAAAACATAAAACTCTTAGAAAAAAAATATAGGCAAAAATCTCTTGAACATAAACATGAGCAACTTCTTCATGAACCTATCTGCCCAGGCAAGGGAAACAAAAGCAAAAATGAACAAGTGGGACTATGTCAAACTAAGAAGCTTCTGTACAGCAAAGGATACCATCAGTAGAACAAAAAGACATCCTACAGTATGGGAGAATATATTCATAAATGACAGATCTGATAAGGAGTTGACATCCAAATTATATAAAGAGCTCACATACCTCAACAAACAAAAAGCAAATAAGCCAATAAAAAAATGAGCACAGGAGCTGAACAGACACTTCTCCAGAGAAGAAATTCAGATGGCCAACAGGCACATGAAAAGATGCTCCACATCGCTAATCATCAGGGAAATGCAAATTAAAGCTACAATGAGATATCACCTCACACCAGTTAGGATGGCCAGCATCCAAAAGACAAACAACAACAAATGTGGAGAAAGGGGAACCCTCCTACACTGCTGGTGGGAATGTAAACTAGTTCAACCATTGTGGAAAACAGTATGGAGGTTCCTCAAAAAACTAAAAATAGAAATACCATTTAACCCAGGAATTCCACTCCTAGGAATTTACCCTAAGAATGCAGCAGCCCAGTTTGAAAAAGACAGATGCACCCCGATGTTTATTGCAGCACTATTTACAATAGCCAAGAAATGGAAGCAACCTAAGTGTCCGTCAGTAGATGAATGGATAAAGAAGATGTGGTACATATACACAATAGAATATTATTCAGCCATAAGAAGAAAACAAATCCTACCATTTGCAACAACATGGATGGAGCTAGAGGGTATTATGCTCAGTGAAATAAGCCGGGCAGAGAAAGACAAGTATAAATGATTTCACTCATCTGTCGAGTATAACAACAAAGCAAAACTGAAGGAACAAAACAGCAGCAGACTCACAGAACCCAAGAATGGACTAACAGTTACCAAAGGGAAAGGGACTTGGGAGGGTGGATGGGAAGGGAGAGATAAGGGGGGAAATGGAGCATTACGATTAGCACACATAGTGTAGGGGGGGGTACATAGGAAAGGCAGTATATACAGAGAAGACAAGTAGTGATTCTAAGTATCTTACTACACTGATGGATAGTGACTGTAATGGGGAATGTGGGGGGACTTCATAATGGGGGGAGTCTAGTAACCATAATGTTGTTCAAGTAATTATACATTAATGATATCAAAATAAAAAAATAAAAGATCTGGAACATAATAGGTGACTTTCAAGGGAATTTTGGGGTAAGCCTTTTCAGAGATTAAAGGAGTCAACATAAATATATATGGAAAACTCAATTTAAGTAGCCCTGCTTCTTTTGAAGAGGTCTGTGAATAGGTGGGGATGCAGGCAGACTTTCTATCACTGAGAGTTCATGAGGTTGCAAATATCAGAAATTGCCTTTGAATAACAAAAGTGAAGTAATTTTTTGGAAGGATATGGGGATTTGGCATAAGGGCAGGGAATGCTGAAGAGCTGGGTTCCAAAAATGTCAGAAGGGAGGCACATATACAGTAGAAGGGAATGGCTTCAAGTCATAGTTCAACCCATGCATTGCTATAGGCATAATTCAGTGTAACCCCTCGTTCTATCCTGACATCATGCCATTTAAGGTCCAAAACCTGGAAAAATAATCTGGTTGCTCTAATTTGGATTATACACCTACCTCTTGGTTCAGGATATCGTCCATAAAAGAGATGCAGTCCCCCAAGAGATATGATTCTCTGAATAGAAATCAAGGTGCTGCTAATAAGAGAAGGGGGGAGTGAGCACTTAGAAACCAAAACACAGCTAATGCCCACTACAGTCTTCCTTTGGGAAACATCCAAATTAGAAAACTACTCTAAGCAATAAAACTCTCTTAAAGTTAATGGGGAAAATGAGACAGTAGAAAATTTTTATTTATCAAGTGGATTAAACTTGAAATTCAGATATAACACAATTGGACAAGTGCTGTCAAATATTTCACTCATCATTCATGTGGCCCACATAATTTAGGAGTTTTTTACCCTTTTAAGTTGCTTACAAAGCCATTTTTTAATAGAAAGATGAAAGGACCAACCTTGCAAGAAGTCATGAAATAATGACTAAACCAGAAATTAGAATTTCTTTAATTTCATTAAGGTAACTGAAATTGTCAACCCTTCTGTACTTCT
This sequence comes from Manis javanica, assembly GCF_040802235.1. Classification (NCBI taxonomy): domain Eukaryota; kingdom Metazoa; phylum Chordata; class Mammalia; order Pholidota; family Manidae; genus Manis; species Manis javanica. The sequence goes on from NC_133158.1 coordinate 11,638,156, forward strand.
CCTGAGCCAAGTTACAGGTTGGAGTAAAGAACAGTTTATTTAGTGAAATAGAACTTTAGGAATTGCATTATTGTCCATTACAGTCTCTGACTTTAATACTTGAAAATTACCTTTTGCCAGCACATTCTCATTGCACATCTCCTATTAATATTAATAGCTTAGCTTTTTAAATGCTGCTCTCTAACAGATGCTCTACTAAGATATTTACATTTATTTTTCATTTAATGTTTCTAAGAACCCAAGGAGAGTACATGCTTTCAGTAGTACAAAACTAGGAGCCAGAGAAATTATGTAACTTGCCCAAGGTTGCAGAGCTAGTAAGCAGCAGAATGGTCCTCATAAGTATATATTTCTTTCTATATTTTTACTTTTTTAAACATTGTTTTATTGCTCATATACTCTACAGCTGCCACATCATTGATGGAAATAGCAGGTTGTTCCTATGCCATGAATCAAACAAACAGGAGTATAACTCTCTTTATCTGGAAAGAACAAACCTCATCTGGCCAGACTCCTGAATTGCTCTAGCTGTCTGTTTACTTGAAGGAAAGCAAAGGTCCCTTCTCTCTTCCCCACTTCTGTTTCCCCTGTGCATCAAGACATCTGTTTTTTTCAGTAACATAGTTTGACCTTTTTTGCATTACTACAAAAAAAATATATAAAACTCTGTAGCCTATAGTTTATATTTTGGCATTTGTGTGTTTGTGCTAGTCATTCAATAGATGGGTGATTCCTCATCAAAGTAAAATACACCAAGCCAAGTGTGAAGTTACTTTTATAAATAAACCCAATTTACAGCTCATTTTCACAAGTTACAATTCCTAGGCTAAATTTTCCAACAGGAGTTCAGGCTTTCATGCCTGTACATCCCAAACTAGACCCTAATAGCAATGCAAATAGAAAATTAGTCTCACAGCTCTGGTAAGAAAAGCCATAAAACTTTCTTCTCTTGAATTTAAATACTAAAATTTTTCTCAAAATATATCATTATTCAGCAAGTAGTTATTGGGTGTCAGTCCACAAAACATACCAAGCAATACAGACCTACAAAAAAGGAGCATGGACCTGGCCTAAATAAATACATCCTGAGAAATGACTTTAACAGTTGAAACTCAGGACCTCTCTTTAATTTGGGTTCCCCTAAAGCAGATCTTGAGACAAAGACTTGTACACAGGGAGCTTATGTCTACGGTGAATGCAAGGGGTGCAAGCAAAGAAGCGAGGAAAGTAAGAAGGAGAAAAGCCAATAAAGTTGGTGCTAATGAGCAGGTGTGGGCAACCAGAGCTCATCCTTAGAGAAACTGTGTGGAACACGCCCAGGAATCCCAAGACAGGAAGGCAGGGAGGCTGAGGCATTTAACCCCCTGACTTTCATCCCCCAATGTTTGAAGACTGCATCCAAGAAGGTTAACTCCCCCACCTTCTAGCTGTGCCTGCTTGCAGCAGAGCAAGCCTCCTTGGGTTAAGAGAGGCCCTCAGACAGAGAAGAGACCATAAGAAGGGAGATTTATCAACATCTGCAGCAGTTGGCTAAACTCAGGTGCCAAGGAAATATGGTGCAGGGCATCCTCTGTGTCTGCTACAGGAGCACAGTTACTTATCCCAGCAGATGTAACAATACTCAATATTTACTAATCAGTTATTCTATATCAGGCACAATGATAAGCTTTTTACAGATATCATATTTGATAATTGTAAGAACCCTGTGAGGGAGATACTATTATCACCCTTCTCTAGAGACAGGGACATAATTAGGACATTTGCTCTGGTGACAAAGCAAGTAAATGGTGGTGGTTTGAACATGGGTAGCATGACTATAAAGCCATGGTCTAAACAGCACTTTGCTCATGAAGGGCAAGGTGCAGAGAAAACAAAGGCACCCAGAACTCAAAGATGGGGAAAATAATGAGGCATGTAATCCTCAGGGAGGTCTCCATGGAAGAAATATACTTGAGTAGTACTGTAAGATTGATAAGTGGAAAAGTACAGAGAAAGAAAGGAGCCTGCGCATGATAAGGACACGGAAAGAGGGAGGTGGAAGGGAGGGAGCTGCAACATAACAAACATGAATTCAGCAAAATGTCCACATTATAGTGTCACAGACTTGGCCCTTGCTACAGGGTTAGGCGTATACAACGTTGCATGGAACTCTGTTAATTCAATAAATACGGATTGAGCATCTACTTTATACTTGGCATGGGAAGTAAAGAGGTTAAAAATACTACTACTAGTAACAACAACAACAGCAGTAATAATACTAAAGCAGTCATGATGTGCTAGAAAAGAGCATGTGTTTCTGACCTAATTGAACTTTCCTACTAAGGCTGAGAGGCATGTTGGCCTCTGAAGATCAGGGATACTGAGCTGGTAAGCTGAGGGTATGAGGCTGTCATCTTGGCCAACCACATGGGGAAGAGGCAAGCTTATTTGAGGAATGGACAGTCAGTATCCTGGCTTTTTTTTTTTTTTTTTTAGTTCTTGGTGTCAGCCCTGACAGTAAGCAAGATAAATATTATCTCAAATTTCTCAGAAGAAACCCCTTTAATTGTGCATCAAAGAAAGGAGGTTAAGTAAGCTTTTCTTAACATGGCTTCATATCAAATTCATCCAACCAAAGATGCAGAGTCAGTCTATTGGCTAGTCTGTCTGCAGGACCCCAGAATGCACCATTCCTTTTACTGACCTCAGCCATCAGAGGCCATCAGACCCATTGAATATTTATGTAGGTAGGATTCTGGAATAGCTGTGTAGATTTCCAATGGAAATCTGAACTTCAGGTTAATTTTTCCTTGATTGAAGAAGCAAAATCTATTGAATACTAAATATTGCTAATTATAATCCTGCTTTTATAAAACTCTCTTCTCACTCGCTCTCCTAATCCACTCTGGTTCATGTCCCCTAGTTCAAGATCCAGACTGGATGTTGGCATAGGATGGCCACATGTGAAATTTTTTTTTCACAAGACTTAGGAGTCTAGAGAAGCTAAACAGAGAAATGCAAAGTTAAAAATACATTCAGGAAAGCATGTTTTTCAATCAAGCAACATATCCAGTGTCCTGATATAAAACAACTACCTTCTCAAAGGGGCACTTGGAATGAAAATGAAAGTCTAGAAAAATGGTACTAGGTAAGCAGCAAAGAGAGGGTAATTATAAGAGAGGAGGAGAAATGGATTTTATCAAACTTTGATACGTCAACAGCTGATGCCTGTTCAAGATAGTTTTTATCTGATACACTCCAGTCACTTGTAAAGAAGCTATAGATTAAAGTCAATTGAATCAATAAATATTTCTGAGCATCTTATATGTGCCAGGCACTGTGCTAAGTGCTAGGAACACAATAATGAACTCGAATTTCTTTCTCTCTTTCTCCAGAATGTTTTCATCTGTATTGGCCTCATTATCCTGAAGTAGGCTACAACAAGCCTGTCTTTGATCTTTGAAGGTACAACATGTAGTTTCTGGAGAGCTTCACTGTACATTTGTGAGAGAATGAGAATGAAAATGACAAATAACATGTCAGCACTATTATGAAAATAGTTTTGATCTCATGGACCCCCTGGAAGAGTTTCAGATAGTCTCAAGGGTCTCTGAATCACAGTTTGAGGAATTCTGATCTAGTTTTCAGAAACATTGTGTCAAGGTAGCAAAACAAAAATGTTGAATATAAAATTACTTGCAGGACTTATTTGCAGCATATGTTCACATGATTTAAACCTTGACTTTTAATTATCAGAGAAGGAAGCTGGATTTAGCTTCTGTTCCCTTTCCATTAAACATTCTGTTCAGTCAACAAGAAAAAAATGGGAGTTTGTTTTGTTTTGTTTTGCTTGAAATCTTTCCAATGATTACCATTTTTGTTTTTAAGACTTCTTTGACCCTTCCATGAAGTGTCACTGGCTTCATTAAAAAATTCAGTCCTTCTAATCAAATCCTTGCTAGGTAGTGTATAAAACTTCCTTTCACTTAAGGTTTGTCCAAACTAGGGTGATTTATTTAGAGATAGAAGTTCAGGAGACTGGCTTGAATAAGCAGAAAGAGGTTAAGCTGGACATAACAGAAGACAGCCTGAATGCATGGAGACCAGAAACATGTTTGTCAACTGCAATGGGTGAGAGAAGGAAGCCACCCTATTCCTCTTCCTGAGCAGCTTGAAGAATAGTCTCTGTCTCGATGCTAGGTTCACCCAGAAGGCCAGGGGAGGATGACATTGGCTTCAAGGAACTAAGTCACTCCCTGAAAATTCTGTTCCAGAGACAGTGTACGGTGGTCCTGAGAGTCTCCAGGTTAATTCCCACCAAAACTAAATATGCAGAAAAGCTATTTCTCTTGAGCCAATTTTCCAAATAATCGTTTTGCTAGAAGACAGATTTTTCTCTTCTAAAATATTTTCAATGCATTAGCTGCCCTGGGACAAACCGTGAACCACACACCAACACACATGCACGCAGACACACATGCCTACTTTCTACCAGCCTTCAAACTGAGGGGCAACCTCAATCACAGGGTGGAAAAATAGCTGTGGTACAGCCTCCTTAACAGTTTCAGGTTAATTGATTATTTGGCAAGTTGATTTTTCAGCCAATTTTTAACAAACTAGTTTCTTCTGCAACAGATAGTTTCTTCCTCATATGAATTAAAGAGCAGTGGATGATCCCTTATCTAGGAGCAGAAAGCTTGTGTTGTGATTCTTTCACTATATGACTTTGATCAACTGCCTGCGCTTCACCTCACCTCTTGGGTTACTCTCGGAGAACAGGTGAGGAATCTCTTTCTACAAGTCTGTGAGGTTGGAGCAGGGTCAGCTTCCAGACAAATACCTGTTCTAAGAATTTAATGAGACCTATCCTTTCTCTTTCTATTCTTTCTTCTTCCCTCTCTCTTCCCCTCCTTCTTCATTTAACAGTATGCACTGATTATTTACTCTGAACCAGATACAAGCTGCTGTTGCATAATAGAGAGGTGGACAGAACAGACAAGATCCCTGCCTTTGTACTGCTTATAATCTACTGGGAGAGGCAGGCAAAATGAAGGTTCACAAATCAACAGGATAACTTCAGGCAGACAATAAGAGCAATAAATGAAATAAAAGCAATAAAATGGGATAATGTGATACAGAAGGACTAGGGGTGAGACACGCTCTTTAGGTGATCAAGAGAGGCCTCTCAGAAGTGGTCACGTTTGAGCTGAGACCTGAATGGAGAGATGAAACTGAACATGGGCACGAAGGAGGCTAGTTCAAAGTCCCCCAGGGGCAGAAGGAGTTGTGCTCCAAGAATAGAAGGAAGCAAGAGGGTATGATGATAGCTAACATGTGGACAAGACCCAGGTGAGGTTGGTCCCTGTGGCCCTTGGTCAGGGAGTTGGCTGTGGCCCGAGGACAAGGGGAAGCGCTGGAGGAGAGTTTTGTGCTGGGGAGTGACATGTTCTTATTTATGTTTTTAAAAGATTCCTGGTTCCAGTGCGGAAAATGAATTCTTACATGTCATGTTCCAAGTACAACTTGAAAATAGTATGATTGATCCCCTGGTTGCTGAGAGAGCATCAGAAACATTCTGACATTATTTTTGCCGATGATAAAAGACAGTTTCCATCCTCAACTGATAAATATATTGAACAAAGTATTCCTAGTTAACTAAAATGAACAATGTTCCTTGTGCCTTAGACAATTTTTTCTCTAAAAAGGATTTGTGTGTTTATGGTGATATTAATAACTGAAGAATTGGAAATTTACAATTCCATAGCCATTTGACAGGGCAATAGCTTTTGAGTGGTTTAAAGGAGATTGCACTTGGTTCTATATGTATAAGTGATTACTGCTTATTTCATTATAACCTGGCAGATATATTGAATTTCCTACCAAGGAAGGGTTCTGTTAGTTTCCTGTCTTGAACATTCAGTGAGGCAGTTATGTGAAGAATGAAATGACAGCAAGAAACAACAGAAAATGACCAAATAACTGTTTGATAGGGTGGCTGTTTGACAGGGCAATATAGTAATAGAACATGTTATGTCTCCAGGTCTTTGGAATCTACTTTTTGAGAGCATTTGGATTTCTAAAATCAACTTTAATAATTAGACTCCAACTTTGAATTTTGAATTTTGGAAGCTCTTTGCAATTCACATAATAATAGTAACTATAATTACTAATAATGTGCAAGCACTCCAATAAATGCAGTGTACACCATTATCTCATTTGAGTCTCACAAAAATGATTTTTAGGAACAAGTGCTTTTACTTCTTTCATTTTGCAGATGAGAAAGCTGAGGCTCAGAAAGGCACAGAACTTGTCCAAGGTCACATAGCTGGTGATTGGTAGAGCTGCTTTGTATTGCTTTACAATTAGAAGAAAAAATAAGCCAAAAGGTAGTGTCCCATTGGGTCCAAAATGGAGGCAGACAAAAGATATGCTAGGAATGTAGGCATACTGGAAGTAACATTTCATTGATTGGACTAATATTTGAATATTCTTCTCCATGTTGTCCCCAGGCTAAGAGTAAATGGGGTAAATAATGAGTAGGGTGAAGAATTGTAGATAGTTTTATTCACATGGAACAATATGTGGGCCCATAAAATAGCCTTAATGAAAGCTTTAGAACCAAACTCTTGTTACCATTTCTAGCATGAAGTCACCAAAATGATCAAGTTTAGTAAATCTTAACCACTTAGGAGTTATAGGAAATCTTCTGGGAATGTGATAAAGTTATGTGACATAACCCAGAGGAAAAAAAGATTTTAGTAATTATCAAGATATCTAAGGTTCTTTAGAGTCCTTGAAAACTTCATCCATGGACCTCCTAAGAAGCCTTCAACCAGCTCCTCATTTTAAATTTGAGAATACTGAGACCCAGGGAAGAGACTTAAGGTCACATATAAAAGGTCCAAAAATCAAGTTCTCTTACTTTTAATAGTTCCCAGATCCTATTTTTTAGGCTAGAATCTGAGAACAATCCCGTTTGAAATAACTGAAAGGTTCCCTTTCTACTTTTGGGGTACTAATATATTTTTCATTTTATGAAATTTTGATGATAATTACTACCCTTAATTTTGATTTTTTTGTTTTCAGCCACCTCATCTGGCTAAATAAAAAAGTTGACAGCTCTCTGGCACCAAATAGCTGCTGGAAATTGTATTGATCCAAAAATCTAAGATGCTGGGAATGTCTGCTCTTATCTCCTCTCATCTCCCATCAGGAACAGGCTGCAAGCCATACAGATACATCAGCCTTATTCTCAAATCTGGTATTTAAGAGATGTGAGAAGGCTCTAAAAGACCTGACCCCTTCCACATACTCATTGCAAAGGGATGAAAGAGGGAGGAAGAGTCTGTAGGTTAAAGGAGGTCTGAGGAGCCTGCCAACCAAATACAATGTATGCATTTCTTTGGGTCCTGAATCAAATGAACCAACTTAAAAAAAAAATGAGACAATAAAGGAAATTTAAACACTCAGTAAATCATTTATGATATAAAGATTACTGTTCTTTTTTAAACTATAAATGTAATACTGTTGTGGTTATTTTTTAAGCATTCTAATCTTAAAAAAAATACTTAATCTTTACACATGAAATTACATGATATCTGGAATTCATTTCAAAGTAATCCATTAGTGGAAAGGTGGGAGACACCAGGTGGTGGTTGAGATGGAAAAAGCTTGGCTATGAATTAGTGATTGTCGATTGTGGAAACAGATAAATGAGAGTTCATGGTACAACTGTCTTCTTCGTGTAGGTTTGAAATTTTCTGTAAGGAAAAGCTTTTTAAAGAAACATAAGCAAGATGGACAACCCTCATACACTGTTAGAGGGAGTATAAACTCCTACAACCTTTTAGCAGGGCCTTTTGGCAATACTAATCAAAAGCCTCAAAAAGTAATACATACACCTTGCAATGCTTAATTGTATGTGTCTATTTGGTGACCAATTGTTTGGTCAAACACTAGACTAGTCTAGATGTTGCAGTAAAGCAGTATCCTCCACAATGTGGGTGGAACCCATCCAATCAATTGTAGGTCTAAAGTGCAAAGACTGAGGTTTCCTCTAAAAGAAGGAATTCTGCCTTCAGACTGCAATGCAGAAATTCTACTTTACTCGACTTTGGAATCAAGACTGAAACATCAACTCATACCCAAATCTCCAGCCCGCCGTCTTGCCCCATGCATTTCATACTCGCCAGGCCAAACAATCATGTGTGCCAGTTCCTTAATATAATTCCTTAAAATATATATCCTATTAGTTCTGTTTGCCTGGAGAACTCTGACTAATAAATTCCTTTACTCAGAAGTTCTGTTTCTAGAAATGTATCCAAAGTCAAAATGCAAATATCCAAAAATATATGTTTCAAACATTGGTTTAACAGTTAAAAATTGGAAGCAATCAAAATGTCCACCAATGGGGGGCCATTTAGAAAATATTGTATAACCTGCACTATGTAGCTATCTAAAGCATTCTGCACAACACATAAATTCACATATCCTATACACATATGGCTGTCAAAAAGAATAAGGTAGCTCTTCCTTTAAAAATAAGATATGGAACTATCCATATTATTAGATAGTAGTGAGCAGATTAAAGGCCCTGTTTGGGTTCCACTTTTTAAAGTTGTTAGTAAGGGGGATGAAATTATGAAGAACCTTACAATTTCTTCCTTTAAACAATGATACATTGATTGAATTTTTAAAGATAGCATATTTTAATGGAATTAATGATGAATCAAATCAATTTGACCAGAATTTAAAGTAAAAGTTCAGATCAGATAGATTTATACTGCCTTTCCTATGTTACCTGTGTGTGTTTTTTAATGTTATAAAGATCTTTTAGTCGAATACTTTAAATTGTTTATTCATAAAACATTTCTATACTAACTAAATAAAATTGTCAGAAATAGTTATCTGGACATTCATGCTAAAAAAACACTTGGGACTATTTTTGTCTCATAATTCACTTGAGTATAGCACCACAGTTCAGGGAAGACAAACAAGATAAGAAAATAGAATTTTCTCTGAAATATACAGGTAACAACCTCATTATCTATTTTAATTTGACAGTGTAGAGGCTGTCTTAGTTCTCTATGACTCAAATTCTATTTAGAGAAACTCAAATTAATAAATCATAGCTTAATGAGAATGGCAGTGTCTCTTTGCAAGCCATTTTATGGGTTTTATAGAATTTTCTTTCTCTCAGTTCCATGCCAGGCCATGCACTAGCTCCACCAACTCATTCCTTTTTAATCATCTTGGAGTCTTCCTTTTTACTCTGAAATGTTTACATAATACAAACTTGGCAGTGGGAGATAAAATTTGAAAAGATCCTTCTTAGCATTATACATTTGGAATAAATTGAATAAACATCTTTCTGACCGACCGATGTTGATGAAAGCCACATCCTGAGGGGAGGGGTAGTCATTTTCCAGCCTTATCCTCATGTGTGCAAATGAATGTGCAGAAAAGGGTATTGTTTGCAGTAACCTTGATAGCATGTTCCAGTGTCTAGCTCAGGTCCTCTGCTCAGTATTTATTATTACTCTCCTAAAAAAAAAGATGGTGAAGTGAAAAGCACAAAAAGTAGTAGAAAGTTCCTCCTATGGAGACAATAAACTATAATACATTTAGTACATAATCACATTAGAGAGAAATGTCCCTGTTTTATTTCAGAGCAGAAACACAGCATTTTGTCTTCATTTTGAGTGTTGTTTTGCTTTTCCTTTTAAGAAAATATTTTTAGTGACTACATGCTGTTGTTACAAGAGGATGAAGCTGGTTTCGATTCAACCAAGGTTAGAGCAAAAACGTCTGGAAAAATGACTCCAGCTGCCTAAACAATGCCATCTATCTGAAGATAAGGAAGGTGGAGGCGAGGCCTTAGGTTTAGCAGGCAAGAGTGTAGATCTGCTAACTGTCTTGAAAACATCATCAGAATCCCTGCTGCACTCCAGGATGCTGGTGAACTGAGTTGTTTTATATTTCTGCTTGCTTTGTTGTTGGATAAGACCTAGTCATGTCCCTTTTCCACAAAGGGACCTCAGGTTACTGGTCCCTTTCAACTTCTGGCCACTGAGTCCTGCATCTCAGACAAACTTTGTCTATTCTCCTGTGCAAGATGAAGACGTCACATTTGTTTCTAACTCTAGCAACCTGAGTCCAGTCACTGGAGCTTCCCTCAGGTCTCACTGCAACAGGAATACTTCCCAAGGCTGTTCTCAGTCCCCACCTTGACCCCATCTTTTGCCTTTTTCACCCCAGTTCCCATGCCTGAGGCTCTGTGAAGGCAGACTGCCTGGGTTTTGCTCTAATCAATGTGTGAATCTATAGAACCAGTTTGAAATCACTCACAAGCCAGGGGAGCAGTGGAACAAATGGTCACAGACCCCATACATTCATCCCCTGACACTTCTGTGTTGAAAACTAACTGAAAGCGGCAGGAGAGGGAGCCAGTGCAAGAGGGCCATCACTAACCAGCGCGGTGTGGGGAGTCAGTCAGTGTGCGCCTGACTGGGAACTGTTAATAGCACTGTACATTTTTCATATGGCAGGTCAAGAATAAGAGCCCTGGGATCAGATGGACTCTGTTTCAAGCCCTTACTTCAACAGGTTGCTTAACCATTCAGCTCCTCACTTTCCTCAATGCTAAAATAAGGTTTTTAGTACCCACTTCATCAAGTTTGGAGGTTTAAGTGAGATAATATGTGAAAGCATTTGGTATGGTGCCTGGTATGTGCTTGATGAACATCAGTTGGTGATCAGTATCCAGTAGTGGTAGAAGTGGAATCGCTCTCATTATCCTAAATAGCATTGCCACATGTCATGCTTCAGGTACAGCAAGAAAACCAGGGGAAATGACAAGCGAGGGGGCTTGTCCTTTTCAGCCTCCTAGAAATTTCCACTCCCATTCCTCACCACTCATTGCCGTCTCTGCTTCGCAGCTCTAATGACTGGCACGCAGGGCTCAACAGAGTGAATGAAGGAATTGAGTACAATGGAGAATTCGGTAGTTTGGAAAACTTAGAAATGGAATTTGAGTCATACAGCTGGTATCGGAAAGCCTGGATTCTAAGTTTGCCTCTTCGCTGTACTAACTGGTTATCGTTGATGATTCATTCAAGATGACTGAGCTCCAGCCTCCTCATCTGTACATTACAGGGCCTGGGGAGAAAAACTGAGACACGGTGTGTGAAAGTGTTTGTAAACTCCCAGAATTTTGTAGTGATTTATGCTGTGAATCATATAGGTGGAGCAAGAACAGGTGTGTGTGAGTGTGTAAATGCATTTATTATATACATACACAAACAGCAAAAGAAAAAATCTAAATCTAGACAAATATCAATCTTCCATGTTGGGAAGAGAGAAAAAAATGGAGCAGGGGGGTTAAAGTCTTTATCAACTGGTAAAAAGGATTGGAATAGGGGTTGTAGAGAATGATCAAGTAAGAGAAACATGCTCAGCACTTCAATTAGCCAGTGCCCTCTGATCTTCCCTTGGCCACTTTAATCTAGCTATCTGACTGCAGCGTGCTCCCAGCACCCTTAAGGCTTCCCACACTGGCTGCTGAGCAGGGATCACCACCTTGGGGACATGCCAATTACTGTCTTGCCCTGAGCCACCCCCAGATGTATTGGTAGAAACTTTAGTCCTGTTTTCTGCCAAGATATTATCAATAATTTCAAAAGTCTTATTACCCAATGCCCAAACTGGTATGATACTACCTAAAGATGAACATCTGTGCTGTCCTTTACCGAATATCTTACTTTTCATAAAGAACCACAAACACTGTGATGATTACAATTTCAGGACATGATGCAGTCAGGTTCATTTGCCATGTATTTGCTCTGTTCTGAGTCAAATGTTAGAATAACCCAGGTCAAAATTTGTAGAATAGGAACCTAAAGATATTTTATTAATTGGTCTACAGGGATTCAACACTATCATTGCTGGGTACACTGCACAATGCCTGATTCACATACTTCAAGGTGGAAGCAGAACAAATATTGGTTTAGAATCCTATTCAGTATAAACTGTTGGTCTACCATTGGATTAGATGGCATGGATTAGATAGCTTGGTTGTTATTATATAGACATTCAGCTGGAAATCTAAGGATGCAGTCACTTCTGAAGCAGAGACAAAAATGTGCAGCAGTTAATGAGTGTAGGCTCCTAATCCTACTTGCATTCGAGATTCATCTCTGCCCTCCACTAGCTCCAAGACCTCAGGCAAGCTCACTACCCACTCCAAGCCTGAGTTTCCTCATTTACATAATAGCACAGTAATAGTACCTACCCAAGAAAGTTGTCATGAGCATTAAGTGAGATACAAGTCAGTAAAGAAGCTAGCACAATGCCTAGAGGTTGAAAAATATCAGTGGCGATTATCATATTTTTATTAATAAAGCAACACCAATTTGCTTAATATTTTTCCAGACCCTACAAACAGAACTAAAAACTGGGTGCCCAGCAGTTCCTTCAGTTTAATTGAAGCAGCAGTGAAATGGACTATGTTTAAGCATTGGAAAAAAATTCACAACAAACAAGCAACTACTCTAACATGGAGGCTTTTTGTTGATAGACACAATGCAGTAATACCAACAAAATCCAATTACCCCTTGATTGAGTCAGGCCAGGAAAGAAGGGGATTATACATTTGAAATCAACAAATTGGATTTGGTCCCTTTTGCAGGCTCAGCAATTGCTCCCTGACTAGTTCCTCTCAAGATCAGAGACAGCCCCGTTGGCTTCCAGATTCTGTCAACTGACACACTCTCTCTGTACAGAACAGTGTTTTTCCTTGTTTAGTTTCTAAATGAATGGTACTTGCTTCCCAGTTATTACAGCTGTGAAACACATGCTGACCATCAAATCTCTCCCCCCAAAATAAAGCACATATATTTAATGCATATATATATAACTGTTGCTTAAAAGATGCTTTCTGTTAAAATATGTATGTTTAGTAATATATGCCATCCTGTAGCACTCAGAGTATTCAGTGATATGAATTATTAGGCTCAGACTAATTTGAGCTCATGTGCTCTTCCTTTATAAACGATCCCAGCTCCCACTTCCCCGCCACAGAACAGGCAATAGCTTAGAGCTTCACTCCCATTTCTTCTCTTTCTCCTGATATAACCTTAGCATGGCTGGTGAACTAAATACCAAGCTATGGATCACTGATATTAATAAGCACAGCAGATTTGATAGTGATTTTTTATTTTTGTCTTGTACAGGTAAGTACAATGAACATTTACTGTGAATCAACACGATAAGTTAGTAACAGGGAAAATGTTGATATTCAGCTGATTGCATAGAAAAAGAACCAATTATTTTCCTCTTCCCCACTGCCCCCACCACACGCAGACATGGCAGACTGAGGCTGTATGTGTTAGCTGAGGAGATTGGCATGTTGGAAGCATTGCTGATCCTGGCACCTGGAAAAGCAAGTGTGCATGTCTCTAAATAGTTGCAGCGGGTGACGTGGCCCTGCTTGCTGTTTTTGCTTTACATGTTGTTTATTATGAGAAAATCTTTGTCTTAAGATAAAGCCCCAGCTCTATAACCTGGCATGTAAGACCTTGGCTACTTCTCCAGTTCATCCTGCACCCCTCATCCCCTATCCCTCTATATGCCAGTTTCCCAGCCCATATAGCACCCCTTCCGTGTGCTAGGCTCCTGACTGCTGCAGGATCTTGGTGCATGCTCTTTCCTTTGTGTTTTTTAACAGCTGATAATTCACATATCATACAATTTTTTATTTAAAATGTACACTGTAATGGCTTTTAGTGTATTCACAGAGCTGTGCATCCATCACCACAATCAATTCTAGAATATTTTCATTACCCCAAAAAGAAATCCTGTACCACTTAGCCATCATCCCCAATTCTCACATCTTACCTCCTCCCCAGCCCTAAGCAAAAACTAACCTACGTTTTGTCCTCATTAATATGCCTTCTCTGAATATTTCATATAAATGGAATAATACAATTTGTGGTCCTCTGTGACTGGTTTCTTTCATTCAACATGATGGTCTCAGTTAATTCATGTTGTAGCATGTATCAGCACTTAATTCCTTCTTACTGACAAATAATATCCTTCATATTGATATACTACATTTTATTTACCCATTTATCAGTTAATGGACATTTGGGTTATTTCCACTTTTTGGCTATTATGAATAATGCTGCTATGAATATTCTTTTCTTTTTTTTCTATTTTTTTCTCTTGTAATTAAGATGTCATTGATACACAATCTTATGAAGGTTTCACATGAACAACACTGTGGTTTCAACATTCACCTGTATTATCAAGTCCCCGCCACATGCCCCATTGAAGCCACTGTCTGTCAGCGTGGTAAGATGCTATAGAGTCATTACTTGTCTTGCTATGAACATTCTTGTACAAGTTTTTGTGCAAACAAAAATAAACATTTATCTTGGGTATGTATCTGGAGTGGAATTGCTAGATCATATGATAACTATGTTTAACCATCTGAAAAACAGCCAGTTTCCCAAAGTGGCTGCACTATTTTACATTCCCACCAGCAATGTGTGAAAGTTCCAATTTATCTAATTGGAACTGTTATTCCATTCTTACCATCTATTTTTATTATAGCCATCCTAGTGGGTGTAAAGGAACCTTTCATTGTGTTTCCTTTCTTTCAAGCTGGATAATTTCTACTCATATTTCAAGCTACACCTTAAAAATCACTTCCACAGGGAATGTTACCTTGCCCACCCCATCCCCAGGCTAGTCTTAGGCTCCTCTCAGGAAACCAGTCTTTTCCTTCTAAACTTGAAGCTTGTCATGGGCAGGGACCATCCCATTTATTTGTTGCCCAGCATCTAGCCATTGTGTGAACTACAAAGCTGCTTGCTAAGCATTTGTTGAATAATGGCATATTATGAAATAATGAGAAAGAAGTGTACATTATCTGAAAATCACCTGTATCTGAATTATTGGCAATGGTTTCTTTCCCAATCTGTCATTTTCAGAATTCCCACAGACCAAACCTTTGACAAATATTTTAATACCTCTGGCAAAAGGAGGAAAGGGGCTCCATAATATAACCATGATGAATGCTTCTATTTCCTGAATTTTTCTGTTGCTTCATAGCTTTCTGGTTGATAAGAAACAGGAGGAAATTCAGTTTACACAAGCAAAACTAAGTGAACTGTATAAACAGTTCTTTAAGTCAAGCAATAAATGTATAAACAATCATTTTCTTAGAAATAAGGACCTCAGGGGGACTGGACTTGCTTTGGCTGTCAACAAGGCCGTATCCCTAGAGATTTCAGTTCATAAATACTCTAATATGTTAGCTGCTGTTGTTACTATTCTTTTGTCATTATATTATTATCTAAATTGTAAGAGAATATGCATAATTGATCTGTTTAAAGGGATCAGATGGTAAGATCCCTTCTTGCTTGGTAAGAAAAATATTTCCTAAGTGTAAGTTGGGAATTTACCAGGTCCATCAACAGCTTTGTCATCATTGCTACTTTTGTAGATAATTTTCCAAGTTGTACCTGATAATGCTAAGCCTTATTCATATCTTTATCTATCTGAGTGCCTCCCTAAAATGAAGGGATATTTTAGTCATTTCTGAAGAAGCAGAGTTTTGGTTCCTATATTAAATTACAGATCACCACTTACTTCACAGCATGAGCTACTGTATAGGATTATAACACATTTCCTTAGGTGTCATTTACTGAGCAGAAAGCATTACCCCCAAAATCTCATTTTTCTCTATGAAATTATATATTGTGCCTGAATGCTATCCTGGAGGAATTTACTCTCTAAAGTAGGAGTTCTAAAAGTTCAAATTAGAATCTATCTTAAAGATCAAGAATCAAGAATGCTCATTCATTTACCCAAGTGCCTAACAAGTGCAGGTGTTCAGAACACACAGAAAAGAAGAAAACCAAGATCTACACAATCAAGAAGTGGACAGTGGAGACAGAATTAAATAACACTGGCAATTAAATACATTACCAAAACAGTGTGACTGGTGATGAGTGCAATGAATGATATGAAACAAGTAACAGAAAACATCTACTGGAAAGGAGCTATTTTAGATTAATGGACATGAAAAGGCTCTGCCAGTTGACGTTTGAGCAGACAACTGAATGCCAAGAAGAAGCCAACCATGGAAAATGTCAGGGGACAGGGTAATTTAGGAAAAAGGAACAGAATGAAAAGACCCTAAGCCAGGAGCATGGTATCAGGACCTGATGTAAGACCTGGTGGGTCACATTAAGAAGTTAGGGTTTGAGTCCAAGTACAGTGAGAAAGCACTAGAGAATTTAAAGCAGGAGGATACCAGAGTAAAATGTATCATCATTTCATTTGACTAGCCATTGTGAAGCCCAGTGGAACGATGTCTACCTGCAATATTTACTTCCATGTTTGTTTCCAGCCATCAGCTCTGTAATTTCTTTAATGAATTTGGCTTAAAACTCCTGCATCTCATCTCACTTTGCTTTAGAACATGTAAACATAAGGCGTCTACTTTTCCCTTCACAGCATTTTAAAGAATCTCCTTAAATCTGGCACTTTAGGTTGCACCAGGTGACGTTTGAGGTGCCTACCTGCGAGGGGAAAGCGAGGCAGAAGCTGGCACTGATTGGCGACTCCTCCTCTTCAGCTGAGTTCTTTGTCACCGTCGCTGTCTTCGCCTTCCTCTACTCCTTGGCTGCCACTGTCGTTTACATTTTCTTCCAGAACAAGTATCGGGAAAACAACCGAGGTCCACTCATCGTAAGTGCTTTACTTTTTGAAATAACTTTTTTTGTCTGCTCTAATTTCTTTTCCCAGGGCTTGAAGGGCTTTGGAGTTGCCCAAGCCCTTGGGGTTTGTTGTTGTTTTTTTTAACCACATTCTTTTTCATCCAGTTCTCTCGGATCTAAAACAAAAATATAATGGCTGTCATTCTTTTTTTCCTCTGCATTGGAAAAATATCAACTAACACTTGCTAGAAGCCCCTCAGAAATAAATGGTTGGAAGTCTCATGAGATCAAGAAAAAGTCATGAGGCTTGCTGCAGATTTATTTATAATTCCAGGGTCATAGAGTGAGTTAACCATTTTCCTTACTGGTTTTTTAGACATTGTGACTTGTGCTCATTTGAAATGCATTATTCCCTTAATATATGATAGACTGGGCACAGAAGTGTTTTCTTCAAAGGTGGAGCTTTCCATTTCTGAATCTCCATCTCTCTCAATCTCTCTTTCTACCACCAGCCTTCCTCCCACTTTCTTTTTCATTACACAGTGGTTCAAGGACTCACATGGATGAAACCAGTACAGCCCAGCATACGCAAATAGGGACACATGTGCACCTAGGGAACACAACAGTTCTCAGAGGTATACATGGCATGGGTAATTTTAAGAAAATTAATCTTAAATTTCTCAACCTTCAGATGTACAACTGCCTAAAATTTACGTTACCAAGAATGCCCTAGATGTGAAAATATCTTGCTGTCTTCTTTCTTAATCACCTACTCCCATTTTGTAAAAGAATAGCATCCTTCTTTTTATCCCAAATATTACTACATAGTACATCACTAGGAGGCAAAACATTTGAGGTGCTAAGAAAAGGGACCATTTGCAATATTGATGTTGGTGATTCTAATGTCTGAGTAATATACTCTTGTATATAAGGAAGGTTCCAGTTTTTTTCTTTCAACAGAATTGAAAGTCCTAATTTACTCATCATCTGATAGATCATTAAGAAATAAGTTTTGATGACAGACCATTATGTGATCTGAGACAAAACTCAAAAATAATTCAAAGAAATCAATGACATTCCTATAACAAAACTCTATCCATTCTCATCTACTTATGTGAGCAAGCTTTCTCAGCACATTTTAAAATGAAAAATGGGAAGAGAATTTATGTTGAATCATGTCCCATTCTAGAAATAAATATTTGTCCCCCAAAATATATAAACTAATTGAAGGGAAAAAAGCCCCATACATTTCTAATAAAAATTTTACTTCTTAAATTTAATAGTTATTAAAATATACGATACATTTGTGTTATTTTGGACAATTGTGCATTAGTAGTATTTGTAATGATCACCCAACCCAAAAGAATATTTTGATACTTAAAGCATTAAGGTCATGGATAAGTCATTAAAATTTATATACATTGTTTTTTTGCAAAGAAATGTAATAAGATGATAGATAAAATGCTTTCCAACATAAAGATATTATATTAGGTTATAATTCTGTGAGGAAAATATAATAGAGATACAAGCCCAAAGAGAACAAAAGGAACATATAAAATTTCCAACTGTTAAAGAGGAAATTTTTATTAATTTTTAATGTAAAATAGAGAGTACAAATAACTATTCATTAGATTCATTTAAAAATGAATATTTTATAATGTTTTAAAATATCAGTACTTATGCAAGAAATTATATTCTTTGCAACTATTCAGACTTAATAAAAATGCAACTAGATGTCAGCTTTATACAAGTCAAAACAGTTTTTCAGAATTCTTTTAGGGAATATATGAGTAAAATAAATTTTACAGAATCTCTAAATCTGTGTATAATAGAAATCTGAACCTTAAAATAAACACATTTTGAAAAGTAACTGGGAGTAATCTCTGTTGGTAGAGCTTTGTGATTAAGTTTGAAAAGACTGAAAATATTCGAAATTGTATCACTTTTACTGTGCTATCTTGGAAAAACAAGAGGAAGGCAGAACTTGAACCTTTGGACAGGTGTCCTTTTTTTTTTTTTCTCCCAAATTGGAGATAATAGCCTTCATGGTTTTAAATATGTTTAACAGTCATTGAAGTTGGGCTCATCCCTCCGGTGATGTGCAGATAGATACACAAGAGGGATCACTATATATATACCATAAAATTGCATGCAGGCATCCATTCCTGGATACATGCATACGGTTTCATGGAATTCTAAAGTCTGAGGAAATATCCTGACTTCCAGAGAGAAGTTGACTCAGCTAGTTTGCTCATAATGTGGGAAAAGGTCTGTTTGGTTATATAGAACCACATTCTCCTCATATGAAGTAATCTCATGAAGGCATGCTACTTCATCTCTGTGTAAATAGTCTTTCCCATCAAACAGGATATAATGAAATCCTGAATTATGTACTACATTGGGTAGGTTTTGTTCTATTACATCGTGAAAGAAAAGGGGGGCTGTGCGGGAGATGATTCTAAGTAATAAAAAAGGAAAGATTTCTAGATGAAACTTCTGTAATATTAAAACTGATGTGCTTATTACTTGGTAGATAAAGGATAATTTTTAAATGAGCCTGAGTCCTAAGAGTCACAGAGGTAGAATGAATGGGGAGAATCAGCCTGCTGCTCTTGCAGCCATGAATGGCACACTTTACCAGTTCTAATCCCACATGACAAGGCCATGATTGGAGCCTGGGGGGAAGGGTGGGCTATTATAACCCCCTTTAGCTGTGAGTTAGCAGATTAAAGAAAAGCCACAGTGTAAAATCTCAGGAAGGTGATTCATACCTAAGAAAACTTTGAGATATTATGTTAACAACAATAGTACTTGTTTTAAGCCAATCCTAATTATGCAGAAACATGACTGCTGATCATTAGCTGGGTCTCTTTGTTCTTGTTACCATCTATTCTTTTTTTGTTACTGTTGCTTTGTTTTTTTTAACAAAACACACGTTTTTCTTTATTCTGTAATTCAAGATTCTCCAAGTCAAATAAACTTGTAGTCTGAAACAAGGTTACTGTATATTATGCTGACATAAACTAATTCAAGCAGTTTAAAGAAGTCAGGTATCCTTCTAAGCTAGTTCACATCTAAAAATTTACAATTTCCCATCTTGCTCTATAATCCTTTAGGGTATGACCTCATACATCACACAGAAATAAGACCAATGTGTAGGAAAGTGATGAGGATGCAGTGGTGTTGATAATAATGACAATAATAACAACTGGTATTGATTGAGTTTCTACAGTATGTCTAGCTGGTTCACTACTCACAGCAACCCTAGCTGACATTATTATTCACATTTATAGATGAGGAAAGGGAGACTTGGGAAGATATCCCAACTCCCAGGCCACATGACTAATAGCTAGAAGGTAGAGTTTGAACCCAGGTCTCTCCAAATCCAGGGACCAAATTCAAAACTACCATTCAAGACAGTTCAAAATACTGATAGGCAATGTGCTACGAAGTTAATGAGGTACAAGTGGGTAAGAGAAATTGATTTATATACCTGGACAGCTCCTATATTGTCTTACTCTGGATATAGAGAAACCAAGCCCTGTAATCTCTAGACTTTGCTGCTCATTTGACTGTCAGAGACGTCTTTTTATTTCCTTCAAAATCCCTTTGGAGTCATGGAATGATTGCTGTGGATTTATGAGGCTAGAATCACCGGAGGGTTTTGGTTCTGTCAGTCATCTCTGTTGCACATGGAAGATGTCAGAGATAGAAAGGAAGGTTTCAGACTGCCAAGGATCAATGTATATTATAAATCAGAAATTACCAGGACTAATTCCTATACATCTTCAAGCAGTTGCAGGCAATTTCAGACAGACCGGGCGAACCGTTTTTTTTTAATATCTTTTTCTATTGAACATGCTTGATGAGAATGCATGCATTTAAGTAAAAAGGAGAATGTGAATGTCTTTAGAAGTAATGTAATTGTTAATGATGCTGAATGATACAACAGGGAGAAAATCAGGCCAAAGGAATCAGCCAGCTACTGTATATCACTACAGAAAGTGCCTTCTCATACAGATGAATAAATACCAGTTCTCAGTAAGCAGAAGCGGCCACCTAAATGGTATATGATTGTGAAATTGAAATATCACCTCTTGTTACATCATTTTGTCATGTTCCTTAGAGAACAGTTTTAAAGCCAATCTCCTGCCTAGATTTCTGTAACAAGATGTTCTGAGCCGTTTTCAGACCTCATGTCAAATAGTGACACTGTGAAGCTTTAGGGATTCTTTTCATATTAATGTAAAGTAGGTTTAAAAAATACCTTATCTTACAGAGCTGATAGAGTGCTCAAAGAATGAGTATATTATAAGCACTATCCCTCATTTTAGTGAATCCTTGTTGCAGGAGGTTTGGTTTAAAGTAACTACTCTAGGAGTTAAGGAGAATCAGTGTCTTCCTTACAATTTTGTGGAAAAGGCAACAGTTGTGTTGTTCAAAGTCTGCTTTTCCCATAAAGAGACCAGGTTGACCAGAGACAGTTTATGAGACAAGTATTTACTCATTGCAGGCACCCCGTGGTGTCATGGCTCACATTTGTTTTATGCTAGTGCATTCCAAATATTGTCATATTTCCCATCTATCCTCAAAATAACCCTGAGAGAGATGTAGAGCAATTAGCAACGGCCCCATTCTACAGATACAATTTAACTTGTCTTTACTGAGCACCAGGCATTGGAAAATGAGTCCCTGGGAGAGTCAAGACCTTGCCTCTTGTCAGAGAAGTTAATAACAGAACAAGGACTCAAACTCAATCCAGTGATAAGAGTAATGGCTAAACTTGGAGTCCTGGGTTTTAATCCCCCTGTATGAACTATTATTTAACAGTTGAAAGCCTGTTACTTCATCTCTAGAATGAAGCTAATAATAATGCATACAGTACAGGCCTGCTCAAAGGAAAGGGAGAGTTAATGCCTATGAACCAGTTTACATGGGGACAGTCACACTGGATATGATAAATCCACAGAATCTCATTGTGATGTTATTATTGCCATTAATTTTAATTTTTCTCTTGTCCTTTACTGTACCTTAGCTCCATAAAGGGAAATTGTGAGCACCTTCCTTTCATTGTGTGCAGCCCCCCACCATTCTCCTTTCCTCCAGTCCCTCTGCCCCCACACTTCCTTCCCTGCCACAGCCCCCAAGGACAGAGCTTGGCTCAGGACTACTTCAAAGATCACAAGTGCTAGGTTGAGCTGACCAGTTAACCTTTGTGTTCCTGAAACCCCATTCCATGGGTGGCTGGAAGGTGGATTTTTAACCCCCAAACAAAACAAGTCTCCCCATTTTCAAGGCTGAAGGCCATTAGTAAGAGAGAAAAACAGGAGACAGGCAGAGTTGGGAGCTCAAAGAATCAATGCTGGCTCCTAACTCCCAACAAAGAGATGAACTCCTGTCCAACAGCCTTAATAAAGGCTGTGAACTGCTTGTAGAATCCATGTGATTCCTCAGGAGCCAAGAGTAATTCTTGTCACATGTTGGAACCAGTGCCCTCAGAAGACTAGTTTAGAATGCATGGCCAAACACTGTCCATTTTTGTCAGACTTCCTCTCATTCCATTCTGTCTGCATTCCATCACGCAGTTAGAAAAATCAGAACATAGTGGAAACTTGGCAAAACCCCAAATGGGTCTTCCCATGTATTTATTTTCTTCATTTAAAACAACATGAAATGGGAAATCCATCTACTCCGTGGCCCAGCACACCCAGAAGACACCAGGCTCCCTTTCTCAAACAGAACAGTGGTTCTCAACAGGTGTGGGGGACATTTGGCAATGTCTAGAGACATTTTTGATTGTCACTTCCTAGGGAATATTTCTGGCATCTGGTAGGTAGAGGCCAAGGATGCTGCTAAACATTCCACAGTGCACAGGATAACCTGCACAACAGAAAGTTTTCCAGCTCAAGATAGCGACATTGCTGAGGTTGAGAAACCCTGATTTATAGCAATAGTCAGCAGCTATTGAGCACCCACTTTGTGCCTAGAACTGAACAACCACTTCTCTTTAAATCTTCAAGTTAACCTTTGAGTTTGATATTTTATTTCCCATTCCTGAGATGCAGAAACTGAGGCTGAGGAATTTAAGAGACTTGTCCCAGAGGCAATTCAGGTCCATCCAACCTCAGCTCAGAAGTTGCTTCATTTGTATCTTAATTCTTCCACTTACAGAGAACTCTCTATTTCTCACTGTGCCCTTTTCTCTTGGTCTGTGAACTTCACCACTAGCCTATACCCCTCCATCTTCATGTGGCCCCTCCCTTAGCTACTGCCAACATACACATACACATACACACAGATGCACACAGACGCAATCCAAACATCTGAGCCTTGCAGCCTTTTCTCCCAAGCTCTGCCCTCTGATCTAGATGGCATACTACAGAGGAGAATGGTACCAATCCCAATTCTTTAACCAATTTTAGGTGTTACCCCTGTAAAAGCTTGTATTTTCCCTGAAGACTTCAGGAGCTTTTATTCTACTCCAGACTTGATCCTAATTATGAAATGTGAGCCAATTTGAAGTTCCCAACCAACTCGGGGCACTAGTTAAAAGTCAGGGCTACAAGACATTTCAGTGAGACTCCCAAAATAGTAAAGTTGGAAGGACACGTGCAAAGATACTTCTCAATGCAATTAATAGCCACAATTTTAAAAAATAGTCTTATATGGGCGTCTCCTTATAGTACCCTCAGACACTGTTGAGTTTCTGATTTTCAATCAAGCAAAAGTTCACGTGGTGCTTCCTTTTTGATTATGTGACAAAGCTCCCTCTTGGGTTCAAGAGTTATGTTCATGGTGCTTAAGCCCTCCTGAGTCCCAGGTCCTGTGCTAGGCACCAAAGACGCATAGCAGAAGAAGACAGGGCTGCTGGCCTCAAAGTGTCTGCTTTGTTCCTGTTATCCTTGATGGCAAAACTGTCATGGGGAGTCATGGGGAGATAGTACAGGTCAGTGGTTAAAAACTGAGTCTTTGTATCTAGACTTCCTGGACCTGGATCTCAGTACTACCACCAATCATTTGTGTGACTCTGCATGGGTTATAGACCTCTGTGCTTCTGTTTCTTACCTGTGAGAGAGAGATAGCAGTGGTTCCTAGCCTATAATGTTGTGGTCAGATTAAATGAGTTATTGCACATAAAGCACTTAGAACAACAGCAAGTGCTCATTAACGCGAGCCATTGTTTTTATCAGCCTCAAATGATGATCTGTCCCGGTGTCCATTTTATGCTTTTTATGGAGCTATGCTTATTAAATCTCCATGGACTGATTAGCTGCAAAATAAGTGGATAAGTACAAGCTCTACTGAATTTTCTCATGTTGAAAAATGCTTTGGAAGGCTTCTTGTTGCACAGTTAACATCAAACACTTTTTTGTTATTTTTTAATCTTTGTGCCTCCAAATTCATAAGCTACTGTGGTTACAGACAAATGCAGTCATCCCTAAAATGAGGTTTCACACTGTCCCCCACCACTCAGTCCCCATCCTTCCAGCTCTTCCACTGTCCATCCTGCACTGAGATCTCATACTTTAGGGAAAGAGGAAAGAACACAACTCCATTACACTAACCAAACCCAAAAGAACGAGACCTTGAATCTCTTATCAGCTGGCAAGTCTGAAAATAGCAGGGGAGTGTGAAGAGCACAATAGTGTAACAGGAAGAAACTTGATTGTTTGGGGGCATCCAGCTGAGAAACTAGGTTCAGCTTTCCCCATCCTCCTATCATTTCTTGAAAGCAGTGAAATCTTTCCCACCCTGATAATGGCAAAAATACCCTTACTGTTTGCTAGGTCTATTTTTTTTTTATTCCAGAACAAGCAGACATTCACTCCTGTGGCTTCGGATTCATTGGGACCCTCCATCCTCATGTGGCCCCTCTCTTAGCTACTGCCAACATACACATACACATTCATTGGGACCTCTCATCAGTATAAGAATGTCTTGCACTAACACCCACGGTTCATTAAACTTTCAGATAATTGGCACAAAGTCCAGAGCTTGGATTTTTTTTGCAACCCTCTCAATCCTTTCTCCCAGCTGGACATCTTCATTTCCACTGCTGATTAGTGGGACCTTAACCAAAGCCATGGGACCACACAAGGAAATGCCCCAAAATCTGCCCTGGAAACACAGAAGTTGATTCCAGGTAAAACTGGCTTGGATCCCACATGAGACACATGGGTATTAAAACTCCCTGAGGGCTTGGCCAAGAAGTGGAATCACCTTCACTTGACTACCTATCTGAGACCTGCAACTTTGAATCCACCTCCTTGTTGTTCTGAAATGTCTAAAAAACATCAGTGGATTCATATGAAATTGACAGCTTAATCTGAGTGGCAATGAGCTTTATTTGTGATCCAATGGATACACTAGCTGATTTGACTAACCATACCTATGGCCAGAGAAATATGTAGATATTCGCAACCTACAGATTACAAGACCAAAAAAAAAATTACACTGGATAAAGAACTTAGAAAAATTGCAGTTGAAGCTAGAGAAAAGCAGACTAAAATGCCCAGCGTTTTCCCATGGTGCCAAACTGCAATCCCAATTTTACTTAGAAGTAGGAAAATGAAAATCCAAAGCACCTGCTGTGTGCAAGACATGCATGAAATTACCAAGTCCTCAGCATGCTGGAGCTAAGAGTCAAGTCTGTCATGCAAGACAAAGACACATCAGGATGAAAGCACATAGGAAATGTTTTTATTGTTACCAGTGATAGGGATGGCACGTAGGGGTCAGTAGGGAAGAGTGTGTGCTGTTGGTTTCGTGATGGAAGAAGTTTTCTGCAGTCCATGAGACTTGACAAAGATTACAAACTAGTTGGATGAGGGGGAGGGACTTTTGACTGGAGGAATGGCTTGATCAATAATAGGGGGTGGGGGAATAATACGATATTAAACACTTTTTTTGACCTCCCAGCTTCCTTTTTGGAACCAGCCCTCTCCCATTCATGTAGTCCTGCTGGACTGTCAGTCATGGGGCCCTACCCATAAGATGGTCAAGTGACTCAAGCCAGGCAATCACATTCTCCTCTGGGATTTATTTATGAAGTGAAGTTCTTTTCCTTCCAAAATTTCTAAGTTACGAAGATGTGAGTCTGGTTGATGGTAACCACATTTCCAAAACTGTGAAAGAAATCTGTCTAAAGAATAAAGCTGAATAGATAAGTGGATCCTAGGTATGGAGAGAAAGAAATATAGGAGAGATTTGACTTGACCAAAAGTAAATAAATAAGCCATACATGAAGCTAGACACCCTGTAGACTTTCCAGTGTTGAGTCCCGAATTTCCCTTTGTGCTTGAGAGTTTGTTTTGGATTTCTGATAGTTGTCAAATAAAATGATCTTGACTTGTGTGTAATTTCTACCGCCTCTGTAAAAAAGTTATAAGAACCCATACATGAAAAGATAATTATGAAGTTTAAATAATGTGCAAGCACATAGCTGATGTTTAAGAATGGTTTATTTATTTATTCATAGGATCAAGAAAGGGTAGAATAACTCTGGTAGTACTTTTATACCCATTATTATTTAACTCCAGTTGTTTCCATTTGTAATTGCTGCATAGTAATCTATTATACTGAGGTAACATGAATTATTTAACCAATCTCATATTATTGGACTTGGAATTTTGGGTGGATGTGAATTTTTCTCTCTCATAAGCAATGCTGTGATGATCAGCTCTGCACTTCAATCTTGACATGTATTTTAAATCATTTCTTTTGGATGAAAACCAAGAAATTGATTGTCTTCCTGATGTTTAAGGCAGAAGTTTCTATTTTAAGTCCATATCCTCTGATCTGAGTGAGAAATTTGGATTCTATCTTTGGACTCTACCTAGACCCTACTATCTTATGCTATTGGAGAAAAGATTTCCCCAAAAGATCAACAAGGAGAATTTTCTTCCCAGAGAAGAAAAGAGCAACTCAATTTATTTTAAGGAGGCTGCCATTGAAACATTTACCTTGAAAATGGAGATACTAAGAGGATATCAAAAATTCATTTTAGGCCATATTTAAGTATGCAGAAACTCAGGCTTTAATTTCCAGGGAGAAGTCCCCGAGATGGACACTGATCTGCACAGCAATGTCGGCTTAGCCCCAGCACTGGGCTCTGCACACGCCCAGCATGGGCAGCGTACTTTCTTACTGAGACCCATAAGATGAAGTTCAAAACCATTAGCAGCTCCTCTGGCCACAAACAGAACAAAAAAAACACATAAATTACATGTAATGATGACTTTTTAAGATAACGGAATGCTTTATAGATTTCATCGTGGGGTGTCTCCAGTGTCTGCATTTCTGTTTGTCCGAGAGAAGTAAGATTGGTGCAAGTCTGTGTCCAGCCTGCTTCCTGCTCTTGTTGCCTCCTGGGAGCATCTGCGTAAATCTGGCAGCTCCTTTCAAATCTCCAATTAAACTATTTCCCACAGCCTTCCTTGCATTTTTTTAAAAATTATACTCGTTCTGCAGATTGTTGATTCCAGATTGAAAAAAGGGAAACCAAACTACCCCGGATCTTCCTGATTAGAAGATACAGCTGCTGGGAAGCCCCTTCTGGACCTTATGAAACCTTCATATCTTATGGATTAGCATTGGGGAATGGGCTGGGTGAGGGACTATGGAAATGACAGAATCTATTCATATTAGGTTATATTTATGGAGACTCTCCTGTCTTCCATTCTTCTGACCACCACTCCAAATGCAGCTGAGTTTACGCCAGTGGCCATCTCTGGTTTACAGAAAGAGCTTCCTAAACCATGATGACTCTTCACCTATCCTCAGAGCCATCTCCTACCATTTCCTACACCCGTTTTAGCCAAACTGTACTACACACCATTCCCTAAACACGCTGTATACATTCCTATTTCTGCATAGTTACTGAGTCTCTGCCTGCCACGGAAGGTCCTCCTCACTGTCCCATCACAGCCCGTCAAAATGCGACTCATCCTCAAAGACCCATCTCAAATGCTATCTGTTCCATGAAGTATTCCTTCACCTTCCATACCTTCCATATTCCAGAAGATGTATGGATTCTCCCTCCTTAAACCTCCATAGGTCTGTGTGGAAATATACCTTTGTGTGAAAACCATTACTTCCTTTGCTTCAGTTAGGTGAGGTTTTGTCTGATTCCCTCATTATTAAATATCCAAAGGGCAAGGACTATTTCTCCCGTAGCTCTAGTTCCCTGAAGTCAGTTTTAAAAATGAAATTACCCTGTATGGCCCCGGAAGATGACTGGTTAGCCAGAGACGGGTAAGATTCCTTAAGGGAGGAACAACCTAAGACAGGCACAGTCGCAGGGGGGCCATCAGGTGAGAATTTGGGGATCAACAGAGGTGAGGCTCAGAACCTCACCCCCCCTGCTTTGAGAGAAATCTTCTGCATCCATGGATGTCTTGCTGCCCTTGTCTAGCCTGGATTAATACTTAGTCCATAGGCACACACCTGATCATCTGATCATCTACATTTGCCCTCTTACAGCACTAAACTATGTTTTCTACCTTTATCTTGCATCTACCTACCACTTCAGCATTTTATTAAAAATAAAAATAATAATAATAATAGGAGAAATGTGGGATCAACATATAAATCAAGTACAAAAATCAAACGAATATTCATATTTGACCTGATTGTTTATAGGTCATAATGCATGATCAAAACCGAAAGTTTCTGTGATGACTGCCCTTGTACTGTTCACCATGTAAGAATTTATTCACTATGTAAGAATTCGTTCACCATGTAAGAACTTGTTCGTTATGCTTCAGAAGATTGGAGACTGACGAGAATTAGGCTTGAGATGGATTAATGATTGTACATTGAGCGTTGACCCCCCTCTACTGAATTTTATTGTTGTTAACAACCATTTGATCAATAAATATGAGAGATGCCCTCTCAAAAAAAAAAAAATGAAATTAATGACCCACCAAACTGGTCATCATGGATAGGGTCTGTTATCATCATTCATTCAACACATATCCATTGAGTTCCTACTGTGTGCCAGGAACTGTGATTAGCATGGGATGCACACAGCAAATGTGTATTCCATAAGAAACACAGGAAGAATTCTCAAAAATATAGAATATGCATCATCCAGTTCTGGGTCTATAGATACTGAATATAGTATCCATTAGGACTGCTACACTTTAAGCATCAGGATCTCGAAAATCCCAGCAAATTTCATTGGTTTTAAGACAATGCCTTAATTGTCTTAAGAAGAAACTTAGCTTGCTCTTTCACATGTTGGACCCTAATTCTTTTCAAATACTACCTATAGTATGCATACTATGATGTACAGGGAGAGTCTACCCAACTACAAGATCTTTTGGCACTTTGTTATGCACTTTGTCCTGATTAATCAGGACTGAAAAAATCAGTCATTTTGTAAGAGGGAAATGAAATCAAAATATAGTACACACATCATCCCCACAGTCTTTGCTCCTGAAAAATGTGAACTTTGGCCCTAATTCATTCCTTTTCTTGAAAGGAGGCATTTATCATTGTGCTTCCTCAAGATGAATTCAAATTTTTAAACCTCTGAAACATCATTTCAGCCTCTGTTTATTGAAGCCGATGTGTTTTCTGGTTGTGGGAGGTCATTTGACAAATGTGCAGTCAGAAAACTGAAGAATTACTGTTGAATAAGAGCCATTCTTTTAAAGATTTGGACATGAATTCTGCCTGAAGAGAAGTTGAGAAATGGTAATAATTCTGTTTTCAAAATTCAGATAATTTCTAAATGCTTTTAAAAGAAGAGAAACCTCTTTTCTACTGTGCCTAATACAATAAAACAAATTCCACCAAGACTTTATCCTCTTGCTGATATAAAGTAATTTGATGATAGACTATATGAGAATGGATTCTTGCAGCCCCGACCAGCAGAGGGAGCAGCCCAAGCGGCGCAGCCTGCACTCTCTCCCTGCCCGTCCTCAGCTGCCCTCCTCTGCCCTCCACCGGCGCCAGGGATCTCTTTCCCCTTCCTTCTCCTTCTCCACCCACCTTCCTCCACTGCCCACAACAAACCACAGGGGCCCCTCGCCCTCCTGCCAGTCCCTATTGTTCTGCACCCCTCTCTCCTGTCTTTCCCCCTCCCATCCACTCCCCGTTTCCCCCTCAGTTGCCTCTTGCCTGGAGTTTTGGCTTTCACCCCCTCTAGTGACCAAAAACTTGACCACTCAAAGTCCAGCTCTCCAGACACGGATACCAGTGTGACCAAAGGTGGATTAAACGTCACTCTCAACCATCCGGCTGCTTATGCATGGAAAGTAGTTTTCGCAATTACAGGGAGTTGGCAGTATCATCAGGAAGAGAGGCGAATCAGTTTAGAAGATGCTCAAGGAGAATGGTGCACATACCACATCTCAGAAGGGAACTGTCCCATGAGAATTATCACTTTGGCTGGACAACTGATGCCATCTTCAAAGCCTTTGCCATGATCATTGACAAACGAAGAGGACATCAGCAGCTTCATGACCAATAGCACAGCTGCCAGTGGAGCCCCAGTCACCCTGAGGCTGGTGGTCCCTGGTCCACTAGTCCATGTGGCTCTCTCATTGGGAAAGGTAGTTGCACAATCAAGGAAATAGAGTCCAGGGTCTCAGGTCCAGGTGGCAGGGGATATGCTCCCCACCTCAGCTGAGCAGGCTGTCACTAGCATCATTGAGAGTGTGAAACAGATCTGTGTGGTCATGTTGAAGTCCCACCCACAGGGTGTGACCATCCAGGACCTGCCCAAGCCGTCCAGTTCTCTGGTCATCTTTGCAGGTGGTCGGGACAGGTACTGCACAGGCAGTGACAGTGCGAGCTTTCCCCACACACCACCCCGTTCATGTGCCTGGAGAGACACCTCTGGGGGCCTCTACCACTCAGGGACAGCATGCCCATCCACAGCCAGGTCTGACCAGGCTGCACCAGTTGACAAAGCAACCATCTCATCTTCCTGTGATGCAGGGCAATACTGAATTCAGTGCGGGCTCGGGCGCCTCTGCTCAGACCACTTCTCCTGAGCTCACCAGTCCAAATGATCAGATTGACTACATAATCGGGTGGCAAGGCGTCAAAATCAGTGAGATCCATCAGATGTCTCAGGAGGTGCAGATCAAAATTGTAAACCTAATGGGAGGATCAACTGATATACAGATTACCATCATGGCATCTCCTGCCAGCATTAGCTTGGCTGAATAGCTAATCAATGTCAGGCTTTCCTCAGAACCAGGTGGCATGGGAAGCAGCTGAAACAATGCAGATTCATCCATGATCCCTTTCTGCTGTTCACCACCACCTACAAACTATCTGTGTAGTTTCTGAGCAGTTCGCGATTCCAGGTTTTAAATAGTTTGTGAATTTTCAGTTTCTACACACTTTATCATCCACTCATGATTTTTTAATTAAAGCATTTTAATTCCTTATAAAAAAGAATAGATTCTTGGGGTGAGTGGAAGTTGTCAACTTATTTTCTAAAACAAATGGAATATTCCTGGAAGAAAAAATTCCCTGGCTGGACAAGTTGAATCCGCCGACATCCTAGAACAATTCCCTTGCTTATATATTAGTTTCCTTCAGTGGAAAATTAGCTTCTTGAAGGAAGGACTGGTTTTGGTATCTGAAGAACCAGCACTAACTAGGACAGCAACCAACACAGACAGGAGTTTAGTAAGTGCTTATTAAAGGACTGGACCCCAAGCTCCGATTGCATATAGCTCTTTAACTAGAATTCCGACCCCCATGTCCACTTGACTTTCAGTTTATGCCAGTCATACATGTATCTGAGAGTTTTTCATGTTGCCGTATTTCCTGGGATAGCCAGACAAGTGGGTCTTTCGGTTGTGATTCAACTCAAAATCTTCCTAGCTGATTTCTTTTTCTACTTATTCAACCAAATTGCTCCAACAGGCCTTCGTTTTCATTAAAATGCCACTTCTAACTATGCTTTTTTAATATGTGCCTTTGACTACCTTTTTTGCTACAAGATTATTCAAAGTCTTCTCTCCTGTCTTAAGCATTGTTCTTGCAGCAAAGATTGATGCCTGCTGACTTTGAGTAAGGCATTATGCTAGGCACAGCCACATAAGCCTGCATCTCTCCATCCTGTTTTAGCCTCTCATTTAACAGTTTATCTCTCCAAAACAGAAATACTTTCCTTCCCCAAAGCTCATGAATTAACAGAAGAGGTCAGAAATTAAATGCTATCTCATCACCCCTGTGTTGAAATACAGAATCCTTACTGGTTTGTGAAAGTAAGAAATAGGAACCCATTTTTCCCATCTAAAATTGAACAACAGCTAAGTTGAAGTGAAGGGATAGACTTAAATTAGAAAGGCTATATTAAATCAGCCCAAATCAAAGCTGATTTCACTCCAGGAATTGAATGCATGGAAAGGTGTAATTATAGAAATTTGGTATTCTGCTACCTTTATGCATATTCACTTTATGAACTTAGACCTCCAAAAGCCTCTTAGGACTGCTTCTCCATTTTTAATAAGTATTGAGAATGAGGCACTTCCTAAAGGAATTAAAGGAAGGAGTTTTTTTTTTAAGCTTAGCAGCAACCAAAAACAAAGAAGCAGCTCTTCAGCTGGTTTTTGTGTGTGTGCTTTAAGAGTACTACAAACCTTTGGGGGGTCAGCAAAGAAATTTTGGCTTAGCAATTAGAGGGACAACTAATCTATCAGAAAAAAAATTAAGTATGTATTGCAACTCCTAAATAGTATCAGCGGGGTCTCTCTGCAGTTGCTGGAAATACTCATCTTGGGAAAAGGAGGGGCTTTCAGAGAAATCCCAGGAGATTTGGTAACAGAGAGCCTGGAGCTACCAGCTGGATCATGCATGTCACAATACCAGTCAACTGAAGGGAGAGCTGGGACTTAGCTCAGACTAAGCAAGCACTCACGCCTATGCATTCTGCGGGCTCCCAATCTCAGAACTCTGCTCCGTGAGGTTTCATCACACTTCAGGGAGCTTATTAAAGAATGTCAGGCCTGTTGAGAGGCTGGTTTTGTATGCCATTTCCCCCACCCCCAAAATTAAAATTAATGCTGCAAACCCCTCAATTCCATGAATCTTCAAGGATGTAAAACTACTGATAAAGACATAATGAGTGCTGTGAGCAGCTTTGAAGTCATTCCTTTCTTCACCCTCTGTCTTACTAGTAGGGCCCAGAGAAGTTGTTAGTTGCCCAAAGTCAGACAGCTTTTTTATGAAAGCTCCTTTTTCACCCAGCTCGTCTGAGTCCACGAAGGAAGTCTAACATGTGGGTCAAGCTTATTTTGGCACCCTGCCGTCCCATTGTCCCACATCAGTCTGGTTCAGGGCAGAGGCCATATGAAGAATATATGTGCTGTGCTGGGAACTGTTTTGTTCTCAGTTACCTCAAAACAGTAGCTGACTTGGAGATGGGATGCCTCTTCCAAAGTTGGATTAGATTGAACTTTATTTTGCCAAGAACATTTAAGATGTATGAGGTTTCAAGCTCCCAGGTGGGTGCATCAGTTGGTGAAGCCATTAGTTGAATGTCAGGGCCTTTTTTTCCCCTCTTAGAATCTGGACTCTTTTCTTTCCCTGCTGTGCATGATGAAATCTGAAATATTTATGTGGGCTTTATAATGACTATTTAGCATTTAATGCACCTGATATTTGCCCAAGTGCTTAACAATCAGCGTTCATTAACAGGAAAATAACTGCTAGAAAATCTGTGCTGTGATATTTAGGGAGCAAGTACCTTTGGGGCTTCATAGGGTGTCCCTGGGAACTGTGTTGGAGCCAATGATTCGGGAGTGAAAATCATTGGCCAAGTTCTGCCTGAGGCCTCATACTAAAACTATCTCCCTAGTTTACTAGATTTCATTCCAATAATCCTGAAGGATACCATGATATTATGCATTTCATTCACTCATCAAGCACTTATTAAACATCAACTAGGTGAAAAGGCTCCTCCCATGATGCCTTGGGTCTGGCCTTAATGGAATTAGTGGTTCTCAGTGGCAGGGGCCAGGGGAAGGGAGGCAGGTAGGGGAATCTGGCCATGTCTAGAAACATTTTTGGTTGTCATTGCTGGAGGGGGTGCTACTGGCATCTAGTGGTAGAGGCCTGGGCTGCTGCTGAACATCCTGGGATGCACAGGACAGGCTAGCAGAACAAAGAGTTACCTAGTCCAAAATGTCAGTTGTGCTGAGGAACCATGTTGTAAGCCTTATCTCTCTGGTTTATAATTGTTAGGTTACATATCAGCCTCTCCCACCATATTGTAGGATCTTTGAGTGCAGACTATTTATTTTCATTGTATCTCAGCACCTAACACATGACAGAGAACTCAGTATATAGTGTTGAATGAATTATTGAAGATGTATCCTATCCCTTAGAAACCCCATGATTTCAGGGGTGAACATAGGTAAACAGGAGATTTAGGGATAAAATGTGTCTGGTCTCTTCTAAGGTACAGTCAGATAAGAGCTATTGCGTGTGACCTTGTAATTTATCATCCAAGCAGATACACTTTTGAGAATGCAGGTGAGCACTTTCAGATGATTATGGCACAGCAACAGGTGAAACCCTCCAACAGGCCTGCCCTACACAGATCAGGGCACATTGCTGGTAACCCTGGCTGTGGTCCACACTTCACTGAGCACCCACTGTGGAGGAGGTGCCAATCTTCCTGGAATCTGCCACCACACACAAGCTAGGCTAGACTTACACCGAGTTTCATGGGTAGCTGGAGAAGTTTACTTTGCATGGTACAATGTAAAACGTTAGTAAAAGTAAATTAATAAATGAACAAATGAATGAATGATGAATAAGTAAGTAAGTAAATAAATAAATAAATGAATAAACAAAACCTTGTTAGAAGCTTTCCAGGCTGCCATTTCATGCCCACCCTATGCCAGCTGACTGCTCTGAGGCCAGCAACTTTCTCTTCTGCTTCTTGAACCTCCCCCCACCAGCCTCTCTAAGCCTTTCAAGTTTTCCTCCTTCCAAGATTGCCCTGCCTCCGTTTTTAGCACAAACATGGAACACTCTCTCAGCTTGCATCCCTGCGCCCGTTAGCCTTGCTCAATCACCAAGGGATCATCCTTGTGTAGGAACCAGTTAGGGACTGGAAATGAAAATAACCTTTCCAAGATGTGGTTCTCATGGCTCCAAGCTACAGTTGGAGTTCCTGCAATGCTCTGGCTACAGATGGATGTCAAGATTAACCCTACCCAGGACTGTATGGAAAAGCTTTGCAGAAGAAACAATGTTCAACAGACTTTGTTGTCAGTTTTTCAAAGGATATTTAATCATCAAGACTGTGGAAACATGGCAGAAGGCCTGGGCCTCATGTTCTCTGGGCAAGTAGAATTGTCTTCAGCCACAAGCATACCTTGTGTGTTGGGGATGGGGTGGGGAAGGAGGGACTCAGAATGATCTTATACAGAAACTTACTAAAGAGATCTTATAGAGAAACTCACATATATAACTCATATGTGGTTTGTGACCTTCTCCAAGCCTAGGCTTTGAAAGAAAGACTGATGCTTCAAGTTAACTTTCTATTTTCCTTTTTCTGTTTCTAGAAAAACTAAACTCTATTTTGCTAAAAACCAGTTGTTTACAATGTTTAGTGCAGTTATTGTGAAAATAACTGCCTACTTCACAATGATCCAAAGCATCGTGGTTTTATTATAAGCAGATATTAGAGACGAAGTTACTATCATTAAATTTAATAACTTCCTTTATCCTGTAATACCACCTGACACATAACTGCAGTAGCGAAATCCCCAACTGAGACTGTCATATACCATCTCTTCCTAGACTAGATTAACATCCTCGCCACAAGATGAAAAGCATCCATCACCCTTGTATAGGTTTAGAGATTTCACTGCTTTGTATGTGTTTGATATCACGTGGGCCTTTCAGAATAAAATGTTACTGGTACTTGATATATTCTATTTCAGTTGGCTTTCTGCAAGGACATGAAACAAACACCAGATGGTGATTTGTATAAGGATAAGGGAACTGGTGCTAATTTTAGAAAGTTCTTGGCCATTTTGCTAACCCAATAAGAAGGGAATTCTCATTTGGAATGACTTTCGAAGTTTGAAGAAACAGCTGTCTGATTTTCTTAAACTGTGCCATCATTCTGCTTAACAGTCAGGCCGGACCATAGTATTCCATGCATAGAAGACATGTTCTCCAAATGTTTTTTCCAAATGATTGGTCAATATATTGACCAAGACAATGGACAGTCCTTTCTATATGCACTCTACCCCTAAATGCTATGATTTTCAGCTAGTCAAACTGGCTGCACCAGTTTTTAATCTCTGGTCTAAATTGTCAGGTGGGAGATCTCACTGAAAAGGCTTACTGGTGAGGAGAATTACATGTAAGGTGTCATGATGCAAAGTTTGGGCAACTCCAGGCCTGGTTGCAATTTGTAAGGCAGATGGCTATGCTAATACAGTTCTCACACTCAGCTGCAAGGTAAACTGTGAACCAGGGAGCAGCAGGTGTCTGGGTAAATGCAATGCTTAAATACTGTCTGCATGTTTACAGTTTGCTCTTAGAGACCGAAATCTTCCTAACTGAATTCAACAAACAGTTATGGAGAAATCATTATATGTAAAACACTTTGCTAGGCACTGAGACCCAGAGAATGTTAAATTATAGAGTCCTAGCTTTAGGTCAGTTTGGCTCACTGGATCCGGGGCTGTAATGAGGGAAAAGCAAATATGGTATAGGAAGAAATAAAGAACAGGAGATGGAATTCAACCAGAGAAACTTGGAATTTTTTTTTTTGAGGAGCTGAAGTCCAGTGTGAAAACAAGAGCTGGGTTTCTGTGGGCAAAGCTGGTGGGAAACTTCTTCCATGAGTAGAGAAGTGGAGTGAACAGCCAGACACAGAAGAGACAGAGGGGTGTGTGCATGCATGAGGGCGGGTGTGGCGTGAGGGAGGGTGCGTGAGTGTGCATGTGTGAGGAGGGAAAGTGTGTTAGGATCAGAGTATTAAAGGTGGAGGAATTAGTACGAGATGAGGCTATTAAAGGGTGCTTGAGCCTAATTGTGGAGCACAGACATTCATTCTATAAAAGATCTCTGACTGCTCCTGTGCCTCTGCCTCAAAAAAATGTTCTCAAGGCAGATGAATTCTATGCTGAATTCTAAGGAAGTTTTCAACTGGAGAAGGGTATTAGCAAACCTGCACTTTAAAAAGCTATATGAATAAATACTGTGCTGGTAATGGAGGTAGGGTGGGATGGGGTGGTTGGCAGATGAATGTAATAGTCTGAAGAGGAAGCAGTAAGAGTCTAATCATAACATCACCCCTGTCTTGAGCACTGATTTCATGTCAAGCGTGAAACCAAGGGCTTTGCATGCATTACTGATTTAGAACTCACAGAAATCCTATGAGCTAAGTGTGTTTATTCCCATTCCGAGTGAGGCCCAAGGTAAGTAGCATGGATGGTGAATGGCTGAGCCAGAAGTGAAGCCAGAACTGTCGGATCCAGGGCCTGGGCTGGCAGCCACCACCATACACTGTCCCCAAGGAAGGCTGGAGGGGAAGAATGGGAGGAGCTTCGGGAGGCTCCCCGTGTAGCATCCAGCCGAGCTGTTCCCTGCAGGTGGAGGAAGAGGTTAGGGGGAGAGACACTGGCTCTTTTTCAAACAAATTAAACTGGAGGACTGGAAGACATCCACAGGTGGAGAACAGCAAAGAGATGGCGTATGGATCAAAATTCAGAGGAGAGAAAGGAGTGAAAAGAGAAGTTATAACCTTACAAACTCCCATATTTCAGGGATTAAATGAAGAAAGGGCTCTCAAAGAAAACACAAAGAACTTAGGGTAGTAGTATTGACCATCAGAAGATCTCCCAGCTAAAAGATTTTGAAATAAAAAAAATGAGAGGTTTTCCCTAACTATCCCTAGCTTAAAAGAAAATTTAGAAATACAGTGGTACTTTTTTTTCATGTATATAATTGTATCTGGGTAAACAGAGCCCCAACATGTATCCTGATGAAATAACCACCCAAGACCCTGACCGACCTGTGCCCCAAAACTGCGTGAGTTCGGGGGGGCGGGTCCACCAAGCCGACACACTGAGCTGGTAGAGTTTGCTATTAGTAGGCATCCTGCTCTTCCCTCTGCCTGGAGGGCTCTCTCCAGACACCCACATGCTGGTTCCCTGTATTCCTCAGGGCTTTACTCAAAGCCTATCTTCTTAGTAAGGTTTCTCTGGTCACCTACCAACATTCCACCCCCTATCCCTCTTCCTCTCATTGTTTTTTCTCCATAACACTTAACCACTATCCAAACCATTACCCACTTTACTCATTTACCCAGCTCCTGCACAGGAAGTTACATTTGCAGGGGCAGGAATTTTGCTTTTGTCCACCATTCTATCCCCAGTACATAGAAGACCCATGGTGGAAAGTGAATGAATGATCAGTGATGTTTCCTGAGTTTGTGTTTCTTTTGGTGTTTTGTATTGTGCTGGTCTATCTACCTAACTTTCCTATTTCTCATGCATAAGTAATTTGAAATTCTTTCTGATGTTGATGCCTCATCTAGCTATAAGAACAAACAGACAAACGTAAAACGTGTTGTCTGTCGTTTTAAGGAAGAACACTCTGGTATTTCTCCTTAGTTTTGAATGTGAAGTGAGGCAGGGGTGGGATGAAATGAAGGACGGCTCCATTTTTAAATTATTAAAAATGAATTATGAATTTTCATTTGAAAGGTCTTCACATTCATGCTTATAAATAGCAATTATATGACCCAGTTGAGGTAGGAGCTGTTTAATGGCTAAGGTGAAATTAGTCTTCACATCCGTTTCGTTTTTAGAAACAAAGAAGTTGGTGGATATTAGAAAAAGAAAGCTATTTGATTACTTTTTTTCATGAGCAAAGTTCATTAAAACCTCTTTAGAACAGAAATCACAATTTTGAGAAAGTCTCACTTGTCTTACAGAAAATACATGTGTATTGGTAACACGCAAGTGATTTAGCAAACACAACAGAACCTGAGAATAACACTGCATTTCATCCCCAAATTCATGGAATTAAGTGCCCTGGGCAAGTAAAAATGTAACTTAGAAAAATACTTTAATAACTGTTCATTGCTTGTAGCAATACAAATCCCAAACCAGGCACGGCCTGTGGGAAGTGAAATAGCAGTGAAGGTAGATTTCAGGATAATGTGGAAGGAAATACCCACAAAAGCCGGGCACACAGTGCAGTATAAGGGCCGCAAAGGGAGAAGTTCTCCTGGGAAGCTGTCGCTTAGCTTCCAAGAAGCTCAAGCATCAACCTAATGCAAATGTCAACATTTAAATTAACACAATGTGAAAACTTCAATTTAGTGACCACTTAGCCAATGTCTGTCCTGAAAAACCCATAGGTTGTTCCCATTTTAGTCAAGTGGATTGGCATCCAGCATTCAGTCTCACTTCCAGAAATGCTTCACCTCTGCCACCAGTGATCTGCTTTGGGAATTCATTCTTGACAAGCAAGTCTCCTTGTTAAACAATTCTGGCCTATGTCTTATATACCCGGATATAATAATGCTAACATATTTATTGAACACTTAGTGTATATCTGACATGTAATGAGAGTTTCGTGTAAGTTACATCTCATTTAATCCTCCCAAAATTTTGTGAGATAGGTAATACCCCTATTTTATTTTACAGACAGGGAAACTACGGTTGAGAGGGTTTAAGGATCTTGGCTGAAGTCACACAGTGAGTCAGCATTGAAGAATCTAAAACTGACTTCAGAGCTATAGCAATTAACCCCTATGTTCTACTGCCCTTCTAAAGAATGAAAACCAAAGAGATGGTAAAATGGTCAAGGAGGGACTCCCAAGGGGTGTGTTTCTACCACTGTCCTGAGTATGATCAGAAAAGCTATGTACTAACCCAGAAAAAAGACTCATCCAGTCTCTGCTCCAGCTTGACACTTCATCAGTTACTTCAAGGGAGCAATAGGTTGAGGACTACTCTTTTGAAACCTTTGGGTAAGGTGGGAGTTGGGGCATGGGGTTGTTGCCAAAACCAAACCAAACCAAACCAAAAAACCTCGTGGCCATTTTAAGCCAGCAACATAGCAGAGTACAGTGTATATGCGTTTGATGTAAGATAACTCAACAATATGTGCTTATCAAAAAAAAAAAGGTAGAAGCTTACAAAATGTGCACATATACATTTTGAATGAAGATGTAGACAGAAAAAAATTCCAGTCCACAGGCAGTCGTACAGCCACCGCATCAGAATGCATCAGCGGAGCAGTATACGTCTCAGCTCCCTTATGTCTCTCACAGTGAGAGCATCTCCCTGCATGGAAGCAATTCCAGTGTTCAAAGGTACACAGTTTTCATGCATGGCCTCTAAACATAAGACCTTACACATGAACAAGGCAAGACCACGGCTCGCTATGGGAGACTTGAAAGGCTTGTCAGAGATATTTCAACTTTTGGTGATTTTCTCATTACAAAAGGATTTTAGACTCCATCGCCACTTGTGTATGGTTCTCATATTTTCAACACATTTTTAAAGGTTATTGTTACTGCAAGTGTGGATTTCCTTTTAACTTAAGCTACACACAGTTACCTTGATGGTACCATAATTTGGCTTCCACGGGCTCTGAAAATCATCAAAACAAAATACTTGCAAAATGTTTATTTCCCAGGCTCAAGACTGTTTGCCACAGTGCATACATGGAACGGGGTCGATCCCAGAGCTATGCAACCAGGAGGTTGCATACTTACCTCTTGAACAAGATGCAGGTTTCTTTGTGCTCTTAAAAAAGCACTTTCTATTTAGCTTCATTTTTGTAATAGTGAAAGATTTTTTTTTAAAGAAGTAATATGAGCAGCACTTAACAGGGGCAGCTTTGCAAACTGGTATAAGATTATTACATATTCAGCTAATTTCTGCAAATTTGTCTGCAATCAGGGTTTTCTTTGTGACTAAGAA
The DNA here is from genome assembly GCF_040802235.1 of Manis javanica. Taxonomy (NCBI): domain Eukaryota; kingdom Metazoa; phylum Chordata; class Mammalia; order Pholidota; family Manidae; genus Manis; species Manis javanica. The sequence goes on from NC_133158.1 coordinate 11,678,795, forward strand.
TATCTTACATAGAGCCTTCACTCTTTTAATGGTTCATTTCTTTCTCTCATAAACAGGATACAATATGGCATATAATATGGCTATGTGCCCACATAGCATAACCACTCAAGACCAGATTCAAATAATATCCATTTTAGCTAGGTCCATATTATTGGACTTTTGTCTAATGATACTAGTCTTAATCTCCTGATACTCAGGTCCACAAGTTTCACCAAGCAGCCAATTTAAAAAAAAAGAAAAAAAATGGCATATGCATATGTGTTTCTTCTTTATTAATATAAGATTTTTACTCTGTATGCTTTATAGCTATTAATATAACACTGGAATAACTGCCACAGTTAAAAAGATATATATGTGACACAGTTCCAGTAAGACATCACCTTAGCAAAGCCTTAATGATTGGGTCCCCAGGCTCTGGAGTCAAACCAGGTTTGTGTCCTGCTTCTACCACTTGCCAACTGGTGACCTTGGGCAGTTTACTTAACCTCTCTGTGCCTCCACATCCTCACCTGTTAACTGATGGTAGTAATAGTACCTACCTTATCATTGAGAAGTAAGTGAGGTTAACATTTAGCACAGTGCCTGATATGTAAAAATTAATAAATGTTAGAAGACAAAAAGTAGGAAGAAAGTTATCTGAAAATTGAACTGGGAAAATCAGACCTACGTATATGAAAATTAGACTGAATGGCAATATGTGCAAAATGGAGTGGGAAAGTCTTTGAGACCGGGACGAAGGAGAGCCCTGGATGGTGGAATAGACGGGGAAGTCTTTATGGAGCAAGACTCACGTAGGCTCAGACTGTGCTTCTCAAAGTCTGTGGACCAGCAGCCCTGGCATAACATGAAAGCCTGTTAGAAACGCAGACCCTCAGGCCTTACTCCAGACCTCCTGAGTCAGAAGGTGCATTTCAACAAGAGGCTCAGGATCTCCAGGGCACATAAAGTGGGGAAGCCCTGCTCTGGGATGTACCTTGCTTCTCAAAGCGTTCAGACCTGCCATTATCTCCTATCACACACATCAGCACTTAGGAAAGAGTAGGATCGGGGAGAGGGAGACTAACCTTCCAAAAACTCCCACTGCAAAAAACTGAGTGTTAGGTTCTGACAGTTATATGTTGGAAATATGATAGAACTGACAAAAATAAGTGGTATCAGCTAAATACAGCATGAAACATAAGTTATGATTCAATTAATATTTATGCCCAGACAGGGTAAAAATCACAAATATTTATTTCATCCAGACTGAAAATGAAAACCAAAAAAGCATATGATCACTCTGTTTGAGAGAGTTTAGGCAGAAGTCCCTGGTACCCTCAGGCTTTCCAAACACATGTGCTCTCCTAGAATACAACATTTCAATTCCGTGTGCCTCTCGGTCCATTCTCTTCACACACACACCAAACAACAACACAAGGTCTCGATGCATTAGGTACACAGCACACATTGCAGACAGACACAAACACACCCAGACTCACCCACATGTTGCTGCTTTTTCATGTCGGCCTTCCTTCTGTCCTTAGGCATCTGCTCAAATCTTGCTTGCAGCAGACACAGAATCTTTGATCTGGAAGAAAGTTATAGGGAGTGGGATAAGGACATAGGAAACCAATGGTGAAAATAATTATCACTTATCAGGTGCCTACTTGTGCAAGCTGTTACCCCCACAAGTTACCCATTCTTTTTGCAAAAATTCTCTAAGACAATCAATTCTCTCCCATTTCAATTGAGGAAATGAAGGCTGACAAGGTCACATAATGACCAAAGGCTATGTAACCAAGAAGAGGCGTAACTGAGACTTGAACTCAGGTCTGTTTCTCTCCAACCAACCGAGTAAAGCCAACATCTAAAACTCCACTAGCCATCTTTCTGAGGAATGGCTTCTAATTTGTAATTCAAATGTAATATTTTTCCTTACTTTCACTTGGTATGATGAGGAGGGAAATGGCAAAGGAATTTCTGAAGTCAGAGTGGATTTAAGCTATGGCTGGTGAAGTGCACGGTAATTTCCTCCTTGGTATTTTAGAACTTCTTCATTTTAACCATCTGTTGCAGGCTGACAGATGGGTTGATGTATGACAGAATAATGGGTCTTCAATTCTAGAAAGACATAAGGAATGCTTGAAAAATAGCAGCTCTTTTCATGAACCTAACTGTGCTAACACCTCTTGCTCACTTGCAAAAAAAAAAAGTTGGTGGGAGGGAAGTGTGAAATATAATCATAATCATTCCCCTAAACAGAAAGTTTCTCGTAATTGCCAAAGGTCAAATCCAGTAAAATATGCTTATTCTAAAATTATGTTAACGTTTTCAAATTCAGTCGTTTAAAAGAATATATGGGGGAAAGGTATACATAAAGAAAATAATAAAAATGAACCCTAAAAAAACCCTTCTTCCATCCCTATGTTCTATACATTTAATTTTCTTTTTTATAGGCAGCCAGTGTTATGAGTTTCTTGTATGTGAGATAACTCAGGAAACATGCAGATTTTTGAAATCCAAATGATTTTCCCTCCAAGTGACCCCTTCAAATGTGAAGTCTCTGTCCTTTCTTCTTGCATATCTCATAGTGGATATATATATGTGAGAAGCACATATATGGTCAGTGTTTGGCTAGGCACTAGGACACAGGTGGTTAAGACTGACCAATCCCCAGGAAACTTAAAATCCATTGAATGAGACCAAATGTGGACAGAATTTAAATAGCACCTACTATGTGTTTTCTGAGAACATAGCAATGATCAAAGAACTCATTGATCATAGCAGGGGCTCATTTTCCCCAGGCAGAACTTCTTCAAATAGCCTTACATGTCTTAGCACAATTCTTTCCCAGTCTCGCATTGCACACAGATGAAATATTCACACACGTATGCATGTGCATGCTCATGTGCATGCACACACACACACACACACACGCACACTCACACAACAGGTTGTTGCCAAATAGGCTTAAAGCTCTACACACAGAGAATCATTGGCTCAAACTTTAGACTATGTTAACAAAATTGTGGTCGTATGAATTTAACCTCAGCAGACTGAATCTGTTTTCAAAAGAACAGAATGAAAAACAAATCGAGTCATTACAGCTGAATTTATGGTCAGATGTCCTTGATCCTGACAAATCTGGGCCATGACACTTGAAGATTTCATCGCCTTATCACCATCAGCATCCCAACCATTAATGCAACAATTAAAATAGTCCGGTCTCTGTGCTTAACATTTTTAATTTTAATCTTTACAATAATCCCGCAAAGTAGGCATTCCTATTCCATGTTACAGATGTGACCACTATAAGGCTCACAGGGTTTTAAAATCCATGATCAGATTTGCATTATTGTATTATTTCTAGCTATGCTTATCAATTCTTACATGCCCTATCTAGATCTCAGTAGTATAGAATAGTAAATTAACAATAGGATTATGTTTTCAAAGGAGTATTTGACAGCCTGGATTTATCTCGGGAGTTTCTTCCCACTCTTATTATTACATAATTCTGGGGGAGGATGAAGTACATTCTTTCCAGTTCCTTGTGTGGCACAGGCCAGTCTAGGGGGACAGGGAAAGCTGCACAGGTCTTATTGTATCCAAGATTGTTTTTTTAGGTTTGTCCCTTGGGTGCTTCTCAAAACAGATTCATGTTGAAAATTAAATATGCCACAAAATGGCTTATCTGGAAGGCCTATGAATTAGTGACAAGAGGAAGCTTTGGGCTTTTCTCTGCTTCCTGCTTACTCCTTGCCCAAAAAGAATGCATGTTGACATTGATCAGGACCAAGATTTATTGGGCCATGCTGCTAGCAGGAGGTCTAAGAGAAGGGCATGCCTGCTTGTTTATTGGGAATTTCGGTGGCCAACGTGTCTCCTGAGGCTGTTGGCTCTCTATATTTGCACACCTGCCAACCTCTCTCTTAGAAAGCCAAGCAATAAACAAAGTGGGCCCAGAAGTAAAGGGTCTGAGTTGGACCTGTTTACAAATCTAAATATTGGCAGAAGAGTCTTCCTGCCTTTCTGGACCTCAAACTCTAGAAGTTTGTAAGCCTAGGGAAACAACCAGGGTTAAATGTTTCTAAGTGAGCTGGTAGCTTATGCAGAAAATGCTATTCCTTCCAAATGGTTGGTTATTGGTTTTGACACATCATCCCGTAAATACAGGAAACAAGTAAGAGGCCCATGTCTTAGACCCAGGGGTGAAGCAACTGCTAAAACCAGTTTGGATGTCTTAAAAATAACTGGGAGAAAAAAATCACATTTATAAAGTTATCTAAGGCCATATCCAGAAATTTGGAGATGTTTATTGAACACCATATCAATCTTTTTCATTTTGATGTATTTTTTAGCACTTCCAAATTATTTCTGGTACTACCATAGAACCAGCTAGACGAGAATACTAAGATTTAGGTAATTCATCACCAGCTTTATTGTACTTGACATGAAACATTTGGGAACTGTAAACATATCTGGAAGTCACCAGATGTCAGGCAGAGTATACATGAAACATCTGGAGGGAATGTAGCATAGGGGACATGGTGGAGACTTGAAGTCAAAAGCAGCCAGATGTGAATGTCATTTCTCACATGTACTCTGAGCTTCAATCTTCTCTGAACATACCAAGTCCTTTTCCTGCAAAGCCATTATCACCATTTGTAATTATACATTCTTAAGCGATTATTTCAGTAGGGTCTTTCCTCCAAATAGAATAAAGACTGGGGCCATGTCTGTTTTTAATAACTACTGTATTCCTAAGACCTGACACCTAAGTATCACTAAGTCTGTTCTTACTATAGATTTGTCAAATAACTGAATGAACCCACATGATGTATTTGACCACCAAAACCCACTGAATAATACCGATACACCTTTCTATACTGTTGTATATTCAATTAGTATACATAGAATTTTCCTGTGTATGTGTGAAAATTCACTGAGGGCTTACTATTTGTCAGGCACTGAGGTAGGCATTTTATTGAATTAACTCATTTATCCTTGGCAAAACCCTGTGAAAATATGTGTCATCATTGCCCCCTCTAGAGATAGAAAAACTGAGGCTTAATGGGGTCCAGAGCTAGTTAGTAAGAGTTGAGAACCCAGGGCTGCCTGATTTAAAAAACTTAGCTCTCATGTGATACTTTATTTTCTAAAAAACTATAATAAAAAAACCTCCCTCACAAATTCTTAATGAAGATTAAGTAGAATAATGTATATAAAGGTCTTAGCATAGTGCCTTGCTTATCATAAGCACTGAATCAATAGCTTCTGTTACTAGTACTACTACTACTTCCACTATTAATTCATTTTGAACAGCTATTAATTTTCCAAAATTACTATGAACTTGTTTTGAAAGGTTTATGGTATTTGTAATGAAAAGCTTAGGTAGGATCAATTGGAAATCAAATCAGATTTCAAGCAGTGTTTTCAACCTATGATGCAGAGCAGCATTGCAGCTAGAAAGTGAGGACTTTGCATCCTTTCTGAGATTGTCAGACAGCCAAGAAGACCTTCCTCTTGCACCAAGATTATGAAATCAATTGTCTATGATGAGCCAAAGAGGGAGATGCAGAGGATCTTTATAAGTCTTCTTTTCATAAGAGAAGTCAAAAATAAGAAATAGGGGGCCTCAGTTCCACAGGTGAGCAACCACAAATCAATGGATAAAGTTCTCTGGAAACAGACTGGAAAAAGAAAAAATGCAGTATGTCCATCACAATCAAATTGAACTTAAAAGAGAATAAGAAATGAAATCCTACATTGATTCTCAAGCACAAGTCAGATTCTTCATACATGAAATAAGATAATTAATTATTAGCCAGCCCTTGTAACAGAAGAGCTTCATCATCCACTATATATCTCTCCCTGCAAAGTCCATTAATTGACAGTGGGACAATAATGCATCTTACAGTAACACCATGGAACAACCAGAAAGCCCAGGGAAAGGAGAGGCATAAACCACAGGAGGGCTGAGAACAGAACCTCTCTGGCTGGTATCTCCCAGCCTCTACTCTCTTTTTAGAACAGTACTTAGCCTGTTGGGGGAAGATATAAATATTGGACAGATGATTGGGAAAGGGGACAGACAGAATGATGGGCATATGAACGAATCAGTGGGATCTGGAGTCAAACAGACCGTAGTTTGGTACCCAATTCCTCTATTCACTTAACTTCGCTAAGCCACCCTTCCCTTCATCTGTAAAATAGGGCAACAGCTGCTTTACAGGGTTATGGTAAGGCTGGACCAAAGTGAAATATGTAAAGCGCTTTAACATCATACCTGACACATGGTGGGCCCCCAGTAAAGCTGGTTTAGAATATAAAGAGGATCACCTTCCATTGAGGGAAACAGACTTGGGAGCTCAGCAAACTTTGATTGCAAACAAGGTTTAGCAACTTAGTGACTCTGAAACCTCCAGAAACTCACTTAATCTTTTTGAATTTTGATTTTCTCATCTGTAAAGTGGGATCAGTGATAGCCCCTCAAAGTGTTACAATGAGATTTAAATAAATAACATATGGAATACGCAGTGTCTAGTATATAATAACTGCTCTGTAAATGATGAATCCAAGCATTAATGTTGTAGGATAATTTTTATTATGAACCAATAAATTAATGGGCCTCTAAAGGCAATAGAGTGCTGTTATAATAGATTAAGAACAGATCCTAGACCCAAACACCCTGGTTTCAAATACAGGTTCTGTGTCTTTTGAGCTGAAGTGTCCCATCTGTAAAATGGGACCTCGTATATCATCTCATTTCACCAGCCACCATCCTGGCACGTGTCCTGAGAATACAGCAGTCAAGTCATACTTTGAACCCTACACCTTGCCTGAACTGCAGCTCCACTTGGCAGGGCTGTCTCTGTGGGCCCACACCTCCCTTGGGCTGCCACTACGCAAGGACCAAGCCTCCCTTTGGTCACACTGATCTGCTTTCAGACTTCCACTGGAGCAGTGGGGCAAAGCATTGTGCCACCATATCAACCCACATACGGGAGCCTACAAACCAGGAGGGATGTAAGAGGCATGTCGCACTTGTGTAAGCTAAGTTGAGGGATGGCTACAAGGGCCCTCTCAGACTCAAGGACCAAGAGAAATGGTGACATCAGTGGCCCAAAACAGGAAAAGGGGCATCACTCTCAGTTGACCATGGATATAAATGCACTTGGATTTGTTAATTCTAGATTAGAGATGTGCTATCCAATAGGGTAGAAATAGCAAAATGTGGCTGATATGAATTAAGATGTGCTGTAGGTAAATAAACACCAGATTTCAAAGACTTAATACAAAAAATACACCAAAAAATCTTATTAATAATTTATATTAATATCTTATTAAGAATTTTAATTCTATAACATATTTTAATATTATAATATCTTATTACTAATATGTGATTTTAAATTGATTATATGAAATTATAATCTTTTTTATATTGGGTTTTATTATATAAATACATATAATTTATAATCATAATTGCACCAGTTTCTTTTAATGTGGCTACTACAAAACTTAAAATTTCACAAGTGATTCACATCTCTGGTTCATATTCTGTTTCTATTAGACACACTGGGTGAGAGCCTCAGTAGTCCTACCTCAGGTGAGAAATTTCAGGCCTTCTCTGCCCCTCGTCTGTCACCTGGGCCTTGAATTATTTATTATTGTTCTTAAATTTTTTTTCTTAAACTTAAATAAAATGTATTTTTGAACAAAATCCTTTACCACTACTGGATATAGAAATATGGCATTATGTGACATACTTAGAAGATAATCACAGAAATGAATCCGTGGGGGGGGTGGGGAAGAGTACTCTATTGAGAAATAGTTGATAAATGTTTGTTAAATAGGTGCTAGAAACAGATTAGCACCCAGCTGAGACTTTCTCCTTTACTAATCACAGTGAAAGAGAATTATGAAGAACAATGCCTTTCTTCGTATGCAGCTTAGTGTTATTTACTGATAAGTGTGTGTTCCCATAATGGTAGGTAACCCAACTTCAGAAGACCTGCACATAATGGAAAACCTCTCACTAAACATGGAGTCCCATGTCCTGAATTCAAGTCTCAGTTACTTGCGACAGCTTGGACATACCACTTAACTTCCCTGCTTCTGTAAAATGGGTATAATTGTCTGCATGCAGTTATTATAAAGACTAAATGATCTTCTGTGATACCATGTTTAAGACTGTAGACATTCTCCAGAAGTCCATGTCATTGTTACTAGTCCTTCAAATGAAATAATGAAACAAACCTGAGAGTGGACAAAGTTCTTCCATCCAGCCACTGCTTAGCTTTTCTGTCTTCCAGGACAAGCCCATAGCTCTCAGAACTGAGCTCCTGTCTTGCTGTTTGATTTCCGTATTTCTTGACTCATGGCCGCTGGGATTCCTGAAGGCAGACCAAGTGAAGTGAATCCAGATACACTGAGGAAGAGGGTGACTTGTTGGACTGCCCGGTTTCTGGTATAGGCTCTCTGTGTAGGCGTCAGCAGTCAGCTACAGAAAAAACAGCAAAGCCATCAAGTATGCAGAACAGATATGGAGTCATTGGAGTTGAAATACTGGGAACATTTGCTAATAGATAGAAATGAAAGAATTGACAGTGTTTTCCAATACCCAATGGAGCTGCAGTGTACCACTCTCAGGGATAAACATCAACTAAAGTAATTATCCACAAAAAAATATACCACCAGGCTCATCTGGTTCTAAATTACTAGGTTTTCTGTCACCAAAAATGACTCCCTCTTGTATGCTCCAGAGTGATCCAGGACAAGCATCTTTAGTATATGAAATTGAATTTTAGTAAAAATGAGTTTGCTAACAGCAAATTAGGAAAAGAGGGAACAACATTACATACCTAACAAAAGAAATGTAAACAAACCACCCCACCAGCATTCAAACAGGCTGCCCCCTGGGCCGAGGAAGCTGTTCTCTTGGATCACTGAATGGATACTTAAAATGTATCGCAGAAACATAGTCAGACAGTGTGTCACTGTTCTTTCGGTACGGAGAGAGACCAATCACTCGGAGCATGTTTTATAAACCACTTAATGGACCATGGGCAAATCACTTAGCTCTCTCTTGGCTGCCGTTTCTTCACCTGTAACATGCGGCTAATAACACCTCTTGGACTACTTTTTGGAGTTTTAAGGGGCCACATAGATCCAGAGTATGGGGGGTTTCAGGAAGCATTAAAGCACCTTCTGAATGGCAGTGTCTCTACTTCATGGGAATAAATAACACAAGCAAGCTAGCAGAAGGTATCTTCAAGCACTGTGATAACCTAGGAGTAAATGTTGCAACCGTTTAAGTTTTTTCTATGCATACTGTGTCTCTGTTAGATACGCAAGGGATAGTAGCATTCGTAAACAACTGGGCCCTTGTCTGCACCATCAATAGACAATCACTTCTCAAGTGGGAGGCATTTACCTCCTGACACAGAAGATGGTTTCAGGTGGACAGTTAACATGGCATTACATAACATGAATGAGAAGGTTACTCCACAGACAATTTAACTTCAAGCCTTCTGGTTAGGCCATGCTAGTATTTCTTATCCCTATCCTTATACTTATACTAATACTCAGTATTCCTCTAACACTCGTTAATCTCCCTTTTAACAAAGATCCTAGGCTCCAAAGCCTGTGCAATCATCATCAGCTAGTTTTTTTTCACTGTACAGTCTCTGTATTTGCAGTTTTCTTCTATCCACAGCAAGTTGTATTGGTTTACTATTTCTAGTATACATATAATTTCCTTCTGAGGTAACCTTATTTATGTAGAAAGGATAATTTGCTTTAAATGAAATGTTAAACAATAGCACAGGAGGTATGTGGATAAAATCAAAATAGTTTATGTAGTACCAAAATGACTAAGGCTTAGACAACATCAACTAAGGTAATTATCCACAAAAAAATATACCACCGAGCATCTTGCCCCCCCCACAACATGTTGGAAAGGTTGATTACACCACAGTAATCAAGCCAGGCATTAATTATAAGTAAAGTATTTGACCTGTCTACACTTCTGTTTTCTCACAAGAAAAGTAGGGCCACCCTTAGTACCTGTGTTGTAAGGTTAATGATGTCCAAGCGCTTAGCAGAGTGACTGGCATAGAGGAAGCACCCAGTAAATGTGGGTGACAGCAGCTGTTGCAGCTTCTGTTTCACTTGTTGGGTGTGTAATGTTGTTCCCTCTTTTCCTAATTTACTGTTAGTTTGGGGACACTAGTTCGGGGCAGCTTCTGATGGATGCTCTGCCCTCTCTGCCATGCCCTGTGCCCAGGAGGTGACTGTGGGTTACATCAGAGACTCCCCACCCTCTGGGTGCCACGTGGGTTTGGCCAGTGGGAGCCTCAGCAGGAAATTGGATGGAAGGAAATGGGGGTCAGGGATTTGCCCCCACATGTCATTCCCTGCAAGTAACCTCAAACTCAGGCTTACACCCAAAGCCAAAACAAGTTCAGGCTAACAGTCTTCAACTAGAATTTTTGACGTAGTCTCCCCATCTTCACCCTTTGATTACTTACACAAAGCCTGGCTTGAAGCTACTTTCTGAAACCCTTTGATGCAAAACTCTCAATTCTACTGACATTTATTATTTGGTCTAATTATAAATCCTCAGGCTGCTGTAAGGAAAAATGGAGCCATCTGAGGTTCTGTCTGGGAGAGCCATTGATATAATCAATCAGTGTCTTGATCACGTTGCCACATTGTTTTGATTTGTTCCAATTATAAAATATGTCTTAAAATACACAGGCTTACATAAAACACAAAAAAAATCATCCCTAAATCTACCATTACCACGTGGTAAACTCTTACACAATGTTATATACCTAAATATAAATTTTTTTAATGAAATTGGGACCATTTTGTACATTCATTCATTCTTTCCTTCATTCTCTCACTCAACAAATGTCGGTGACATCTCTTCTACCAAGACCCAGCAATGAGTAAGGTGGACACAGTCCCTGCCCTTGTGGAGCTGACATCTTTTTGGGAGAAGTAGGCAGACAAATGTATTTTCATTCTCACAACCATCCTATGAGACAGAAATTGTCATCATACCAACTTAGAGCTAAACTGAGGCTTCAAATAGTCTAGCAAATAGCCTAAGGGCACACAGCTAGTAAGTAGCGGAGTCAGGATTCAGTCCCATTCTGAGCTTCTGACTTGTATAAGAGACACCTTCATATAACATACTGATCCCTCTTTACAAAATGGTACTGGGGGTAAAAGATTAGTTCCCCAAAATAACATACTTACTCAAAGGACATAGATCATTGACTTCAGTCATGAAGTTTGTTTATGGAAAATGATTCCTTATAATTTGTCACATTTAAGTTAGGTAGGCCCTCAAATCTAACTTTATAACTTTTTTAGTGCATTTGTTTTAATTAAGATCAATATTCCTTAACACAGAAATGAGAGGCCATATTGACTAGTCAGGCTCACAGGTAGAAGAAGCAAGAGGAAGTCCTCCGATCCTGGGGAGAGGCTTCCCCTCTCCCTACTTCTTAGCTCTGAGGGATTTTATTTAACCCCTTTGTGCCTCTGTTACCTAAACTATAAAATGGGGACAGGATTAGCATCCATTTCAGATCTATTTCTGGATGGCATCTACCCAGAGATGGATCTGGATTTGAATTCTGGCTCTGCCACTTTCTTTGTGTGTCCATGCAAACTGGGAATAAATACTTCACACACGGTAAGTGCTCAGTAAATTTAGGTATTCTCACTATTATTATTTTAACAAATAAGTCTAAAAACATTTATATTATTTTCTCCAATTTCCATTTGCGGTATCTTCATGTGACTCTGTTCTAATTTCCCCATCCTAACACCTTTTTGACAAGTTTATTTCTAATTGTGTTGAGCATAAAAATGACAACTACTATCTCATAGTTGGAATTATAGGGTATCTGTGACCCCTAACACATATGAAACACCAAGAAACTGAGTCCATATTTCTAATTTTTTAATCCCACATAAGACCTTGCTCAGTACCTGGCACGTTACACAAAAATTACTCTTTGAATGAATAAATCCATGAATGAGTGAATGAAGGGACCAAATTGAGCATGAATAGAAAGTTGTATTTGACACAGTTCCTGATTTATTTGTACTCCGTCTTCCTTGAATTGAATTTCTAGTTAAAACTCAAACACTTGAGACTCTTAATTCCAAATTTCTTATTCATGTTGAAACAACTGTAGATGTTATATTTGTTTGCTTGTTTGTTTATGCTACCATTTCATTCCAGAAATGACTTGTGGTGGCCTACAAGCACATATGAAACTCAAGATGGAATTAATTAAAAATGAGGAGGAAAGAAGAAGGGAATAGAAGGCTGGGTATATAAACAAAGTTGGGAATAAGGTCCAAAAACTCATGCCATAAAAACCCTATGAGTGGGTAACATATTGGCCCTAAATTTTCTGGAACCACCATGAAAAGGTCAACCGGTGAGTTACATGATTCCAGTAACCCCTGGATGAAAAGAGACTCATTTCTCAGAGTTCTCAGCCACTCTCAGTATTGAACACTGTAGAGCAGTCTCCATAAAGTTCATACCTAAGACATATCGACCACAACATCTTTAGATTGTAAGAGAACCTTTGGTGTAGCTTACAGGATCTTGACGAAAAGTCAGCCGGCCATACCATGAAGGAAGTCTAATCGGAACAAGTAAGATGTACACTGCCCTTGGGTAAGAAAGAGACAAATGACAAGTTTCCTCTTTAAGGGGCTTCTCATTTAGAATAAAAAAGAAGTGTACTTCAGTTGGTACACCAAATTACTATTCTGTTTTGTTTTTATTCCAAGTAAGCACTATGTAACATTTTTATAGTACCAAACATAAATTCAGTAAACCTGAAAATCTGTCCTGTGTTAGAACATGGTTTGCTTAAGACTTGGACAGTGACTGCCACCCACCACCCCTCTGAGTCATGAGGGAGGATATGAGAAGGAGCCCCCATTATCAGAAGCTTGGAGTTTGTTTGTTTTTTAATATTCATCCCCTTACACCATAGAGATTTTCTTTGATAAAAATAAAGAAGCTTCTTTCCCCTGTACTCATAGTAGATGGTTTTGTAAATGAGATGGATCTGGATCTGAATTCTGGTTCTGCCACTTTTTTGTGTGTCCTTATATCTCTGGGCCTCCGTTTCCTCATCTTTAAAATGAGCATTAAAAAAGACAATCTAATGTGATATTTGTAAGGATAATGTTGTGTAAAACCTCTTGCCCCTAAAAGGTACTCAAAATATCATAATTCTTACTATCTCCTCAACACATATTGAAGAATATAATTGATAACATGCAGGTTTGTTAAATGAAAAATAATGAATGAGTATTGCCATCCAGGAATCTCTACAAACAGCAGATCTCTCCATTTGGAATCATCATAACATGGGGATAAGATGTTGTGCTCTGGAGTGAGGTGTGCCTGGGTTTGAATCCTAATTCCATGATCGATTATCTGGGGGATCTCAGACATGCTGTTCAACCATTTTCCATCTTGATTTTTGTCATGTGCAAATAGGGTAATGATAGAAAACTTCTCTACAGGGTTCTTATAGGAACAATTCAATGAGGACTGTAAGTTCTTATCATTATTTCTGGGGCATAGTAAGCATTCAGTAAATATTATTTTTATTTATTTTATAGAAACATAATATCATAAAACTTTTTTTTCTTTAATTTTTTCTCAACTTTTCCCTGGTTCCACTGCTATGGAATCTTGGAATTTTCCAAAAGGCAAGCCAAATAGCTGTATAAACCAATCGATTTGTTTCTAGAATTCACATTTCTTACACTGTCTTATCTTTCTGTCTGTTTCTGTAGGACTTTATCGTCACTGTAGTCTTTTCGTTCTTGTGGCTGGTGGGTTCATCAGCTTGGGCCAAAGGATTGTCTGATGTCAAGGTTGCAACGGATCCCAAGGAAGTATTGTTGCTGATGTCAGCTTGCAAACAGCCATCCAACAAATGCATGGCTGTCCACAGCCCTGTAATGTCCAGTTTAAACACATCTGTGGTATGTTTTCTTCTATACTTTCCTCCTAAATCTTTGCTTGCCAGTCAAGGAAATAAGAAAACCATCTCATAAGTCATCTTGGAGATTTCTGCCTTCAGAACTAGGCCAATCTGAAAGGTGATGTTTCACTCCAAGTGCAAGAGGATTCTTTGGCTTTCAAGTTTTCTATTGTCAGAACCCTTAGACTTTAATGCTGCCAATTATGGAGTCTTAATAAGAGCCCAGCAGGTTTGGCAGCCACTGCTTGGATGACAGTCCCATCAAAATTCTAAGCCATAAGGAGATATAAAACCTGAACTTTAAAGCTGAAGCCTTGCAGAAGTTAAAAGGAATATTTGATGGCATAGAGGTTTCCTGGGAGGAAAACACTGTTCAGGCCACACATGGTTAGAATATATCCAGTAGACTGGTCTGGAGAAAAATATGCAGCCCTAGTTGAGTACAGAAAGAAGTGCATAATATAAAGAATACTTATAATAGTCATGGTAACTTTTTTAATCTTCTCCATGCTCCCAGTTTAGCTGCTTGATAACTTTAGACAAGCTGACCTATATTAGTTTTTAAGAAATCAAATATTACCATAAAATGTAGAGCTCTTAGAGGAACATGGAAAATTTGACAAATAGCAAGACCCCTAAATTGGATTCTTAGTTTATGAGTGTAAGAACTTCTGTTATTCCAAAGAAAGAAACTGTGTCTCAGAAAGACAGAAACTATAATGGCAACAAAAAACAGAAGTTACTGAGGAATAGAAGGCCCAGCGGTGTTTGCTGAAGAAACAGCATTCCTTAGCAACCCTTAAAAATAATTATCTTTGCTTCAAGGTTAACTTAGGTTCCTACAGCTTTCTGAAATTTAATCTGAGAAGGAATTTCAGAAGGGAAAGAGGGTTGCTCATCAGCTCCTGATGATTTAGCTGTGAATGTTGCCTTAGTAAGATAGTAAATATGGAAATAAACTATGTATTAGCATCTACAGTCACTTTTCCTCACTGCTGGCCACACCTGTAGATGAGTATTTTTAGGTGTTTAAAATATATTTTACTGCTTCTGTACTACTTCTTTGTTTATAGTCATTGTTTAATGAAAGTTATTGTAATCCTGGTCTCAAAATCTAAGAGAGCAAAGATAAAATCAAAGAACAAAATTGAATGTCTGTTAATTTAATGATTAATTTTACATAAATTATGTCATCATGCATAGTCCATCTAATTCTAATTTTGATGTCTTTAGTAAGTTTTAGACTAGAAGATGGGAATTTTGAATGAGAAACAATGTGACATGTCTCTCAAAATTAAAAAGAGAAATGGATGTTAACAAATACTGTGGTGTGTGGAAGGACAGGTCTGGCACTGTTACAATTACAGATCCATATCAGGTGAACAGAAAACGCAGTTGACACCAGCTAAAACAAAACAAGCCTCATACCCCTAAAGTCTGTTCTTTGCATCCACTGTGGTACCAATGTCTGTATTTGTTAGAATGGTTGGGTTGCAAGTAACAGAACTAATTCTGACAAACTTTATCAGGGAAAAACATCTTTGGAAGGATATTGAGTGGCTCAGAAAATTGATGAAATGTAAAGAAACAGACTCTAAAACTAGGTAGCATCTAGAGCAGGAGCAAGGTTCTAGATCTTAGATACCAAAGAATGGCGTCAGCAAGTTGCTATCAATAGCAGGTTGTATCTAATGTTACGTTATTCTCAAGATGCAAAGTTCCAGGAAAAAGTTCAAATCACTTGACTACAACTTGGCTGTCTAAAGGAAATACAAATTTCTATTACCAAAAGCAAAGGAAAAGGATATTAATCTGCCAAAATATAACAATTTTTTTCATTACAGAATTCTGTGGCTTCAAATCATATTGAGCTTGCTTTTCATAAAAAGTGAAAGACATTAGCAATGTGTCTTCCAAGGTCAGAACCCAGGGCCCAGAACTGGGAAATGCCAGAAAACCCGACATTTCTCATCCTTCGGCCCTCATCTCTCTCTCCTTACATTATTCTTACAATTTTAAGATGAAATTCTTTTTTTTCCTTTTTACACAAGAGAAGTGAGCCACCCTACAGTTTCTGAGTTTGCATTTCTTTTTAAGGAAACATGTTAGACTGAACTAAAATCACTCTGGTCCGAACCCAAATTTCTGGTGGAGAGAATCTCATTAGCTCCTCTTGGGCTAGGTGTCTGTCTTGGTGTCATCAGTTATGGCTGTGTTTAGGGAGTCATGCAGTAGAAATATGGCTCACAGAACCCACCCTACTAGGCAAGCATATGTTTTAGATAAGGAGCCAGATACATATCAGAAGAGATGACCTCTACAAGCAAATGGTTCAGCAATAAAAGCGGCATTTTCTACCTGGGTAGAATATTTGCTATCTTCAAAGCGTTTTGCCATCTATGATGTCACACTAACCCTGATAGGTAGATGAGCTCTCCAGATGTCATAAATAGAAGTAACTGACGCGAAGAGACTTGCATAAAGCCTCCCAAGTAGTTGCAGCAATGCCAGACTACAGCCCAATTCTCCTGAAGCTGTCACCACTCAAAATAGTAAGAACACAGTTCTACAGTTAGTCTGCCAGGGTTAGAATCTTGGCTCCACTACTCAGTAATTGCCCTTGGCCACGTTAATTAAGCTCTCTGCCTTAGTTTCATCATCTGTGAAATGGGGATGTGTTAGAATGGATTTCACAAGACTGTTGAAAGGATGTGATAATACATTGTAAGTACTTAACACAGTGCCCAACATGTGGTAAATGTTCAGTAAGTGTCATCTGAAAGCTGCTACTAAAATATATTCATTTTCTTAAGTGTCACATAGTGTTAGAGTCCAAAGAAGGGGGAAAAGAACATTTTTTTTATTCTCTCAACTTTTCTTTCAAAGGTTCCCAAGATAGTGAGCATAACTAGTCTATTCATGCTTCCTGCCTCTGCCTCTCCAGTTTCACCTGCATATCTTGACCCCTCTCCTCAGATAATCTAGATTTCAGTTCCACATTCATTGTCAGGCTATAAACAGTCTCCTTTAATCTCGTTCTCTTGTCTCCACATTTGAGCTTGCATCAAAATCTTTACTCTAGTATCAGTTGCAACAAAATGTCAAGAAAATATTCGAGGATTCTTGTGCCCCTAAAATGGGCGAGCCAGGAGACCTGTGATGGCTCTGTGATGACAATGAAACAAGACAGCGCTGTTCCTTAAAAGTGCCCCAGAGAATGCCTTGTTTATGTCCTTACTTTCAAGCTGCATTTCCCTGATTGCTAGGTTCTTTTTGAGCATCGCTTTTTTGGAAACCAAGTAACAGCAGGGAAAAGGGAGAGACCAAGGAATAGGAAACATAGAATTACATCTCTAAAAAGATTCCTATTCACATGTTGACACATACTTAACAAAGGTAGAATTTAATCTAGATCTCCCCTTTGACAGAAAAAATCATAGTTATTGTTCTCATGGTTAAAAGGTCCTGTATGTAAATCAGAGTTCTGTCATGATTGATCCATTTCATTATGAAATATTATACTAGAAGTTTTGTGTCTCCCTCAGCAAGGAAGCTAGAACATGGCACAAAATAATGTTAAATAAATACCAGTTAGTGTTAAAGAAAGGCAAGATGATGGAATAGGAGAGAAGGAAGAGAGGAATGTCTGGATAAATCAGTCTTCAATTAAATCAGCTGGGAACCTGGATACTGTTTTGGCCATTGATGTCTCTCCAAAATATGGCTTCACTATCAACAACCCACTTCAGTTATGCTTGTGGCAAAAGAGTCAATTGAATGCAATTCATGGAAATATTTTTTAAAGTTTCAGATTTAAAAAGATTCAGAGGGTAGCTTACCAGTCTGTGGGCATTTCCCAACATGTGCCACACCATCTAGCTGCTTTACACACTTGTTCTTTAATCCTCACAGCTATCCCCCAAG
Source organism: Manis javanica (assembly GCF_040802235.1). Taxonomy (NCBI): domain Eukaryota; kingdom Metazoa; phylum Chordata; class Mammalia; order Pholidota; family Manidae; genus Manis; species Manis javanica. Next base: position 11,696,737 of record NC_133158.1, read on the forward strand.
GAAGAAAGAGTTGTCCTCATTCCATATAAGGAAAAAAAATGATGAAGGCCAGAGGCTAGCCTTGTCCAAGGTCACAGAGCAGGAAAGTATGGGGCCACTCTGGTTCCAAAACCCATGGGACGACTCCAAGGCTGATACCCAGTCAGTGGACCCTGACCCACCTGCTGCTGAAATACTAAGATGCCATGGTAAACAGCCCCTGCTCCAGGCCCCAGCACTCTTCATCTTGACTACACTAGCCCCCCAATCTGGGGCACTCTAGACCACCCCACCACCCAGCAACCAAGGGATGAGTCTTGGCCCAGCGAAGGGCTTCAGCGCTATACTCCAGAGCCATAGCCCATGTGCATTTTGACTGGCCAGTGTCATTTGAGTGGTTGCTAAATATACTTCAGTGTCACCACAGCATGGTATCATGCTGTTGTTATGTTTCCTGTAAGGAGCTGTTAAAATGGCGTATCTGGGAAATTCCCAGGCCAGAACAACTGTTCTGTTTGGGGCCTCTTGAAACAGTGAACAGTCTGCTCCCATCAAACACATTGGCCGTGGGGAGGTAACACTTGACCCTGACTCAAAACCACATTATTTCTAGAAAGTAAGAGGAATTTCCACAGGAAAGCTTCTCATTCAGTTCTTGAGGAAACATTTACATCTCCCCACATGAAACATGTACTGCATCCACAGCCTGCTTTCAGCGTTCACTTCTACATGTGAGTGGTGGCACAGAGAGTGCAACTATTCAGAGTCACAACCTCTGGGCACATGATTGTGCATGTGCTTCTCTGTGTACCACCTGAATCAAAGCTTACTCCATACACTTGAACAAAACCTTGCACACTGTGAGGGATAACGTCATTTGGGGAGAGAAAGGGTGTAGGCAAGGGCTCAGACTGTGGAGTCGGACAGAACAGGACAGAACAGGGCCTGACCGGTCTACAACTTACCAAGTTGTGTGACCTTGAATGACATCTTATCCTTGCTGAACCTCAGTTTTCACATTTTTAACATGGGTATAATAATAGCACCTTCTTAGACTAAATGCATGAGTACACATAAAGACCTTTAATACAGAGCCTAGAATGTAGTAAGCATTCAATAAAAGTCAGATATTCTAAGTGAAATAGTGGTTCCAAATGAAAAATTGGAAGAGGCCACACATTGAAGTGAAAATGACCTTTGTGTTGTGAAGGATTTTTCTGAAATTGAGATTTTTCTTGGGTTTCTGTCTTGTGTATCAACTCATTTGCTTTCATTTTCCTTCAGGTCTTTGGATTCTTGAACTTCATCCTCTGGGCTGGAAATATCTGGTTTGTTTTCAAGGAAACTGGCTGGCATTCCTCAGGACAGAGATACCTTTCAGACTCAATGGAGAAACACTCGAGCAGCTATAACCAAGGAGGGTATAACCAAGACAGCTATGGGTCAGGCGGAGGGTATAGCCAGCAGGTGGGTTTGGGGCCATCCTCAGATGAGTTTGGCCAGCAGCCCAGCGGCCCTGCTTCTTTTACCAATCAGATGTAAGAGGGTCACATTTGCATTCTTCTGGAGAGAGCCTCACCACCTTCCGTTTCAGTGCCAGAATAATTTTTTAAGAGTTTCAAATCAATTATTAATGCAGAGTGCTGTAAGTAAATCAGACATCTGTGGGCCTCGTTAAGGCAGAAAGGCCTGGGTCATGATAAACGGTACTTAGAGATGAAGGGACATGAGGAGATACATTATTCATAGTTGGCTAATTGAAGAGTACCTTGGTATATATACACAGATACTTTTATGATCGTTTTGTATGTGTGTTGAGATAGTAGAAGCATTTTGTAGCTTAAAGTCTCTAGCATATAATATGCATAAATAAATTAAATAGCATTGAGTTTACCTATGCGTTTTGATGCAAAAGACATCTTAATGATTTCTGTAAGACAATTTGGTGTATCACAGTATGCATGCATTCTTTAGTTGCAAGCCTATAGGACTATGAGTCTCTAAGTATTTGTTTCAGACAATTACTCTGTATTCTTGTTATCTGATGAATCAATGCTCTTGTGATTTAGTGCATGAAAAAGCATTTTCTCACAAAAATGAACATTTGAGCAGTATTTATAAAAATTTTCCAGTTTGCACCATGAATTTATTAAATGGATATTTAAAAAATTATACTCACTACTTTGTATATACTTGCAAATTTGTTTCTCTGGCTTTACCCAATTCTGAATGCACTGTAACTAAGGTTTGGGATTTTTTTCCCTATTGGTAGATATTCAGTATTATATATTGTAATTTCCCAATATTTATTCTATTTACTTAGCTAAATATTTACATTCTTGTAACTTTCTATGATGTTTTGTGGCTTTTATCCTATGGATCATGAACAATAGGCCCCATAACTGTCTGTGCTTATGGAGTGTTGTTTTCTTAGAATAATGGAGATGCAGATATCAAACACCGTAGTCAAGAAGTTATTGTGCTGACAGATGATAAAGGATATTCTGTAGACCCTACACTTCTACACTACCAGCTAAAATTTCAAATTCTATTTATTTGTAAAGTTAGTATGTCCCTTGTTCCAATTATTAAAAATGCTCAAGTCACAGCTCAACTTACTAATTACTGGTTTTGATTTGAGTGTTACCCATAAATTAGAAATGACTTCCATGAGCTACTCTGTATCTCAGAGAGCGTTCTTATGAAATATTCCCCAGATGTATTCATTATCAAGAAAATGCCAATCTTCACCTCTTTGTTTTAACTCAGTTGAAGCACCAGGGCCCAATAGTGAAGGCAAGCTGAGCATCTGTATTTCCAGATAAAAGTTGTTATCAATGTGTAACTCATTTGTCATCTGTGATGTTGGAAGCATTTTAGCACAAAACAGCCTGTGTCTTAAATATCTGTAACCAGTTTCTGAATCATGTTGGATAAATCTGTATTGTGATACCTATTGGACCCTAATAAAGTGATTGCATACAATGCCAGCTGGAAATGGAGAATTTCGCCAATAGGACCTGGTCAGCTCTCACAGTGAAAGAGCGAGGGACAGAAGCGCAATGTTGCCACTCTCTCACTCTGTCCTTGTTTCATGAGCCCAGGGTTGCTTGTTTACTGATTCCCCTCTTCTAGGACCTCCTATGTATTCACTGCTATGCAAGGCACTGGGGATAGAATAGTGAGTCAAAGGCAGAAACACACCCCACTTTTGAGAAGCTTACACTCTATTAGGGGAGACAGGCATTAAAATAATGATCCCCCATTGCCCTGTTTGTGACAAAAAGAAGCACAGGATTCCGCGAGAACATTTATCAGAGGGACTTGAGCTAGCCAGGGAGAGGCCAAGGAGCTTGACTTGAAGAGTGCACATGATTTCACAAGGAGAGGGTGGGAGCACGCCAGGTGGACAGCAGCCTGCAAAGCTCTAGCGGGGAGGGAGGCGGAGGAGGCAGGATGGATAGTATAGGGTTGCCAGGGTGTAATGAGTGAGGGGGCTTTGTGAGAGGTTGGCTGCCCACAGAGCACGGGAGAGAGTGCACTTGGAGTCTGTGAACAGGAATTCTGTCTGCACCCTGAAGAAGCTAAAGGAAAGCAGTGAAGGATTCTCAAAGGGGAGGGGCATGATGAGATTAGAATTTTCAAAAGCGTTCAGTGGCTGCAGGGTGGAGAGCTGCCTGGCAGAGGACAGGAGTAAAGCCCATCTGGGGACCTGACCAGCAGCAGGAGGAGGGGATTGGGGGGAGCTGCTCCACCCACCCCTCACTTCCTGGGAGAGTGGCCGCCCCTGACTGCTTCCTTCAGCCTCGGTCAGGAGGGGGGACGGGGCCTCTGCTCATGATAGTGGCCTGAACTCTCCAAAGCAGAGAAACCCTCATAGCCAAACGGGATTTTTGGTGGGGTTTTCTTTGTTTTTTGTGGGGATTTTGGTTTTTTGGTTTGTTTGTTTTTTTAGCCAGCATTAGTTGTTCCAGAGTACCTGGGAACTGATAATGGAAAGCAGTACCTGCCCTGGTCCAGAGCCATGCTTCCCCAGCCCACTGCAGATTCTGAAAAACCTGCTGCTGTGATCCAGCGGGGATTATGCCAAGCTGGTTTGACTCCTTCTGGTTTTGAGAAAAGAATGTTGATCTGGCTTTTTAAAAAGGGGGACTAATCAGTGTAGCGGGAGAGCCTGTGTCCACATGCCTTCTACACCTCATTCGGAGGCGCAGCTTCGCAGCTTCTGGCTGTAGTTCAGGGTGACTTTACCTTCTGGAGCCCTTGCTTCTATGGGAGGAAGTGAAGACTACAAGTAAAATGGGTGGGCTCTGGGATCCTACAGCCTGGTTAGAATCCCTCTGCTGCCATGTGCCTGGCTCCCCTTTTCCTTGCTCTGTCCCTTCTCCAAAGCTCTAGGACTTCCCTGAAAGCAGGTACAGCCTGGGCATGTACGGGAGTTCACGCCCCAGGGGCCACCCTCAGTCGTTGGGGGACCTGAGCAGATCAATAAATGCCTTTGGCAAGATGCTTAGCTTCTCATTCATTCTTTTGCCCGTCTCTGAAATAAGGATAATGGTACTATTTGCTTCATAGGACTGATATCAACATGGAAACAGCCATGTAAAGGCATTAGAACAGCTTCTGGCCCACAGCAGGCACTGAGTTTGGGATTCCCTGAAAGTAGAGGAAGGTGATTCAAGGAAGCAAGAGTGAGGGAGGGAAAGAAAAAAGAAGCAGAAGCCATGAAAGGTGCGCTCGCGGCTGCTGGTGAGGGCAGAGGAGCAGATGCTCTGCATGCCAAGCTCCTGGCTGCAAACCACCAGGCTGGCACTACCCACTGTTCTACTACACTTTAAGCTAGAAGTGCTTGGCCTGTTTGACTGGGGTGCATTCAGTAAAGACCCAGACCAAGTGTTTACACAGAGATACTGAATCCCTAATAGTTGGAAAGAGAGCTTTTGTCAGAATCATTAGCCAATAAGAATAAAATCAGATCCAATTCGCTGAATAATTAAGTCATTAAGATGGCTAAAAGTCCAGTTGAGCTAAAAAATGACTTCTTAACATGCTTGACTTGGAGACCGGGGCTTTGCTGGGGTTTAGGGCTCAGCTAAATGCCCTTTAGCACCTGTTGGCAGCAAATCCTTCCAAGAAGGGCCTCGTTCCTATCATCTCCCCCACACCTCCATGAATAATGTGCACTGACACTAAAAGGCCAAGATGAGACCAGAAGAAGGCTTCCTGGAAGTCCTGTATGTCTGTGGAAAATATCTTGAGTCTAGCTGAGTATTTTCATTAAAGGGGCCAAAATTTGAACAAAATTTGAGAGAGATTATAATAAGTATAATAGGTTTCTTGGTAGTCGAAAAAGAATTTACCTTCGAGCCTCTGCTCTTTTATTCATATTCTGATTGACTCCTTATAACTTAAGAGGGTCCAGTTGGCCTGGGCTCTGACCTAGACTCACTGATTGATATTAACTTTATGTCTTCTCCCTTCTTACCAGAAACAATCTCAAGAGGCGTGCTCCTTGCTTCCATGCCACTCTGCTGAACACAAGAAAAGCAAAATATAAATGCAACCGTTTTTCTTCTTTCAAATATATTCCCTCTCTTCTGTGAACTGACATTTCTCCTGGATATTGTCCCCTGTGATCTCTTCAGACACTCCCATCTATTCTGACTGATCTCCACTGTCATATTACCTCTAGAATTTGATACATTCTGTAGCTTACACATTGCGCTGAGTATTACTGCCCTTTTTACAAGTCTCACGTTAATCTTGTCTCTCTACAAGAAGCTCTCGAAGCTCCTAGACCTCCTGTTAAAAAGTTCACATTTTGTGATGATATATGACTCCACAGAGCTTAGCAGCATGGAACTACATGCACTCATGAGGGATGCATTTCTCAGCAGATAATTGCTTCAGATAAGACCTGAGGTCCAGATCTATCTCTTGGTTGCTGAGAGCTAAACTGCATCTTTAGGCATTGGGATAGATTTTGTCATTACCTTAATCAATGTTAATTGATCGCTTAATTGCCTAGCAGCCAAATGTAAGCATTAGCTTGTAGTCAGACCTGGATTCAAATTTGTGTCCCATCATTGGAATCAGGCGGTGTGATCCTGTGACAGCACCTCAACTTCTCTGAGCCTCAAACTCCTCATCTACATAATGGAAGTTAATAGTTTGCTCCAACTGTAGAAACTACCACAAACTCAGTGGCTTAAGCAACACAAATGTATTATCTTAGAGTTCTGTGGGATAGAAATCCAACATAGGTCTCAGCAGGCTGAAATCAAGGGGCTGGCAGAGCTACACTCCCTTCTGAAGACTCCGGGGGAGAATCCAGCTCCCTCCATCCTTCAGGAGACACACACACTCCCTGGTTCGTGGCCCTCCTTCCCCACCTTCAAAGCCAGCCAAGGTCTCACACTGCATCCCTCTGACCTCCTCTTTGCCCCTCACTTCCATTTTTAATAACTCCTGTGATGACATTGCACCCGCCTCAATAATCCAGAATAATGTCCTGACTTTGAGATCAATTGAACAGCAGTTTTATTCCCATTGGCAGCCTTGGCTCCCCTCTGCTGTGTAACCTGACACATGCAGAGGTCCCAGGGATTCAGGTGTGGGCTTCTTGCAGGCAGGGGTAGGGTGGCACTCTTCTGCCTCCCACACTGTCCCACCAGTAAAGGATAAAATGATAGGATGCCAGCAAATTTCTTAGTAGATTTACCTAGTCAGAGTGCCTAGTAGCTGATAATGATGATTAAAACTGACAGCTGTTCCAATCAATAGCGTTAACTTTTCTGTGAGAAAATGACCCACCCTATAGCACTAATGGGTGTCAACTGGTGGCTTTTCAGCAATCATATATTGAGATACCAGCTTGGACAGTGTTCCCAGTTGGTAGGCAGTGCTTATCACCTCCCCTGATGAGGTGCTCTGTAAATTAAAATGCAGTGTTTGCTGAGGGGATCCTAGAGGAACCAAATATTCACTCGGTCCAGCACATGGCTGGAGAAACACAGTGCTTGCCTCAATGTATTTACAGTCCAGTTAAAAAGAATACATATATATATATATATGCCTGAAATCACTATGTATCATTGTTTACTTGTCCTTTATATCTCTCTCACCTGAATATGAATTCCATGAAGTGCTGGGACTTGTCTAGATTGGATACACCTGTATCCTCAGCCCCTGGGACATTGCCTGGAATATACTAAGTATTCAATAAATATTTGTTCCATAATGGACCTCTGCACCAGTGTAGGGAAGTTGGGGTTCCTATGGCCAGGACCCTCACTGAACTTAAACCACCTGATGATGTAACTGGTCTGTTGCTAGGCCACCGCTTCCACACCTGTGGGCAATAAGCTATGATTGTGCTCTATGGAGAGCTCGGCCCAGTGCTCTGGGCAGAGGCAGAGACACTAGTGTTCGACCTACCGCCAGGAGAACAAGCCGGGTAATAAACCCTTTCACCCCAAAGAACTTTTTGCTGTCAGTTTCTTTGGTCATATTGAATCCATAGCGAACTTGCCCGGGGCTGAAACCCATTGGCAAGACAACCAGGATGCCCAGATGCACATTAAACTCAGCATATACCAAACTAACCACCATCTTTTCCCAAAAGTCTGCTTCTCCCATGTTCCCAATCTCCTTTAATGTAATCATCACAAAATATTCCAAGAATTCAAGCAAGGCAACTACAGGGTGTCATCATGTAGAAAGAACCTGACATGTAGCAGATCAGAGATGGAAGAAAATACTGTTATTTAATTTATTTGAATTCTAAACTTCAAATAACCACACTGAAATAGTGACCATGAGATACCTGAAACAAAGCTGAGAACCTAGAAGTTTCTTATCCTGGTTCCAGCCCATTCTCTCTGCCATCACTTCTTTTTTTTCCCAAAATGCACTGTTGCATCCAGCAGAGTCTTCATTTGTTGGGAAACAAAACATAAGTGGGAAACGTATTTCACTGTAATGACCTCAGAGGGGATTTCTGGGTTCCAGGAGAGATGGAGGCAGGACTTCATACATTTTAACAAGGGGTTAAAGACCCTACTAAGCATCTACTTCTTTCTCCCAATTTGGAGTCGTTTGTGGGGAAGAAAGAATCCTGAAATTCTCTTGTGTGGAAAAGGGAAGGAGAGGCTGTCAGCGGGACCACCAAAGCCCTGCAAACAAATCTCCCCCCAGATGTAAGAAATTGTAGCCCTGCCCCAATCAAGGGCTCCCGAGGACTCAGAAGCCTCATTAGTTCCGGGCGAGCCGGGAGCTCAGCCCGCGATCCAGGGTGGGCCTCTGCCTCCTTCACCGTGTGTTTATTTGTTTTGGCAACTCAGGGGGCTTTATTTTCTACTCACACTTTCTGTAGAAAGTAATATAATCAGAAGGCTCCCACTCCTGACCCTCCCTCCCCAGAAGCAACCGATGTTCGCAATTCCTTACATACCCTTTCAGAGATGGACTGAAGATAAGATGTAAGTACACGTAACATTTATTCATTCTCAGCAGGGACAGGGTTGCCCCCAAAGGGCTGAAAATTGGTTCAAGGGAGGGGGAGGGCAGGAAAATCCTACTCTTTATGAATAAAGTGCAGATAATATAGTACATGAACAGATGTACTGTATATCTGTGATATTAAAATTTCATTGAGGAGCTACTAGGAAAAAAAGTCTAAAGTGTTTCCCTAGAGGAAATATGAATGAAAAATAGGTTGAGAAACACTGATATAATCCCACTGTTTTGTATTGTAAAAGGTAGCGTGCTGTCCTGGTACACCCAGCATGTAGAAGGGTGGGAGTTTGGTCTTGGGATTCACATCATGGTTTGAATCCTGGCTCCACCACTTATTAACTGGGGGAAGTTGACAAAGTTCCTTAATAAGCCCCTGCTTTCATTTCCTCATCTCTAAAATCGGGATTAATAATAGTTGCCTCATAAGGTAACTGCATATTAATGAGTCAATACATATAATGCACTTAGAATAGTGCCTGACACATGGTAAATATTCTAGATGCTTGCTATATTGTGATTTTTCTACCTAACTGTGTATCTTAGAGATTGTTCTATGTTCTTCTTAATGGTTGCATGGTATTCCCTTGTATGGACATAGCATTCTTTACTTAGACCAGGAGTGAGCAGATTACAATCCACGGGCCAAATCCAGTCGGCCACCTGCTTTTGTATATCAGGTTTCACTGGAACAGAGCCATAGCCATTCATTTGCATATGGTCTGCAGCTGCTTTCTCACAGTGATGACAGAGTTCAAGTGGTCCATAAAGCTTAAAATATTTGCTTTCTGGCCCTTTATAGAAAAATCTTAATCAGTATTTTAGTCAGTCCTCTACTGAAGGACAACTAGACCGTCAGATTGGTGTTCTGCTGCAGCAAATACCAGCAGTGAATATTCATTCTTAAACACACATCCTCGGACATGTTAGCAGAATATCTAAAAGATACATTCCTGAAAGTGGTCAAATATAGGTGTATTCTTAATTTTCATAGATAATGCCAATTCCTTCCTTAGAGGTTATGCAGGAGTATCTCTTTACCAACCCCTGCCCTTCTTGCCAGATTAGGATATTATGTAATTTTCAGTTTTTGCCAGTTTGATAGGTAAAATAGCCTTATTGTTTACACGTATTTATTTTATGGTGAGACTGAGGTAATATTTTTTCAGTTTTCTCAATGGTTTTATTTAAAAGTAAACAAATCGGCCTACAGTGCTCATCCCAATAAAAGCAATTCCAACCTTCAGAAAGAAAAAAAGTAAACAAATCCAACAGTAGCTGCAGATGCTGTGTCAAAAGCTATATCTTTGCAATAATTCATGAGAGCTACGTAGCATTATCCCTATTTTATATGTGAGGAAACTGATACTCAAAGAAGTGACTTGGCAAAGTTCAGAGGCCTTGGTACTCAAAGAAGTGACTTGGCAAAGTTCAGAGGCCTTGGGGCACTGTGGTTAAGAAAACAGCCCTTGGAGTAAGACTGGCTGGGTGATCTTGGGAAAAATAACCTAACCCGTGAATGCTTTTTTATTTTAATGAGAATAACTATAGACCTCCTGTCATTAGTTTGATACCGGGGAATACACGAGGGTTAAAATGCTATCAGTTTTAAGTGGTGAAGCCACAGTGAATCCAGATTTTTGTGATCTGGAGTAGAAGCTCTTAAACACTGAAGTGATTTCCCTTAGTGACAATGTGTGATTACTAAGCATTTTCTCTGGGTGAATAGCTATGCCTTTCCTCATTCTTAGAAGCTTGCAGGAAGAACACCAACTTTATCCACTGCTTCAAACATCCACGTACAGAACCATGGTTCCCAAGCCTAAGCATGTCTCGACTTGCTTAGTCACAGTTGTTTGGAAATTCTGGAACATGAAACCCTTCAGGGTAAGGACTGCCAAGGAAACATGAAAACCGTTTAATCCTTCAAGTGTGTCCGCTCATTCCCAGCTGAAATAACACAGAACAGAATTGGCTTTTAGAAAGACACATATAAAATAGATTGTTAAAAATGTTTTGTGTTTATACCTAAATATATTGCCTCCATTCATTTTTTTTTAATAGAACTGCCTTTCCTCACAGAACAGCATCTCAGCCAGTGAAACAATCACTTAAAAGCCAGTACAACCCTGTCCAAGAGAAGTAAAGATATTGAATATCTATACTGACCAATGTGGTAGCCACTAGCCACATGTGGCTATTAAGCACTTGAAATGTGACCAGTATGACTAAGGAACTGTATTTTTACTTTGAGTTAATTTTTGTTCATTTAAATTGAAATTCAAATAGCCACACGTTGTTAGCAGCCACCATATCATGTAGCACAGTTCTAATGGGTTACTCTAGAGTTTGTGCACATTTTCAAGAGTTGAGAAAGAACACCACTGAGTACACAGTAGGTATTCACTTAAGACCAGGGGAAATTAATTGTTGGACTTGATCCCCCTGAAAGTGTAACTGGTAACCGAGTAGCTTAGTTCACTGAATTAAACCAGACTGTAACTAGTTTTACACTGCCCATCTGAGGGAGCACAGAGTAAAATCAAAGCAACCCCTTTATCAATAGTGTATAGGTTCCCAATCATCAGCCCACTGTCTCACCCAGCTCACAAAAGTGTTTCATTTAGCCCACAGTGTTTTAGAATCACCTTGAATTAATGGTATTCAAGAGAATTTTACATTTCAGACTTCTTTAGAACATTCAGAAGTCCTGACAGTATTTCCCCCTGGCCATAACTGGCTGGGGCTGTGAAGTTTTCTAAAGTGGGGACCCGTACTTTCCAGGTTGACGAAGTCCCCACCCTTCCCAGCTGTCTTCCCTCTAGCTCCCTTTACTCATCCCTGGCCCCAGGAACCACATGAGCTTATGACAGGTGCTCTAGGGCTTTGGTGCATCTCCAGCCATTTCCTTGGGACTTTCCAAGCTGTGTGTGTATGGGCACACGCACACACACACACAACCCACCTATGGTTTCTCCACCGCTGTGCTCTAGCTCCAGCACTCCTTTCCACACCTGAAAACGTTGCACATGCCATCTTGTCTGCCTGGAAGGCTCTTCCCCCAGCACTTCACAGGGCTGACTTTTTCACTGTTTAGGATGCAGCTCAAAGGCCATCAAAGAAGCCATCCCTGATCCTCCATCAGAAAGTTGCCCCCACCTAATCTCGTCAGCCCATGCTACTCCACAATGATGTGTCAGAGTCCCTTATCAAAATTATAATTTTCATGCTTGTTTACTGTCTCTCTCCCCCACTAAAATGAAAGCATCACTAGGGTGGGGACCCTAACTATAGCCCCAAGCCTACTACACAATTGGTACCCAATCTGTGTTTGTCACTGAATATCAAATGATGAATGATGCTGTGACTAGATGTATGGATGGACGGACATACATAAAACCAAGACTCTATTCTAACTCATGCAGCTACAAAGACATGCTTCCAAAATGTGTTCCAGTGTGTTCTTCTCAAAAGTAACATTTGTTCTAAATTAGATATTTGAAAAGAAGAAATTTCAGAGTATAGGAGGAGATAGGAATTCTTGCTGATCAATGGTGTCAATAATAGGTGGAGGTAACTGAGGTATCAGCTAATTTTTATTTGGCTCTTATTTTCAAGTTCTCTGTGCTCTCTGAACCTACAGAGAGCTTAGTGACTTAATACTGGTAGTGGGATTTGCTCAAGCAGAGGTGCCGTGTAATGATTTATCATCATGACACCTGCTGAGGAGTGCAAGGCAACATGCTGACACCCTGCTTTCCTAAGTCAGAGCTCAGAGGAAATCCACTGTTAGGGAAATAAGAATCCTCCAAATAGATTCTTCAGTGTATTAATACCTCTGCAGGGCTCAAGATCGAGTATTTCTGTTTACAACTTGGTTATTTTTATTTATATCTGCCCAATTTCAGACATGCCACTAAGAAGACATATTGCCAGCTGTTTTAACTTTTAAAAGGACAATTTTATCAACACAATTACTTTAAACCCCATATGTATCCTATGAGAATGTGATCTAAAATAGAGTAAAACAAAAGTGCTAAAAAGAAAAAAAAAAAACACATCTGGCTAGTATTTTGGGAATCCAAGCAATTCCAGGTTCAGTCACATTCCCCTCAGCACAGAAGCACAGGTGGAGATTGAGATCACACTGTATTTTACTTCTTCAGTGCGCATTAGTCTCAAACTCTGACACCAACATATAAAAAGCTTCCTCTAGGTTTGGAAAGCCCTGTGCTGGAGTCAGACACTGAGAAAAATCAAGGGCTGAGTGAGGGCTGAGCACTCGGTTCCCTGGGGGACGGCGGGAGTAGTTAAGGATAAAGCAATAGGAAAGGAGTGATCATTGGGTCAGAAGAAGGGACAATCAGGAACTCCACCAGGACAATAGTGAAGGCTCAAATCCTCCCTCTTATTGAGCTAAACAGTGCTAGGCCTTCTCCACTCCCAGATGCATGGAAGTGTCTCAATTGGAAATCGAAGTGGACACAGTCTCTGAAAGATCTACAGGAGAGACAGAGACCTCCACCCTATCCTGCCTCCCCTGGACACCTGGCTTTATAGTTAAAGATTTATGTCTCCATTTATTCTGTGCCTAGTCCCCTAAAGGACATAAGACAATTACGATCCTGTATGAAAACATGCATGGTATTTTCTTGAGAAAAAAAATATTGAGCCTTCATAACTAATTCAGACTAACATGGTATAACTGGGGGCAGGAAGGACCTGGGCAAGGAGGGCACAGGAACAGGAAGGAATTTTTCCCCATATACCTTTTCCATGTTTGGTTTAAAGCATTAATGTATTATTTATTCAAAAATAAATTGAAAGTTTGAATGTATATAATTAAATGCTTTCAGATAACTTTGAAAGTAAGGCTTTTCCCCACATAAGCTACTGTTTGGGGAAATTGCTAGCAAGCATCTCCCTGTCAGGGTGAGCAATTACTTCAGTCTTCCAGCAATCTCTTTACACGTATCTGAGGAACTGAGCATTCTCACCTGATTTCTTCACCCTGTGGGCGTTACAATCCTAAATTAAGAAGCCATGGATCAACCAAAGAAATTCCAGACCCTCTTAGGGAGTGGTGGATTACTAATAACAAAGCCTAAAATCTTGTTAAATTTTCTGTGTTAATTGATGGGACAATAAGCATCAATTCTACATATATGTGTGTATTGGCTGCATTCACTGCAATTACATAGCGTGTTTTATTCATGAGAGAGGCCCTAGACTGCCCCACTGCTCAGCAGAACCAGTTTCTGCCTTTCAAATGGGCATCAGAGAGGTCTGCATACTGACAGTTGCCAACAGAAAATTAAAGGTTCTCGCTTTTTCCCCCATTACATTGTAAGATAATTAAAGCCCAGATCAATAAACTGTGGAGCATTCTTATTCAGAAATTAAATTTCCACTACATCAGCCAGGTGGTTAAATGCCTGAGGCCATCTGCTGGCAACTTCACTGGGTGTGCCCATGACAAAGCCACCATCTTTCCAAGTGGTTTTGCCAGTGTCCACCCAGAGAGGGAAATGGCCTGCCAAGGGGACAGCCCCTTGCACTGTTGATGGGTTTGGGCTTCTGGGTAACAAATCCAGAAAAACTGTTTCATTAGAACTAGACAAACAAGTAAAGATGTTGCACAAAAACACGTAACATGGAAAGGTCAAATTCTGCCGTGTACTAACTGTATTTCCATAAAGCCTAAATCTCTACCCATCTGTGGGGGTACGCTGGCTGTCAGCCTAGGAATTCAAAAGCAAGGTCCTATTATAAAGACAAAGCCATCCCAATGCAGACCATTATGAGATCCAGCAGTGTGGGCATACGGAAAGGGGGCGGCACGTGTAGATGTAAAACCGATTAGAGAAAGAGAAATAAACAAGGACCTGACTGCACAGTATGGGAAGGCGCCTGGGATGGTGACAGGATGCGCTGGAGCTCCATAAACATGGGCACTGCTATAGGCAAAGAAGCAAGTGAGGTCATATAAACTGTCTGGTACCAGATTAAAAAACAGATTTTTGAGCAAGTTACTTAGGCTCTCTGAGCCTATTCCTGAATATATAGCAAGTATTTAAATAAGCTAATGCTTCAAAATTACAGAGGGCCTTACATTTCTGGGAAGATGGAGTAGACATATTTTCCATAGTCCTTCTGCTAAATACAGCTAAAACTCCTGGACCTACTACATAAAGCAAACGTAAGTCTAAAAGGTGGGGAAAAGAAGATACACTGCCAGGAACTTCAGGACTCCCCAAACAACCCAGCATGGAGTTCCCTGCAGTGTCTTTTTGCATTACATATACGAGGCTGGGGAACAGGGAAGCCACCTGCCTGAAAAGCCAAAGGGTACAGGAAGAAAAAGCCCCAACATAGCCTGCCCTCTCGAGCCAGAGGAACAGGAAAGAGGCAGCTGAACAGGGCAGCAGCTTTTAGAAAAAAATTGCAACTTCATTTCTCCATGTGTATTGCAGGGTCCTCAGCCATAAAGCTGAACTAATGACACCTCTATTCTATATTACTATGAGAATTAAATGAGACAATGTTCAAAAACACAACTTTTCCAGCATATATAAACAACTACAATTTAAACCAAAAAGCCGCCAAAGAACCTGGTTAAAAACAAGCAATAAACATTTCTCCCAAGAAGATATACAAATGATCAATAAGCCCATGAAAAGATGCTCAACATCACTGATTATTAGGGAAATGCAAATCAAAACTACAATGAGATCCCCCCTCATCAGAATGGCTACTACCAAAGAAAAGAAAAAAATAGAGCAGAATATAAATGTTAGCAAGGATTTCAAGAAATAGAGACCCTTATGCACAGTTGATAGGAATACAAAATGGTGCAGCTGCCACGGGAACCAGCATGGTAGTTCCCCATAAAATGAAAAAGTAGAATCACCACCCACTTCAGAAACTACACTTCTGGGTTTATATCCAAAAGAACTGAAAGCAAGGACTCGAGCAGGCATTTGCGCACCGTGTCCACAGCAGCATTATCCGCAGGAGCCAAGGGTGGAAGTAGCCCGAGAGTCCACTGATGGATGAGGGGCTAAATAGAACGTGGCGCACACAGACAATGCAGAGACGGGGAATTGGGAAGTTATTGTTGTAATGGGTACAGTGTTTCAGTTTGTGAGATGAAACGACTTCGGAGACAGATGGTGGTGATGGTTGTACAACAATGTGAATGTACTTAATGCCACTAACATGTACACTTAAAAATGGTTAACATTGTGATTTTTATGAGTCTTTTGCCATAATCTTTTTTAATTAAAGGAAAACACAATGAGCACATCAACAAGACAGTAGAGACTCATTCAATGGTAGATTGAGAAGTGGAGTATAAAATTTATGTCAGAACAACCCATGTTTTTGCCTATAACTAGGACTAAGAGAAGAGGATGGAGACATATATGTAGGTCCCCCCATCTTAAGGAGATCAATCAGGAAAAAGAGGAATGTCAGGGAAGGACCAGTGCCAGGGGCTGCATCTGGAAGTTAGATTGCCGTTGCCTGGCTCCATAAGATACTGGCTCAGCAGGAAAGAAAGTAACCTTCTGGTCTCTTGTCCCCACAGAAAAAGAACAGAGCTGACTATAGAATGACAGAATTAGACTGAGTCTTGAAAACAAAATCAATACAAGTTATCCCCATGCTCAGAGCCCAACTTTGTAGTTTAGTCAACAGAGTTTGTGGCAACAAAACTGAAGAAGTGCTCAGTCAACTAAATTATTCCTATCAAATTCCCTTTGGAAAGGAAAGGAGCGTCCTTATAAATAGAATTAAAGACACTAAGTTGGAGAAGTAAGTTCCTAAGGGCTATCCTTGCCTAGTGGAAGAAAGGAAAGTGCTCGAATCAAACTCAGGGCACTAGTGGGTCTGAGCTGAGCGGTCTTCCTCCCTTAGCTGCGGGACCACAGCGGTGGCTCGGAGGGGAATATCGTCAATACCCTCCTGCGTGTGCCTCAAACTGAGGTGCTCCGAGCTTCCTTAACTCATTCTTCATGTGAATTCACTTGGCAAAAGTTTGCATGAACTTCATGTAGTAATTTTTTTTTATGTATGGGTACACCCATGTGACCACCTCCCAGGTCAAGATATAGAACATTTACATTATCCACAATCACTGTCACTTCCAGAAGGTAACGGCTAGTTTAACTGCTGTCACTACACATTAGTTTTGTTGTTGCTGTTCTTGAACTTCATATACATGGAACCATACAGCATATATATATATATATTTGTGTGTGTGTTTGGCTTCTTTATTCAAGATGTGGGTTTTGCAGCTTATTCATGTTTTTCTTTGTATTCATAGTTTGTTCCTTTTTATTGATGATAGCTTTCCAAAGAGGAAACCACACAGCCATAAGCACAGGAGAAGTCTTCCCCTTCATCCCTTCCTTTAGCAGGCATGACACCCTCTTCTGGTGCATTCCACTTCATTCTCAGGTTCCTTTGGAAGCAGGGAGGGAGCACTGGACACAATGTATCTCCCAGTACCAGATATATGCCCAACTCTCCCCGGTGGATATCACATTCTTGATTCTGGGTTACACAGTAGTCAACAAATGTCCGCTTTCACAAACAGTTCCTGAACATGATGCAAAACTCTAAGAGGAAGATACAAAGATAATTAAAATGTAGTTCCTGCCAAGGAGAGAGTGGTTGAGAGCAAGTCTTATTAGTTGGGTGCTCTTAGGCAAGCCGTGATCTTCTAACCTGTATAAGGCATCGCACAAGGCAAACAACAATAATATTGCCTCTACAACAGTAAGAACTGCATGTAAGATGCATAGCACAATGTCTAGCACTTAGGTTTTAAATCAATGCTACTTACTATGGTTACTGTTATTATAATGTTCACAATGTAGGAAGGAGAAAGACAGACCAACCACAAATACAAAGCAGACAATCAGAGGTATTAAAGTGAGGTAAAATGTGCTGTGGGGATATAGAGAGAAAGAGGATAATTTGAGCTAGAAAATTCAGATAAAATTTCTCATTGAATTTATAGAGAGTTGGGTGCAGCTCTAACATTAATGATCAAATAATGAGTAAGAGGGCAAGTTGTAATAAAAAGACCATCAAGATTGAAACCCTATATAGCCTTACCTTTGAAACTAGGCTCATCTCTTTATTAGCCATAAGATTTGGGACAAGTAACTTAACCCCTCCAAGCTCCTATTTCATCATTTGTAACTGATGACAATTCCTGTTTCTAATGGCTGTTAAGGATATAAGTATATCTCAAACACCTAGCACAATACCAGCTACTCAGTGCTCAAATTTTAACAATCACAAGGGAGAAACTAAGGGTCCACACACACTGTTCCTCTTAGGGTGAGGCTGGGGGTTCTTTTCAAAAAGGCACTATCATGACCCACCTGGTGTCATTTGCCTACAGCAGTGATGCCTACAATGGTTATAAGACACGTGGAGAATCTAGCAGTCCTTTCAGCCAGGAAAATGCACACATATATGAACATTTTTGCATTATTCAAGAGATTCTAAGACTCCAAAAGTGTATTCCACAGAGCTGCCAAGCTTCCGGAGCCCCCAGTGAAGAACTTAGCACCAGAAAAGACGTATAAGCCATCTAAGTATAAAAGTAAAAAACCATCTAAGGCAAATCTCTGCAAGCCTCACTGCTATTAGCCTCTATTTAATCTTGGCTGAATAAAAAGCAGGGCAGTGGACCCAAATGTGAGAGCAAAACTGGCAAAAACACTCCTCCGTAATTACATTTTGTTTTCTCACTGAAGCAGTTCATCAAACCTCAGCGCCATTAGCGGTGTGCTGACCCCGCGCTGCCTCGGCCCGCTGAGCCAACACCCAGGAGCCCCACTCCTGCTGCCTCCGGGTAGGTGATCTTAGGCACTTGTCACTAACTCCGCATGGAGTCATTTGTCAAACCCCTGCTTGCCTTCCACATCTTTCCTTTTTCTCCCAGCCTGATACCTAACTTGGTGCACTCAAATGCCACTGTTGTATTGCCCCAGGGCCTGCCTGACTGAGGGATTTCTTTTTTTTTATGCTTTTTTCCAGTGTTTGACACTGTGTGCAAACAACCTAAATGTTCCATGGCATTATGAGATTCTGGGATAGGAAAAAATAATGTATTAGCACCTGAGCTGTCTCTAGATGCTGTGTCTTTTCTGATGCCACCCTTGATGGAATCCTGAGGAGGTTATCAATAAACCTGATTCCGGGCCCTTTGCATCCATCTTTATCACCACCACCATTGTCATCACCACGATCATCACTGTGCGGTTTCTTGCCCGTTTGTTCGCCCCTCTCTCCTCTTCCACTCTCTGCCCCTTCTCTGCGCCCAGGAGGCTGACTCCTGCAGGCTCCATCTCACAGAAGGCCTGGCTGCACAGGCTGCAGATCTGAGGCTAGGGAAGTCCTTTCCCATTTCCTCCCTGCTTTGCCTCATTTCTAGCCCTGGTGCCACCCTTCAGTCACGGCTCTCCAAAGCAGCCTCTGCTCCAAGATCCCTGCCCTCCCTGGGCTCCCTGCGCCATGTCTCCCCCTTGCCTCATCAGGACTAAGGGTGCTAACAGGCTTCTGTTTATGTTAGTCTGTGGGTCCCTCAGCTTCCACGGTTCGTCTCCTAACCCCACTCACTGAGTAACCCTTTCCTGGATGTCTCTGGGGCCATCTGAGGTAGGCGACGTGTCCTGCTGGGCCAATGACAGAGGCATCTCCAACGTCATCTCCTCTCTGCCTGTTGTTTATCGATTGCCCCTCATGTATCAAACTCTGCTGACTGCTTCACCAGCATTAACTCATCTCGCTTTCCTAATGACTCCATGAGCAGAGTATTATTCCACAGATGAAAAGGAGACTTTGCAGTTTTAAAGACCTTATCCCAGGTAACACAACTTCTAAGTGGCAGAGTCAGAAGTCCAGTTCACATCTTTCTACTCCAGTCCTTTTTTAACCACTACCAACAATTCTCCAGTGCAGTCCATGTCAGAATCACCTGGAGTGTTTATTCAAATCCAGATTGTGGGATAGCTACCCAGGGCCTTCTGCTGAGGAAACCAGCTCTAGGTTTTAACCCGAGCAGTGAGGTTGGCTCAGGGTCATCACCTGATCCAAGGGGAATCATTGCATGAGCTCACTGACACCCTACGGGGTGGGCCGGCATTAAAACAGGTCGTATGTGCATCAGCAATTAGTGAGGCCAATCAAACTCTCTCACCCTCCCAAGTTTAAATGAAAAATGCTAAGGACATTAGGAGGTAAAGGGAGGAGAAAGAGAGAGAAAAACAAACAAACAAACAAAAAAACCAAAGAAGACAAGGAGTGAGAAAGTGGCATGGCCATTTGGGTGAACAGTGACAGGTGACGCAGCAATGAGACAGCAGTGCCCCTGCAGCCAGCCGGAAGCCGGACAGTGACTGTTCTCAGCTTCTCTCGAGCTGTCTCTCCACTCACTCTTCAACCTAACAGAGGTCTGAGTGATCCCTGCTCATGTCTTTCCTGACTAGACTCCTTTGGCTAAGGTGACACATCTCCTGGGATTTATGGGAAGAGCTCTAAACTAACACATGGGCAACAGCCTCCCTACTGGTCTTCCTGCTTTTACTCCGGCCACCCCTCCAAACCATTAGTCACATTGAAGCTGGAGTGATTTTTTCCAAAATAAAAATCCAACTTAATTGACCTCCTTGCTTAAACCCACAAAAGCTTTCCTACTCTTTTGACACAGAGGGGAAGTCCCTACTGTGTGCGGCCTACGAGCTCCTACATGGTGCAGCCCCAGGCCTCCTCTTGATCCTCAGCTGCAGCCTCACTCCCCTCCGCTTGTGGTCCAGCCACACTGTTCTTCCAGTCCCTCCTGATTACCACACTCCCTCCTGCCACTGGGCCTCGTACAGGCTTTTCCTTCTGCCCCTAGTGTGGACCCCCAGCCCTTTCACCTTCTTAATGCCTGCTTGTCATCAACATTGCTTCCCCAAGGATGCCTTCCTGACCTCCCTGCCTGACACCAATCTCAGGGCATCTCCTTGCATGGCATTGCTCCCAAGTGTGACTTCTTCTGTCATTACTTGACAAATATCTGTCTTTTCTACCAAGCTGAGATCAGGGCCCATATCTGAGTTTGCTCACTGTGGCACCCCCAGCATCTTGCAGAGTGCTTGGCCTAGAGCAGGCAGTCAAATATTAGTTGAATGCATGAATGGTTTAATGTCTACACACAATAACACTAGGGAAAAGCGCCTCTGAAAGTGTCGTTGCATAGTTGCTGTGGAGAGAATGACAATAGTAACGGTGGACAAGTCACTGTTGCTTAGGAAGGGCCAACATACAACAAGAGAGCAGAGTATGTGTGGCTGCATGCACAGCACCCAGGACCAAGCACTGCACTTGGAAGGGGAGCACAATCCTTCTGCAGCCCCAACGTCCACTTTAGCACCTAAGAAAATGCCCAAAAGGTCAGTGACACTTGGCTCGCCTTTACTGGGTTTCATTTCAGTTTGCAGGTGTGTTTCCAGCGAGTTTGTACCCACGACTTGATAGCCAAGATACTGCAGGTTTGGTGCCTCTTACCCCAATCCACCTTTAAATCAAATTGGAAAAACAAAGAGAACAAATGTGCAGCTTTGATTGCAAACTAAAAAGATGATACAATTAACACAGATTTCTTTAATTGTGCCTTGAGAAACATTTGTAAGTCAAAATTGGCACTGATTTTATCTGTATAGCATATTATTTTAAATTACCCATGACAGAGGGAAATTGTTTCGTATCATTCAAATGTGTGAAATTATGGCTAATTAATGAAAAATATTCTTTTTTTCATGTATTTCCATTTAGTGGACATACTTTCTTGAATAATTAACAGGGGCTAGGTAGCACTTTGCTAGGCTGAGGCTGGGAGAAGTGGAGAGAAATCATATAGCTCTTGCTCTCAGTAGTCTCACAGACTAATGGAGATCGTGGTAATGGGAAATACAATCTTTTCAAGCGCGCACTGTACCAAGTGAAGATAGCACGTCCTTTATCCTATGAAGGAGATAATAATGGTATAGAGTTTTTAGGAAAACGGGAACAGCTCACCAAGACCATAAAAAAAGACAAGATTTCAGAGTCTAGCTTTTCAATTTTATAGGAAAAATTAGGGGCCCAAAGGTTATGATCTCGAGGAGTTAGTGCCAAAACCAGATCTTGAACCCCAAAGTTCCCTTTAAGGAGTTAAAGATATGACCAAGTTCTGCTGTGCTTAGTGGCTTTCTCCAAAACCACTCCACCTATTGGGAGTTGAAATATCAAGCAAACTGTGATTTGCTGTTTGTAGGGGAGCAAGGTTCATCTTCCTGCCTCCCATCAGGCCCCTTTCCGATCTGACATATCAGGAGGAATAACTTCCCCAAATCTGAGCATGTCATCCCCTTCTTTCCCATTGCCCTTAAGATAACAGTCTGCGTCCTCCATGGGCGTGGCATGCTGTGGCTGTAGCCGGTAGCTGCAGCCTCCCCTCCCACCACCAGCTGCTTCTTGTCCCGGTTCCAGCCACACCATATCCGCTGCACGCCATGCGCTCTCCCACCTCCGGGCCTAAGCGTGGTTCCCTCTGCTTGGGATGCTCTTGCTGTTTCTTTACTTGTGACTCATTAGGCCGAGTTAAAATGCCATTTTCCTGTAGACTAGGTTAGTTCTTCCCTGCCCTCTGTGTGTGCTCTTCCATTGCTCTTTACTGGCTTGTTTAAAACCCTTCATTCTGCGCTAGACTCTAAGTCCCAAGAGTGCAGGCGCTATGTCTGCCATTCACTAATGCATCCCCAGCCCCGCTCGAGACCTAGATTCCTAGGTAGGCAAGGCTACTAGACAAATAAACTTGAAATCCTCAGCATCTTACAGACCAAGATGTTCCTTTTTTCTTTTCATGTGACAGTCCGGAGTGGGGGTTCCAGGTCTGTGGCAGTTTTATTCCATGAAGCCATGTAGGGATCCAGGCTGATGTGGCTTGTGGCTTGCATGTGTGGTTTCCAAGGTGTCCCTGATAACCTCTGCTAGTCAGCTGGAAAGGGGAATGAGTACAGAAGAGTGTACATAAAAGGTGATCCCTCGTCTACTCCTCCACTAGACAGAATTTAGCAATGCGGTTACATAACTGCAAGAAAGACGAGGTTATGTGGGCTAGCTGGCCATCTGCCATCCATGGTCAAGCACATCTTTGCTAAATGGCAAGGAGAGAAGGGAGTTTGAGAGGTATGTGGCTGTCCACCAGAATGCTCAGTGAAAATGTTTATTGAAAACATATCCATTTTAAAATCATTGTATTGCTTTGCTTTAGATGCAGATATCAATATCCAAAGTCCAGAATCACTATGTTTCTATCATTTTGTTGGCAGCATTTCAATATCCAAACAACTGGCTTCAATAAAAGGTAAGGCATGGGGTGGCTGAGATGTATATGCCTCTCCTCTACCATGAGAGCACGCCAGCAGTCAAAATAATAGGACATCAAAGAATGCCAGATTTGCAAGAGAACTTGTGGATAAATCATCAAACATTCACGAAGTTTTCTTAAAGATTTGGGAACTGAGGTCCCGTGGTAGGAATCAGCGCACCCAAACAGGTTGTTAAAGGCTGAGCTAAAATGAGAGCACAGATCCCCGAACTCCCAATTCAGTGTTTTTCCCACTGTGCCCAGTCGCCTGTTCATAGGCAGCATCTTCAGTGCGTCCAGAGCAAGACTGTCAGTGTCTGAGTCACGAAAGTTCTGTGGAACTCAGGAAGTAATCAAACCCCAGCTGCTCTGTTGGCCGAATGAAAACACAGTGTGGCCAAGTCCCAAAGTGAAGATATCTGCCCTCAGAATTATGTTTTTTAGGTAAAATATCTTTAAAACTAACAATGTTGCCATGAACAATGTAAGAACGATAAAAATACCCATATACTCAGCTGTGTGGCTTAAAGTGTTTGCAGAGTAACAAGCACAAATGTATATTACTGCATTATGGTTGTTTTCTTCCTAGATGACTGGCCAGTGTCTGAAAAGGAGACTTAATATTTTTATTTAAATAAATCTCCATCTTGATGAAAATATTATTTTTATACTATCACAAGAGATCTATGGTTTGTTTTACAATTTACACAATCTTAGGTACTTTTGAAAATTGTTCTATTACATTTCCAATACAACTTCTCCTTTCTAGGAGATTGAAGGGGCTTGAAGCAGCCTCACTTCTCCCTACCACACGCTCACTGTTCCTAACACCAGGCACCTTACGGTGAGCTGTTGGGCCACATTTATTCCTCTGCCTTAAGAAAACACAGGATGAACATGACTCGTTCTCCCAGAATGTGTTTCATTCAGTGGTGAATACTTTTTGAAGTTATTTATTGGAATCAGACATGAACAGAGGTCTTTTTTTTTTTTTGAGAGGGCATCTCTCATATTTATTGACCAAATGGTTGTTAACAACAATAAAATTCTGTATAGGGGACTCAATGCACAGTCATTAATCAACCCCAAGCCTATATCTCAACAGTCTCCAATCTTCTGAAGCATAACGAACAAGTTCTTACATGGTGAACAAGGTCTTACATAGTGAATAAGTTCTTACATGGTGAACAGTGCAAGGGCATTCATCACAGAAACTTTCGGTTTTGATCATGCATCATGAACTATAAACAATCAAGTCAGATATGATTATTCATTTGATTTTTATACATGACTTATATGTGAATCCCACATTTCTTCCTTATTATTATTATTATTATTATTATTTTTTAATAAAATGCTGAAGTGGTAGGTAGATGCAAGATAAAGGTAGAAAACATAATTTAGTGCTGTAAGAGGGCAAATGTAGATGATCAGGTCTGTGCCTATAGACTAAGTATTAATCCAAGCTAGACAAGGGCAACAAAACATCCACGGATGCAGAAGATTTCTCTCAAAACAGGGGGGGTGAGGTTCTAAGCCTCACCTCTGTTGGTCTCCAATTTCTCACCTGATGGCCCCCCTGCGACTGTGCCTGTCTTAGGTTGTTCCTCCCTTGAGGAATCTTACCCGTCTCTGGCTAACCAATCATCTTCCGGGGCCATACAGGGAAATGTAAAGTTGGTAAGTGAGAGAGAAGCAATATTGTTCGAAAAGGTTAGCTTTTTACTTCTTTTCAGATTTATGCCCTGTGGCTTCTATGCCCAGCATTTGTCTTGAGGTATCTTTACCACTTGGAAGACTTAAGATACTCGGTAATTTTCGATATGAGGCACTAATTCTACTAAAGGGTTGTAATTAGGAAGGAAGAAGAAAAGCTATAGAAGTAGCAGATGGAAGAAAACATGGGAAGATTGATTATTTCTTTGACATATCTTCTTGTAGAGTAACATAAGCATGTATAGGTTTTAAACTACTAATTAAATTGCGCACACACATTAACATAATAGGAATACAGCTACATAACAAAAGCAGACCTACAATTACCAGCCATATCCAGTGAAACCAAGAAAACCAGTTAGGTACCCTAGGCATTTGTGAAAACTTATCAATGATATGATAGATATTGTCTAACTGAATTTGAATAGTTTGAGAAAAATCAGACAAAACAATACATTCCTGGGAACTATTCACATCCCATGTGTTCTTTTAACAGTAGATAGTCTATAGTCGCATGATCTTGGAGCACTGCAACTTGCACTTTTCCTAATTCTTGGTTGAGTTCTGACAGTATAGATCCAGTCAAATTTGTTGTTTTACTGCATGCACAGGCCAGCTTAGATATCTCCTTCTTCATTCCAGTGGCAAGTCCAGGAACTGGTGGGATGAATGCAGCTACAACTGCAGCAGCGCCAGGATCTTTGTTGAAGTTTTTTGATGTTCCTCTTCTGGAATGACTCTTCCAGAGAGTGCTGATGTTGGAAGTTCTTCCTCATATCGTATCTTAATTCATTTTCTGTGTAGCCAAATTAGGCTTTGATCCTCTGTACAGAGGTCTTTTTTTTTAATAGCATTTTTTAAAGCACTTAGTCCTTTACAATATGCTTTCACATATTTGTTCACAACTCTGTGAGGCAGACAGGGCAGGAATTAGGAGGCAACATGCTGGGTTTATTAAGGGAAGAACCTAACCGTAAAAATAGGAAACCAAAACATCTCGCCAAGTATCATCAGTTTTGGTGGGATAACCAGGCCACCTCGTATCTTTTATTGTTACTCTTTGTCTACTTCTGCTTTTGTCATGAGCATATGCTATTTCATAATAGGGGTAAAATGCATGCTGCATTTAAAAGAATGGAGGAGAAAGAAAAGAAGTGGGCTGATCCAGATGGCATCCCCTTCTAGAATGCAGTCAGACATGAACTTCCTTGGAGGACTGGAGAATGTCAGGATTCCACAGCCTCCACAGGGATGCCCTTACAAGGAGATATTCCGAAGTCCATGGTCTTTGAAGTCAGAGAGACTTTAAAATCTTTCCTCTGCCACTTCTGAGCAACATGACCTTAAAATTCTTGCCTCTCCATGTTTCAGTTTCCCATATGTAAAACTGAGACACAATAGTACCTAACTATGCATTTAATAAAAATCAAATATGATGATGTTTCAAAGGCCCCTGGCACATAGTAAACAAGGCAGGTTGTCTTTATTTGCAAGATCACTGACAGCTTAGAAATTCCCCTTTCCTTGCCAGAAGGGTATAGCCAGGAGAGGGGGGGGCTACTGTCCCCCAAGAGAAGACTCAGACCCAGTAGAGCAGCTCATCCTAAAGTCTCCCTAATTATTCTTGGTTATGAAGTAATAAATCAACTGGCCAAAATTACGGAAGGAAATGTTTACCTACTGAGAATTAAGGTGTTTCCTCTAAGCCTTTTGCTTCCTAGGGACAGGACTATTTATAAACAGAGTTTATTCTTTAGTCACTTAAATTGAAGGTTACCACCATACAGAGCCCTTCCACCTCAAACACACTCCAGAAAAGGCAGATACAAACTAAAAGAAATAGGCCATTTCCTTGTATTTTGATGAGCAGGAAAATGTTGGGTAATTGAAGAGAATCCCAATTCTAATGTAGGTTTTCTGAATGTGGCAGAGCTGAAGGGAGGAGGTGGCTAATGATGGTGGGAGAAAGAGCTAAAAACAGAATTCAAAGAGGCAGGGAACATTTTGAGTCTGGGGTCCTGAGCTAGGTGGATGGTCAGCCACTGAACAAGCAGACAGAAGCAGGAGATGTAAGGGACCGGCCATGGTGCAGGTGAGGCAGCGGGTCAGAATCCAGGGAGGAAATCAAGGACTAGGATGTTGAGGACACTGCTTTTGCAGACATCGATTCAACAGATATTTGCGAGGCATCTACTATGTGCCAGGCATTGTTCTAAACACTGAGGATTCCACAAAACATGACAGGCCAGGGGAAAAAAAAATCCCAGCCATCTAGAGGCTTATGATTTTGACATGGATTCAAATTCAAGCTCAGCCACTTACTAGTAGTGAGTCTTCAGCAAGATCATATCCTGTCTTCATCTATAAATCAGTATAATGATGGACAGAGATCCTGTGTTCATGGATTGCAGAAGTCAACATAAAGACATCAGTTTTCCCCAAATTTCTCTCTCAGTTAATGCAATTTCTATCACAACTCAAGGTTTCCAAAAACAGGCACACTCATTCTAAGCTCTATACAGGAACAGAAAGGCACCAGAATAGCCAAAATAAGTTTGGAAAGGAAGAAAATAGGGGGCAATGTTAAGACTTACTATAAAGCCGCAGGAACCAAAACAGTGTGGTTTGGACAAAAGAATAGATATATCAGTGGAACAGAATAGGAGACCCAGAAATTGACTCACACAAATTTGCCCAAATGGTTTTTAGCAAAGAGATGCAAAAGCACCTCAGTAAAGGAAGGGCAGTGTGTTTAACTGGTGCTGGAGCAACTGGATCTCAACCTAAGTCTCACACCTTACACAAAAATCAACTCAAAACAGGTCATGAGTTTACATGTAGAACATAAAATTATAAAACTTTTAATTTTACATAGGACAAATCTTTCATAAAAGGAAAAACTGATAAATTAGATTTCATAAAAATCAAACACTTTTATTCCACAAAAGACCTCCTTGAGAGGATTAAAAGACAACCTACAGACTGGGAGAAAATATTTGCAAATTGTGTATCTTCTGAAGGACTTTATTTTGAATAGATATAGAACTCTCAAACCTCAAAAAAATAAGTAAATTCAGTTAGAAATGGGCAAAATCCATGCACAGACCTGAAAACACATTTCACCAAGGAAGATATGCAGATGGCAAATAAGCACATGAAAAGATGTGCGGCATTATTAGTCACTACACACCTATCCAAATGGCTAAATAAGAACCAGTGATAACACACAAGCAGACAAGGGTAGAGAAAAATTGGATCTCTTTCATTCATCCAGCAGCGTGTGCTAGCACCTGCCGTAGCAGGCACTCGTGCTAGCCACGGGCAATCTAGTGATCAAAAGGAAAATGTGACCCCTGGCCTATTGGATCTCGCATTCCAGCTGGGGAAAGAGCAGCTGAAACTTGGAATAACTGTAAAGTCTGAGGAGTTCTATAACACAGGTGCATTAAGGACTAAGAAGTCAGAGAACTTAAGAATTTCCTTCTCTGTACCTTGTGCCATTCATGATGCTCACTAGGTGCTGCCCTCTGGAAATGAATGAGTTAGTGCCACCTTGCAAGCAGTTTAAACCAGAGAAACCAGCTGGGAGATCACTGTGCTTTAGGTCATGGGGCAGGGCTTCCTTATCCACCACGGATCAAAGAGCTGTTCCGCACTGTTCTCCTTTATCCACTGCCTCTGACACAGAATATAAACTCCAAAGAGCAGGACTTTGTCTTATTCAGTGAGGTATCATCGTCAGGGATGGAGTCTAGCACATAGTAGGTGCTCCTTAAATATTTTACAGATCAGAAAACCAGGGCTTAGAGTAGTGAGGTGTTTTCCCAAGGTTACGTGGCAAGTAGGTGCAAATCTCATTCTTATTCTACTAATTCTAATTGCTTCTGAAGGAAGTTTTGTTCTCCATTGTTTAAAGATCCAGAATCAGACACCCCCATGTCCCACTCCCAGATTAGGGGGCAAGGAGTCCAAGACAGGGCTACACTGACCTGCACCTTCCAACCCTGTTCCCCACTGTCTCCTTGGAAGATAAAACCCTTGTGCGGGCAAGGGTTATTTCTAACCTAGACTACATCATTGTACATTTCTTCCCTTACAGCTCTGAAGAAGGGCTCCGATCTGGAAAAAGCCATCGCTACTGCGGCTCTGATTTTCAGAAACTCCTCTGACCCTGATGGTAAACTTGGAAAAGCTACAGCCAAAAATCTGCTACAAACCCAATTTAGGAATTTCACAGAGGTAAGAGAATTAACAAGCCCAAGGACACAGGGGCCAACCCATAATATCTGGCCCAAAGTGTCAAGAACTCCAGCTCAAGGGTCGCATCATGCTTCAAGGGTTGATTGAGCACCTCCCATATGCCAGGAGGTGAGCTGAGCCCTGGGGTTAATGCAGTGAGCAAGCTGGCAAGCCAGCAGAGCAGAGAGAGAGATGCTGAAAAAGTAAAAACACCTAGAGCACCATGAAACCATAGGGCACGCAGCAGAAGAGTAACACAGAGACCCTCTTGGGGCAGGTGGTCAAAGAAGCACTCCTGGAAAATTAGGGTATAGCTGATAACTGAAGAAAGAGCAAGAGTTTGCAAGGCAAGGGAGAAGGGTAGGGAAGAACAGTATTCCAAGCGCTGGGAATGGTGTATGCCCGGCTCCTGAGGCAGGCCGAGACCTGGGCTGGGAGGCCGGGAGGTAGCCAGGGAGAAGAGGGGCCAGCGGGAAGCAGTGCCGGGTGAGGCTGGGGAGGTGGATGGGAGCCCGCGCCCTCAGAGGCGTCTACCCTGCGGTGGGGGGCGAGGGAGAGGAAGGAGGCTGTGACTGGGGAAGCAACCCAGGCAGAGGGAGACGGTGGTTCGCACACAAGTGGAGAATATGAGGCATTTGGGAGAAGGAATGAGCAGGGTCTGTGACCTCGTGTGACGGTGAACCCCAGACCCCAGTTCTGACTGTGGGAGGAAAAGGATGGTGTTCCCATCCCCAGAGAAGAGAAAACCTGGAGACTAAGCAGATTCGAGGTGAGGTGGGGTGGGGAAGAAGTGATGAGGGCCATTAGGATGCGTTGATTTAAGGTGTCCCTGAAACATTAGAAAGGAGAAACAGGCAGCGACAAGATACGTGAGCTGGGAGCTTAGAACACAGATGTGTGTTCAGAACACAGCAGCGAGAGTATGTAGGTGGTCACTGACCTGAAGGGAGTGAGCTAAATTGCCTACTTGTTTCTCATATTTCTCAAACTTCAGTCATTTGAACACAATCCTCAATGCTTTTCCCATATTTGTCTATATTACAATTTGCTCAGAATCATTTTCTTCACGTTAACTCTCTATTAAACAAAATTTTTGTATAAAGATACTCTATCACTATTCTAAAAGTTAATTCAGTGGATAAAAGTGGAAGGTAATAAAAAAAAACAATAGACAACTATTAATTCTTATTTAATATTTGTTCCTGCATCCCCTATATAGCATTACATTCTACCAGCAATATGTGTTCATATTCTGGGAAATACTGTGCTGGGGAAATGTTTAAAAAGAGGGGCTCCCCCACCAAGAATAGTAGTTGTCAGTAGAAGCTAAACCATCAGTATTTATTGGTCAGTAGAGTGAGTAAAAGAAAGGAAGGGGCCTCAGAGGTTCTGTGTGTGTTCTGAGATAGTAAAAAGTTAAATATTATAATTCCATTAAATATATATATATATATATAGTTTTGGCATACTACAGTTATGTAGGTAACATCCACTGGGGGAGCTGGGTCAAGGGTACAGCTTCCTGTAAATCTACGATTATTTCAAAATAGTGTGTCTATGAAATTGACTTTTTTATTCCACAAATAAGAGATCTTTTCTTAAGCCAATTTCATAGAAACAGAATAGAATGGTGGTTGCTAGGGGCTGGGGAGAGGGGGCAGTGCAGAGAGCTAGGCCCAAGGGTACACATTTTCAATGATCAGAAGAACAAGCTCTAAAGTTCTAATGTACAGCATGGTGACCGCAGTCAATAATAAAGCACTGTATACCTGACATTCGCTGAGAATGAACCTTACGCATTCTCACCACAGGAGGGAAAACTTAACTATGCGAGGAGATTATCTTGTGTTAATTATCTTGATCTTGGTAATCATGATCAGGCATGTTGTACACTTTAAACACATATAGTTACACTTGTCAATTATTCCTCAATAAAGTTTTTAAAAAGTGTTTGTATGTATGGGAGACATAGGGAAATTGGGGCAAAGAGGGAAGGAGACCACAGTGTGATACATAGAAAAGTGACTGGAGAAAAATGTTAATAGTTAACTATCTTGGGTTTTGAGATAAAGGGTTATTTTTACATTCACCTTATAAAGAATATCTTTTTCTCCATGTGCAATATTAAACATTCATTATTTTTCAAAAAATTTTTTTCAAGAACTCCTATATTTTTAGCCAGAAATATCTGGCTTCATTTGTTAAGAAGTAAAGAGTTCTGGGGAGTCTTTAAGGAAAGGGTGTGTGAATCAATCCTGTAACATTTGTCTGCAGCAGAGGCCTGAAAGAAAAAGCACCTGTGTGCCTGGTGGCCTGGCAATTGCCAGGGAGATTTTAACAAGTAGGAAAATGATCTCCAAGAGCCCCGGTGGATCCCTGCAACCACAGACAGTACCAAACCTTATGTATCCTATGTTTTTCCTAAACATGCATACCTATGATGACGTTTAATTTATAAATTAGGCATAGTAAGTGATTAACAATAAGTAATAATAAAATAGACCAATTATAAGAATATACACAATAAAGTTAGGTGAATGTGGTCTCCCTTTTTCTCAAAATATCTCATTGTGCTGTACTCACCCTTCTTGGGATGATGTGAGACGGCAAATGCCTGCGGAACGAGACGAAGTGAGGTGAGTGGTGCAGGCATTGTGATGTGGCTGCTATGGTACTGACCTGAAGACTGGGCAGAGGGAAGATCACGTGCTTCGGGACTAATGTTGGCAGCCGGGAACTGAACCTGCAGATAAGGGGCACTGCTGTAACCCATCATCCCCTCTGAGAACACCAGAGGTAAAAGATCCACACCAGAATCATGAGGAATGGCACCCTCACCCGCACGTCCCCCGGTGTAGGGTTAACTCCCGAAAGGCAGCCTGGTTCTGGATCTCTAGCGGCAGACATGCCCAGGCCTCGGTGCCATCTTGCTTCCTGCTCAAGAGGAAAGGTGACAGGAACCAGAAGCGGAATTTCAGGGGGCTCCTGGGTCAGGCCATCCCGGGGCCATTCTCAGTATTAATGGCGATAGCTAACTTCACCGGGCAAACATGTCAAGTAACGTCAGAACGCTGCCTTGGACCAACCACCCATCTCTGTGAGATCCCCTCGGGCAGGTGCGGCCGCGCGAGTCCATGGCAAAAGGCAGCAGCCCCTTCATTACTAATGGCCTCCCCCTCAGTCCCTAAGGGGAGTTCTCCGCTAACTGAGCGGGACCTTTTGACTGAGGCCTGGGTTCTGAAGGGCCCCCTTTGTTACCAGCGCAAACATCATCTGGAGGACCTTCACACTCTGTAGTCGGTCAGCTGTAGTTAAACTGACCACGCGAGGCTCTGTTAAGAAGATACAAAAGCAGGACGGTAGGTCAGCGCGCCAGAGGCTGGAGCTCGGTCGTCAGAAAGAAGAGAGAAGACCTGCAGCCACCTCTGACCTGTGAGCAGTGACTGTGCCACTGCCCTAGAACAGCGTTCCTGTCTCTGTCTTGGGTCCCACCCTTCCAGCAAGCGCTCAGCTCCCTTGGAGGGCGAGGGACACAGCTCCTCTTGAGGAGAACCGGCCTAGAGGAACAGGAACGATCTGAGCCTCAAGAGGAATGTATCATCATTCCTAACGTGCCTTAGCCGTTGCTCTGGTGGTTTTTACAGCACATGGGTGAGCATTTGGGGTTGAGCTAAATGCAAACACAGCTAGAATAGCAGTGAATCAAATGACCTTAACATTTTTAATGCCACTTGGGAAGATATTTCACAAGCTGTGGTTGGAAACTAAAAAGCCTCTCCACTGTTCTTGTTTTCCTTCAGTCTGCTTATGAGGACTTGTGGGAGTTGATTTATGATCCAACTAAATGCTGAACAATCTTCCAAAGCATGTCCTTTTCTATTAGCTTATTTTATTCCATATTTCTGGATAATCGTATTGTTCAGTGAAACACAAAATGGAGACCTCTCATAAAAAGATTATGTTTTGAGATTGTATCTTGAAAATCTGAAAATAGGACAATATCTGTGTTTACGGAGAGGTGGGATAATTTAGCAGTTAGGAGTACAGTACAGACTCTGGAATCATGTAGTCAAGGCTATGAATCCTGGCTCTGCACCAATGGCTGTCACGCTTGGGGAAAGTTACTTAATTATTACCGAGTCTGATACTGCATCTGTAGAGTGGAGATAATAATAGTACCTATTCAGTAAGGTCACTGTGAGCTTTCAGTGAGATAACCCATGAGAAGATTTAACACAGTGCTTGACTGGTAGCCCTGGAAGCAACTCGACATATTGTGATTGTTAATAACGTGTTTATAATCGCATGTTCTCTCTAAAACCAAGGTGGCACAATGAATTCAGTTTTTACTTATTCTTATTCTCACAGGGACAAGAAACCAAACCAAAATACAAAGACCTTCTTTCTGAACTCGACGAACATGTGGAAAATAAGCTCGATTTTGAGGATTTCATGATTTTGGTCTTAAGCATCACTGTAACATCAGATCTGCTACAAAATATATGGAGTGTAAAAATTATGAAATGAACAGATTTAAGTACATAGTTAGACAGAATACTAGCAATAGACAGTGTTACATGACTAAAGATATCTCCATTTTATTTTTAGTTAAACATACTGATGGCCAGACATAGTTTTGATTGCTAATATTCAGACCCCATGTAACTCAGAAAGTACCTGCATACTCTTCTGGAATGTTTCAATAATAGAGTTTCTGGGTATTTACAATATGAGAGATGATACCACTGAATATCAAACTGCTTGTGCTGAGTCCTTAGTGACTTAGAGACTTTCCTTAAAGTTACAGGGTCACCCATTCATCTACTGAACAATATTTGTTGAGCCTCTACTTGGCAGTACTGTTGAGGATACAGTAGCGAACTAGTCAATCTCTGCCCTTAGAAACACCTGTGGAAAGTCTAGCAGAAGAGATGGACACTGCACAATTTATCAACCAATTGCATATACAGTATAACTGTGACTGTGATAAAGGCATCGGGAAGCTGAAAGAGCTGTCATCTGTCCTGGGCCCAAAGGTCAGAGAAGCTTTACCGACATTCTGCAGAAGACAAAACTGCAGGGGAAAAGGAGAGACAAAAAGTGGCCGTTAGTCTGCATTCTCTCTCTCAGTGGTTGCCAGGGCTGTGGGTGAGAAGTGGAGTTGTGCACAAATAGGCATGAGGAAATTTGGGGCGGGGGGTTGGTGGGTGGCAACAGTATTCCATATCTTGATTGTGGTGGTGGTTACATGACTGTATGCATTTGTCAAACTCTAAAAGCTGTGCACTAAAATGGGTGAGTTTTACTGTATGCGAATTATACCTATATAAAACGACTGAAAACCCCAAACCCCAGTATCCTTGTAATCTCTGACTATGGTTTAAGCAATGATTCCTTGAGAATATTATCTAGAAGTGGAAACGTCCCACAGACCCAAATCCCCTAGAGACTTTGAGACAGATTTTCACAAATACTTTTATTCATTGTAAAATTTTTATCACTCCTAAGTCCCCTCTCTTGTCTCCTCTTTTCTTCCCAGCCTCACATACATGTGGTAAGCAACCCTTCCAAGAGGCAGGCCTTCACTCCCAGTCAGGTGGAGTGTTATCCCATCCTGTAGGGCTCCAGATTCCTCAGCACCCAACTCCTTGGCCCTCCCCACTCTCAAAACCTCAGACATTCTAAGTCCAAGAGTTGACCTACCGTGTAAGGGGAAGCCCCAGACTTTACCCTCTATCACCATTTTAACAGGAGGTACATGTGTTCAATGGGGCTCATACTATGTACGAGGCGCTGATTTATGGGCTTGAAAATATTAACCCACGTAACCCCACAACAACCCTCTGAGGTAAGTGTTAGTCTTATCATCTTGTAGATGAGGAAACTGAAGCACAGGTTTTTTAAAAATTTTCCCAAAGCCACATAATTGGCAGGTTTGAGTTCTCTGCCCTTCCTGTGGGCATTGTTAATGTTGTTTAATATTAGACTTTGTCATGAGCAATAATATCATAATTCAACAAAAATAACTGCACATTTCAGGCACCGTGTGAGAGAGCCGTACCAGCTGGGTCTGGAGAACCATTTGGCATTCCTCAAATAGAACTCTGTAGGCTGTGTTCCTCAAAGTCCTTTGTATCTCAATCACAAGTAGCTGAATGTGGCAATCTTGGTGACCAATGAAAAGGTCAAATTCACCCCTTTCAGAGAAGGAAAAAAAGGGACCCTGGCCAATGGTGTCAGGAGGAATACTAGAGCCATTCCAACCCTCTGGGCTCCCAGTAAGAATTTTTGAAAATCCACCCCAGATGGGAAGTCACACTCCTCTGAGAAGGATATCAATTATAGAATCTATTTTAGCCTGATGCAAAGAATCAAATCAGAGAAAGTATGTGAAACATCAGGGATGGGTCCCTCAATGCGAGTGGTGCTGGGAACTAGAGCACAGGAGCCTCCCCCACTTCATGGTTCTGGTCCCAGGACCATGAGCTCTATTTTTTTTTTAATTAAAGTATAGTTGATACACAATATTATATTGGTTTCATGTATTCAACATAGTGATTCAACAGTTATATACATTATTAAATCCTCACCCCAACTAGTGTAGAGACTGTCCATCAACATAGATGTTACATGAGCTCTGTTCTTAAAACAAAGGTGCCATCTTGCAAGTGTTACTGAAATTAGGGATACAAAGTTGTCTTGAGATCCTTTGGTTCCAAGAAAAACCCACTCAAACCACACACATACACACACACAAGGGGAAAAGGACAGAGTTGTATTTATCACCAAGGTGCAGGGCACATAATGAAATAAAAGGGCAGAGAGTGCCATTTATGTCCACAAAATACCAGAAACCATAACTGAAAGATAAACCAAGATTTTGTTCTTAGGATCTCTCTTAAAATAATTTTTTTTTTGTCACTGCTTCTCTCTGCAAGTGGTCATTCGTCTGCATTCTCCCTCTCATTTCTATTTCTGTCTCTCTCTTTATTTCTATCTCTTGGTGAGGTCTTTCTGCTTCTTGGCACAAAAGGAAACACACTGTTGCCATTGCTGGCTTTACTTCTTTCTTTAAATGCTCAGCAAACTCTCAACAGCATCTCAGAAGCCCAATTGCAATATCCAAGAGAGAAAATCTGATAATCTGTGTCTGAGTAGGGGCTCCTGATCTAGTTGTCTGCAGTCGGGAGGCAGGTCATGGGCCCGCTCAGCAAGGACCACGGAAACAGACTCTTTCAAAGTATATGCCCAGGTTCTAAAGAAAGGAGGGGAACCTGGGGCAAAAATGATAGGCAGAGGAAATCATAAGAATCTCCACCACCGAATCCATAACTTGGACTAGAGGGGCAAGGTCATTTGCTTCTCAGGTATGGGCTCAGCAAAAAGTGTCTTGATGGAATAATCTCATGTGTTATTCCAAGTGAATTTCTTTCTTGCATTGTCACTGTATAAAAGGAGCTAACCTGATCCTGCCTGGTAACTTTTCCTGTGATTAAATAGAGTTAAGATATTCCTGTACAAGAGCTGTGAGCACCCTTGCAATTTGGTGAGCATGATAGAAACATACCCAGTCCTAGAACCCCTAATTTTCTTTATTTTTGCATCTAGACATGTATCCAAGTATGAGATTGGGAATTGTGCTTTAAATAGTCCTTTGCAAGAAAGGGGGGAATGGCTGACACCAACAGGAGTCCCGCTCATCAGCCGACCTTCAGCGTTGGTAGTGCAACCCAGCAAAGGCGGGTGTGGCACCACGGACAAGGGGAGGCAGGGACGCAGGCAATTTGGGCCTGCAAGATTTATTGTGCCAGTCTCTGTCAATCTAGGACACATGGGTTCAGATTTCTCTTTGATCCTTTGTGGGGGTATGACTGTAAAATGATGAAATTCTGAAAGTGGCTTGGAAAGAGGGTCTCAGCATGTTTTCTACTCCAGCACACCTGAGGAACACCATGCATTCCTGGTACAGGTTTTCAATACTTAACCAGCAATTCTGGATGTAAAGAACAGTGAACGCTGAAATTTTTTTCATACTTATTCTATAATAAAACATGAACTATAAGAAGCGGTCTTGATTTTTCCCACTTCATGTGAGTGTTCACACTGTGTGTTCTCCATGTCCCTAGAGAAATCACTGGCCTAGAGAAGTGGGCCAAACAGCCAGAGAACCTGGACTGAAACCACCAGCTATGTAGCTCTGAGAAAGTCTTTGCCTTTTTTTAACACAACCACCTATTTTTTAATACAAATTTCAGGTCAGAACGAGACGTGTTTTCTTAAAGAAGTCACTGTGAGTCTAAAGGAGGCATATAAATACTTCAGGAATACAAGGTGGGCCTATACCTCATATCCTTTCTACTTTGTCCAATTCTAGGCAAATTCTTCTTACTATTTTTATTAATAACTGTAACTGATAGAGTATCTACTATATTCAAGTATTGCCGTATGGTCATTACCTAGTTCTCTAAACAACTTCTTTTTTTAGATGAAGTATAGTTGATACACAATCTTATGTTGGTTTCAAGTATAAAACACAGTGGTTCAACACTTACCCATATTGTTAAATCCTTACCTCAACTAGTGCAATTACTATATGTCAACACAGAAGATGTTACAGAATCACTGGCTATTCTCCATGCTGTACTATCATTCCCATGACCAACTTATATTGTGATTGAGAATTTTTGTGTTGCTTTATCACCCTCAATCTCCCCACCCCCTAACCCAAACCCTCCCCCATTGGTAACCATCAGTCACTTCTCATTATCTATGAGTCTACTGTTATTTTGTTGTTTTGTCTTTAGATTCCACAAATAAGTGAAATCATACTGTATTTGTCTTTCTCCACCTGGCTTATTTAACTTAGCCTGATACCCTCCAGGTCCCTCCAAGTTGTTGCAAATGGCAGGATTTATTTCTTCTTTATGGCTGAATAATATTTAATTGTATATATGTACCACACCTTCTGTAGCCATTCATCTATTGATAGACACTTTGCTTGCTTCCATATTTTGGCTATTATAAATAATACAGCAATAATATGGGGTGCATATATCTTTTCATATCACAGATTTTGTTTTCTTTGGGTAAATTCTTAGAAGTAGAATTACTGGGTCATATAGTACTTCTATTTTTAGTTTTTTGAAGAACTTTCATACTACTTTCCACAGTGGCTGCACCGATTGACATTACCACCAACAGTGTAAGAGGGTTCTCTTTTCTCCACATCCTTGGTAACACTTGTTATTTCTTGTCTTTTGGATGGTGGCCATTCTAACTATTGTGAGGTGATATCTCATTATGGTTTTGATTTGCATTTCCCTGATGGTTGAAATATGGGGCATCTTTTCATGTGCCTGTTGGCCATCTGTATTTCTTCTTTGGAAAAATGTTTGTGTCCTCTGCCCATTTTTTAATCAGGTTATTTATTTATTTATTTATTTATTTATTT
Source organism: Manis javanica (assembly GCF_040802235.1). Taxonomy (NCBI): domain Eukaryota; kingdom Metazoa; phylum Chordata; class Mammalia; order Pholidota; family Manidae; genus Manis; species Manis javanica. Next base: position 11,735,049 of record NC_133158.1, read on the forward strand.
GGTGTGGAGTCATAGGAGTTCTTTATATATTTTGGATATTAACCTCTTGTTGTATAAAGCATTTACAAACATAATCTCCCATACTGTAGGTTGCCTTTTTGTTCTTTGTTCTGTCCTTTGCTGTAAAGAAGCTTCTCAGTTTGATATAATCCCACTTTGTTCATTTCCTAATTTTGTTTCCCTTGCCCAGGAGGTACATTCAGAAAAAAAAATTGCTCATGCTTATGGCTCAAGAGATTTTGCTGTTTTCTTCTAAGACTTTCATGGATCATGTCATACATTTAGATCACTAATGCATTTTGAATTTACCTTTGTGATTGGCATTAGACAGTTATCCAGTTTCATTCTCTTGCATGTAACTGTCCAGTCTTCCCAACACCAGTTATTGAAAAAGCTGTCTTTTTCCCACTGTATATTCATAACTCCTTTATTGTATATTAATTGATCATATATGCTTGGGTTTACATTTGGGCTGTCTATTCTGTCCCATTGATCTATGGGTCTGTTCTTGTGCCAGTACCATACTGTTTTGATTACTATAACTTTGTAGTATATCCAAGCAACCTTAAGAGATTGGTATTATCTCTTTTACAAAAGAGAATGGAATTCAGAGAAATTGAGGGACATACTCAGTGTCACATAGCAATAACTAGAATATAAAACCCAGGAGTCTTACCTGCACCTATTTTGTACACAGTTTGGCTCCTTCTGTGATGACGTGTGGATATAAAACTACCAATAGAGAGCTGCTCCACTAGTTAAGGATTATACCTGATTACACCAAACTATTCTCCAAAGTGGGAAGGAAGAGGAGGAAGAGGAAAAAGAGGAAGAGAAGCAGCAGCAGCATTTTGTGTGTCCAGAACCCAAAGGGAATCAGAAGAGTTAAGGCGGATAGGCAGTAGCCATATAACATGTTCTCCCTTGCCTCTCTGTGTTACTTAGGTTTGATTTTCCAGAGAATTCTTCCTTTGGGGGAAGGCAATGGAGTTTTTAAATCTGTGTGGCCTGAACCCCATGGTTTTCCTTGAAGAAAATGCAAACGACAGGAAGGAGGCCAGGGAAGAAGGAAGGAAGGGTCGCCTAGCTCCTGGGAAGAGGAGGGTCTCTCTACCCGTGGCATATGTGGGGCGGAGTGGTAGAAATGCTGATGTGAACATCGAAACTGTGAGTTTTATTCTGGTCTCAGATTCTTCCTTACTTAGTAAAGGGAGTATTGTGACCAGATGTTGCCTACAATCCCTTCCCATTCTGACATTTTTTGGCACGTGCAAACAATTTTTTTCAAAAGAAAATTATAATAAGATGCCAGTGAGCATATGGACAAATTTGAATCACTTAAAAACCTGTCTCTTTTCCTCTTTGCTACCTTTTGACCTTGGCCATCTGTGGCACAGGCCCAGTACATAGAGGGCTAAAATCAGTAAGCAGAAGATCTCCTAAAGAAAAAGAGAGAGAGAGAAAAGAAAAAGAAAAGCTGATGAATTCTCAATGTTTTTTAGGTTAAAACATATAGATAATACTTTATGTGGGGACTGAAAGTGCCACATATGTTCACATTTCATGTGGCCACGTACTGGTCTGCAAGAAAGACCTTTAAAAGCAAGAGTGATGCCTGACTTCTATAGTACCTGAACATCTGCAACAGCATCTAGAATATAGTAGGTGCCTGAGGAATACTGAATGAACAAACAAATGAGTGAATGTGAGTCCTTCTCAATTGAAGAGATGGAAAGGAGAAATTTAAGTATTTACTTGGCTGCAGGTCAATGTCATGCCAGAAAAAGAAAGCACAGTATGCCGTCATGGTAGATGAGTGAGCTAGGTCTGACTAAAAAGACTGTGCCAGTTTTAAAAATCGGTGAAAATGAAGACTTAGATTTAGTTCAAGATTGCCGTCACTCCAGTTTAGCTCAGAACCAGCAAATAAGCAGTGCAGAGAATATTCTCGAGATTAAAGACACAGGAAGTGAGGCATCCTATTGTTTACCGGGCAGTGAAGCCCACATAGAGCGAACAATCCAGAGGTGCCCAGAACCCGGCCCACCAGCCAGCTGTGATTATCTGGGGGCAGGGCCACATGAGCAACTCCTTCTGTGTCTTATTGATTTTTGGACCTCAGCCAGCCCAGTCATTTTTTTCAAGGAAGATTTTTATTTATAAGAGAAAACCATTTCAAAATTCAATGACTTATCTTTATGTTCAAAGTAACTTTACTGGATTCATCTGATTCTCATTCCAGTTTCTTGTCCTTTTCTTTTTTTACCTTAAGGGTATACTTTGACCTCAAACAGATTTGCAGCCCACAGCGGAACAGGTTAATCCTGGGAAACTTCTGGACCTTTCACTTGTGAGAGAGACAAGGCCCCAGGATCAGGGTTTATTTGGTCATAAAGCTGCAGCATCTCTAATGGCCTGTAAATGCTTGGAACTGGCTGCTTTCTCAAAATCTCTCTGAAGGAAAGCAAGCTGTAGGTACTGGGGGCCTCTAAAGGACTTAACGAAAATCAATAAATGAAATAAGAAGTGGAAAATGGAGAGACAGGAGGAAGTTTCTAAAGGAACTACCATTTCTCTGACATTTTGGTCTTTCAGAGTTTTGAGTCCCCCTGAAAAGCATGTGTGAAATAGTGAAGATATTAAATTGCATAGTTTTGTGGCTCTTCACTCAGGAGCTGTCCACGCTAGGTTTCTCTCCACCCAGCCCCTTTCCTGAAATCCAGATGGGCAGAGAGCTGAAGAATGCAAATCACTTCTTATCTCTGGACTGGCCATGTTTGAGTGAACTGGGGTTTCTTGATTCCTGGACTCCTTTTGAAATTAAGACAGAGGCAGATGTTCACAACAAGTATCTGTTCTGATTGGTCCACGTTCATGCCATACAAGTTCTATACTGTGCATGTCATCCTGTAGCAGATGATGCCAATGCCCAGCCCAGATCTTCTCAGTACACCTGAGTTCACCTGTAACTTCAACAGGCTATTTCTAGCACACTGACAACTTCCTACCTCAGATACATGTGCTTCTCTTCACTCAGGAGCCCTGGGAGGTTGCTCTCTGGCAGGCAGGGTTAACCAAGGCATGCAGGAGAGTCAAAACCCCCAGGGGCAACCCTCAACCAATGGGGGAGGGAAGTCAATGGGTAAACCCTCCAGACCCCCACCCTATTACTGAAAGAAGTTCATTACATTTTCTTAGAAAGTCTCGAGGAAGACTGAGCCCCAGGTGCCCACAGTGGTAATCTATCCATTAACATAACTTTAGTGCCATGTTTCCTTTCTTTAAGTCGTTTTCTTCATTTCTTTTGCCCATAAAGGCCACATGATAAGTATTTTTGGCTTTGTGGGGCGCATGATCTCTGTCCAACAGCTCTAAACTGTTGTTACATGGAAATAGCCAAAGACAGTATGCAAAGGAATGGCGGTGGCTGCGTTCCAATAAAACTATTTACAAAAGCAAGCAGTGTGCCAGATTTGGCCTTTAAATTATAGTTTGCTGACCCTGGTCTAGATCATTCCTCCAGCTCCATCCAGCTCTGTGATTCTAAGATGTGTTTGTGGTTGCCCTGCCCAGCAGGAGGTCTGATTGGCTGCTCTTAGAAAAGGCTTTGCTCCCTCCTGCCCACGTGGGTCCACAGCAAATGTATTCCAGACCAAGGCGCCCAGTCTCACTGGAACCCAACCCAGCCAACCCTCCGCAGCAGTCTCTTCATCCAATTGTGCTCACAGCCTCTCTGCTGGGGAAAAGCAACTGAGCCTAAATTTAATTATTCTGCTGAGGAAATAAAAATAGTGATACCCTCAGGCTGCATGATGCCAAAAATTTCCCATGTAACAGGAAGAGAAAAATAAATAGCGGCTCAAAATAAACAAGTCCTACCCACATCTCTTCAGGGGCTGAGAGAGGTGTGAAGACTGGGGGAAGCAGGCCAGGGGTTCAGATGCCAAGATCCACTCCAGCTTCTTTATTTTTCCACTTGAAAACATAAGGACAGCAACTCCTGATATGTCCATTTAGCCTGCATTTATTGACTACCTAATGAATGCTAGGTATTCATTCTTCATTCAACAAACATATATTGAGTATTTACTTCGTGCCAGACATTGTACTAGACAGGACTGGCTATATAACTTGTAGGACCCAGTGCAAAATGAAAATTCAGGACTCCTTGCTCAGCAATTTTAAGAATTTCAAAATGGTGACAGCAGAGCATGACACCAAGCATTGGGGTCCTTTCTAAGTGCTGTGCAGCTGCATAGGTCACACACCCACAGAGCTGTCCTTGGTGCTTAACACTGATGTTACAAAGATATGTGGTGTTACAAAGAGGACTTCAGTCCTCACCCTAGAGTTTACCATCCAAGAAGGAAGAGGAGATGTGTGTAATGATAAACCTATCACCCCATCTTTTTCAGTTCCTTTACCACTTTCCCTGTGACCATCCACATTCAGCAGCCAACACACACATCCCTTTGTTACCATCTGCCACTCTGCCAACAGGCTTACAGAATTGGAGGTCCTGCACCAATGACTGACATGCGGGAGTCCATCTAGTTAGCTATTCGCCCTTGATGAGGCCCACTCTGAAGCCGGGTGTGCACTGATCACAGACCTCTCCTGCAGCACCGAGTCATGCCTAGCCTGACTCCCTTCCCTTCCGACTTCCCACCTCCCTACCAGTTCTTCCTGAAAACATTTCCTAATGGAACACCTTGACACAAATTGTCATTTCAGGGACGGCTTTTGGGGAACCCAACCAAACAAGACACACACATACATGTTAGGGAGGACTAAGGCACAAAATGTGAAGTACCATGGTAGAGATTCTGAGAAAGAAAGAACTAGGCACATTCATGTGGAAAAGTGCTTCTAGGTGGAGGGTAGTACACAGGCAGTGGGGACCTTGGACAGGTTGCTGTTCATCCTAGGTCCTAGTAATGGATCTAATTTCAAAAGGTTGAAATGAATGGTGGAAGTAGGGGTAGGTGGTGTGCTTATCCTGTCTATCCCTCCAGGTCTTCCCTGCACTTTTCTATCCTGCTGTGTCCAAGGCTGACCTGTATGGATTGCATCAACAGGAGACCTTTCCTCTGGCTTCTAGTTTGGATTAGGACAATGACCTTAAGGGTGGTAAGAAGGTGAAGCATGAGCTGTATGACCTCCTCCGTAGAACGACTTTTTCTATATCTGGTCACCCCTGCACTTGCCTCTTCAGATGTAGAAGTGGCAATGGATAGCTGTGGGTACTGTACCGTCTCATGCTGGGTCGCCGAATCCTGCCACAGCTATGGAAGTAGTCTCTTTTTAATGCTTATAAGCTACCCAGTTTGAGTGCATCATCTGGACTGCGCTGGGTGCTGACGACCAGCTATGAAGAGGAGGAGGACAGTGCAGATGAAGGGAAGAGCCCACCCAAAGGCACAGAAGCAAGACTCTAAGATGTTCAGGGAATAGCGAGCAGACAGTGCATGGAGCACGAAGTTTATAAACAGAATGTGAACAGCCACAGTGTGTCTGAACAGAGAGTGATGGGGTTGGAGATGTATTTGAGGGGAGCTGACCTGACAAAAGTGCAAAGGAAATGGACTGAAGATAAGGTGGAGACAGGCTGAAGGATATGGGGACTATTGCTGGGATCCAGTCAAAGCAGGATTGAGGTGCAGGCCAGCGGGCCAAGGTACTACTGGAAATACAGTGAAATATAGAAAGCCATCTGTATCAGATCCCCACCTTGAAGCCTTTGTTCATAATATTTGCATTGCCTAGTGCACCCTTCCACTCTCACCTGGCTAATTCCTTCTCAGCTCCGGGTTTAACTTACACATTATTTCTCCCAGGAAGTCTTTGCTGGACCCTCTTTTGGATTACCTGAGCTCCCCTTGTCAATGTGCTTATATAATGCCTTGTACCTATTTAGAACTTGTCATACTGCACTGTGATTATTTATTTAACATTCTCACTGCCTCACTGTTGCATCTCTCCCTCATATCTCCCTCCAGAACCCAGCCTTATTCCTCGGCACCCAATGCATATAAAATGATGGATGGACAAAAGAAAAGATGGATGGATAGAACAAGTAGCCTCTGAATGTTAGAAAAGTAGATTGACCTTGAATTGCCAGTATCTATTTGGGTAGAATCATTCATTCATCCCCCTGTGATATTTCTCAGGTTTTTTAGTTCAACAGTTGAGTATGAAAAGTCCCTGTTCAGGAATAATTATTTCTTATTTATTATGAGTCATATTTCTTGAGAGGAAGTTGGGATCTCTGAGCTGTTTGTGTCCTTGGCACAAAAGAATATACTGACAGGAGGGTGTAATCACACACACAAAAATTATGAGAAGCATCTTGCAAAGTAAACATCGTTAGGAGGAGGGAATGATGAAGCAAAAATAAATGTTTCCTGTTGAAGCCTGCTTCTCACTACAAATCATGAAGAGACTTGATTGGATCGCCTGTGGATGACAAAGAGCCTGCAGTTTGTTTCTTTCTCCTGACTTTTGGCCAACATGCTGTAAGATTCATCTAACCGTTATAGGACAACCCCTTTCTACATGCTGGGAGATGAGGCCAGGCTCTGCCCAGACAAACACCTGGTTTTGTCACCGATGAAGTCGGTCCCCAAAAGACAGGCTTTGTCCCTGTTTGGTATCATGAAGTCAATATATGAAGCTGCAGTGAGTAACAATCAGGGCCGGCATTTTCAATGGCCTGCAAATGGAGAGGCAGGAGTGTGGCTCACGAATCAGCTCCTCAGCCTGTGAGAGGTGTGACATCACAGACAGGGCTAATTTTAATGAAGAGGTTGGGCATTAAAAGTAAGAGGAAGAATCCCATTTTTATTGGGATGGACAGAGAACTTCTTGAAATGGGAACACTGCCTTTCTTTTTTACTTTTAAGAGTTCTTTCAGGTGTTGCCATGGTGACTGTCAACTGTCATGGCACTGGTGGGAGTACCATTTAGTATGGAAATTAGATTATAACGAGGTTAAAGGTTCATTAGGGATCAAGTGAGCCACCATCTTCCATCCCAGTGGTTTCAGCTGGTCTTGTCGGGTCAGCATTTAAGCAGAATTGAAGTGGGATGAAAGGACCCGTAGGTATTACAGTGGTTACCAGGACCCCCCCTTTTTGTTAAATATTCATTCCTCATTTTTTGAGGGGTGCTGAGGGGAAAAAGTAGTCTTCTGTAGCTTCTTCAAGGTGAATCTCGGGTGGTGGCATGGGGCCCTCCCTAGCTTAGCCTTAGGTAGGTTGGTCATCTCTAGGGTGTAAACCTAGCTGTTTCTACTCCAGAGAGACTATCACCTATATCTTTATGGTCTCCAGGCTTTAGATACAGAAGCAATCAGACAGTTCAGGATACAGGGCCTGAACACAGGCGAAGCAGGATGGCACCTAAGGGACCCAGAAAGGGTAAGAACCAGGTGAGATTAGGGATTGCCTGTCTCATGATTTCTCATAGTCCCTGGGGGTCCATGCCCTTTTAATTGAATTGGTGTAACCACTTGGCCTGGTCATGGATTGCTCTAATGTCCATTTCTATTACTCCTGAATTACTTACCCAAACCCAATAGGACGAGTTGGTGCCTGCACACACCCTTCCTTGTTCTTCTAAAAGGTAACCAAGAGCCAGATGGTTTTAAGACAGCATTGGCCAGTGAGTCTAGAGAGACTCTGAGACGGCATCTCCAGTCTTATAGGCTAGGTGTTCAATGGTTGCTGTAAGATTTCCGAAGATAACTTTGTGGTAGGTAGTGGAGGCTTCTTATCTGTTCTGAACAGGAATTTTAGATTTGAAAGTGGTTCAGCCCAGTGAATGGACTTTCTTCCTCAGGTTCTGTGGTTTTCTATACCTGGTATAGTGAACAAATCTAAAATTGCTGTTCGCAAGAATAGACAAGAAGCCTCCACTGGATAAGTAACCTTAGGACCACATGGATTTATGAAGCCTATGGCTAGCAGGATGCAGAAAAGGAATCTTTTTAAATCTGAGCCTAAACACCATGCACAATGTGGCGGTAGGGTAGACAGCATGGTGCAAGGGTTAGGTACCACTGGGTATATGTCCTCTGTGACCTCATGAATTGCCCTTAAGTCCTGCACTAGTCAGTATTTCCCATTTGGTTTCCTAACAGGGATGATGGGGGTATTGCAAGGAGACTGACAGGCTTGAGTAAACCTTGTTTTAATAAATTCCCTATGACAGGTTGAACTCCTAAAAGTCCCTCCTGGCTCAAGGCGTATTTCTCTGATTTGGGTAGGAATATCCTGCTTCAGCTGGACAGTGACAGGGAAACTAATCTTGGCCCTTCCACTTCCTGGGCTGCCCATACTCAGTGGTTTATTCCCTGGTCTGGTTCCCCAACTGGGCTGTCTTCCCCAGAGGTGTGAAGGCCAGGGCCAATAGGTGACCTTTGTCTTCAGTGGCAATTGGGCATATAGAGGAACAAATGTGACAGGACTAACCTATCTAAATCGTATTCCCATGGTTCCACAAAAAGACCTGTCCCATGATTCCCTTTTATTCCCATTATAATGCACTTATTTTGGTCTAAACCTCGCTGCTGTATGTTCAAGACTGAGCTGGTGGCTCCAAAAGTCCAACCAAAAGACGACCTTTCCCTTCCCACTGTTAGGACGCCTCCAGAGACTTGCAGGGCTGCATGAGGAGCCCCGTGGCTCCTTCAGTAGCCTTTCTCAGCTACTGCACCATCTGCCTGGGCAGGTCCTGATTTTGCCACTCCTGTGGCTTCTGCTGACTGCTTTGGGGGCATTGCCCTTTCCAGTGACCCTCTTCCTTGCATAAGGCACACTGGTTAGGACTTAGCCTCTGGGGCATCTGACATCCCCCTGGCTGGGAGTTTAGGTGACTTATAGGAACTGTAGGACCCTTCCTTGATGTGTCGTCATCCCTGGGGTTCATATTGACCCTGGAGGGCTGACCGCTCAGCCCTTTGGCCCTCTTTGGCTTTGACCTCTCGACCTTGGTTGTTGAACACCAGAAGGTAAGTTCCATCAGCATGGAGGAGGGAAGTGCTGGCACTCTCTCTAGTTTCTGTAACTTTCCACTAATACTATAAGCATTCTTAGATGGTAAATGAGATTTTAAGACAGTCCCCCTTTAATTGAACCAGATCAGTACTGGTGTAGATGCAAAGGCATTCCCTTAGCCTTTTCATGAAAGCTGATAGGTTCTCCTTTGGTCCCTGAGTAATTTCCAGGATTTTGCTGGAGTTGATGGACCTTTTCCCAGTTCCCTGTATTCCTTTTAGACTCATAATTACCTTATTACGATTTCTTAAATGCACTTTTTCATAATGATTAAAAGCAGATGTATAACACATGTTCAGTAGGTCACAAAAATAGGTTGTTTCAGTGAAGTTAAATTATGTATAAGCTAGAGTGACTTCCCTATACCTCAAGAAATGCTTAGAGATATGTTAATGGAGAGCATTTTATAGGCTACATATCTTATCAGTAATACCAAATTGTTACACAAACATTGTACATGTGCTTTTAGCATCAAGCAGTGATACATGTCATGAGTAGGTATACTCTGTAACAATTTTACTAGAGAATTTTCTTTCTGTCCTGAATTTTGGGGTCAAAGATAACCACTATAAAAGGGTAAGTTTCTTATATTTGGAAAACATATTAAGAGCCAGTAATCTTTTAGATAAAAACCATAAAATTGTAACCATATTCATCAGTTCATTCAGTCTTTTGTAATTAATCTTTGATCTTAATCTTCCATCAACAGTCTTTATGATACAGGTTCAAGTTACCAGAAACCTGTACTTGTTAAAAAATTCCTTTCTGTGAATCTTCTCTAAGATGAAGTGTTTTTGTAAAAGCATCATAGTGAAACAATAACTGTTTATGAATGACAAAAGACTTCAAAGTCCCAGGTAAAGATCTGATTACAATGGGATTGACAAACTTAACGAAGTTGCTGTGACATACATTTTAAGAAAACTAGACTTATGACCGATACATTATACTAGGACATACCAAATTTTTAGCAACTTTGGATAATTTATAGGACATTTATATCAATAATATTTCTACACAAATATAATCTAAGAATATTTAGCATCACTTATTTAACAGTGTTTCCCAGGTAATTAACATATCAAACAAATAAGCCTACTAATTAAGTATCTCTCCTTTATGAAGAGAAAATCCTCTGACATGTTCTGGGGGACCTCTGGAAAAGCTCCAAGTTAACTAGACGTAAAAAGGACTTTATTTAGAATTTGATTTGGGGGTGTTTGTCAAAAATACCAAAAGGTTTGAACCCTTCACAATCTCTTAATATCAACGGCAGACACATAGTTTAGGAAAACTCATCCTTTTAGAAGATAAAAGAGAAATAAGTTCCAGGTGTCTGTGGCATTAATGATATTAAAGGTTACCTTTTACAACCAACTCATTTTAACTTTAGCTAACTAGAAAACACATTAAAATTACTTTTCCACAAACTTTCTATACCTTTTCTTCTCACATTCATATTTTGTCCTACGTTTTCCTTCTTTAAATAACCAGCTTTACTTTAGAACAACATTACTTTCTTTTCCCTCAATAAAATGTATTTCCATTTCTCACACATTCTTTTATCAAAAACAAAAGGTCTTTTCTTTTTTTTATTTATTTAATTTTTTTTCAAAAGGTCTTTTCTTGCATGCAGAGATGTTTCCCTTATTGTTTCTAGTGGCCTTAATTAAACTTATTAGAATTCTTATTTTTTGAAACTTAAATTTCTATTGAAAACTAGTAATAAGCAATTGTAAATTGTTATGCCATCATTCTTTAGATTGGTAAATTTATGAATACATTTGATAATTCCTAGGAACATGTGCTTCTTCATAGTACAATTTTTGAATAAACACCAAAGCATGTTTATTAACTGACCCAAATTTTACTTTAGTTTCTCTGTAATAAGGAAGCCAAAAGTAGATAAATCTACAGTCAGTAATTAGTATTTCATTATTTTACTTTCTTAGAAATGGTCTAGAGAATAACTAATCACTTAGTTTAGCAAAACTTTGAGACCTTAGGTTACGAAACAGATCTTCAATCAATTTGGTGCGAAAGATTTTCAAGCTGTATGGTACACCTACCATAACTGTAGTTAAAAATTTCACCTATTATACTTATTTAGTTTACTTGTTTCAACAACCATGTCTAGATTACCCACAAAAGCTTCTTCAGACGTCAAAGTCAGACATTCTCCCAAGACTTTCTTTTTTCTTAATCTAAAACCTCTTTCCAGCCTCCCGTGGGGTTCCTCCAGTGGTTCGCGGGGACGCAGGTTCCACACAATGTTCCTCAGGAATGTCGGTGTTTGCGGAGCCCGAACCACCCACGTAAAGGCACATCAGGGATGGCGTCGGGGAGGACCTGCCCCGCGGTCCTCCGAGCGTTGTGCGCCCTGTGCTCCCACGGGAGAGGGAGGCGGCCGGGAACGTGGGCAAAACTCGCGGCGGCCCTCCTCCTCGGGGACACAGGCCTTTGGCGGGGAGAAGGATTCCAGGGAGGACGCCCCGCCTCCCAGCGGCGGGAACAGCCTCCTCTCCGGAGGGCGACCGAGGCCGCCTGCCCGCGGGGCTGCCGCCACGCCGCGTGGAAGGTGCAGGAGGCGCGGCCCGAGGCGCCTCGACGGGCCCGAGGGAGACGGACTCGGGGGAGGCCGCGCGCCGCAGGCTCCCCGCAGGTGTCCCGGCCCCGCGGCCCCGGACCGTCGCCCTGCCGCTGCCCCCTCGCCTCCCCAAGGACCCCGCAGGGAGCCTCCACCCGGGACGGAGCCGCGACCTGGCGCCCGGGTCCCCTCGCGGCCCGGGTCCCTCCCCCACCGAGCGCCCCTCACGGGCGCCGCTTCTGCTCCTGGGGAAACCGGCCCCCGAGAGACCAGGTCCCTCCCGGTTTGGCGTCACGAGGCCAAGACGCGAACCCAGGAGTTCGGAGCGGTGGGGGCGACAGGCGGTGGCCGCGAATGGAGGAGGGGAGCGGGGCCCGCAGACCGCCTCCTCGGCCCGTGAGGGCTGCGGCGTCGGGGGCACGGGTCGCACTTGAACGGAGAGGTCGGGCCCTGAAAGTCAGCGGAGGGGATATACATGTTTTTATTGGGATGGGCCAGAACTTCTAGAAAAGGGAACACTGCCTTTCTTTCGTCCTCCTGCGGTTTCTTCTGGTTGTTGGCATTGAGGTGATTGTCAGCCAACCTGGCTGCTCCCTAGTATGGAAATTAGATGGGAATGAGGTAGGCGTCCGTCAGGCCGCGGCCCTCGCGGCCGCCATCTTGGATCCCGCCCGGTCCAGTCACCGGGAGAGCCGAGAGCCGGTGCCCGGTGACCGCGGGAGGAAGGTCAAGGGCACGTCAGCATTCAAGCATCGAGCTGAAGCGGGGAGAAAGGACACGTGGGCACTGCACTAGGTAGACGAATTCTGCTGCACGTTACCCGCGCTTGCACACGCTGTTGTGCCAGTCAAGGCCCCCGCCTGACGCAGCTAACGCACCCGAACAAGACTGGAGGTGACAGTAGCAAAGGGGCCATTCACAGAAGTGTGGACAGAGTCAGAAACCAACCAGGGCTGACAATGCATCCGGACCTGGCGGCAGTGCTGGTGCCACTTCCAAAAACCTACAATTTACAGGTGAGAAAACGAGCTAACCCACCTTCCCAGGTGGTCCGAGGGAGGCTCAAAGAAGAAAGCTTAGTGATAACACTTGGAAAAGTGAAATTCTGTGGAAATGGGATTGACACCCTCCCATTTCCACCCCCTTGTCTCTGCCTTCAGTTTGATTTCTTCACACAAAACACACTTTGATGCATTTGTGGTTTGGAAAAGGGGTCCCCTTGATGTTGGGGTTCTTGTTCACGAAGTCGAAGAATGAACTTTGTGAACAGACAAGGCAGGAGATTTACAGAGAGCTTTTATTCAGTTACACAGAGACTTTATTCAAGATAAGAGAAAGTATGGAACAACCCGCAGGTGCAGGCAGGGGCAAGGTTGCCATTTGGGTCTTGGTGTCTAGGGCTTTATGCCCGCTGCAGTGGGAGTTTCCTCTGGATTCTGCCAGAATGCTAGATATATTTTAACCCATGTCTGCGAAGGTTTCCCTGATACTCCATTGTAAGCTAATGGGCCTATGCGACTATGGGCAATGAGCTGTTCTATACCACTGGGTCCCGATGGGGACTACATTGTTACATTGTCTCAATGTCAAGCACCCTGTTTTGTAAGACTTTGACCTTTTCCAGGGCCCACACCCTCTCTAACTGGGCAGGAGTTATGCCCTGCTGCCTCCCTATCTCACCCTCATTCTAGAAGCTTTCACGGGCCTCCTTTCCACCATTCCAGGATGGAATATGCAATCTTTATTCCAGGAAGCCATTAGCCCAATGAAACCCAGAGTGATCTATTACTAAAGTGCCAGGGATGCATGGATGCTGGGGGACAACTTATACTGTCAGCCACAGATGGACAAACTAGGTATCTGGAGAATTCTGTAGTGTTTTTCTCTCTTTACTCATCTAGCTTTTTCTAATACTCTTCTACTGCACTTATGTGTGTAACTGTTAAAGCAATAAGTATCATGTTACAAATCTGCAAATTGTATAATAACTAAGGGACAGACCTCTTCAGGGAAAGATGACAGGCAGGACTAGTCTTGTTCCCAAGTAGGAGACTTCAAAACTCAATTAGAGCATGAAGCTTGTGCAGATATCTGAGCACAGGAAAATTAAGACTACGAAAGTCCTAAAAGACCCACACAACTTCCCAGGTTACATAGTTAAGTAAGGATGTCAGTTTAAAACTAAAAACTAAAACATGGGGTGGGAGCAGCACACATAACTGTATTTATTTACATACTCATGTATTTCATGAGTATGTAAATAAATGTATTTAAGAAATATATATATATATTCCCACATGTTTTTTCTCCCAGTATAAATATTCTCAGCCAAACATTTAATAGCAGCTTTTAACAAACTCTTTTCCAATTTGTTAAGCGTGTTTTTTTTTCATATCTCATCACACTAATATTCAATAAATTTTAGATTGTTCCCGTATTACTCAGTTCTTATGACTGTCCTATTTATTTAAATACTGTGTTAGGCTATCAGTAGATTGATGAAGAGTCTGTTGTTCAAACTATGCACTTCTTGAAGGTCATTTTTAACCCGAGGATGCTGTGCTTCACAGTTGAAATTGTCACTACAGAATTTCTTGGATGTGCCAACTGCCTAACTAATCCCATATATTGTCCCACCCTTCCTGATTAAATGCTGCTGTCTACTTTTATCAGGCAGACCTAAATACACTGAGCATATAGCTGGGTTTAAGTGCAGATTTACCATCTGGGATGTCAAGCAAATTGAAATGTTTAAGTGTCAGTGACCTCATACCAAATTGCAAACAACTCTGACTTCATTGGAATGGATGGGTTGAGCTAAATGTAACCTGGGGCTCTCGAATAGAGTTCACCCTCCCTTTCTGTTTAGCAATTATGCCAGCTCTGTTTCCCTTGGATGTTGGAGACTGGTTATGGAAATCAAATTTGTACCTCTTCTAAATATGCAGACTCATACTCCAAGCCTCTCATTTGTGATTCCATAATAAAGAAAAAAAAATAAAACCAATAAACTGAGAGGAAGATGTTTTTATTTCTGAACTTTATTTGAAGCTGGTTTAACACACCTGACCCAAATAATAAAAGTATTATTGCTTCCTTAGATGCCAATTAGTATAATCTCTCTTATCAAGATAGGGCAGAGTTTGGGGGCATCTAGTTATTTAGATAGAATGCGTTATTAAGAGTCACTGTTTGAGGTGAAAAATAAGGGCTGCTACTCTGAAATTTTGGATAAATTTTTTCTAGCCCTATATAAACAATATACAACATTTACTGAAAGTGTATTATAAGACAGGCATGGTGCTAAGCCCTTCATTTACTCCCTTAACAGTCCTCTGATTTAGAGACTATCTCATTTCCATTTTACAGATTAAGAAACAGAAAATCAGAGAAGTTCAGTAACTTGCCCATGTCACACAGCTGGTAAATAGCTGGACTTTTGAGTCAAGCTCTGGTGAGTCCAATGCATATACATTTTCTTAATTATTTGTAGAATTAAAAAAAATCTTTAATCCATCTGGAATTTATTTTGGACTATGACGTGAAATGAGACATCAATATTTTGTTTTCTGCAAATGTAACCTGTTGGACTGTCACAACTTAAAATGTTATTTTAAAAAAATATGATTCAATAATGAGGGGAAGTGTTGATGTCAGTTAAGTAGTGAAAAGGGAGGAACTGTAAGCTATATAGACAGTGTAAATAACTACATTAGCATAATATATGTATACCCATTGATATGACATCTATTGAATGGCTACATAGAAATGTAACCCTGAATGGTGTTGAAGAATCTGAGGTCTGGCATCAGACTGCTTGGGTGGATAGAAGTCCAACATCTACCTCTTACTCTCTCTGGGTAGTGTTCTGAAAATTACTTAAAGCATCTGTGGCCAGTCCCTCCCCATCTCCCTGTCTCTTATTATTACCCCCATTATGAGATGGGGGTAATAATATCACTTATCTCTTAAGGTGGCTGAAAGGATTAAATAAGATGATCCATTGCAAATAATTAGCATAGTGCTTGGCACTTTAAAAACATTGCATGTAACCCAAGCATATATGGTCAATTAATATATGATGAAGGAGCCATGGACATACAATAGGTAAATGACAGCCCCTTCAACAGCCGGTTTTAGCAAAACTGGACAGCTACATGTAAGAGAATGAAACTGGATAATTGTCTATCCCCGTACACAAAAGTAAACTCAAAATGGATCAAAGACCTGAATGTAAGTCATGAAACCATAAAACTCTTAGAAAAAAATATAGGCAAAAATCTCTTGGACATAAACATGAGCAACTTCCTCATGAACATAATCTCCCTGGGCAAGGGAAACAAAAGCAAAAATGAACAAGTGGGACTATGTCAAACTAAAAAGCTTCTGTACAGCAGTGGATACCATCAATAGAACAAAAAGGCATCCTACAGTATGGGAGAATATATTCATAAATGACAGATCTGATAAAGGGTTGACATCCAAAATATATAAAGAGCTCACACACCTCAATAAACAAAAAGCAAATAATCCAATAAAAAAATGGACACAGAATCTGAACAGACACTTCTTCAAAGAATAAATTCAGATGGCCAACAGACACATGAAAAGATCCTCCACATCGCTAATCATCAGGAAAATGCAAATTAAAACCACAATGAGGTATCACCTCACACTAGTTAGGATGGCTGCCATCCAAAAGACAAACAACAACAAATGTTGGTGAGGATGTGGAGAAAGGGGAACCCTCCTACACTGCTGGTGGGAATGTAAATTAGTTCAGCCACTGTGGAAAGCAGTATGGAGGTTCCTCAAAAAACTCAAAATAGAAATACCATTTGACCCAGGAATTCCACTTGTAGGAATTTACCCTAAGAATGCAGCAGCCTAGTTTGAAAAAGAAATATGTACCCCTATGTTTATCACATGACTATTTACAATAGCCAAGAAATGGAAGCAACCTAAGTGTCCGTCAGTAGATGAATGGATAAAGAAGATGTGGTACATATACACAATAGAATATTATTCAGCCATAAGAAGAAAACAAATCCTACCATTTGCAACAACATGGATGGAGCTAGAGGATATTATGCTCAGTGAAATAAGCCAGGTGGAGAAAGACAAGTACCAAATTATTTCACTCATCTGTGGAGTATAAGAACAAAGCAAAACTGAAGGAACAAAACAGCAGCAGACTCACAGAACCCAAGAATGGACAAACAGTTACCGAAGGGAAAGGGACTGGGGAGGTTGCGTGGGAAGGGAGGGATAAGGGGAATAAGGGGCATTAGGATTAGCACACATAATGTAGTGGGGGGGGGCACGGGGAAGGCAGCACAGCACAGAGAAGACAAGTAGTGACTCTATAGCATCTGACTACGCTGACGGACAGTGACTGTAATGGGGTATGTGGGGGGGGACTTGATAATGGGGGGAGTCTAGTAACCACAATGTTGTTCAAGTAATTTTACATTAACAATATCAAGATAGAAAGAAAAAGGGGAAAAAAAGAAAACATTGCATGTACAAATATGCCAAATATATTTACAATTGATGTTACTGGATGGTGTGATTACATGCACTTTAATTTTTTTCACATTGTCTATAATTACTTGTTCTGTTTTGCTTTTTATACTCAGAAAATTTTTTAATTTTTTTAGAAGTTTGGGTCTTAAGTGTTCCACTAATACCAAAATATCTGAAACCAAAATAAAACCCCTTAAAAACTCCATTTTGAGATGGCTTTCACTCGAGGAATGCTTTGTCTCCCTTACAGAAAACAAGCTCCTCATTTCCATAAGCTGACAACACAGGGAGCAGTAGAGCAAGGATCCAGTAAAGAATAAGAATCCTTAGATAACAAATTGGAGGTATTTGGCATTATGAAAATAGAAGCAATAAATATAAATAACTCCCATGTAAATCATCTCTTCAAGTCTCTGAGGCATTGTGAGAGTTGGGACTATGTTATATTGCATTATAACTTGTAATTGGATCTTGAAGTTTGTTCAATAATAAGTCTGGTAATGGGGGTGAGAATCCTCAATTCATACCTTGGTACAGTACTGGGAATATCTCTGAACTGGTGTTCACATGAGATGTGATTTCATGTATATAAATAAGGGAGCCAGCCAAACTGGAGGACTCCGGGTACTTTCATATACACAGAGAAATGCTGAGGTACAAAGCTGATTATCCAAAACATCAGAAGAAGCTAATGAAACAGAGATTTATCTGGATTTCTTGAGATGACTGATGAAAAAATCAGCTTCAAATAACTGGGAAAACAGTTGACAGACAAGCTTACTGTGTTTCCTACCACTGTGAGTCTGTCACAATGATGTAATTATTAGTGTTCTGAAATTGAGCACGTGGAAGAAAAGGCTAGGAGACTAGTCCTGGCACCTTACTACTTTTCTGGGAAATAGTGGTTAAATATTTCCTTCCAGATACACCCAGCCCACTGGGGACATAGGAGGCTCAGAAAGATAAATGGTAGCTGTGTGACTCTGAAATCCTTTCTTGACCTCTCTGAACTTATTATTACCATCTGTCCAGTAAGAATACCTACCTTGCAGCAGTTCTGTAAGGACTCTAGACAATTCATTTAAAGTGCTTATCTTAGAACCTGACACTTAATGGGTGCACTGTAGCTATTAGCATAATTACTGGGGTTTTGATTACAAGAGCTCTGGAAGCATGTTTGGGTCACCTGCTCCCCAACTAATTTGCTGATGTTTGAATCCCTTTAAGTAGAGAATAGCCTTTTATTCCATTATTATAGATAAGGCTTAACTACAAATACCTAGGATGGATAGCAATTTACTTGAATTTACACTAGCTAGAAAGAATCCATATCAGATTATTGCAGGCTCGGAAGAAGTAGAAGGGAGAAAGAAAACATTTGCCTGCTCACTAGTTAAGCATTAGCACCAACTATGTGCCAAGTTTGCACTGGTGTCTGGGGGATGGAAGGAAGACAAGTGTGTCTACATTGAAAATGCTTCTCTCCAGCATGGCTCCTGCTTCTCATCCTTCAGGCTTCCATGGCTTAGATGCACTTCTTAGGTTATGCAGGTGCTCAGATTGTCCAGTACTAGAGCCCAACTCCTTCAACAGCATCCTCCATAGACTGTGTAGCGAGTGGTCAGTCTTACCCCCACGCTCAGATGTGTAAGAAATTGCTATTTCTTGGTTTTCCTTAAACTCAGTTCATTTCTAAGCCTGACCCCCTCCAGGCTAGGTAGAAATTCTCTCTTATTCACCATTGAGTGTTCACCTCTCTAAGAGTCATTTTAGAATCCTGGAGACTTCTATGGTACCCAGAAGATAGAGGAAGGGTGCTGTAACTCCAGGGGGAAAATAAGTTCCCAGCCCAGGGCAAATTACCTTTGAAGCCAAAATAAGTCAAAGGACCTGGCTGTAAAAGATCCCACCAGACTTCTCTGGTCCAGATATACCCTCGGTCCCTGCATCCTTGTAATCACCTTTTGATACGGAGATGGCTACTTTCTCTCCACCCCTTGGAAGCACCTGTTGATGTGGAGATGCACTAAGGCCAGGTGAGAGATCCTGGAAATACTGCAGTTTTACCCACAGGTGCCTACCTTCCCTCCCTCGTGGCCATCACCAGCCCTCCTTACTGTCCAAGATGGCAGTGGTCCCTCCTCACACTGAGAAGCTCCCAGCTCCTATGGGAGTACAAATCTTGCTAAACAGAGCTCTGGTGTCTTCAGCCAGTCTGATGTATTGCTACCCTGGGAGATACGGTCATCCTGCAATATGAGGCTCCCACTGTTACCAGACCCCCATAGACCAGGTTCTTGAGTTTCAGTGTTATAAAAATGAATACTGAGCTGGATAGAAAGAAAGTAGGCAGAGTTTATTAGAGAGAGCTTATATACAAGGGAGCCGACAAGAAAGAGGAATATCATGCTTCTCCAAGGGTTGTGCATGGGGCTTATAAAGGCAATTTTCAGAGGGTGAGGAGCTGGAAGTAGGAGATCCTTATCTTGTAGGCAGTTCAGAACTGCCTGGAGAATGGAATGCCCTTATCTGCAGTTTCAGGGGCGCTCTAGGTGGAATTTCTGAAACTCGGAAAGGTCTGGTTAGAGGGAATATGGAGGAAGAGGTTTAACTTCTTAGCTTGTTTCAGAATGGAACGAGTTAGACTTGATTAGAGCCTCTAACACCTCCACCTCTCCCCTCCATCTCTGACCTCTTTGAGTACAGATAGCTCCTTCTATCAGCAAACTTTTCAGTAAAGAGCCTAACAGTAAGTATGTAGGCTTTGCAGGGTGTGCCATCTCTATCAGTAGTACTGAGCTCAGTTGTAGAACTAAAGCAGCCAGACAATACATAAGTGAATGAGTGTTCCCTTATCCCAGTGACCCTTTACTTATGGACTCTAAAATTTCATTTTCATGAAATTTTCACATGTCACAAAATTTTATTTTTCATTTGATTTTTTAAAAACCATTCATAGTGTTCAGGCAATAAAAAAAGCAGATGGCAGACCAGACTTGGTCCATGGCCAATATTTGGCCAACCCCTGCTCTAGCCTCATGTTATCCTCAAGGAAATTAAGCAAAGTCTCTTCAGTGAGAGCAGACTTTTGAACAGCAGGAGCCATTTATTCATTCATTTGTTTAACAAAGCCTCATAAGGAGACCAAAAGTCCCAGACTGCCTGGAAATGAGGGGTTTCCCAGGATGTAGGATTTTCAAAGCTGCAAGTTTGAAAATCTCAGGCAAATTGGGACAGTTGATCATCCAACCTAACACATGTCAGGCAGCAAAGGTTCAGAAGCAAACAAGACCAAGTCTTTGTCTTTATGAGGC
Source organism: Manis javanica (assembly GCF_040802235.1). NCBI lineage: Eukaryota > Metazoa > Chordata > Mammalia > Pholidota > Manidae > Manis > Manis javanica. The sequence goes on from NC_133158.1 coordinate 11,755,532, forward strand.
TGGCACACTCTTCGAGGAGGCAAAGGTTTTGCCCGCAACTCCTGTTCCTGGCTTGGGATCCACGCCTCCCCTCACCAGCCTTCAGCCCCACCAAGGGCAGGGGATGCAAAAAGACCTCCCTGTGGGGCATCAGGGTAAAATAACTTGGGAAAAGCCCAGGCTACCATCTCAACAGATTATCGTACTACACGGTGAAACAGTTTTAAAGAACAAAATTCAACAGTAAATTTTAAAGATCTTATTGGCTTTTTTCAGTGACTCATGAATGAGGCAGCTTCCAATTTAGCATGTAAAAAGGAACTCTGTAGAGTTATACAAGGCAAGAGATTTTATAAGCAGAAGGGAACAGTACTAAAGAAGTTGTAATGGGCAAAAAAGCCGATTGGTTATTGTAAATTTGGGTTCCTTTTGGGGATGGCAGGGGTCTGTCAGTCAGATAACGTAACTATAGCTGATCAGGCAGTTCCTGATTGATTGGTTTAAGATTCCATTTCTGGGAGATCCCAAACTGTCATTTAAGTGCGACTTAGCATAAGCTACTCTATTATGGGCCTGCTGTCTTGTCTTTAACAATAGTATTGGTTCTGAAGGAGAAAGGGAGAGCAGAAAGAGTAAACAGGAAAAAGTCCCCTCCAGGGCAAGATGGGTGAAATGATCCCTAGCCACACCCTCACCCCCAGACAATAGACTGGGGCTGGCACAGCTAGGCCTACAGAGCAGAGCACGTGCTTTCAGAGCAGGCTAAACATCTTTTACATCTAGAATCTGTTGTACTGAAAAATGAAACATTCCCAAATCACATTATAAAGATTGTGAGCTATTTGATCTATGCTGTTGGTCCTATTTTTCTGTGTTTTATGTAGAAGCTTAATTGTGTTCGGGTGTCTCTCAGTTCGGAGTCACAGGGGAGTCAGATTCAGATACAGTGAAATGTGAAACCAAAGTCAAGAAAGCAAAGCTAGTTTTATTATGCTCTGAAACACAGTGGGCCCCTGACCTAGTGTCAGAAGGCCCCAACTACCTCTGGTGAGGCTTTTTAAATGGAGTTCTTGGCAGGGCAAAGAAGTCCTTGATGGACATTCTTTGGCTCTGGGGGCGTGATCTGATTGGAGGATGGAAGACATGGGCTGTGCTCTTGACATTTTTCACCTGGGTAATTTTTGTCATCTGAGGAGTGCCTGTGCTCTGAGGTTTCTTATTTGGGAAGTGTCTCTGCCCTTCAAGTCACTCTTTGTCCCTATGGCTTCATTTAATTAACTCTCCAAGCTATCTCTGGCTTTCTGGCTTTCTCTGACTAACTCCCTGAGTTCTTCTTCCCTACCCTTTTTCCATCCTGCTCATGTCTATCTTCCTGCTTAACAATTAAACTTCATGAAAAAAAACCTCAAAATCTGAGACCCTTTGGAAATGCAAGGACCAGGGAGAAAGCTCTCCTCTTCTCCCTCTGTCCCCTCTCCCCTCTTTATTTTCCCTCATGGTAGTTTGGTAAAGTAATATAATCCCCAGGGTCCATGTGAGCTGTTGGGGAGGAAGAAATTTCCTCTGTCCATTAAGGTTCTTCCAGGGGGTATAAGAATCAAATTGCAATGAGGCAGATTAACAGAAAGAAAAAAGTTAAAGTTAAATTATGTACACAAATGGCATGTATAGACATAGGTTCCAAAGACAGGGAGAATGAGGTATATATGCATCTTGAGCCCAGGAGAAGGGGGTATGGGTCTGAGACTTCAAAGGAAAAGAGAAATAATTCACAGGAATATGAAAAGAGAAGATATTTGCTGGGCCACACAGAAACAATGAGAGGATACAGAGAAGAACTTTAGCAGACTTAGCCCCATCCCTTCCTGTCTACACACGTAGCTGATGTTATAGTATAGCTGTTTATGGTTACAGCTCTCTTCCCCGAGCAGGTCCTCTACCTAAATTCTTCTTATATAGTTGGGGGGTGGTAGGTCAAATTTCTTTTTGAGTCTTTTGGGCCTTGATTTTTCTCATCTTTAAAATAATCTGCATGTCACAATGACACATCTTGAGGTGGCCTGCCCTTGGTCCCCATAGAGCCTAGTCAGAGAATTTATTTAATTAGGAAAGTTTCTCATTCTGGGAGCATATGCCAAAGTGGTGGGTGATAATACTCACAGACTAGATCTCAGCCTGTATTGGGCCCCTCTGTCAGGCAGCTTTGTGCAGTGTACAGCCTGTGCCATGATACAGAGCCATCCTGGGACAGCTGTCTGGCTCTTCAGGAAAGAAATCTGACCCTATATTTGAAATTGAAGGAATAAAGGAGACGGTGAATCTAATTGCATCAGATGGCTTAGGCCCCATTGTGTCATTTGTTCAGGGTAACTGGTATCCAAACCACTTGTCCCTAACCCCAGAGCAGTAACTTGTTCCTTAAGGAAGTGATTTCTGTCTCCCAATCACTTGTGTTTTTGACAACAGGCTGTTTCCTGCCCATTGTGCCTTCCTGTAGTTCTTCTTACAGAATGTGCCTGCAAAGGATGGGCTGAAGCATAGTCTGGGAAAGCTTTGAAAGCCAGCCAGGCGGAAACTTGGAGACAAAAGGTCTTCTAGAAGATATTGTTTGCAACCCTGGGTTTAGCAGCTGCTGGGAGAGGGGAGGATAATAAATAGCATACCCTCACTCAAGCTGCAAAGAGGGACTTGTTTGATTTGGCTGAGGGCTTGGGTGAAGGAGTCCCTAGAACAAGCTCTTGTATACATCCCCGACCCCCAACTGAGAGTTGTTTATCAGTCATGTCCCCTAAGTGCAGGGCCTGACAGCACTGCCTGACAGCTGGTAGTCAGGTTGCCATGTCAACAGGAAGAGACCCTATTGGGGTTTTGTTTAGTCGTCACCAAGTTCTCCCTCTGAGTAGCTCTTAGCTGTGGGAAAAGTTAGGAAACTTGATCTGTGACTCCCGGATTGCTTCCCTGGACAGTGGGAGTATTTTGACCCCAGGAGGGAATACTGGGAGCCTGCAGAGGTGCCCAGAATATGGAAAGCAGGGCTGGGTGAGTGAGAAGTGAGGAGGGATGGAGCCTTTACACGAAGCATCCTTTTTCACCAACAGGGAAATTAACATTTATGATGTATCTGTGTTGTCTGAAATTCTGCCAAAAGCTACACAGATTTTATTTTATTCTCACAATTGTCCTATAGGATTCATATTAGTATACCCATTTTACAGATGAGCAAAGAGCAGCTGAGGAGCCAAACAACTGAGCAATGATTAACTAAATCAGGATATGTTCATAAGAGGGATTATTACGCAGCCATTCAAAAATCTTATTTTTGAGAGATATTTAATGACATATTTGCAAAACTACATAATGCAGTATATCTAAGTGATTAAATATATATGATAAAAATATACCCATAGAAAACAAGTATGGAGAATAATGTGGAAATAATGAAACCACCTCCCAGCAAAGGCCTGGCTCCAACCTCTTTGTCATCATAGTTTGTTCTGTGGCTCTGACCTTCTTGCCTCCCTCCTTCACTTATAAGGATGCCTGTAGTTAATTGGGCCAATTAAATATTCCAGGAAAATCTTCCCATCTCAAGATCCTTAACTTAATCACATCTGCAAAGACCCTTTTGCCCTGTAAGGTGACATATTCACAGGTTCCTGGGATTAGGACAGAGACATCTTTGGGAGACCTTTATTCTGCTTCCCAGAGCCAGGGACTAGATCCTGGAAAACATAACTGTTTTGGGAACAGACAAGACTTGGAACAAGATAGATAAAGAACTAAAGGCAAAGATGATTCCCAGACCGTTACATGATATCTTTACTTCCAAGAGTATCTTAGGTCTTCTTAAAGTTGCCGCGTTGAAAAGTGAGGTTTGGCTTTTTGCCCCCTCTCTTCCTGCCTGTGATCTACTTCACTAACTTACCAATGAGAAGCTATTTTGGGTAGAATCAAAGCCCTTTAGGCACCATAAGCACAAGAGTCACTGCAAGCCCCAGGAATGATATCTTCATTACCATTTGGAAGTTACCCGTCAATGGAGGGAAACGGGCCTCTTCTGAGGGACTTCTCTCCCTACCTGAGAGGGTGGAGGCCTCAGGAGGTTGTTCCTTTTCATTAGATAAATCTGGGCTCTGGAGTCTCCAAAGCCCTTGCAGCTTCTAGCCCAGTCGCTCTCTGCCACTGAGAAGTCACCCCTCCATCTCTGATGACTTCATGGCTTATGGCAAAGCCGAGGCAGCAGGGTTGTCACACTGTCCTCCTGACTCACTGTCAAAATAAGCAGGCTTTCCCTGACAGTGTGCATGGCAGATGGCTGGCTTCAGAAGTTGCAGTGGACCAGGTATTTTACTGAGGTGCTAAGGTGCACCTTGAATTTTCTCCTTCCCCATCTTTAAGCAGGGAGTCTGGCCATTGAATTTCCTTGCCTCAAGAATTTTGTCACTTTTTTTTTGTGACAGCAAAAACTCAACAATGAGGTGATGCCCGAAGTCACAGACTGTATCTTAAGACAAACTACCCAGAAGCAAATATTGACACAAGGATTCATTTGCAAGGGATTATTAAGGAAGTGTTCCCAGAGGAAGCTGGTAAGGGAACAGAGAAATCAAGAAAGAGAGGGAAGGGAAAACATGAAATAAGGTACATTACCAAGCAAAGGTGTAGGCTCAGCCTGATCCCATAGGGATCCTTGAGGAAAATGGGAGAGCTGAGCTTCCCTAACCCTGCACAGAACCCAGTCACTAGCTATGGACTATAACAGGGGAGGTTATACTCCCAACCACTTCCGGCTCTCTGCATGTCAACTGCCGGGCACAGAGGAGGTGCTCAGTAAATATTTGTTGCATACATTGATTAATATGATTACTGTCACTAGCTTTCATTATTGTTGCAACAGTAAATAAGATATGTAGTATGTAGAACACCCAGTGTAGTCCCTGGCACATCCCAGCCACCTGAGAAAGTGTGTACCCCCATCCCTCCAGTGTGTGACTGTGAACATGTGTGTTGAGACATAATCTCAAGTGCATGGTTTATTTTTATGCAAATGTACGAAGCAGGTGCCATTCTAAAACCATTGCTGATATTTGTATTGTCATTTCTTAGTAGCTAAATTCACGTGTGGCGATGAAATGAAGGATACAAAACTGGACATCTTACATGGAAGTTTGCCTGAAAAAGAGAAAGATGACAAAAGGGGGGGGAGGTGAAGACAAGAGGACCCTGAAAATAAATTGGCCTGTTTACACTGGAGACTCATCCATTGCTTGTCAATTGCCTTGGAAATGGAGCTCAGCCCTAAAATCAGACAAACCTGGTACAAAAGATAGCTCCAGCATTTATTATCTTAGTGGCTTTGGGTGGGTGGCTTAGTTCCTGTAGGCCTCAGTTTCCTCACTTGTAAAATGGGGATGGCAATAACAGTCTCCTCCTCCCAAGGCTATTCGGAGGAATGAATGAGTTAGTGAATGAAGAAATGCTTTTACCAAGCTTCACAAAGGTACTCAGATATTACTATTATGTTGGTGGTGGTGATGTTACTTGGATTTTAGTCTGTTGAGGCCCTTCCCTTTGTTCACATTGCTTACTCACTCACTCAGTGAATATTCATTGAATATCAATGTCGTATACTCAAGTAGGTCAAGGAAACACAGTAGAGAATAAAGCAACCATTTAACTGTCTAACAGTTAACACAGGTAACAGTAAAGCACTTATTATGTGCTACAGATCAGCTTCTATTTCACACTCTTTAGATACATTACCTCATTTCATATTCTCACAGCATCTATATAAGGTTGGTACTCTTATCATCCCTATCTGACAAACCAGGATTAAAGGAGCTCAAACTACTCACACAAACTCACACAACCACGTGGCAGAGCTGGGGTTCGAAACTTTTCAGTTTGTGTCTACAGCTTCTCTGATACCCAATCCTTGGGGCTTTACAAGGGTGCCAGGTTGAGCTCCACTATATGACTCAGAGTTGCCAACCAGCATCTCAGCCTGAAGTTCAGAAACACTCAGCACTCAACAAACCCCTCAAATTTTGAGGGCTTTCAGGGAATAACAAATTCTTCTACTAGACTGAAGTTGTGACAAATCTAATTGAATGCTAGAAGCTGTATGATTGCTTGTGATTTGCCCAGGATAAATGGCTTTGCTTGTCTTCATTTCAAAATCACTGCTTCCTGCCTGTGACACATGGCCCTAGAGAATACATATTCTTTCCCCAGAAAATCAGTAAAAAACTTATTGTCAAAGCATTTTCAGCAATCCTCCAAATCACAAGCCAAATGAAATTAAATTCCACCTTTTTTGACGGTAACTTTTTTTAAGTGTGAGCAATAGATTCATGTTTCCTTTCAAATCCCCAAACATTGAGGCTATTGATCTTGGTAAGTATAAAGACTAATATTTCTGAAGAAGATACATGGAAGGAAATAATCTATCCCGGCAATTACAAGTAACCTCCAATAAAGGAACATAATAAATATTTAATAAGTTGAAGGAACTACTAATATAGAAGAAAATAAGGAGTTGGAAGATCAGAATATGATACATGCCTGTATACATCTGCGTGTGTGTGTGTGGAGAGGGAAAATAGCACTTAGAAAAGCCTACCCTCTTGATTTGTATTTTCATTAGGCCAGAAAAGCAATCCAGTGTCATCCCCAGAATTTGCACCTCTTCCCAGCCCCTACCTTTAAAACCTAAACTTTCAGGCATATGATAAGAAATGAACATGCAACACCTGAATTTGCAGTGAGAAGCGCCGGCACTATGAGCTGGCAATGTGTTATCAAGAAGGAAGAACTTCATTCTAGATTATCTACAAAACAAGAAATAGTAAGACAAAATCAGGTTAGACTTGATGTTTATACCTTCTGAAATGTACAACATGAAACTTAACTACCATCAAGCCTTCAAAAAAGTTATAATTCTTTTTATATTGAGAAAAGAATTTTTCCCTCTAGAGATTCTGCCTAAATCCAGGCATAAACTATATATACACACATATATATATTAAATGGCCTCTGTACCATAGTGAGGTTGTACAAAAAAGTTAATATTTATGAGAACTTTAAAGGAATCCTTGGCACCTACTAAGTTAGGGATTATTGGGGGATTTTAAGGAGAGCAGCAGAAAAGGATTTACATTTTAATAAGATTATTTGGGCAATAAGTGGATAGAGGATAGAAGGAAGATCCACTGGGAAGTGGATTCAAGAATCCAGGAGGAAGAGGACAGTGACCTGGATTCACTGGCTGTGTTGAGGATAGAGAGGAAGCGAGATATTCTGATGGATTCAGGCAGAAGGATGGACAAGTCATGGCCATAGTTGGCTATGAGTGTACAAGTAAATGGAGAAGTCATGGGTGACACCTGGGTTGTTTGGACAAATAAAAGGATGGCTGTGCCATTGTGGGAAACATGGAAAAGGAGTGGATTGGTTGCAAAATTCAGGCTTTATGCCCCAAGTCCTTCAGTGATCTCCTGCTGCACGATTTTCAAGCAGTTTCAAAACAAAGAGATTCAGAGTGTAGGCTTTGAAATCTTGAGTCTGGTTTCAAATCATGACTCTGCTATTTATTGGCTCTGTGTCCTTGCATACATGATTAAGCATCTCTGTGCTTCAGGTACCCTCTCAGTGAAAATCATTTGCACAGAATCACCACTTAGGCTCTGCCTTTAAAGAAACCAACCTAAGATATTGGCCCCTGACATATCAAACTAGCTACTAGTCCGGTTAATGGGGCCACTGTAATAGGGGCCTTAATCACTATGCATGAGAATAATAGACCAAAATATAGAAAAAGGGGACATTTTAAATAATCAGTGTCATCATTATCCTTTAATTTCCTGTCACCATATATTTTGCAAAAATTTTTCACATGTATCTCACATGTATCTCACCATATATTTTGCAAAAATTTTTCACATGTATCTCACATGTATTTCACATGTCCTTCCCTTTTTAGATGCACAAACTAAAGCTCAGAGATTAGACTCAACATATTCAGATACATGGTAAATATTTGGTAGCTGTTGTTGAATGAATTGTTTAAACAACATGCCAGATAGTGTAGGTTGACTCACCCAGTACCCAACCCAACCACCTTCTCTTCCTCTACTCTAGAGGCTAGAAAGTGTAATGCATACTTTCCCCAAATCCTTAGCACCTAGTGGTATCTATGCGTCATGTCTCTCTCTGATTAGTGAAATAAAAACTCTTGGAGAGTGATTTTCTCCCAAAATGAAAAGGCAGTCTCTAAATGGAATGCATGTCTTCTTCCTGCCTGCATGGAGCAGAGACATGAGGCCCAGAGGTGCAGCAGGTATTCAGAGATGAAAGGAGACTGAGGTGTGGCAGATGACGGAGCAGAACAGGGCAAAGACCCCAGAAGACTGCAACAGCACAGAGCCGGTGCACCAGGCAGGGATGGCCTGTCTTCTGTTACAGGCAGCCACACAGAAGCATTAACTCAGACAGATTTTGATGCCAGTTTAGAGGAATTTGGAAATGTTGCACATGGTTAGAAGAGAAGTTCAAGTGTTATTTGAAAGGTTAGAAAAGGAGGTGTATGAAAAATGTCAATATAGTAGAAAATTCATTCAGCCTGCGAAAGGGGAAAGCCGTGGAAGATGATGACAAACTTTTGTTTTCCAGTGATGTGGGATCTAACTCAAACCCTCCAAACAATGAAACATCCTCCTGCACCTGGATGAAAATGCTTTCATTCCTGCAGAACATAGCCCAAACATTATTTTATGTTATCTAACATATATTTATTAATGAATAGCAGCCCTATAAGATAGATTCTATCATTACCTCCTCTTTGTATGAGAAATATCAAGGCTCTTAGACTGTGTTGTCCAGTGGCTACTAGCCACATGAGACTATTTGAATTTGAATCTAAATTAATTAAAATTTAAAAATCTGTTCCTCAGTCATACTAACCATGATTTAAATGCCCAACAGGTAGGTGCATCTAGTGACTACCAAATTGGACAGCACAGATTAGAATATTTTTATCATTGCAGAAAGTTCCAATCACTGAAGTTGCTCTAATTGGTGAAGTAGTTTACTCAAGATTTTACACAGAGGTACAACTCTCCTTGAGACAATACATTAGCTTTCTAAGACCATTGTATTGAATTACCATGAACTTAGTGACTTATACCACCACAGATTTATTATCTGAAAGTTCTGGAGGTCAGATATCTGAGATGGGTCTCACGGAAGTAAAATCGAGATGTCAGCAGAGCTGCATTTCTTCCAGAAGCTCTAGAGGAGAATGCCTCTTGTTGCCTTTCCAGCTTCTAGAAGCCACCCCATTCCAGCTGGTAGCTCGTTTCTCCATCACCAAGGCAACAGCAGCGGCTGAGTCTTCTGAGGAAGAAGCTGTCCCTCTGGTTCTTCCTCTTCTGCCCGCCTCTTCCAATCATAAGAGCATGTGATTACAAAGGGCCACCCAGAGAATTCAGCATAATACCTCCCTCTTAAGGCCAGTACATTAGCAATCCTGATTCCATCTGGATCATTAATTCCCTTTGCCATGTCGCCTAGCATATTCACAGGTACCAGGAGTTGTACGTGCATGTCTTTGAGGGCCATTATTCTGCTTCCCACAGACAGCATTCAGGGCCCTCCATAATCTGACCTCATCTATTTTTCAACTTTTTTACCTTGAATCACCTTTATATTCCTTGTGCTCTAGCCAATTTGTTTCCTAGAACTGCTATTCATTCCAATAAACATGATTGAAGATCTGTGTTTCCCAATCCCAGGGAAAAAAAGCTGATTTAGAGCAGGTCCCTAACTAGAGGACTTCTTCTCCATACCTTTGTTTTACAATGTTCCCTCTTCCAGAAACGGCATTCTGAAGCCTCACCTGCAGTCCAATTTAAGTACACCTAAATTCTATTTATTCTAAAAATTCTATTCAAATACTGCTTCACTGACAAGACAATGCCTGAATCAGTCAGACATCAGATGGTGGCAAAGGGTCAGTGAGGGAGCATTTGGCTGCAGCTCCAGAGATGTTCCCAGCCACATCCAGGTGCACCCTTTGGTGCCTTCGAGGGGCAGGATGCATGCGCATGCTGTAGAATGGGGATCAGAGTATGGGCTCTGGAATAACTGGGGTTGAATCCCACAAGAAAGGGATGTACCTTCTAAGAACAGAATATCTTTCTCTTCTCCTCAACTCTGTGTATATGTGGCAATTAAGGTCAATGAAAATATTAAGATATTTCTTTCATTTCACCTTGTTTATTTCTTTCTTTTTACTCTTCCAGTGGAAATGGGCATTAGCAATATTCCTTATCCTTACATTTAACCCATGTCCTTTTCAGGATCTTTGTCGGGTAGTGGTTGAGCATCCAGCCAGGGTTTGTGAATGCACTATGTCACAACAATGCCAGGGACAGTATGATAGTGATAAATGAACGGAAGCTCAGAAGAAATCAGGGACCCTTCAAGGAGGACAAAAAAATAAATAAAACCACATTTTCCAGTGTGATTTATCTAAAGTCATTTATGAAAAGACATTTCTTATGAGGGGGCAAAAAGGCCACATCAGAGGTACATGTCTGTTAGGGAAATTCAACCACCAAGGAGGCCAAAATGATTTTTGTACAGCGAGACCCAAAATGCAAGCCAACTACCTCATCTGGTCCTAACCCAAGAAATAGGAACTCATACAACACTAGAGGTGGGAAAAATGACTCCGTAGCTGTTAGGCTTCTTGAGAAACTGCAGAGTGTTCACAGAGGTATGTGTGTTTTGGCACTTTATTGACGATTTAAAGGGTTTTCAAGGGTAATTTGACTCTACAATTTTTGCCTTATGTGCTGACTTTAAACACTAACTCCTGCACAAGATACAACTCTACTCTTAAGTCCTTAACACCTGAGGCCCGAGACTCATTCATATTATATGAGGCTCTTGAAGACTCTCTGATTCTAATCGAAACTGGTCCCACCAAATCCTAGTATTTCTGTTTGCTTTCAAGCAACAACTCACACCTTGTTTTAATGTGTAGGAGCTTTCCCCAGTCTCATTCAGGCTTCTTTTAGCCTTGTGGGTCCTGGCCCCAAAGAGCTTAAGATCAGATGGGCTTTGAAGTTTAAGTATTAAAGCAGTAATTACACAACTGAGAAGAGTGAAATTGGAAATGAATCCAGCAGCTGATGGTGGGGTGAGTTTGAGAGGAGTCACAGGAGCTGTAAGGACCAGGGCCACAGACACGACCAAGCAATTCAGCCTGGGTTCACATAACCAAGAGAGGTTGCACAATGTGCTTCAGGAGGTAGCAACATAGAGCTTTCCTTTTATTATCTCCACCTTTTTTTTTTTAATCAAAAGAGAGACTGTAATTCTAAAACTTTGCTGGCCTTTGCGTCCGTGATGAGAACCTAGAAGGAAGCAGACCTCAGCTTCAGACTCACCTTTCTGCCCAGCATCAGGCAGACCTTGGCAAATGACTTCATTTTCCTATTTAAAAAGAGAAGGCTTTCTCACAGTGTATGCTGTGGAACATCACTTGTGAAAAGTGTTTTATATGTAAAAGGGCTCTACACATAAGTCCAAATAAGTCCAATTTAAGTCCAGTCTTGGAAGTTTTCCCTTGCCATATTCCCCTCTTGGAAATTCACCATGTACTTTAGTTTATTAAAGGCTCTGTTAAGTCCTATAGTAAAGAAAATGCTCATCCTTCTAACCATTCCACAGGATAACATCCCAAATCCTCAGCATGTCCCCAGTAAACCGCCCGTCCCACTTCTGTCCACCACCTCCCCTTTCTTCTCTGAGGTCCAGCTGTGTCAGCCTCCTCCCTTCCTCAAACTTGCCAATTCATACTTGCTCTTCTTTGGGCCAAGAAGGTCCTTTCCCTCCGGCACCCACTCCCTCCCCCTGGCGTGCTCTTCACCGTCCCTCAGGGAGCCCATCAAACAAGGTCACATGTGTGTCCTGGCCACTGTCATAGCACCTGTACACCTTCATAAGTGCTGGCACCATTGTGCCATACCCAGATGTCTCCCCCATAGAGCAGCACTGCCCAACAGAACTAGAATACAAGTCACAGATGTCATTTTAAGTGTTCTTGCGCCACATTTAAAAAAATGAAAAGCAGGTTAAATTAATTTGAGTAATATATTTTATTTAACCCCATGTCCAAAATATTACCATTTCAACATGTTATCTATGTAAAAGTTATCAAAGGTGTAGTCTACATTTTTATTCATACTAAGTCTTCAAAATTCAAGGTGTATTTTATACCTACAACACAACGCAGTTTAGACCCACCACATCTTAAGTGCTCAGTTAGCCACATGTGGCTCATGGCCATCACAGCGGACAGCTGGGCTCTAGTCAGTAAACTCCCTGAAGGCGGAGAATACAGTCCTCGTACTGCGGTGCCCACAGCATCAGACTGCTCGGCTCAGAGTTAAGGGCCAAATAAATATTTGTTCAACAGTGACAACGAAAAAGGAATATTTATACAGAGGAAGAAATGGAGGCCAAGAGAGAGGAAGTGACTGGGCCAAGGTCACAGGACTAGTTAATAGTGAACTTCTGTTGGTCCCCAGCTGGAGCCATAGAGCTCCAGTGCCTCCTGAAACTTGTCAGTCTCTCAAGTCAGCCATTCCCTCTTGATGCAAATGTGCTCCCAAAGGCCAGCCTAAAACATCTTTATTAAAACTTTGCCTTGAAAGACAAGAAAGAGTTGGATTTGTGAGAAAAGTTTTTTCTCCATTACCTTGTAAATCCTATAGATTGATAGGTATTATGTAAGCAGCTTTAACGTGCTCTGCCCTGACTGCGGCGGATGTTATTTTGAGGCTCTCTGTACAGCTATTGTATTATCACGGAGATTTCCTTCAGGATTCAGCCTTCAATTTCCCTAGGCGAAGCTGCGAAGTGAGTCAGAGTTAGCACTCCATCCCTGGTGGAGGGTGTGGGAGGCAGGGGTGGGATCCGTGGGCGTGAGTGAGATAGCAGGGAACAAGGTCAGCTATCTCACAGGCCCCAGCCTGTATTTATCGCCTCCGAAAACAGAGTTAGGATGCTCCTAAGAAAAGTCTCCCTCCTTCAGAAGTTTTCATTGTAAATTGAGAGAGAAACCACACACACACACACACACAAAAGAGATGCAAAAAATAGAGACTTAGCCTCTATTTGTAAGTAGAATAAAGACAGTTACACAACGATATCACAAAATGATCCTATTTTCATATTCATATTTCATTTATGTAACACATATATATAAATGAAAGAGATCCGGAATTTTATTTTTCAAAATGTTAGTTATAGTTGTCATTAGGTAGTAATGTATGTAAAAGTATGAATGGTTTTTATTTATTCTTGATCAGTTTTGAAAATTTTCTTTAATGGATATGTATTTGTGGGGAAGTTGGGGTTCCTACGGCCAGGACCCTCACTGAACTTAAACCAGCTGATGATGTAACTGGCCTGTTGCTAGGCCACGGCTTCCACACCTGTGGGCAATAAGCTATGATTGCGCTCTATGGAGAGCTGGGCCCAGTGCTCTGGGCGGAGGCAGAGGCGCTAGTGCGGAGAACAAGCCGGGTAATAAAGCCTTTCACCCCAAGAACGTTTTGCTGTCAATTTCTTTGGTCACATTGAATCCATAGTGAACTTGCCTGGGGCTGAAACCCATTGGCAAGACAGTATTATTCGTGTAAAATTGGAAAAGGTGAAAGTTTAAACCAAATAAGTCTATGCACACATAAATCACTCCATAGGATCCCAGGTGTTCCAACAGTATTCGAGTGTTAATTATTTCTGGAAGTTCCCATGAAACCATTATTTCTTTACCTTTTAAGTAAGTCATTGTGTCCCTTTCTTGCTCAGGTTAGTCTCAGAGACAGAAAACCAGCCGTCGGCGCTATCACGCAATGTAAGGAATGCAGCCTCCCCCCATGTGTACAGAGAAATGGGCACCCACAGGCAGCCTGTGGGTGAGAGGCCCTTCAAGGGCCAGGGGGTGCGAGTCCGAGGCTGGGCCTGAGACTCGGCCAGCTGCCAGCAGCCTCGTCAGCATCCTCACTAACTAGCCTACAGGGAGCTCACACACCTTTCTTCTGTTGTGGGATGATTAAAGCAGAGAGCCTCTTTCCTTACAGGAGAGCTCAGATTGACAATCAAGGCCCAGAGGAGAGTGTTTCAAAACAAGCTAGGGCTTTCATTTCCCTTACGTGGAGGCTGCCTCCATAGGCAAAACTCTTGAGGCCAGTGGTTCTCAACCAGGTAGATTTTGCCCCCAGGAGATATTTGGCAGTAAGAAGTCTCACCTTTCTTTTTTATTCAACATTCACTTCTTAAGTGCCTGATGTGTGCAAAGTGTGTAGCTTAATGTTAGAGAGGGGCGGGGCCATAGTGAGGATCTCAGCCCTGAAGTCGTCAGGCATGTGCTCCTTGCCTGGTGGATTTGGCTTTTACCCAGTTAATTATGTTTGTGCCATCAGCCACTTTGTGATAAAACTTTTCTTTTCCAGGGGCTTCTTCAGTCTCTACAGTCTGAGCTAGGAGAGCCCAGTACTACAGTAACAACATCTTGGGATTCCACCCAACCCTCCACTAAGTCTCTACTAGCTTGGACCTTGGAAGCTGGGTAAGAAAATAGTTTACTGGCATAGTTATGTGATTTCTTGGACTAGACTTAAGCAACCCAGTTCCGTGTGGAAAGGAGAAAATGAATGTGCTGGTAAGAAAGAGATTGATGACACAGCATATTACGAGAGGAGCTAGAAAGCTTACACAGCTCATAACAGTAATAGTACTAGGGGCTAGTAATAGCACTGCTAACTATATAATCATTACCATTATAATAAAAGAATTGATGACTTTTCTCAAATACTATGCATTAAATATTTTGCTAACATTTTATATAATGAATAGAGACTTCCATATTGACCTTTTAAAATTAAAAGGATGAGAGAGACAAAGAACTCTGCTATAGTCTTTGCCCTCAAGCCTTACCTAAGATCAGAGGTGGGCGTCTGTTAAGATACTGCATAATGTTAAATAGGAACTTTTTACATGTTTAAAATCTCATTATTGCTCACTACAAGAAATGCAAATTAAATTTGTTTTAGATCCAATGGTGTATGGACTGGCCCTGTAGCCTCTCTGCTAGTAAGCAATGTTTGCAATACATCAAGAACAATAAAACTGCCAGTTTTTCTTATTTAAAACCACTTACAGAGAATTTAGATGATGAGCTAACAAAATGAGATGCCCTTAATTATATTTCTAGGTAATTTTGACCCAAAGGGATCATTTTGCTTCTTCCAACTGTGAGTCAGTTATTTATTACAGATGAAGGAGTGTGATTTTAGAGCTGGATGAAATATAAAGTAACAATACTGAATGGAAACTATTATGCAGACGTTTTGGTCCACAGTGAAAATATGCCTGTTTCATTCATCAAGGGGATTCTCAATAAAGAAAAAGACTCATGTTTTTGAATGATTTAGCTTTAGTTTCACATTGTCAACTAGACTTCCTCTTTGCTTCAATAAAATAATTATATTAATCATTGTCCTACAAAAAAGGAGCTGCCTGGTAGGTAGTGAGTTCCCCAGTAAGACTGTATTTCAGCAGACCCATGATCAACACTGCAAATGTTGTAGGGGAAATTCTTCTCAATTAGTCTATCAGATAAAGATTTGACTAAAATTATTTCAAAGGTAATTTATTTAATGTTTTCTGGGCCCTTCTCTTGGGCCAGGTGCTACGAAATGGAACTTTGGGTAGGGCACAGCTCCTGTCTTCAAGCAAAATATGTCCAGTAATCACCTTTAACGTTGTGGTTCTACAACTTAATCTGAGTGAGATTTGTATCAGGTCTCTCTTTCTCATCTTTTAAATATTTTTTTTGGTCTCACTTTTTTTAATGACTCTTACTTGTGTATGCTTTTATATAGAGAGTGAAATATGTAAGATAGCATCCCACCTTCTTTCTGGTATAAGGTAGCTGTTGCCATATAATAAACCAGTGGCTTTGGACAGCAATCATTTATTGTAGTTCACTTATCTGAGGTTGGCTAAAGGTTGGCTTATCTAGGCCAGCATCAGCTGTGCCGTTCTGCTCATCTAGGCTAGACTCATGTATCTGTAGGTTGGCTGGGGGTCTTGCTCCAGGCTGGGTCTAGCTGAGGCAGCTCCAGATGGTGTGTAGATAGGGCATGGAGGGAGTGATTGAAAATCTGTCAAGATGTTTTCACCTCTGAACCCAAAGAGCCATTGGACCAGCACAGCAGAGCCTTATTGCATGAATCTGAAAGAGAGGATCTTTAGAACTTGGAGCAAGTTCATGGATTCCTCTCCACTGCCAGAGAGAGCAGGACATTAGTCAACAAAAGGATGGCATGTCTTGCTGACCTCCCAAGACCTGTGGAAGCACCGAAAGAGTATGGGGTAAGCCTCCTCTGTCCTTGCGACAGAGGCCAAAGGAAGCCCTGGTGACATGAGATATGATGGCTTATCCCTGCTGCACCTAAACCCACAGGGGGCGACAGCTGCATCTCCATCAGCTCTGCAGAAAGGTCCACAGCAGCTCAACCTCAGTCCCAAATCAGGCAAAGAAACAACAAAAAGGGGCCCAAGAACGTAAGGGAGCTGGAAACATGAGGAAGAACAGATGAGCTACGCAGAACAGACTACTGCTGAACTGTTAGAAGAGGCAGACAATAGCTTCAACAGGAACAGGTAATTAGATGACCTGGATGCATGTGTGATGTGCCCACGTACACACCTTCCCTACATACACACATCTTCCTGGAACACAAAATATGATTTTAAAACTTAAAACCAGCACATGAGCTGAAACTGAGAGTGAGACCCAGACTCACTGGTGAGGCCAAATTAGTGACCCTGAAGATCAAGTGAAAGAAATCTCTCAAAAAGCAGAATAATTATTCAGTGGGCTAGAAAGCATGAGAGAAAAGATAAGAGATTTACTTGCTAAATCCTGGAGACCTAACATGAAAATAATGAATTTCACAAGGAGAAAAGGACTGATGGAAGAGCAACAATAATTAGACAAATCAAGGAAGAAAATATCCCAACAGTAGAAAGAGCTGAACATCATTTCAAAGAAAAGCCTCAGACCTCATAAAATTCCAGGATAAAGTATTAAAAAAATAAATGAATGTCCTAAATTCTTGCACCAGATAATCCGTACTTATGTTACTAAAAAATAAAAGTAACACGCACAAGATTAGAAAACACAATGGTTCATAAAAGTGTTAGAGGAAAAGTAAAAATCTCCTTGATCCTCTGCGTTTCCCTCCCCCATGTTTCCTCTAAAGAGGTAATTCACTCTTACACAGTTCCCTGTCCCCGAAATTCATGCATATATCAACATACATATCTATATGGATGCTTATTTGTATTTATTTATGTTATTCAAAGTTATGTTGTTTACCAAACTTCATCACAGTATATCTTTCATACCAAAATATGCTTAATTCTTTTAATAACCACTTGTACATCCCATAATGTGAACATGATGTGATTACTAAACCAGTCCCTCGTTAATGGATACTTGGATTTTATTCCAGTTGTTTTTCTCTTACAAAAAATGCTGCCTTCAGCAACCATACAAAATGATCTTATAATTCTTTTACAAGCATGTCTACAGGAAAATCCAAGCAGCAGACTAACCAGGTCACAGACATTTGCATTTTTATTGATTAAAGTGTCTACTGTGTCCTGGCACACAGTAGGCACTCAATCAATACTTTAAAAATAAAACTTAAATGGTCATATTGTTCATCAGAAAGATTGTGTTGCTTTATATTCCATATCAAAGACTTAAAATCATTGTAGTTAGTAGTATGGTGATTGCAGAGAAGATACGTGTATGTTCTACTGCTTAGAACCTGTGAAGATAGTCATATTTTAAGAAAGTCTTTCCAGATACTATGAAGTGAAGGACCTTGAGGTGAGGAGATCATGCTCAGTGATCTGGGTGGGCCCTGTATACAATAACAAACATCCCTCTAAGACTGAGGCAGAGGAAAATGTATGCAAGCCCTGGAGGAGAGAGCTGTGTGAAGGCAGAGGCAGCCCCTGGGAAGGTACAGCTGCCTGCCCGGAATGCCAGGGCAGGAGATAAGGAATGTGTTCTCCACTGCCTCCAGAGGTAGTGTGGCCCTGCCAAGGTTTTGATTTTAGAATTCTAGCTTTTAGAACTGTGAGATAATTTCTGCTGTTTTAAGCCACTAAGTATACAGTCATTTGCTATGGCAAGCTCAGGAAACTAATACAATCATTATTAAATTGGAGCTTATTGGTAAAGTAGAAAAGAGCACCTAGAGTTTGAAGGCAAATTGATTAGGATCCAGTAGAGGGGTCAAATGCCTGCCCCTGCGAGCAGCCCTCTTTAGCTGCCTCAGGAATAATCCCTCTGTTGTCTCCACCTCATGCATTCTTTCTAGGCCATGTCTGAGACTGAGACCCAAAACAAGTATACAGAAGAAGGCAAACACCAACTTACCAAATTTTTTGGTTTTGATGCAGGCAGATTCAATACTAATCAACCCAATACAGGCTTTGAAAAGGAATTTTATAGTTTTTTTTTTACCTTAAAAGCTCAGGGGTGGCAAATGGAGACTCACATATCTACATCCATCTAATCATAATCAATCCACCGAGAGCCTTGCTGGAGAGGGGAGAGCATTTTCCTTGACAATCTTCGGTCTCTTCCCTGGCAAAGGATTATCATGCCATCCAGATAGAGGCAGTATATTCCTTTCACAGAAGTTGTGAGGCTAATTACCAACGAATCCCAACATAGATTGGCTTAGAACCGTGAGAGACCCTCTCCATATTCCAAGCCACTGCTCTCTCATTGGCTAATTTTGACTAATGAAACGAATCCTATTTTACACATAAATAGTGCTTACAGTTTAAAAAGGGCTGCCGCCTGTAGAATCTCAATTGTTTTATGTTGTTTCTCACAACAAAAATATGAGAAAAATGGGGCAGGAATGATCGTATTCATTTTCTAGAAGCAAACTCTACTTCAGAGAGGCTATACGACTTGTCCAGGCCGCAGACTTCAAATCCACCAATATTCATGCCATGATGCCTCCTGAAGGTCCACCCATCTGAGCTACACATAAATAAAAAATGAGCTGGTTTATTTGCAGATACTCTCTTGAGGGGAGGGGAGGTGTACCTAGACTGAAAGGGAATCGTCTGTGTGTACGTGGGCAAAAGGGATAAATATCAAGACATTTCTGATCATCCAAACCCCGATCTCCTCTAATTCAAATATTAGTTCATTGCTCTTGTTATGTTTTACTTTGAATAAGTTTCACTAAAATATATCCCAAGTTGAGCTCTATTTTGGGTTAAATGTGTATTTAGCCCCTAGCATCAACAACCCTCTGGTCTCCTGCTATGGAGTGCCTTCTGATATACAAGGGAGCTCATCAGAAAGCTTATATGTATTTTAAAACTTGTTTGTCAGAACATAGCTCTCAAAAGACTGGCCCCCAACATTTCCTTGGTAAGTTATTAATAAGTGAGGTTTTCAGGTAGTCATTTGCCATAGTCCTATAAAAAGAAAATTAAAAGCAAGATCAATTGTGCTTTTTAAAAATGATGAAAAAAATCCTGCATTTTTTATGACTACCAGAAACCAGAAAAGTTCTTTGCTAAGGATAATTCTCATTTCTTCCATGGGTCATAGGAGTAATAAGCAATTTGAATTAAAGTCAAGAGATCTAAATTCGTATCTTCAAATTCCTTTATTCACCAAATATATGTGGAGCCTTCACTATGTGCCAAGCATGTGCTGGGGCTATAGCAAAAAAAAGTCTCCTGTCATAACAAACATACTTTCTACTGGGCAAAGTCAGATAGTGAACATACATCAATTTAGTCTCTAGTTTTTAGCAAAACATATTCAAATATTGAAGGCTGATCACTCTTGCTGCCCTCACCCAGACATCCTGAACTGGAAGATTACAGAAAGTGATAAACACAAGCAAAGGAGCTGGTCTCACATCTATAATTTAATTTAGGTAGCCAAGTAATAATTGCCTGCGACATATACAAAAAAGCAATCATTTCGAGACATAGAAAAATGCTATCCTTGCATAGGAATCTTTAAGAATGTAGACTCCTCAGAAGGATGGGCCTCCGAGACAGAGCATATGTGTGCCAAGGACCCGTACTGATGCCAGGGGGGCTTCTTCCACTTCCTTGCTCCTGTTCTGCTGTTATATTTATACACATTCCCAGAGACTGTGGGCCAGGAGAACACAGAACACAGAGAAAGTGAATTATAATGAACTCGCAAAGCATTTGTTCATTCCACAAAGTGTATGCTGAGCATTTGAGGTATAGCCAGCACACTGACCAGTTGCTTGTCTTCTCAGGTCTTCCTGTTTGTTACCAAAGGAAAAACTAGAAGCAAAATGTGAAGCGGCACATGTCACATGCATTAAAATATCTCTTTGGGGGAAACTAGGTGATAAGTACACATTATCTCTCAGTATAATATAATTTTTCCAATTTCTTGTGAGTCTGTAATCATTTTTGAATCAAAAGTTTTTTTAAAAAGTCAGAATTAAAAATAAAATTGTCCCTAAAGTGATATACTCACACAATACTGAGGTTTAATCAGCCATCCCTTCATAGAAACAATAGTGAAATAAGAGTAATAAATAAGAGAAAGAAACAGGGTACATACAGCCCAATATAGTAGGAAGTCAACCAATTGTTATTTCTTAAGTGATGAGGATGTAATTAATAAATAAAAATAGTCATAACAATAACAGATGACTGCTATAATGTTTACTACTTATCAGACTCCATTTTCATAAATTAATTGGTTTAATCCACTCACCATCCTTGTGAGATACAAACATACTATGGCTCATGTATTTAAGATGACAAAGTTGGGGCACACCAATTTAAGTGAACTTAACAATTCCACACCATTTGTAAGAGGCAGACCTAGATTTGAACTCAGGGAGTCCAGTTGCAGAGCTCTAAACACTAACAACCTAGGGTAGGGGGCCAAACCTTCTTTTACCTTTTTAGTCTCAATGAATAAAATAATGCCTTATCTATCACATTCTGGGTTCCACAGGACATTTGACAAGTGATGGTATGTACCAACACATAGAGCCAAACATTTTTATTTAAAAATATTTCTCTTCTCAAAGAATCATGTGACACTTCAATGTGCCGACTCAGCTGTCAAATTTCCATGAACCGAAAGGTGATTTTCTGCCAGGGCAACAGTGGTAGTGGACAATGCACTGCCCTGACAAGCGCCTCCCTCTGCCAAAACAGTCTATACCATCTCTCAATAGTGCTTGATGGAACTTGAAAACTAATTGCTGAGTCGTACATCAAACATCCAGGTTCAGAGTAAGCCAAATGCATGGGTCTAAACACACAATAATCATGTCCTCGGTACTGAGAAGACCAAAGGCGATGAGTATGAGTCACACACTGAATGGGCAAAAAGTGATCACCAGAGCTTGTTGTCTTTCGTAGACTATGTAAACTTGTTTTATTTTGTAGGATGGAGCAGTCTAGGGCCCAGTGTTTGCTAATACACTGGTTTTTACCAGGCCATTGGCAGGAGAGGCGTGGCAGGGAAGTCATGACCAGCATAAACGTGAAGGTTCCTGTGTTAGACTGCTGGGCTTTTTATCCTAACTTCCCTCTCACCACACTATGATTCCGGAGAAGTCACCTTGTCTCTCTGTGCCTTGGTGGTCTCATTTGTAAAACGGAGAATAATAACAGTCATTGGCTCATAAATAGTTATGAGAATGAACGATTCTTGTGGAAGCATTTTGACCATAATAACAATTCACTGTTTTCTATGATTTGATATTAGAAATGCCCCACTAACACCTTGTAATATGTCCACAACTACATAGTTAAATATAAAGTCTTTCATTTTTCCAGGAATAATGTTAAAATTAAATAGGTTACATTGCAGCATCAATAACCAAAATGTGGATGCAATCTACATGACCGTCAATGGATGAATGGATGAACAAAATGTGGTATAAACACACAACAATGTTTTATTTAGTTTTAAAAAGGAAGGAAATTCCAACACATGGTACAACATGGATGAAAGTTGGCAATGCTATGCTTAATAATAAAGCATCCACAAAAGGACATAGGAAGTACCTAGAGTAGTCAAATTCATAAAGACAGAAAGTAGAATGGTGGTTGCCAGGGGCAGGGAGGAGAAGGAAATGGGAAGTCAGTGTTTAATGAGTATGGAGTTTCAGTTGGAAAAGATTAAACAGTTCTGAAGGTGGATGGTGGTGACATTTGCATGACAGTGTGAGTATACCTCATGCCATAGAACTGTACACTTAAAAATAGCTAAAATGGTTCTCTCTTTGAATCTGGGTAGATTCTGACTTCTTTAACCAATAGAATGTGGTAGAGTGACACTGTACCTGTTTCTGGGCCCAGGGCTGAGGAAACTGGCAACTTCATCTTACTATCCTCTCTGGGTGATCTAAACTGACAAGCGGGACACCCAGTTAACCCCGCTGGAGAGATCCCATGAAGAGGTAGTGGGCCCCACCTGAGCCCAACCATGTAACTGTTCCCACCAAGTAGTCAGGCACGTGAGTGAAGTCACTTTGGACCCGCCGAAGCAGACCAGCGGCCAGCTGGACACCGCTGAAGTGACTTTCAATATTATAAAGCGAAGGAATTGCCCAAGTGACACCAAACACAAACTCTTCACACGCAAAATCGTGACATATAGTAAAACAGTTGTTCTAAGTCAGTGAGTTTTGGGGTAGTTTGTTACACAACAGTATATAATCAGGGAGGAAAATTGTGTTTTATTTGATGTGCACAATGGAGTTTGCTTTAATTGAATGAATTACCTACTAATGCCTATTACTGTCATTTAGAAATGGGCAGATTTCATGTAACCATTTGGATTTCCAACTTCTTTTTAAGCATCAGAATTCTGGTAACTCCAAGCCTAGTCCCAGTGAGCTGAGTAACAGCATGTCCCCCAAGCATCATTTGATATTGATGATTGAATGTACTGACTTATATGGCCCAGTTCAGCCATTTATTTTACCTGCCTGGCCCTTGAAAGGTTTGTTTTAGGACAGAGTCTTATTAGACAAAGCAAAATGAATAAGTAATTCATTCATGTTTTAGCATCTAAATTGGCAAAATGAGCTTATTCAAAAGATGTTTAAGTACCATACCTGGATCAATGGCTTCTCCATCAAACATGGTCTCATACACAATGGTTTCCTTTCAAAAAGTACAAAATGTTAGCAATAAAATCAGCTTGAAAAAATCAGTTTTGATGTGTGTTGAGCACTTTGATTGGATGACATCTTATAAATTACTTCGTCTTTCTAGTGTATTGAGAACTGGCAACCTAGGGTACAAACGCTTTCTGCTGTTATTTCTCCTCTCTGCCCCAGCCCCCACATCAGTCTGCCTACCATGCCCTCTGTCACCTCAGATCTTTTTATTGATGAGAAGTCTCTTATCCTGGATGGAAGATGTTACAAGCTGAGCTGTGTCCCCCTAAATTCCTATGTTGAAGCTCTAACCCCCATTACCACAGAATGTGACTGTATTTAGAGGTAGGGTCTTCAAAGAGATGATTAAGGTAAAATGAGGTCTTATGAGTGGCCTTAATCTAGCATGACTGGTGTCTTTATAAGAATGAGAGATTAGGGTACAGACACACAGATGAGGGATGGCCACGTGGGGACACGGGGAAGGCAGTCATTAGCAAGCCAAGGAGAGCAAGCTCAGAAGACACCAACCCTGCCCACACCTTCATCTTGGACTTCTAACCACCACAACTGGGAGAAAAGAAATTTCTGTTGTCTAATTCACCGTCTGTGCTATTTGTTACGGCAGCCCAAGCTAACTACTACAGGAGGTCAGCTGGCATCATCTTCCTAAAGGAAGAGGCAGGGGTAGGGAGCCCTGGAAGAGAGCCAGCTCATGAAGCAATGTCATTGTCAGTCAGGACCCAGAGAGGAATGTCCTAGGTAAATGGGTCAGCAGGTAGAGAGGAGAAAGGAGAGATGAAGGCTGAAAATGCCCTTTCTGGTCCCAGTCCACGTTTATGCTTCATGGAACCAGCCTGACCCTCAGTTGTTCAGCTGGATCACTTAATGAATGGGTCTCAACCGATTTCAAGATGGTTTCCACGATTCACGGGGTAGATTTTACCAGCTACTAAGAAACTCCAGGGCTGAAGAGCTTCTTCAGCTCTAGCACAAACATAATCCATTTTGAAATCCAGCTCCTATTTTTAAGTAATGGTGAATAATGCTGTACTTCCATGTCTCTAGAGTTGTTTTTGCTGAATATGCATAATGTTTGAGGCAAATTTTGACCCAAACCCAATTCTAAGACTGGATCTGAAATCCCAGTTTTGTAATACACAGAAATTCACCAGAAGCTGATAACTTGAAATTAAATATTTTTTCTTTCTATGATGGCTGAGTAGATTCACTGTATGTTTATGTGAACTTTTCATTCAGCAATAATTACAGAGAAAATGGAGTCCTCTTCTACTGTAGAAGGATCACAAAAATGTACTTACCGTTAGTACTTCTAGTTTTTTATTTATGTTTTCAGTGACAATCTTCTCCTTTTGATTTCTAGCTCCTACCCAAAAAAAATAAACAAAAGGCAGGTATTAATGAGTGGCTTTTTAAAATTACACAATTCATAATAATCATGTGATGATTAGTAATCTGTATCTTACCTGCACTGTACTTTATTCCTCTGTATAAAAAGAAAATTTGAGAAAATATCAGCTTCTTTATGCTAATACAAGGCAAAAAAAGAATTCGAATTTTTTGTAGCACATGACTGCAATCACATCTCTCCCACTTTCAATTTAAAAAAAAAATGCTGTCTGGGGAATAATAAACTGGTCTCATTAACTATCACCACCCCCCTCACTGAATCATAACTTCTCTCTGCTTAGTTAATAAAAATTCACATCCAACTCTGTTCTTGAAGCCATGATATTCTGAACTCTGAAGAATTATTTTTGGGTAGCAGTGAAAGGAGCTGTATTTTCTATCTGCACTTCTGCGTTTCTTTGACCTTTCTGCATAGCTTCACATAGATTTAAAACAAGTCTGGGAAGCGAACCTGGATTTGTTGCCTGTCTCTAGGGTGGTTCCTGGTAGTTGTCAGATACCTGCCCATGAACTGCTTGCATCAAAATAAAATGGGGAGTTGTTTGGCTTAGCTGCTCACAAATTGATTTGTTTAAAATATTTCCTCACAGAAAATCTATTTCAGGTGTTCTAAAGTAGAACCCAAGAATATGTTGTTGCTATTTTTAAAGAAATCTCTCCAGCTGTTTCTGAGATAGAGTAGATTTGGAGCAATGGTGAACGGGACCCTTGAGTTTTGTATTCCAAGTACTTTCCTCTGTGCCTCTCATAAGGAAGAAGGTCTCAGAGTATGAACACCGAACCCCAGCTATTTCAACTCTTTTTATATTAGAAACTTAGAAAGAAAAATGACATACGAGGGCTTGAGCTTGGAGGCTTCCATGACCGTTTTATGACAGCATTCCACAGCATTTCCATATTTCCAAAACAGGAAACATACCCAGGAAACCAGCCCGGCAAAGAAAACAGCCATCAGTGTGAAGATGAAAGGGATGTACCAGTCACTGGATTTGTATGTGTTGATAGCTGTGTATACAATGGTCAGACCTTTTCTTTGCTGGGAAATATTAGTTCAGAGCAAACAGAACATTAGTTTATGTTGTCAGAGAGCATCTGTCTACACATAGTAGCATCTCTATAGAGCTGGAGTCCTGTACACACAGTGGGGTATTGACTCATGATATATGGATGTTTTAAAACCCCATGGGTGAGACTGAAGAACACCTGAGCCTAGAGAAGCCACCAATTTAAGGATCTGAAGACTTCAGCTGTATGCAGTCACTGCTCTGCAGACTCAAACAAAACCATTTTTTCTCTTTGACCTGAGTTTTCTCATCTGTAAAATTGAGGGGTTTTACTAGATGGTGTCTGAGGTTCTTTTAGGCTTGGATGCCTCTATTATCTACTCTACACAGGATAAGCCCTTTTCTGCAGCTTGAGAGAACAGTGTGTTCTTGAAAATCAAATATTCTGATGGAGAGATTTATCATCCATGTTGTAAAAATTATACTTCTATTTCAAAGGATAGAAGACAATAAAATACACTAACCATAAAGTCTACTGAACAGATCGTATCTTTGTTACTCAGAAGCCATTCTGTAGTTCTAGAGAGGCTTTGCATATCTGTTGTCGAAATTATGAAATACTAAAAGGTCTGCTAAACTTCATAGGATTCTACCAAAGATGATGAAATGACGAGTAAAAGCCATGTAGTACAGTGCCTGACACATGGTAGGTGCCCATTACTGTGAACAACTTGATCACTAGACAATAATGTTTGAAAGTACCCACTTGTACAGATTTTTAGTTGTTAGAATTCATTGATTCATGGACCTTTCTGGTGGGCAGGACTTGAGGACATTCAGACATCACTTGTTCCTGGGGGTCCTCTATCCCCCACCTGCAATTATCACACATTCTCTCACCCATGGAGTCTGTACTCACAGATGCACACTATAAAACGTAGCCTGGTGGTTGGAAGGGGTAGTGCCCACAGGGAAAGGAAAAAACAGGTGAAGGTGCCACCCTGAGTAGCATTTTAGACTTTCTGGGTGAAACTTGAATTGACAAGAGAATATTTCCCACACACACAACCAAATTAAATTCCATAGCTCTTTACTTCAGAACTGGTAGTTGGAGGAAGTGGCGTATTGGCCCTTGTCACGTAAATATCTATGATGGCAGTGCCCGTCCTGGGCTTCGTGGCTTTGCCGTATTTCAGATTGTCATCGATGATGTGCACCAAAAGATGGTAGTGCCGCTTCAGTTCAGCTCCAGATTCAAAGTTAAAAGGGTTCTTCACAATTAATTTTGGAGTATTTGAACCTCTAGTTGGGTCAAATCCAAAATGATGGTTCTCATTTCCTTTAAAAGGAGTAATTCAAAAATTATAATTATTTTAAGATATGTTAAAAGGTTTTATCAAGCTACGTTACATTGCTTTTGAAACACAGTAGGAATGAACAAATAATATTTCTATTGTTCTCTAAATTCCTATATCTATAATAAAATTGAAATCATGTAAGCAATACATTTAGTTGGTTAAGACAAAAGTGTTTTAAAGGTTAATATCATGGGTCTGATCCCCGTATGTGATCAACAAGCTTCACACTATTTTCAAGTTATTCTGCCAAATTACTTCCCCTTCCTTCATCTCAGCAATTTTATTTGTACCTTCAGCTTGGTCTAGATCAATATCAAACGGGCCAGTAAGACCACAAATATCATTTGAGCTTCTACTAAGCTTAATGTCAAGTTTCAGTGGCCCTGGAGACACCATTGTAAACAAGTTGCTCATAGAACACATCTTCATGAAGCTTATTATCTAGCAAGAGAAGCAGATATTGAACAAGTCTTTATAATTAATTAGTAATGTGTTTGGTAATGCTTATGATTCCATCCTTTCAGATACATGACAGCAGGTCTGACCTCCAAAGTTTAAGGTACTTCTCTTTGTTATAAAACTCATGATATCCAGAAATTTTCCTTTATAGAACTTGTTACACATTATAACTTTACAGTTAGTGATCTTACTGATAGTTTAATGAATGGGGGCTTCTGTCACTATAAGACCCATATCTGTCTTGTGCATTACTGTGTACCCATCTCCTAGGATGTATTTGGTCTCCAATAAGTTTCTTACATATACTGTAAGATGATGACTAAAGTTGATATGAGTCTGTGTGAATCCAACAGTATTGCAGTTGAAATATCTATGCCAGTGAATTTGTATTAGCATCATATGGAAAGGTGGCTAGTTCCACAAACAGCAGACTTAGTTCCTTGTAACTTAACCTTCAATATTTACATACGGGTCCAAAGATTCTTCATTGTCTGATATCATTGAAATCACCACTAGGTCCACTATAGGAGGAATAGATTGGACATAATGGAAGTGAAGAGGGTTCTATGAGAAACCTAATGCCATAGATATGAAATTAACCTTTATAAATGTCATTATTTCTAAGGTTATATCATGTCAAAGAGGGTATAACTAATACCAATTTGACACACGAGGATAATCAAATGAAATGATAAAATTGCCCACCAGAAACCATCTCAAAGCGCATTTCATAATCTTGTGAATCTCTGTCGTGACAGTTTAGTTTAAAGCCATTGATGTTTGTCCCAGCAACAACATTGTCAAGAATGACTGTCTTATACAGAGAGGGTGTACAGACAGGAGCTTCATCATTCTCATCTTTGATGTCAACAGTGACCTGTCAGCAATGAGAGAGGAAGAAACATTACATCCATGTCATGTGACTCTTTATACACAAAATCAGAAATAAGCAACTAGATGGAGACAGCTCATTTAGAATTACTAAATAAAAAGTCTGGAATTTTGAGTTTGAAGAAATGTTCCTGCAGATTTTGCTTCTGGCTGTCAATCAACTAGTCAGCTGGCTTATTATTCCTGGGTCAACTATGACTTTCGGTGTGGCCATTAAATGGGGAGACCTTTGGACTCATTAGATGAATCATGCAATGCTAAGAAATTACATGAATGATAAGAAAAGAAAAGCTGAAGAATGATGCCTCTAAAAGTTGCTATCCCTTGAACCTGTTAAGTATCCGCGCTTAATAGCAAACATCCCGAGTTTGCTTTCTCTTTCATATCTTATGGGCCTTCTCTGCATCATTCTCCCAAGCACAATACATATTTTAGTAGCAATATGATTACTTCAAAGTATGCTCTGATCTTAGTTAAAGGATGTGATCAACCTTTTCTTAGTGAAAATACCATAAACCAGGAAACTGTTGTTTACATGGAAAAAGATAAAATATCAAGGAGTTTTAAATGTCAGTGACTGAATGACAGGCAGCTTAGAAAGTTTATGTGCCCACCTCTTAGATGAGTAACAACTTTCTCAATAACATTTGCAGAAGAACCCTGGTGTATTCCTGTTTGCAAGTATTACCTTTTAGAAATGTTTTCTGTGATGTTTTAACAACAGAGCTAAATTCTTGGGGAATAATTCATTCTTTAACTCAACTTCTATAGATTGAATAGTACTACATGTTCTGTTTAATATGTGAGGCATTTTCATATGATTTTAGGGAGACTGTGTGACATATGGAAACAACACAGGAGTTGGAATCAAAAATCTTTATTAAAACCTGGGCCTTCCAGTTACCAGATCCTTTATTTGGTACAAGTGATTTAATCTTGCTTCACTCATATCTTAAAAAGGAAATCTCAATCCCTCCCTTCCTAGGATTGTTAGGGAGAAAAATTCATCCATTCAGGGAATATTTATTTAACATTGACTATATGTTAAGCCCTAGCCTAGACACAGAAGATAAAGTGACAAAATGAAGTCCCTGCCTTATTGCAATTTATATTCTAAAGAGAGGAGGCAAAGTAATAAACAAATCAACAAATAAATATGTTAGGCAATGTCATGTGGAAATTGGTGCTCTGCAGGTTAAGGAGATGAAGATAGCTGATGAATTATCTTAATAGAGTATTCAGACAAGGCCTTTCTTTTTTGACTCATTCTCCTACCTCCTTCACTGTCCCCACTTCTCCCATATTTGATATATGTCCTTAAGTTTGTATTCTCATTCAATATGTAGTATTTGGTCAAAATAATAGATTTTTGATTTGCATAAATGATAATGTGCTATAGATCTTTCCTGTTTCCTGCTTTTCTCACACCATACCATGCTTTCTTGCTTTTTCCATGTTTCTATTTGTAGAGCTAGTTTTTCATTTCTTGATTCTTAGTATTCCATCATAGGCATCCACTGTATTATACTTATTCATTCTCTTAGTGATGAGCACATTGCTTCAAAATCCCACCACAACACACAGCAGAAAAGATTTTTGTGAGCAGGTTTCCTTTGGGCAGACGCCTGATTAAAGTGAGAGTATAAGTCACGTGACTACCCGGAGGACAAACATGACAGCCTTGGTCTAAGGCTCTGAGGTGCAAACATTTCTGGTGTGTTTGCAAGTTTGTGTGACTGGATTGAAATAAGAGGGAGAGAGCTAGGAGCTGAATTCACACAAAGAGGTAGGCAGGGACCAGATCATACAGGGCACTGCTGACCTTAGAAATGACACTGGAACTTCTGCTAAGCATGATGGGAAGCCGTTGGAGAGCTTTGAGGAAGAAGGTGACTTGTCTCTTTAAAGGATCACTATGGCTACTATGTGAAGAGTAGATTCTAAAGGGCAGAGGTGGAAGTGGAGATTCTAGGTAGGAGGATGGTGTTAGCTCTGGATGGGTGAGAAGCAGAAACAGTCAGGATATATTTGAAATTGTGTAGAGACAACAGGATTTACTAATGGATTAGAGAAATAATTTAGGACACGTGGTGGTGATTAAGTGCCCAGAATTAATCCTTCTACCACTTCTAGCTGGGTAAACTTGGATAAACTGCTTAACTCTAAGCCTTGAAAATGAAATGTAAGAAGGGTTATTAATAACTACCTCATGGGATTGAAGACTAAATGAGATTCCATAGTACTTGACCTTTTTTAGGATCTCAGTAAAGGGCTGATGATGATCATGTGGTGATGACAATGATGGTGGATTCCTAAACTTTGGAGTCTAAAGAATTATCTCCTTTTCCCTTTTCCACACTTGGAAGTCTCATTTATCAATATCACCAATCACCAATTTACTTGCTATATACTGTTCTCATATGTTAAACATTTTGAGCCCCCTGCAGGCATATACGGTGTCTTACATTTCTTTGTAAGCCAGGATGCTCCACACAGAGTAAACACTCACTGAATATTTGTTAAAAGAAAGAGGGAATGAATAAGTTCCTGCTTTCTTTTTCTTTTTCTTTTTCTTTATCTTTAGGTAAATCACAAATTCTTTTTGTAAAAACAGAGTCACCTGAAGTTGTTTTTTTACTTCTCTGCTTTTCCTTCTTCTCATTTGTAATAAGTGAATGAAACGCTACCACAGGTACCTGGGTATAAACATCGCTGTCACAGATCTTCCTGAGACAGCTAAACCGCATCATCCTGTCCACATGACTGGAGTTCAGTCCCTGTGACAGTCATTCTAACTGTTGATGTGAATAGGCCTGATATTTTCCTCAAAATGACTCAGGAAACCTTATCAACACATAATGAGCAAGCCAGAGGACTCTGTTGAGTAAAAGGAAATGTACAGTGATTCATCAGGTGGGACGGGGACCTTAAGAATCACAAATCCTACTTCTGTCTCTTCTACAGTGACAAAACCTTATAGTCATTAGTAACACATACCACATCATCAATACAGCAGCATTCACTCTTGCTGTCTTTCAAGTCCTTGGTTTTGCTAACACATAATTTAGAGGCTCACACTTTCCTTCATTATGATGCCAAAAGAATGTACCTTGATTAACAACCTTCATTGTAAACATCACCTCTTGATAAGAGGTAGCCAGAGGTTGAGTGCAGTTCTACAAACCCTGAGTACTTCAAGCAAGTATCCTAAACTCTGTGCCTGAGTTTCTTCATCTGTAGAGTAGAAATGATGATAATATCACCACCTTGAAGATGTAAGGTGAAAATTAACTACATCAAAATATAAAAGGTACACAGAACAGGAAATGACACAGTGACAAATAGTGGACCACTTCTCATTGAGCATTTCAGTTGTGGTGAATTAGAACTTAATAGATTACCCCTATTCTATCAAAACCTGGGGGCTCTCTCCTTACCGTGGTCACTGCTGTGCGAGGATGAAATTTGTCACAATCCACACCTTCCACAATGAGGTTATATTGCTTCACAGTTTCATAGTCTGGCTGTGTGGTGAGTTCAATCATTCCAGAGAGAGGGTGAATCCAGAACCTTTGTACAGTTTGGATGTCTCCACTGGCTATTCTGTATGTCACACAGTCTAATGGCTGGTCTTCATCAATGGCAGTCACTCTTCCAACTTTGTAGAAAGCTGCCAATAACATTTATTGAGGTTCATTCTTGTCATGTAGAAATACTACTTTCAAAAGCTTAGCATGTCTTTGCCTTCCAAATAGTTTCATGGTTTCTCAAAGGGTCAGTCTGAAACCTTTTGGGCAATGAAATGTTAGTTTGAAAAGCTAAACTCTGCATGATGTAGGGCAGATTTGTAGATTGTCCTCTTCTACTGTAAACCACATGGCATGAGTCAAATGATACAGTTAACATTTAGCTTACATGTGTTGCATGCTTATCTTCTACCAGGTATTTTGCTAAGATTAGCATCAGATAATGGCTCACAGCACAGATTCTGGAACCAGACTGCCTTGGTTCTGAATCTTGGCTCTGCCACTTATTAACTGTAATTCATTGGAAAATTCTATAACCTCTGTGGGCCTCAGGTTCTTTATCTACACACTAGGAATGATAACTTTATCATACAGAGTTGTAAGGATTATATGAGTTAAAATATATAAATCACATAGAAAAATGCTTGATATATAGTAAATGCAATATAAGAATTAGCTATTTTTTTATACACATCATCCCAGTGAACCTTCTCAGCAGCCTTATGGTATATGTGTTATTAATATACTCATTTTACAGACAAGCAAACTGCAGTTCAGTGGTGTTAAGTAACGTACCCAAGGTCACAAAGCTAGGAATGGTACTGCCAAAATTCATATCTGTGTCTGCTGAATCTACAGCCCACATTTAAAAAATCACTTTGCTATAATTCCAGTGTGTAGTTCCCCAAAATAATCTTTTAGAAGAAAGATGGATGTGGTCGATTGATTACAAATCCAGAATATGAAAGCCCAACTTTTTGCTTGTGTAAAAGCATCATTATTAAGAGAAAGTTATCACAACTGATAGAAGACCTCAGAAAACAGATGGTAAACTCACCACGTTCATAAATTCCTGGACAAAGATGGTGCATTTTCACACTTAATACCTGGTGAAGTATAATGGGAAGCTTATTCTTCTGTAGGTATAACATTAAACTTTTTATAAAACTAAAAGCTATTTTGATCATCTTTAGCTAAGTTTAAAATAGAGTACTTACAATACTCTGTAACTCTGCCATATTTTTCCATCAAAAACTATTGGAAATGAAACGTGTTTTCCCTTGTAATTTGTAATCCAGGATGATTTAATTTTCTTAAGTGTTATTGTAAATTATTTCTGATAAAGGAATTTTTTTGCCTATGCCTACCTCCCTCCAGAGCCTTTTTGTCAATGAAAAATTCAGCTACTTATTATATACCATCTGAAGTTTTTTGTTTTGTTTTGTTTTACTTTAAAGCTTATAGACTACCATATAGATTAGCATAATTTTGTTAGGATAAAAAACTCATATAGTCCTCAAGGCACACACATATTCTCTGTGCTAATCAGCACAATGTGAAAAAGATTTCCACTTCAGTGAATTTTTTAATGTCCTCAAAGTCTGTAAGCTAAATGTTTGGTATTCTGAGGAAAGTTTGTTTTCAGAGTAGTTTTAACTTCCAATTTCCTCCTCTAAAGCAAATTGGCAGTGAACTGTGAAGATTTTTGTCTCCTCTGATTTGTATTTCTCAAAACACCAACCATCCCCTAATTTAATTTAGTTTATGTACTGTCGTAGGGAAGATCAAGGGATGACTTAAAAGAAAAAAGACAAGGTAAAAGTTCTGGCACATTGTAGACATTCAATAAGTGTTAGTTGTGGTTATTACTATTATTATTGGCATTGCTGTTGTTGCTACTATAAGTTTGCATACAGACAATTATCAGTTTATCCCTATTTCATATACCATAAATATGGTAATCTCCATTCTACAGATAAGAACTCAAAGACACCTGGAAGTTATGTGACCTACTTAAGGTCATTTGACTGATTAACACTGGCAGAGACAGAATTTGAGTAATGGCTCCAATACTCATATATTTTCTGTTTTATCATGTTGTTCCTTTATGAAGACCTAAAAGTCTTCTCCCTGGTACAGCAGGTCAGTAGCCACTTATTTGGAGAACAGTACATATAGGAACGACCCATGTATCTCTTTGTATGAATTCTCAGAAGTTGTTTTCAGAATTTTGGTGACCTCAGTCCTCAAAACCCATCCAAAAAAATGCAGCCTGGAATACTCAGCAGAGAACTGGACCAGGAATTTGGAGTCTGCATTTAGCCATCATCTTTGCCACTCACTAGTTGTGTGTCCTAATTCTCTTGCCAGCCCCAATTTCCTCTAAGTAAAATGAAGAGGTTGAATGTTTTTAACTCAGATCAACAGTACTGTAATAAAAAATTCTAAATCCTTCTTCTTAGCTATCAAGAAGGTAGTAAATTATGCTTAACAAAACATAGATGTTTTCAATACATTTAGAGAGTTTCACCTTCAGAACATAAAATTACATTTCAGGACAACTTTGGACAGTTGGAAAAGAAACCAACATAAAACACTTGATTCCCGTAAAACACTGTTTTTAAAAATGCCGGACTCAAGAGGTAAAGCTAAAGAGATGGTAAAAAGATCAGGGATTTCCAGAGGCTGGGGGTAGGGGGAAAGGGATGAATAGGTAAAGTACAGAAGACTTTTAGGGCATTGAAACTGTTCTGTATAATATCATAATGGTGGATACATATCATTATACATTTGTCCAAACTTGTAGAATGTATACTACCAAGAGTGAGCCCAAAGTAAGCTATGGGCTTTGGGTAATAATGGTATGTTAGTGTATGTTTATCAGTTGTAATAAATGTATCACTCTGGTGAGAGTAGCTGATAGTGGAGGAAGCAATACATGTGTGAGGTCAGAGGGTGTATGGGAGATCTCTGTACCTTCTGTTCAGTTTTGTTGTAAGCCTAAAACTGCTCCAAAAAAAAAAGTCTTTATTTTAAAATGGCAGTTTCTTATTTTTAAATCTAGACTGGTTGTTAACTTTGGAGTGTCACTGAATCCCTTTGATAATCTAATAAAAAGCTATGGGTCTTCCCTGCAAGGACCCTTGAAGCCAGTGGTCAGACACTTTGCTCCAGATTTACAATTTATAAGCAAAGAGATAACGAGAAACTTGTGAACTATTTAACTTCTGCATAAAGACTCATTATAGTGCCCCTTTAACTCTAGAACCCCCTGGAGCTGGACGGCCACCTCAGAACTAAGATAACACCAAGGGAGGAAAGAAGTTACTGTAATGAGGTTCTATGAACAAAAGATTACTCAGAAATCAATATTAGTCCTACTGAAATGATAACAAAAAGTCAATAGGGGAAAAACTAGGATCCTGTGTACAGTTATTCGGTTTATATGCAACTTTTCTGGAAAGTTGGTCATATATTGTAAGATTCGATTGTGTTATGTTCCATAAGTAGGATATAAATAGGTGTGCATTTAGTTTACTGAAAGGTTAAGAACTTGTCCAAAACTGCATGATGAGGCAAATGAAGAACTGAAGTTCAAATGCATGGGTTTATTATTTCCTAATCTCTCCTCAGAACTGTTGTCTAATGAGTATAGTTGTCTGCCAAGGAAATAAGCTGGTTCAGAGTAGTGCGGGATGCACCAAGTGATGTGCTGGCAAATGTTTGACAGCCATCTGGGGAATAAAAAAAGTGTGTATTTGTGTGTGTGTATTATTAAATGTGTGTGAATATATAGCCACATAAATACCTAAGCTTACTATAAATTTTACTGATATAAAAGATGTATAGCATAACATTTACAAATAATGATGAAATATACAATACTCTTTATTGTGAATTCCCAGAGAGATGATTCATTCTCGCAAATTGCTTCCATTGATTTTTGTCAAACTCTCCGATCCATAAACCTAGTATGATGGCAATTGACAAATGAGGGTAGTTCCAATATGAATGTTGGTTGATGTTTTCCTTTATGTTAAAGAGTAAGATGAAAGTGAAACAGCATCAGAGCTTCATTAGTTCATCAAGGAGAGGAATGACTTCTTTCCTGAACTGGATGATAGGTTTTGATTGCTAGAAGACTATTTCCACAATTTTTGTGATACAATAATAGGTTTAAACAGACTTTAATCTTTATTATTACCATTTTCTCTTATCACTTTCTTAAGTCTAGAAAATCCAAAGAAAAATGAATCAAGTCCCAATACATAGTTTTTGTGTATTCCCATAGTATAAATATCCATGATTGCCAACATTAAGCTATCCACATAATAAAACTAAGTGGGAAGAGAGGTGCACACCATTATACATACAGAATGTCACCATGCAGATCCAATACCTCAAGGACATGGATGATAGTAAAATGCAGTAACATAATTAAGAAGTGCTGAGTTTTGAGGTGTTTACGAATTTTGTCTTTAACATAGTTTATATAATTTTATTTTTAATGACTGTTGCTAGTAATCAGATCATAAAATTCCTGAAAATTTAATAATGGCCCTTGTAATCCAGTGTGGTCTCACTCTAGCACACAACTAGTTCCATCCGTCCCTCAAAGCATTCAAGCCAAGCCTGGAAGACCACCCTCCAGAGATGCTGAGGAAGGCATATCTTTCTCTCTTGGATGATAGAAGATACAAATATTACCTCTGCTCTCCTTTCCTAATCTAATGTTCCTTGGTTTATGCTAGCAAATATGTCCTAATTAATATCTAACTCATAGTTGAGATAGGGTGCTGACCAAGATCTTGACTTTGGACCTGAAATCTGACCTCAGATAGTCACAGGATTTAAACTTCATGGATGATGCCCACATTGCCTACCTTCTTTATACTTGGAGCTAATTCAGAGGCAAGAGGGAAGAGAAATGGAATAAAGTTAATATGTGTATTTGTCCATTACAAGAAATCCTAGATCTGACATCAGATTTCAAGAGAGCCTTTGGGGAACCATAAGGATGATACAGTGAGAGAATTACTGGTGAAAATGAACTTCTCAGAAGGTCTGGAGCCCCACAATGCTCCCTCATCTGCTTATGTTTTGTCAACTTACATACTCTTTTCCATTAGTTGCTCATTTGAGATCTGGTGGGAGTCTTTAACATATTCTTTAACACCATATACTTTAACACCATAGAAATGAGGGATCTCTTACCTCCTGATGTTTCCGGAACAGAGAATGAATAGTGTGTAGCTTTAAATACAGGGCTGAAATCATTGGCAGGAGCAACCTCTACGATGATTGTCACAGTTACTATAAAAATGAACAGTGAATAAAAACACTTTGTTGTAGTGATTATATTCTACAAACAAGCTGTCCCCCAAAACAGGCTTACTGGAGCATTTTGAAACTATGATAGGGTACGCTGCATTCTCAAGGGACACAAACAAATTCTGGTGCTAGCCAGACCAATTAATTAGTTTAAGATACTTTATGCAATAGTTATATATGTTGATACATATCATATATGGATATATGTCATATATAAGTATTATATATTTTATACAAGAGAGTTTATTTTCTTGAGTACAGTCTCTTCCATTAGAGAGATGGGGTGTCACTCTCTACCCAGGAGAGGACATTCTGCATTCTGCTTTTAAATATATCCTAGGAATTATAATGGAAGAAGACTCAAAAAAATCATGTTCAAGGATTAGCTTTGACATGTGCTCCATGTCCAAAAAAGCTAGGCCTTGAACCAGCTTAACTTCTCAGAGGCCCAGTTTCTTCACCAGTAAAGAGGAATGCATCAATTTCAAGCTCCTACTTCACAATGTCTATATGAGGACAAAATGACCGTGCCCAAGGAAGTTTTTTCACACTATCAAAGGTCAAGTAAAAAGTAGTCATTGCATTTTGTTCCTCTTAGCCAGAAGTTTGTATAATGTGTGTTATAGAAAAGGAATTCTATATTCAGATCAGCAAGCTCAAACAAGCATATCAGAAAGTTGTCAAAAGGAAGGAATTTGATGGTCAAACATGAAAGCAAGCAAATTGTAAACACAGAAACTTTTTATAATAAAAATAAATAATAATTAACATTTATTGTGCAGAGCACTGATTCAGTATTACTGTCCTCACTTTACAAATGAGAAGACTGAGATCCACAAAGTTTTTTGCCAAGGGCACCAAACTGGAAAGTCCCTGAGTGGGTAGGTGTTGGACTACGTTGTATCTGCTAACATCTCCCAAAATGTCCTCTCTAAGACACTAATATGTCAAATGCAAAAGACTAAGTTAAACAAACATAAAAAGGTTGCTTTATGGCAAGACTTCTTAGGGTTTCTGATATGTCATTATATATTTTTTAACTTCCAGATATGCATTGTTCCCCAAATTTACTTGACCATGGAATTCTTTCATGAATTATCTTGTAGAGCTTATGTTCTGAAGAATGCCTTTGTTTATTCACTCTCCTGAAAATCTAAGCCACATGTGTCAAACAAAGAATTTATATCTGGGATCCATAGAACCTTTATTTCAAGGAATCTATGGTATTTAAAAAAAATTAAGGTATCATTGATATACAATTTTATGAAGGTTTCACATTAACCAGCATTGTGGTTACAACATTCATGCATATTATCAAGTCCTCCTCACACACCCCTCTACAGTCACTCTCTATCAGTGTAGTAAGATGCTATAGCGTCACTACTTGTTCTTTCCATGATGTACTGCCTTCCCTGAGACCTACCTATATTGTGAATGCTGATTATAATTCCCCTTAATCCCCTTCTCCCTCCCTCCCCACCCCTTTCCCTTTGGTAACTGCTAGTCCCTTCTTGGGGCTTATGAGTCTGCTGCTGTTTTGTTTCTTCAGTTTTGCTTTGTTGTTATACTCCATAAATGAGAGAAATCTTGTCTTTTTCCACCTGGGTTATTTCACTGAGCATAATACCCTCTAGCTCCATTCATGTTGTTGCAAAAGGTAGAATTTTTCTTTTTATGGCTGAATAATATTCCACTGTATATATGTACCACATCTTCTTTATCCATTCATCCAGTGATGGACACTTAAGTTGCTTCCATATCTTGGCCATTGTAAATATGGTTGTGATAAACATAGGGGTGCATATGTCTTTTTGAATCAGAGATTTTGTTTTCTTTAGGTAAAGTCCTAGGAGTGGAATTCCTGGGTCGAATGGTGTTTCTATTTTTATTTTTTTGAGGAACCTCCATATTGCTTTCCACAATGGTTGAACTAATTTGCATTCCCATCAACAGTGGAGGAGGGTTCCCCTTTCTCCACATTCCTGCCAGCATTTGTTGTTTCTTGTCTTTTGGATGTTGACCATCCTAACTGGTGGGAGGTGATATCTCACTGTGGTTTTAATTTGCATTTCCCTGATAATTAGCAATGTGGAGCATCTTTTCGTGTGCCTGTTGGCCATCTGAATTTCTTCTGTGGAGAATTGTCTGTTCAGATCCTCCACCCATTTTTTAGTAAGATTTTTTTTTTTTGGGTGTTGAGGCTTGTGAGCTCTTTATATATTTTGGATGTTAACCCCTTATCAATTAGTCTTTATGAATTTATTCTCCCATACTATAGGATGCCTTTTGTTCTGCTGATGGTGTCCTTTGCTGTACAGAAGCTTTTTAGTTTGATGTAGTCTCATTTGTTTATTTTTGCTTTCACTTCCCTTGCCTAAGGAGATGCATACAGGAAAAAGTTGCTCATGTTTATATTCAAGAGATTTTTGTCTATGTTTTATTCTATGAGTTTTATGGTTTCCTGACTTACATGCAGGTCTTTGATCCATTTTGAGTTTACTTTTGTGTATGGAGTTAGACAGTAATCCAGTTTCATTCTCTTACATGTAGCTGTCCAGTTTTGCCAGCACCATTTGTTGAAGAGTCTCTTTTCCCCATTAAATATTCATGGCTTCTTTATTGTATATTAATTGGCCATATATGTGTGGGTTTATATCTGGGCTCTCTATTCTGTTCCATTGATCTTTGGGTCTATTTTTATGTCAGTACCAAACTGTCTTGATTACTGTGACATTGTAGTAGAGCTTGAAGTTAGGGAGCATAATACACCCCCAGCTTTGTTATTCCTTCTCAGGATTGCTTTGGCTATTCAGGGTCTTTTGTGGTTTCATATGAATCTTAGAACTATTTGTTCTAGTTCATTTGAAGAATTCTGTTGGTATTTTGGTAGGGATTAGATTGCCTTAGGCAGGATGGCCATTTTGACAATATTAATTTTTCCTAACCATGAGCATGGATGTGTTTCCATTTATTGGTATTTTCTTTAATTTCTGTCATGAGTGTCTTATAGTTTTCAGGGTATAGGTCTTTCACTTCCTTGGTTAGGTTTATTCCTAGGTATTTTTTTTTTCTTTTTGATGCAGTTGTGAATAGAATTGTTTTTCTGATTTCTCTTTCTGCTAGTTCATTGTTAATGTATAGGAATGTAACAAATTTCTGTGTATTAATTTTGTATCCTGCAACTTTGCTGAATTCAGATATTAGATCTAGTAGTTTTGGAGTGGATTCTTTAGGATTTTGGTGTACAATATCATGTCATATGCAAACAGTGACAGCTTAACTTCTTCTTTACCAATCTGGATGCCTTTTATTTCTTTGTATTGTCTGATTGCCATGGCTAGAACTCCAGAACTATGAAAGTGGAGAGAGTGGGCATCCTTGTTTTGTTCCCAATCTTAAAGGAAAGGCTTTTGGCTTCTCACTGTTAAGTATGATGTTGGCTGTGGGTTTGTTATATATGGCCTTTATTATGTGAGGTGCTTGCCCTCAATACCCATTTTGTTGAGAGTTTTTATCATGAATAGATGTTGAATTTTGTCAAATGCTTTTTCAGCATCTATTGAGATGATCATGTGACTTTTGTCCTTCTTTTTCTTGATATCGTGGATGATGTTGATTGATTTTTGAATATTGTACCATCCTTGTGTCCCTGGAATAAATTCCACTTGATCATGATGGATGATTTCTTTGATGTATTTTTTAATTTGGTTTGCTAATATTGTTGAGGATTGTTGCATTTATGTTCATCAGGGATATTGGTCTATAATTTTCTCTTTTTGTAGTGTCTTTGGCTGGTTTTGGTATTGGAGTGATGCTGGCCTCAGAATGAGTTTGGAAGTATTCCCTTGTCTTCTACTTTTTGGAAAAACTTTAAGGAGGATGGGTATTAGGTCTTCACTAAATGTTAGATAAAATTTAGTGATAAAGCCATCTGGTCCAGGAGTTTTGTTCTTAGGTAGTTTTTTTTTTTCGATTTCATTGCTGGTAATTGGATTTTCTATTTCTTCTGGGTCAGTTTTGGAAGGTTGTATTTTTGTAGAAAGTTGTCCATTTCTTCTAGGTTATCCAATTTGTTGCCATATAATTTTTCATAGTATTCTCTAATAATTATTTGTATTTCTGTGGCTTCTGTAGGCATTATTTATATTTTTATGTATGTTATGATGTGTACTTTTCTAGGAAAAGAGTCTATAGCTTCCATCTGCATCTCAGAGTTATCCTTGACCCCTAAGAAAGGTGAAGAAGCAATGTTCTATGGAGACAGGTGATTTATGGTAAAACCTATGTATTTCCTTTAATAGATTTAATTTATGTGTACAGGAGCTGGTGCTGTTTACAACTTTGCCATACTGTGATTTTTATTGCATCCATAAAGACTCAAACTTGTGCTAATCAGTTGGCCTATAAAAATAGACTGAACCATGTGTAAGGTGTTACAAGCATGCTTTATGAGCAGTTGCTGTGAATATTTTGGGGTGTGCGTACTAGAGAGGATATGGATTTATTGCTGTGAGAGAATTTTTTTTTCCATGTTGAAGGAAGACTCAAATCTGCTGCCAGGAGTAGATTCTTTTTGATTAGTTAGGCCACTGATTCAATACAGCACATAATTTAAATCTGTGCCTCAGGGTGTTTTGCAGTTAGCAAAACCATGACTGTTCAATCAACAGATGCCAAGTGACGTAAGCCATGCAATCTGCGTAAATTCAATTCATTGTAGAAAAGGCTCATTGCAACATAGCTGGCCCAAAATGTGGAGATAGTTACAATAAGACCAAATGGCAGAAGGGCGACCACTGTGAAACTTGGCAAGTGTCTCATGATTTGCATTAGTAATGGCTCTCCCTATATCATAAAATAATTCAAATAAAATACAAAAAAACCACACATCCAACTATCTATATGTTTGGACTACATGTTACCCAGTATCTGGTTATTTCCAAATACGAGATGTTTGGCATGATTAAATGTTATGGACTGAATATGTGTGTCCCTCCAAAATTCATATATTAAAATCTATTTCCCCAGTGTCCTAACATTAGGGGTGGTGAGACCTTTCAGAGATAATTAGGTTATATGGGTAGAGCCCTCATCAATGGGATTAGAGCCCTTATAAAAAAGATGTCAGAGTCCCCCTTACCCCTCTGCCATGTAAGGTCCAGTTAGAAGATGAACATCTAAGAACCAGGAAGCAGACCCTTAATGGACACTAAATCTGCCAGGGCCTTGATCTTGGAATTTCTAGTCCCCAGACTGTGAGAAATACATTTCTGTTGTTTGCAAGCCACCCAGTCTTTGGTATGTTATTATTATAGTAGCCCAAGTGGACTAAGACACTAGATATAGAGTCATTTAAGTCTCAAGCATACAGTTGGTTTCCACATATCCCCTGCCACTTCTAGCTCCAAAGTCCTCTAGCCAAAGCTGTACTTAACAATTATGTTTTGCTTAAGGTGCTGCAAGAACGTGAAAAAGACTCCCCTGATCTAATGATAACTTCCAACGTGAATCTATCTTAGTTTTCCCCTTCCTCCTTTCCTAATTTAACAAAACAATTCCAAATATAATGAACCTTTACATTTTAAAATCCAAAATGAAGAGCGTAGGGGAAAGGCACTTACTGCTCCTTGAGAAGTCTGTTAAGCTTACCTGTATGGGAGGGATGTAGGTCATCAAATACTGAAATTGTCATTTCATAGATATGTCCAGCTGCAACTGTCTCTGGGTTTTCATAATCCAATTCTTGGGCAACCTTGTAGAACATTATTTCAAGAAAAATGGCCGACTTTTAAAAAATGTACATTCTAGAAAAGGCAAGTGTAAGACTATTTTCATTTAACAAAGATGGCATTCAAATAAGCCTGAGACTGGCTAAAGGCTAATGCACAAAAGTCAGTATTTTGGTGGAACAAAAGGACATCTTTGATCTTATTTCAGAGCAGTTTATTTTGGGACAAAGTATCCTGGCATAGTGGAAGAAAAGCGTGCTGGGTCATATGCTGTCTTCATTGCATGCTAATTTCGTAATCTTAGGTGAAATATTTAAAAAGAGAAAACTTTATACAAGTACTTTGTAAATGAAAAAGCATTATAACGAATATAGTTCTTGCTATTATGACAAGTCACTCACCATTTTTAAAATATTTATTAAGTACTAGTTAAGTGCCAGGTACAGTTGTAGGGATGAGGGATATTGTAATAAGCAAGATGATCCCATAGCAAAGACTTGAAGACATTCTTCATTTAATAGTATTGGTGCAAATTGCAGTGGGCATTAACTGGAATGGATCAGTATGACATCAAGTACTCAGGTGCTTGAGAAAAACATTTTTAAAATTTAGCATCTCATTTATTCACTCATTAAGATATATTGAGTACCCACTATGCATGAAGGACTGTAGGAGGTGTTGGTACACAAAAATGAATCACTCAGAACTTTATGTAAAGCTGTAGTCTAATGAGAAAAGACCAAGAATCAAATAGGTAGTAACGGAATGTAAAGAGTGTTTGGACAGGGGAGGTAGAACTTATAAGGGGAGCTCAAAGCATGGAGAACTAAGCCAGTTATGATAGTAAAAGAAAGCTGGTAGGAAGAAGTGGCATTTAAGACCTAAAGGAAAATCATGAAAATGTAG
The DNA here is from genome assembly GCF_040802235.1 of Manis javanica. Taxonomy (NCBI): domain Eukaryota; kingdom Metazoa; phylum Chordata; class Mammalia; order Pholidota; family Manidae; genus Manis; species Manis javanica. Next base: position 11,799,450 of record NC_133158.1, read on the forward strand.
AAATTAGAGGTGGGTGATGGGTGGAGGGAGTTAATTCAGAAATAGAGCAAGCATATGTGAAAGCCCAAATGTTAATTAGCATCATGTTTATAAAACTTCCATCTTTATCCAAACTCCATTTAAAAAAATGACAATTTGGCATTGACTTTCAAAATGAACATCAACCCAGGAAACCTCTTAGCTCAGTGCCTGTGCTTCCAAAATTCACAACATATGCAAAACCTCAGTTTGTAGCTTATGGAATTTATCAATAAAACGTAGGGTTTGGACCAAAGAAAGAGAGAGGTCATCAGTGGCTTTCTCAATCATATCTTCTGGCAAATGGGGGGTGTTTGGTGATGTCTGAGTTAAGGAACAATCTTACCAATCTTTCAGAGACTGATGATTTGAAATAAACACCTATGGAAATTAGGAGTTGGAAGGCTTTCTTTCAAGACCAAATCCCTGTTGGAAGGCAAAACAAAAACTTACTGTGTCCATCTCCTGTCAATGTAAAGTTTATAATCCCAAGAGGGTGAAGAGAGGGGTTGCTGATCTACAACTCCCAATGCCAGGAGAATAAGCTATCTCAACACATGTAGTCAAACAGACTTATCTGTGAGGAAATCAGCATGATTTTTAGCCTCTGATTCATTTCCACAGCTAAACAGGGAGCCAGGTACTTTGTGCTCATTCTAAGAAGGAGAAAATGAAGGGTGGCAGCAAGATAATGAAGGACTTGTCCAAATGCTTCCATTCCATTAAGACAGCAGAGGAGATGAGCCTCCTTCCTCTTAGCTGTGTCAGAGTTCCTCATGCTGAATCCACCCATACTATCTCAACCATGGCCATGAAGTGACTCCCTCTCCTTGGGAAAAATTCCTGGAGATAGAGCAACTGGCACTCACCTGGATGGAATTTTCAGCATTTGGCACTTGCTCAAAGAGTTGTCCAGAACCAATTGGCCCGGAGCTTGGAGCATACTGGATTGTATCAGGAGGCTCATCAAGGTCATGACACAAGAGTTTTGCAACTATTGTATCTTTTGTAATAATTTCTTTTTCTGTGTACCTGTTTTATATTTCAAGAAGAAAAAGCAACTTAAATGGGTAATCTTTTAAGTTGTAATGCTTTCTTATAAATATCCACTAGTTTGGATAATGCAGGTGTGGCTGCCCTATTGATCCTGGGGCAGTTAGCCTAGCTTTGGAGCATAATCTGGTAAACCATTTCCCAAAAGGTGCCATGATTTTGGTATGAAGTTCCTCATTTTCTGGGACTATTGTTTGGAAGTCTATCATGGGCATCAATCCAATGGAGAAGGTCTAAGGGGAATGAGATAATTATCTGAGATTGTTCCATCTAGAACATCTGGATAGGGTGGTGAAGAAGGATAAACCTTACCATTCTATAGTCATAGTGGACTTACTTCCAGCTTACTTTTAGCAGGTCACTTCTGAGGACCAGAACATGAGACTAATCAAAGCCAATGCAATGATCAACCACATATCCAGATGAACCAATAAATCTGCTCTCCACTTACTCTGAATTCTTAACCCTCCCCACCCATCTCTGCTCACCTTATCAGATACTGATCACAGAAAGGTGAGTTGTCGTTAATGCCATGGATATAAACCATCACTGGAATTACTGCACACCGCTGGTCATTGTCACATGCCTTAATGGAGAAGGAATGAGCACGTGCAAACCCAGCTCTCTCTACATCAAGGCGGGCAGCAGTAACCATGGTCCCATGCTCTGTAACAAAACAGCACATCTTGCTGCAAACTGGTCCACGGTGTTATTTCAAAATCATCTTATTATATTGTGATGGAAAAGATAAAATGATTTTTGCCACATTCATTAGAATTAAGAAATAGATTAAAAATGTAGGCGCCGTATTTAATTATTTGTTCACCATGATACCTTCATTAATCATATTAGCTAGTAGCAAAAACAAAGTTGTTCTTGACTTAGGGGAACCGAGAACACTTTCTAGAAGAGGAGGCCTTAATTTTAGGGTTTGAAGGATATGTACAATAAGGAAATGGTGGTGAGTGGTGAGTGGGAGTGGATGATTCTCAGCAGAGAGTACATCATACATGAACACACAGTAAGGAGGTCATGACTCACTATACTTTCCTTCTAATCCATCCACCCATTCGTTGAACACACATTTATTGAGTGCCAACTATGTGCCAAGAACTGTGCTGAGTATGCTATATTCCACAATTAAGTCCCTGCCTTTATGGCATTCACAATCTGGGCTGGGAGACAAACACTAAACAAATGAAAAAAAGAGAAAAATTCAAGTAGACATATTAGTAAGGAAATGAAAATTGACATGATAGAAATAATGTCTAATGGGCAGGTTCTGAAAAATGCAAGGACAGAGGCCTGAGCCCAGCAGCCTAGTCATATGCCTGCAGTGTCATAAACAAGGGGAGACAAGGAACAGAATGAGGTTGGAGAGACGAAAAGGACCAGAGAAAACAGGGTCTTGGGAACGAGGTAAGAAGTCTGGATTGTATTCCAAGTGCAAAGGAAAATCACAGGAGGATTTTACAAGGGGAGGGGATGGCATCCAATTTGACCTTTTTAAAAATTCATTCTAGCTGCTCTAAAGAGACTGTTGGAAGGGATAAAAGTTCAGTAAGAGATCAAGCAGTAATTCAGATACAAGGGAACAGTGGCTGTCTTGATTTGTGCTCCCCTAGAAGCAGAAGCTGAGATGAGGATTTGAGTGCAAGTGGTTTATTTGGGACAGCATGACATGGGGGAAGTGAGACACAGAAGAGAAGTGTGCCACTGAAGAGTACATTTTCAGGCACAGGTTACCACTGTGGGCAACTAGAGCTTAATACTACTGGGGAACTCTGGAAGCCAGTACAAAACATACACTCAAAATTGTCCTACACCAGTGCAAGGAGCTGGAGTATTTATACACCAGCTCTCCAGCCATTGGTTAAGAGTTTGTAGGTGTGGGTAATATTTTTCCAACACTTCAATCTGCCCAGTGTGTGGGAGGGGCGAGGGCGATGTCAGACCCCAAATAATCCCTCAAGCAATGTACTAGCAGTTTAAAGTCGTGCCGCTAAATGTTAAGGGCTGAGGACATGTGAGTGGAACATTGATAGCCTCTGCTACAATGCTGTACTGAAGATGACCACCTTTCTTCTCAGCCAAGGAAGAAGCCTTACATACCACATAGTCTAATCCACTCCCAGCTTCAGACACAGCTGATTGGAAGAGAAATGAATAACTGACTCTAGAAAGTCATTGAATTCTCTCTCACACAGATTTGGACCTGAAGCAGAGAGAAGAGTGATTTAGATCTAAGATGAGCCAGAAGGTCAGGTAGAGCACAGAACCAAGGTAGTCATTTTGTAGCAGCCGGGAAGAGTCACATGTTAGCTCATGCGTGAACAAAGAAGTGAGTCTTGTGGAGATTTATTCAACAGATATTTATCAAGCATCTGCTTTGTGGTTCTTGTAAGGGCTCTGAGAGTGAAGACAATCCAACATCTGCCATCAGGAAACTCAGTCTTGCACAGAAGACAATATAAACAGATGGTCACAGTAGCACAGACTAAGATTTAATTTGCTGAGAACAATTCTCAACCTACCTTTGTCAACTGCGAAGTAAACATTCCATGGATCTAGTTCAAAGATTAAATCTCCCAAGTTATCTTCATCGGTTGCCTGGCATACGCCAATCGTTTCCCCAACTGGAATTTCTTCATCTAGTGTGATGTCAACTTTATCGTGCAGAGTTGAGTTTATAGAAGTAACACTTGTGACAGCATTTTCAATATTGAGTAAACTTGTTTTAAAAGAAAAGACTATTAAAGTGGCATTTGCTCAGTGTGTATTCTTTTCTACCCCTTGTGGTGGAGGGGTAGGGGGCTAGAAGTAGAAATGATGAACGTGAACTATGGCAACAATGCTAATAGCTAACCCATTTATTGGGCACTTGTTTATAGTTGAGACACATTGCTAAGAAGTTTTCACACTTTTTGTCATTTATTCCTCACAGCAGTTATAAAAAGTAGGTACCTTTTCTGTTTCCATTTTACAGATAATTTTTAAGAAAGTAAGTAACTTACAGAAGTAAATATCAGTAGCTCCGAGAAGATGTGGCCCTGATCCTATCCGGCTCTAGAGCCTCTATACTTAACCACTGTCCTCTTATCTCCTGTTTTAAGAACCGGTTTCTTAAAATTGCCACCCGCCAATATAACTTTATAAACTACCTGGTAATAATTTTAACCAGAATTTTCCTTGAGAGTAATGATAGATAATCCAGCCCAATCAGACACTAAGAATATATTGTACTAATAATATCTTATTCTATTGCAATTTTAAAGATTTTGTACTTTAAAACTATACTTTGCATTCAGTTTTTAAGAAAGCCTTTCCTTTGAAATTTTGCATCTTTAAGTGATTGTTTAGATCTTGTTTATCTTCTCTTCAAAAAAGAAGGAAAAAAAAAGAAAACCACTCCATTCTAATGGAAATTTTGCTAATTAATTTCAGAGACTATATTTTCATATTCAATTTTCAATGTCAAATAAAAGAATAGGTTTTATTCCCTTACCTGCAGGTAAGAATAGGGTTCTTGTTGTTGACATTGATGAGGAAAATCTTTAGATTTCCAGCAGTAAACAGACCTCCAGGATCAACCACTTTAATAACTAGTGAGAAACTGGGCATACAGCCACAGGACAGACAGCTAAGATTTTATAGTAACAAGACAGACAAGAAACTTAGAAAAGTCTGTTAATCCCCAACAGTAATAAAAAAACAAAGGGAATTCCTTAGCATGGTAGAGTAGACAAAGCCATGGCTATAGGTTCCTGCACTTAAACATTGACTTTCAATATTGAACACGATTAAAAAATGCAAAAGAGAAGATACAAGAACACCTCAAAACAACTTAATGATTATGGGGACATAGCATGGTGGTTAGTGATTAAAGCATTTTTATTTTAGCAGAGGTTTTTATGGTTTGAAGAATGAGAGTGCTTGAAATGGGGAAGGTGAATGTATCCTAATAGAAAGATGAATGTGTGTGTCCGTCAACAGTGATCCAGAGTCATTAACCATCCTGATTTGCCCAGTACTGTTTGGTTTAGCACTGAAATTCCCTTGTACAACCTGAGAAACTTCTCAGTCCCTGACAAGCCAGGGCAGTTGATCACACTTTCAGAAAAAAAAAGAATTGTATCTTACCTTGAAATGTATTCACAATTGAGAAGAAAATTTATCCTAAAAAAAAACCTGTTCTCAATTTTCTCCTTATTTCCTAATTTTTCCTACAAGAAGATGGTTATTTATGAGGGAACTCTTGACAAAAATCATAAAGCCAATCCACTTTTAAGAATAAGATGTCTGTTTAATAAATCTGGGAAGTATTAGCTACAAGAATTGAAGGAATAAGGTGTGCACAGGATCCCACAGCCAGAAACACACCAATGAACATTTGGTCTAGCTGTGCTGCTAGAGCTGACTGCAGAAAAGTTGGGAAAAGTAAGGCTTTCTAACTTTCATCAGGATTTGAATAAGCAATTTCAAACAGCCCCTCTATCTTATTTGAAGGGAGGGAATTGATAAGAATCAATGAAGCATCCACACATATGCCTTTTTTCTTACTGAAAGGTCTGCTCAGTGACCCTAGGTACTCTGAAGTTAAGAAGAAAATGAAGGAATGGTGTGCTCTCCATAGAATGTTACTGAGAAGCCATTGCTCAACTTTAGCCAAATAATTATTTATTCAAATTCTACAAAGACCTTCAGTTTTTCACTATCCGAGCCCCTGATTGCAAAGATACTGAAAGAAGGGAAAGCTTTAGTTTTTAGTTATCAAGAAAAAAGTTAATTTTAAAAAACTCCATTAATAACTTTTACCCCCATTTGTTAAAAAAATCTTGTGATTTATAAATATCTTGGAATGTGCACATTTTTCTATGAGGTATACCAGGCCAAAATAAAAGGAAATTATGATGGGCATTCTCAGTTATTCCTAGAGCTATTTATGAGATTGGGTATACACAGGGCACAGGAATTTGGGAGTAAGAGAAAATGGATAAAGATTTTGGCAATTTTTCTACCCCAAAATATATAAAGGTAATACAAATTTCAGAATGCTCTTCTATAGGAAATAAGCAGGAGAAAGCACATCCCATTTTTGAATCCTGAATCTTTTTTACTGAAGATGCTAACATTTAGGATATATCCCATTCTCAATTTTAATAATCGGGAAGAATCTCATGAGACTCAGGAGCAAGCTGATTGGAATGGCTTAAAGCTCCATTTCCTTTTCCTGTAAAGCACTTTGATGCAGAACATATGACTGAGAAGGGTGGTCATAAAAGCTGTTATAAAAATAGAAATAATAACTATGAACCAATGGCTACTGATATGGCAGATGTGGAGGAAATAAGAGAAAATGTTAGTCCATTAACTTTTCAAAGGTGCTGAATTACACTGTGAATGATTCTGCGCCCCAGCCATGCAGAGAGCAGTCCCCACCCATTTCCACCACAGGTTGCAGGCACCACCACTAAAATTATCTGGATGCTTGGCTCTGAAGAAATTGACAGGATGCAGAGAAGCCAAAATAGCCACATCTAAACTAGCAATGGTGCAATAATAGTTGAGGTGATAATTTACTATTTAAGACAATGCCAAAAGCATCTCCATTACAAATTAAGGCCGGATGGGGGGACTACTCTTGAAGAGGGAAAAATGAGCCAAAGGACAGGCATTCCAAATGAATGAAATGCCAGTAGCAGTATTTACCTTCTAGCTTTGCTCTCAAAATCAAAAACTGTTGCTGTAGAAATTGTTCCAGTGCTGTCGATTGTGAAGCCAGAGTCCTCTGGGGATAGGATGTACTGTTCATTGGATAGTAAAGAGAAAGCAAAATCTTACAAATTGGTTCACTAGTGAGATTGTGTGTGCCTCCAAGAATCAGACTGAAACCTCTCTGTACTCCGGGCCACCCCCTTCTGTCCCACCCCTCATTTAGTAGATGCTCATTAACTGTTTTCCAATAATGGTGAAGATGATGAAATTACATTTCATTCAACTTACTTTAGGCCAAAAATCTGCTCAGAAATATGAAAAATGGATTTTCTTAATATCTTAACATTCAATATGTTATCTGAACATCTTTCACTAACGACACTCCAGCCAAAGCTAAAATTAAATAAAAAAGAATTACATTGAGAGAAAAATGCTGCTCTTTAATGAGAACTCAGATTATTCTATTTGTTTGCTGATGCTGAAGATATGCTTTCTTGGGTGAGTGGGGGACAAGGAGCTGTAGAAGGGAAAACTGAAATACTGGGACATATGTTCATCTCATGTGCACAGGTACAGGCAATACTTTATCTGGTTGTTTTTCTTAGCATCTTACTGACTTTAATTCATACTGTCTTCCAGTTATTCTGTTCAATGTTTTAAACACATTGTCTTTTAATTTCCACAACAGCTTTGTTTGTAGGTTACTGATACGATGCGTTTCACAGATAGGAACACTAAGGCTTAAAAAATTCAAGGGGCTTGCTCCCAGTCTGAGAGCTGAGTGTTTAGTCACATAACGCCTCTCTGCACACCATGTCCCTGAGGAAGTCAAGGTTTCTAAACTAGGTGAGAATCAAATGATTAGAAAAAAGCTGGGATGAAATCCATGAAAGGATTAATATCAGGAGTTAATTACACTGAATGCTACTGACTTGATAATTATGTAGACCCAGAGATAATTTAATAGAGAAGATTAAACCCAGAAGGATTGCAAAGCAGCTTAAAAATCATTGGGAGAAATTAGTGACCTTTTAATCTATCAATTTTCTGATGAATCATCATGTTCTGATTAGTTTAAATTCATACCATCCATTTCTATACTTATAACTAAGGTGGAATTGATTTCTGCTTTTCCTGTAGAACAGTGCTGTAGAATATTAGCATCCAGGAACTGCAGGAAAATCCTTCACATAGTTACTTTTAGAATGAACAGAATTAATGATGCCTGTTTCATGGTGGAAGGGCAGAGGGTGGTTGGTAGTTACATTCCCTGCAAGTGTTCATAGGCACTAGGTCTGGTTATATATAAATATATATGATTTTTTTAGAAAGACACCCACATTTATGTTTGTAGCCATTTGAGAATTTGCAGTTCCCAGTTCAATTTCAGTATTACATACTTGTCAGTAATTGTTTGGATAACAACATATATTGTGAGGCTGTATTTTTATGAAGCTTAATTTTTCATGAAATGAGATAGAGTTTTAAAAAAATTGATGGCACTGATATGAACAACTCCTGCCGTTGTTCAGGGAAGGCTGGAGCTGGTGGTTGCTAGGCAGCCAGGGCCATCACTGGGAAAGCCACCTAAATGAATGATCCGCTGAACAGGAAGGCAGTCCAAGGGATGAGAAATTAATTCTCTGTGGGGCCAGGCAACTTAGATTCATTTCCTCCCACCCCCCACCGTTTTATCTGTAATAACACTATTAACTAACAGAAATATCTTGGCCATAAGAATAACAACGGTAGCCCTGCTTCCAGGGGCAGAGAGAGGGATGACAACAGCCTACAGGGGAGAATGTATGGTGAAGGGATCCTCCGGTCCTTCTGAATGGAATTATCTTCAAAATTCAGTTTATTCCCCTCTCTGGAAGCCTTGCTCATAACTTACTTGCTCTCAGAGAAGCATGAGAATTGGAAATGTCAGAGCCCAAACTGTAGGCTAAACCCACGGGAGAAGTAGGGCCTCCGTGCTTCACAAGCAGCAACACAAGAACCACAGCTGGATTCTTCAGTGTTCTTAGCATCAGTGATAAAAAAAAAACACACACAAAAGCTGACATGTGATGGCTACCAGTTATTCTGACCCATTCAGTGCTCAGAATTTTTCTTGAACTGTCTCTTTGCATCCTTAAGATGTTGCTATGGGGCCGATACTCTTCTCAGCCCCTTCTTATATACCGGAGAAGAAGCTGAGGCTTACAGATGTTAAGGAAATGGTCCGAGAACACATAGCTGGTGCGTGGTTAAGCCCCAAATCACATCCAAGTCTTTCTACTCCAGAGCCATTGTGTTATACTGCCTGTCTTGTGGGAGGCTGTCTTCCTGGAAAAGGGCAATCTATATTTCTATTTTTAAAACATTATGTTTAAACTTTTTAAAAATTGTTTTGGGTGGAAATTAAAGAGTAAGTTGATGAAGACACAGTGAACGAGCAAGTCAGTGTTACTGTTTACAGAGGAAAAGAAAGGAGGGCAAGGAAGGGAAGAGAAGGCTCAATGGAGCTGAGAAACCTTCACCACATGAAGGTCGCAACAGGAGAGGGCGACTCAGAAAAGAAAGTAAGAGTAATTGGAAAGGTAGGAAAAAAACCAAGAGTGCTTATATTCACATATTTATTCATATAATATATACATTATTATTACTCACTATTATAAATAGTACTATCTAATATTTTTGGGTACTGTCTGCCAAGCACTCTTCTAACCCCTTCGCATGTATTGCATCATTTATTCTTCATAATAGTCTTGGGGTGAACACTATTATTAACCCCCACATACAATTAAACTGAGGCACAAAGAGGTTAGGACACATGCCCGAGGTCACAAAGCCAGAAGGTAAATTTTAAGCTCAATCTCTGGCATTGGAATCTGAGTGCTTGTGTTGCTATGCTGTATTCCTAATTTCATAGTTTGACCCAAGATAAAATTTTTTATAGAAGTATGATCTGGGCTAATTTTTTTTTCTGTGTAACAAGGTATTCTGTGATTCTTTTAAGCACAAATATTGGCTAATCACTGATCATCTACAAAAACTTATATAGGAGAGATACTTTTCAAGAAAATTATTTTCAGACTATAAACACAGATATGATTCTAGGCTCAGTATTATGTTAGTCCTAAGGCTATGCAGAAAATAATAGTACCTCAACCTCAGTATTTTCTTCAGCAGAAGCATGAGGGGACTCATGCTTGCATCATACATTCTTTCATACATTCCCATCACGTGGGTTCTCTGCATGATTTAAAGCACATTTTGTCTAGATGCTCCTGCAGCCTGGGGCCTTCGGTTTTGGTATCTGTCTTAGGGGTTCTCTAGAAACAGATCATGAAAGGGAAATCTGTGTTCAAGTGATTTATTAAGTGCTCAAGGAAAACTGGGATGAAAGTGGGGAATCAGGACAGAAAAGGGGAGGAAGCCAAGCAAAACTGCCTCCTCAAAGTCCAACAGAGGCCATTCAGCCTGATGAATCTTCTGCCTCGCAGCTGTCCCCACCCAAGGAAAAGAAGATGGGGCTTACCTACTCCTCACCCCTTATACAGTGGTTAAGGGCTACCACAGGGACATGTAAATTTCCAGGTGCTTCCTGCCTTTGAAACACAAGAAAAGTCCAAAGACAGCCCTCCTCTTGCTGAAGGAAGTAAAAGCACATTGAAGTTGTCAGGAATACCACGTAGAAATGGTACAAAGGTATCCTAGGGGATCTGGGAAAAGTGTGGCTGTTATCTACTGCAGTCTCTCAAACTTCCTTCCTGATAGCAAATGAAACTATTATTTGCATCATGCTAGGAAGCATGTTAGTTACCACATTAAGAAGCCAGTCCCCTTATATGTGCGTAACATTTAATTCTGTCCTGAATTCTATGGTAACTCTGATAGCAAATAGGCTTCACTTCAACTCTGAATTGTTTAGTACGGTCTGCCTGGCACAGTTTTGAGAGAGGCTGTGAGCTCTGGATGGAAAGGTGCCATGTTCGATTAGGGATGCCTGTCACTAGCAACAGAGAAAGCGAGCATAGTTCTGATAGAGAACTTTGAAGTATAAGGTATGAAAAGTAAAAAACTCTAGAGATAGAGATATCTCAGAAATAAAAGGGTTATTGAGCCTTTGCAGATGCAGCCAGAAAAAAGACCAAGTCCTGGGACAGGCAGTTTCTGCTTCACCAACAGCAAGGCCAGTTAACAGAAACAAGTCTGTCCACCAGACTCAAGAAACAGGACACATTTATGAAAGGTCTGAAGGAACGAAAGTTATTTAAATTTAATTGTCTATAGATAAGGGAGGCGGGCTAAGGAAAAACAGGGGAAGTCCAGGGTGGGTGGTTAGTCCATAGAGAAGGTTCCTGGGTGGTTGTTGGGTGATGGTCAGGGACTGTTCACACACAGGAGGGGTTTGCCAGTTCTGGGGACCTTCTAGATAATTGCTGGAATGCTTTCATACCAGAATATGGAGTCTCCAGTTAGCTACAGCCTGCAGCTGTTGACTAATTACCTTCCCTTTCTGCCCCATTCTCCGGCCCTTATGTCACTCAATTTTAGTACTCAGAATTTTTCCTTATCAGGTACTACTAGAATGCCTGGGGTATTCTTAAAAAATATTAATGTTTGGGCCCCACCTTCAGAGATTCCAACTTAAGAAATCAGGGCGCTAAGGAAGGGCTCTGGCATCTGTGTTTTGTTAAAAGCATCTTATGTGATTCCATTATTGCAGCAAAGGTAAAGAACCACATTAATACCCAGTATCAATCATCATGCTATTTCCTAGTTGCCCAATAAATGTTTTCAGGAATACCTTAAAATAATGAAATTAATCCTCCAAAAAACCAATACTTTATTTATAATTCCTTTCTTAGTCTCATAAAAATGCCTTTTTGTCTTTCTGGACCTTCACCTAGAGTTGCCTTTGAATAGGCTAGGCATTGCCAAATCTTCATTTGCCTTCTACGATAGATTGAAATCCTTGATTTCTATGCACATGTCCTTCAAACAATTACACTTGAATATGCATGTCTTTGTAAAATGATAACTTTACCTATATGAAATATTGTTGGGATCTATGCATTTGTAATTTTTAAGGCAAAAAAATAATGTATCCTGTGATTATTCAGTGCTATTGCTTGCTAGGAAATGATTTAGCAACAGCATGATTACTGGCAAAAGTATGTCACAAACTTGAATGCCCTCTTGTGGAGGACCGTGCAAATATTATCAAGTAAATACTCCCTAAAAATATGTATTAAAAATATGACTGGTTTTCTCCAAATATCTGCCTTTCATGTGAAGAATTAAAGACTTCTTCTAGGCAATTAGAGCTTTTCTTAAAATCACTTTTTCCTCAATTATATACTATTTCAAGCAAAATTGTTCTTAGCTTGAATAACCCAGATAATTGCCTCAATTCTTGAATTCATTTCACTAGCATATACCTAAACTAAATATTTCATCGCATACTAGAACTTTCCAAGAATGTCAAATTGTATGATTAAAATGTTTCTCTCCTTTATCCTGGTGTCCCAGAGAAATGAAATATTAAGGCGAGATTAGGGTAGAAGGTCAGACCATTGTCAACAACTCAGAAATGAATCTTTCCGAAAAATATCCATAAGTGAAATTGCTGGGTCATATGATAGTTCCATTTTTAATTTTTTGAAGAACCTCCATACTGTTTTTCATAGTGGCTGCACCATTGTGCATTCCCATCAGCAGTGCACAAGGTTTCCAGTTTCTCCACATCCTGGTTAGCACTTGCTATCTTTTTTTTTTTTAATAATTGCCATTCTGACAAGTGTGAGGTGGTGTCTGTTGTTTTTGATTTGCATTTTCTTGATGATTAGTAACCTTGAGCATTTTTTTCACATACCTTTTGGCTATTTGTATGTCTTCTTTGGAGAAATGTCTACTCAAGTTCTTAGCCCATTTTTAAATTGGGTTATTTGTTGTTTTGCTATTCAGTTGTAGGAGTTCCTTATATATTTTGGAGATAAACTTCTTATCAGATATATGGTTTGTAAATATCTTCTCCCATTCCATAGGTTTCCTTTACACACTGTTGATTGTTTCCTTTTTTGTACAGAAAATTTTTAGGTAAATGTTTAGTTAAATAAAATGTTGGAGAAAAAAAATTTGTAAAATCCAATTTCTCACCACCCCAACTGCCACGACCTAGACCAAGTCACCATCCTCTCTCATGTACTGTAGTCATCCCTAGATGGTCTCCCTGCTTGTACAGCTGCCTCTTTACAGTCAGTTTTTTTCACACAGAAGCCAGCATGATATTTTTTTTATTAAGGTATCATTGATATACAGTCTTAGGCTCATGTTTCACATGAGCAGCATTGTGGTTATTACAGTCACCCATATTATCAAGTCCCCCACAGACAACCCATTGCAGTCACTGTCCATCAGTGTAATAAGGTTCTAAAGAGTCACTACTTGTCTTCTCTGTGCTCTACTGCCTTCCCTGTGCACCCCCCACATTATGTATGCTAATCATAATACCCCTTAATCCCCTTCTCCCTCCCTCCCCACTCACGCTCCCCACCCATTTCCCTTTGGTAACTGCTAGTCCCTTCTTGGAGTCTGTGAGTCTGCTGCTGTTTTGTTTCTTTAGTTTTGCTTCATTGTTATTCTCCACAAATGAGTGAAATCATTTGGTACTTGTCTTTCTCCACCTGGCTTATTTCACTGAGCATTATACCCTCTAGCTCCACCCATGTTGTTGCAAATGGTGGGACTTATTTTCTTCTTATGACTGAATAATATTCCATTGTGTATATGTACCACATCTTCTTTATCCATTCATCTACTGATGGACACTTAGGTTGCTTCCATATCTTGGCTATTGTAAATAGTGCTGCAATAAACATAGGGGTACATATGTCTTTTTGAATCTGGGATTTTGTTTTCTTCGGGTAAATTCCTAGGAGTGGAATTCCTGGGTTAAATGGTATTTCTATTTTTAGTTTTTTGAGAAACCTCCATATTGCTTTCTACAATGGTTGAACTAATTTGCATTCCCACCAGCAGTGTAAGAGGGTTCCCCTTTCTCCATATCCCTGCCAACATTTGTTGTGTCTTGTCTTTTGGATGTTAGCCATCCTAATTGGTGTGAAGTAATATCTCATTGTGGTTTTGATTCACATTTCCCTGATGAGTAGTGATGTGGAGCATCTTTTCATGTGCCTGTTGGTCATCTGAATTTCTTCTTTAGGAAAGTATCTGTTCAGATCATCTGCCCATTTTTTAAATCAGGTTATGTGCTTTTTAGGTGTTGAGGTATGTGAGATCTTCATATATTTTGGATGTTAACCCCTTATCAGATATGTCATTTATGAATATATTCTCCCATACTGTAGGATGTCTTTTTGTTCTGCTTTGCTAGCATGATATTTTTTAAATGCAAATAGAATCATTTATTTCCCTACCCAAAAACCTCCACGGAAATCCTACGTTAATCAAAATAATGTCCTCATTATTGTTTAAAAGGTTGCAAGCAGCTGTTTGCTGGTTATGTTTTCAGCATCACCTTTGTAACTCTCCACACTCTTCTTTTCAGTCACATTGGTTTCTTTATAGTTCCTTACATGTGCTTAGCCTGTTTCTGCTTCAGGGCCCTTGCAGTTAACTGTTGTCTTTGTCTGTAATATTCTAACCAAAGACAAGTGTATGGGTCCCTCACTCACTCCATTCAGTTCTCTGGTCAAATGTCACCTCCTCACAGAGGCCTTACCTAACCGCCCTGTACAAAATAAAGGACACCATTGTCTCTGATCATCATTCTCTTTCCCTTTCCTGTACCGTTTTTTTCCCCACACACAACTTACTATTTGATATTGCATCACTTACTTATACATTTGGCTGTTGTTAGTTTTCCTCACTACACTGTAAACTCCATCATTATTAAGGCCTGTAAACTCATGAAGTTTATGGAGCATTGACTCAGTGCTGTATTGTCATCACCTAGAGCAGTATACGCAGAATAGGCACTCAAGAACTAATCAAACAATGGATAAATAGAGGTTTCAAAGTAACAGCAGTTCTAATCGCTTTGCAGCAAGTATATTTTAAAAATATTTGAAAGTCCTATTCAATACAAAACATTTTAAGCTATTTTCTTGGAAAATATTTTGTTTTATGGCCTTTTCCATTAATTTTAAGTTTTATTTGTTAAGTATTTCATAGACACTGGATTACTGTCCCTGCCTTTATGGAATTAAAAGTTTCATGAGAGGCAGTTTTTAAATGATGACAAAGTGTGACTAGTGTTATAAAAAGACAAGAAGAAATAATTTCTTTGCCAAACAATAACCCACATGCAATATTAATTGTTTTGAACCATTTCTGTTTCTATAAATGTTTTCAGAGGAATACAGCTTTAATACTGACTAACATGAACAAAATGAGAAGGGATTTTGAAAATTTCAGAATCATAAACAGGTGTTGCCTGTGTAGAATAAAGTTAAAGAAGATTTGGCAAGTTTTGACAGGCCAATTCAATATAGACGATCTTACTATAGTGAACAGCATTTGATTTTGGACTGTGGAATATCCATTCAGGTACTTATAACAACTCTTTGTTGAAGCAACCCTCCCGCATTCTCAGTCCCTGTGGTTTTTCCTTCCAGTCCCCTACTAGCTACAATTTCTGGCTAGGCATGTGACTTAGGCCCAAACCAATCAGTGTATTATATTCTACCTTGCCACAGTCATTGGTTAAAGTCGAGCACATGAACCAGTCAAAGCTATGGAGATGCCTTAAAACCTTGTGAGGGAACTGCAGATGTGTCTGAAATGGTTAGGCTATAGAGACTTGAATTCCTGCCATTAACTTACTACCGAATTGAGACACAGAAGACCAAAAGTATTGGGTCCTATAGTACACCTGCTTACATCATGGGAACCCAGAATTCTGCTGTGCTGGAAGCCCAGTCTTTTAAGTTAATGCAGCCACACATCTCATTTTGGTCAATTTTTCTCTGAGTTGAAACCACAAGAATCCTAATACACTTTCTGAAGTGTTGAAGGCCCACATAAGGAAGAAACAGATTCCTGTTTATTAAGTCTGTCTGAAAAATTTATACAGAAATGACAGACTTAATACTTCCAACAGTTGGATACATTTTACCCATTCAGTGTGTTTTCTCTCCCACACAAAATTTACAAAAATTGAAAATGTAGATGCCATTCAAAGGAAAACATGGGCCTTTTCACTCAAGTGATTATTCTTAAAAAGAATCCATTAAAATCCATTAAAATCAGAATTGCCACCCCAACTTATAAAGCAAAATTTACATATTCTGGTTTCTAACTCAATAGACTCATCTTTTTTTCCCCTTTAATGTTTGTTTTACAGCTGGGTTATAAAATAGGAATATGTAATTAAAATCCTCAGATCCATAATTATAAGCTCTATTCCAGTATAATTGTTGAGTCTTTTGACAAGTCCATCACTAACTTCCAAATATCACGTCAACATTAAAAATGTCATCATTGTCAGCTTTCCATCAATACACTTGATTGAATAGAAAACTGTTTCTTTCCGTATATAATCTGTAGCCTATATTGATTCACTGTACTTATTTTATCAAAGAGGGAAAAATAATGAAAGCATAGAAATAGACTTCTACTTGTCATTAAGTGGTGTATGTTTTTCTTTCAAAGACTATCATGAAGCTATCAGAAATTATTCTTTACTGTAATTTTTAGATATCTTTCCAATAGTTATTAGAATATTGATTTAGCTGATTACCTCCTTAGCCTATTATAAAATGCCCAAAAGAAAATAAAAGTTTATTAATGGAATGACAATATATAGCTAAGATCTATATTGTAAAGTTAGTGTCAAACACTAACTTTGGGGTACCTTGAAAGAAATGTTATATCTTGAAATGGAGATATTAAACCTTATTCCGTGAAAATATTCCCATCTCATCCCAGTTTCATCCTTTCTGCCCTCCACCCCATTTTCATTCCTTAGCACTGTCCTGCCATGCTGTTTGTCCTCAAAGTCTGGGCTTATTTTCACAAGTGACTAATTAACTGTGTCCATAGACACACTAAGGCAGAACACGCACCACGAAAGACAACTTTTAGGAAGTAAGTTCATTTTACCATTAGAAAGGAAAAGGCAGTGCATGTTGAACAAGATAACTCTCTCCCACCACTTCTTGCTCTTGACAGAGGCATCTACATTGCCTCACAAAGTAGGATTTTTAAAGGACAATTGAATTAAGGTACTGTAATTAGACTTCCAAACTGACTTTCAATATAACAAAAAATAGAAAAAGCCACATGTTACCCCACCACCACCACCACCACCACCACTATCATTGAATAAGGAGGGTGAAGTAGGTACCATGGGTGGCAGTGGGCAGGGTTTGTAATACGGATGGAGTGAGACATGAGAGTTGAAATTGAGACCCAGGGAAGCGTTTGGAAGACCTCTGGGAGGAGGAGTAGGGGCAGCCTCAGCCAACCCAGGGATCTCATTACTGCAGTGTGGGAAAGGAGATGGGTTTTCTATCTGCAGGCATTTTTTAATCATGCCGGGGTGGACTCCAGACATTGCTGACTTGCCCTTTCCGGACATTCCCGAGCTGCCCACTCTCTACATTAGAAATAAATACAGTTACTCCAGCTTTCCTTGGATTGGTGCTAATGTGGTATATCTTTCTCCATCCCTCTATTTTTAACCTACTTGAGTTTTTATATTTAAAGTACACTTCTTGCAGACAACATATAGTTGGGCCTTATTTGTTATTTTAATACACTGATGGTCTCTTAGAATTAATCTATTTGCCTTATTTGAATTAATACCCATCCTGTTTGTAACTGTTTTCTGTTCATTGCATTTGTCTCTTATTTTTTCCCCCCTCTTGTTTGTTTTAGTTGAACAATAATAGTACATGTTAAGTATTTATCATGTGATAGGCACATACTTTATATTACTGAATGTTACTCCCTGATGTAGCTCTTTTATCCCCTTCTTAGCATGTCAATTTTTCTTCTCTTTCAGTTTTTTTAGTACTTGCCTCAGTGTTTCCATATACATTTTTAATTATTGTAAGTGTAGCTTCAAATGCCACTGTATCTACTTTATAGATAGCGTAGGTATCTTCTAGTATTCCCAAGTTTTCCTTCCTGTCACTTGTGATATTGTCATTCTTTTTACCTATCAAGATGCTATAATTTTCTGATACATTGTTACTATTTAAGTCATCTCTTAGACCAAAAATAGAAAAACTGTTTTACCTTCAAAATGTATTTCTTCTTTCATACTCTTCCTTTCTTTATGTAATCCAGGTCTCTGACCTATATCATTTTCCTTCTTGCTGACGAACTTCCATTAACATTAACATTTCTTGCATGTCAGGTATACTGGTTATGAATTTACCCAGCTTTTGTTTGTCTGAGAAAGTCTTTACTCCTCCTTTAATTTGCATCAATGGATATAGTCTTTTGATTTATTTTTTCCTTCAACATTTTAAATATTTCATTCTACTCTTTTCTTGCTTGCATGGTTTCTAAAGAAAAGTTGGCTATATTTCTTACCTTTATTCCTAGATAGGGAGGTTTTGTTTTGTTTGTTTTCCCCTGTGGCTTCTCTCAGGATTTTCTCTTTTTCTTTGGCTTTCTGAATCTTGAATATGATTTGCTTAGGGGTGTGTAGGTGTGTGTGTGCATCTGCATGTGTCTGTATGAATGTATAGATAAATATTTATATACTGTATCCCAGGTGAGAGGACATTCTGGAAGTCTTTTCCCTGAGAGACTAGGCCTTTGTTAGGGAAAAGGCTCTGGATTTATTTCACAGTGATTCTTTTTTCTTTTCTGTCCCAAGGTAATCTTTTTATGATTTTCACTGCAAGAAGCTAATGGAGTTCCTTGTGGACAGCCTATGAACGTGTGGGCCCGCAAAAGATTGTGGCACCCAGAAGTTCCCACTCTGATGCTGGTCCACACCCATCCTCTAGCAAACCATCAAAATTACCATGTAAGTCTTCATACCAGTTTGTAGCTTTAGCAGCTTCTGTTCCAGGTAAGCAGGATTTGGCTGTGATTTTCTGGATTCATCTGTCTCTCTAGATTTTGGAGTGCTGATTTGCCCTGATGGGTCCAAGAAATGTCATTGATTTTCAGTTTGTTTAGGATGAGAGGCCCCACTTTTTCTGTATGCCCAAACACAGGGTCAGTGATCTGTGAATATATACAGTAGCAGTAGTGGTGCTTAGCTGGGTCCAGACATGGATAAAATTCACTTCCATTACGTTAATTACTATGGACCAGGTCTTCACCTGGGATTTCATTTTTTGTCATTATGATAAGCCCAGAGATCTGCCACATTGTATCGTTCTTACAGTGGGATCTGGTATCATCTTTCTACTGTGTGCAGTGTTACTTAGGCATAACACAAAATGTTCACAAGTGGCACATTTTCTTTAAAAATTGATGTGGACAGGAGGGCAGAACCAACATGGTGGCGTGAGTAGGACAGTGGGAATCTCCTCCCAAAAACATATATATTTTTGAAAATACAACAAATACAACTAATCCTAAAAGAGAGACCAGAAGACACAGGACAACAGCCAGACTACATCCACACGTGCGAGAGCCCAGGGCCTGGTGAAAGGGGTAAGATACAAGCCCCGGCTCGGCGGGACCCAAGCACACCTCCCCCAGGACTGCTAAACACCTAGCCCCAGCCACCTGCACCAGAGCGCAGACACAGTGCATGCGTGGAGGGCTGGAAAATAAGGAAATAGGGCAGCAAGACCTCTGAGCGGGTTCCAAAGCTGATGCCCCTGTGACAAAGAAAAGCGAGTGCTTTTTGAAAGTCTTAAAGGGACAAGGACCCAACAGCTGGACGGAAACAACACAGGTCACAACCCAGTGGCTGGAAATTACAGGGAAAACCAGGCACACTAACCCCCTGGGCAACAGCTGTGAGACCCCTCACGGAGGTAAACAGCCAAACAGCCCCCGGTCCATTACCCCTCTGGGTGCTGCGAAAGCAAAGAAACAGCGTAAGGCAGACCCTGCCCACAAAAAGGGAAATTCCTCCATATTGGCCTGGCAAGACACAAAGACCCAGTCTACACGCAATTACCCAACACAAGCCACTAGGGGTCGCAGTTGTCCCAGTAAAGAAAGGCCAGTAGCAAGTGAAAAGTTTGGCCCTCCCAGCTGACAGTCAATAGCACCTGTCAACATGAAAAGGCAAAAAAATATGATCCAGACAACACTAACCCAGACAGCTTCGGCATCTGCCACATCTTCCCCTGAGAAGGAACCTGGGGAGATAGATTTAACCAGTCTTCCTGAAAAAAAATTCAAAACAAAAGTCATAACCATGCTGATGGACTTGCAGAGAAATATGCAAGAACTAAGGAGGGAGAATACAGAAATAAAACAGGCTCTGGAAGGACTTCAAAACAGAATGGATGAGACGCAAGAGACCATTAATGGACTAGAAAACAGAGAACAGGAAAGCAGAGAAGCTGATGCAGTAAAAAGAGAGATAAAAGGATCTCCAGGAATGAAAGAATTCTAAGAGAGCTGAGTGACCAATCGAAATGGAACAATATCCGCATTATAGGAGTACCAGAAGAAGAAGAGAGAGAAAAAGGGATAGAAAGTGTCTTTGAAGAAATACTTGCCGAAAACTTCCCCAAACTAGGGGAAGAAATGGCCTCTCAGACCACAGAGGTACACAAAACTCCCATGACAAGGGATCCAAGGAGGGCAACACCAAGACACATAATAATTAAAATGGCAAAGATCAAAGACAAGGACAAAGTATTAAAGGCAGCCAGAGAGAAAAAAAAAAGGTTACCTACAAAGGAAAACACATCAGGCTATCATCAGACTTCTAAACAGAAACCCTACAGGCCAGAAGAGAATGGCATGATATACTTAATGCAATGAAACAGAAGGGCCTTGAACCAAGACTCCTGTATCCAGCACGAATATCATTTAAATATGAAGGAGGGATTAAACAATTCCCAGACAAGCAAAAGTTGAGGGAATTTGCCTCCCACAAACCACCTGTACAGGGCATCCTACAGGGACTGCTCTAGATGGGAGCACTCCTAAAAAGAGCACAGAACAAAACACCCAACATATGAAGAAGGGAGGAGGAGGAATAAGAAGGGAGAGAAATAAAGAATCATCAGACCACGTTTATAATAGCTCAACAAGCGAGTTAAGTTAGACAGTAAGATAGTAAAGAAGCTAACCCTGAACCTTTGGTAACCACAAACTTAAAGCCTGCAGTGGCAATAAGTTCATACCTCTCAATAATCACCCTAAATGTAAATGGACTGAATGCACCAATCAGAAGACACAGAGTAATAGAATGGATAAAAAAGCAAGACCCATCCATATGCTGCTTACAAGAGACTCACCTCAAACCCAAAGACATGCACAGACTAAAAATCAAGGGATGGAAAAACATATTTCATGCAAAAAATAGGGAGAAAAAAGCAGGTGTTGCAGTACTAGTATCGGACAAAATAGACTTCAAAACAAAGAAAGTAACGAGATAAAGAAGAACATTACATAATGATAAAGGGGTCAGTCCAACAAGAGGATATAATCATTATAAATGTATATGCACCCAATACAGGAGCACCAACATACCTGAAACAAATACTAACAGAACTAAAGGAGGAAATAGAATGCAATGCATTCATTCTAGGAGACTTCAACACACCACTCACTCCAAAGGACAGATCCACCAGACAGAAAATAAGTAAGGACACAGAGGCACTGAACAACACACTAGAACAGATGGACCTAATAGACATCTATAGAACTCTACATCCAAAAGCAACAGGATACACATTCTTCTCAAGTGCATATGGAACATTCTCCAGAATAGACCACATACTAGGCCACAAAAAGAGCCTCAGTAAATTCCAAAAGATTGAAATCCTACCAACCAACCCAACCAACTTTTCAGACCACAAAGGCATAAAACTAGAAATAAACTGTGCAAAGAAAGCAAAAAGGTGCACAAACACATGGAGGCTTAACAACATGCTCCTAAATAATCAATGGATCAATGACCAAATCAAAACGGAGATCCAGCAATATATGGAAACAAATGACAACAACAACACTAAGCCCCAACTACTGTGGGATACAGCAAAAGCAGTCTTAAGAGGAAAGTATATAGCAATCCAGGCATATTTAAAAAAGGAAGAAAAATCCCAAATAAATGGTCTAACATCACAATTATCAAAATTGGAAAAAGAAGAACAAATGAGGCCTAAGGTCAGCAGAAGGAGGGACATAATAAAGATCAGAGAAGAAATAAATAAAATTGAGAAGAATAAAACAGTAGCAAAAATCAATGAAACCAAGAGCTGGTTCTTTGAGAAAATAAACAAAATAGGTAAGCCTCTAGCCAGACTTATTAAGAGGAAAAGAGAGTCAACGTACATCAACAGTATCAGAAACGAGAAAGGAAAAATCACGACGGACCCCACAGAAATACAAAGAATTATTAGTGAGTACTATGAAAACCTATATGCTAACAAGCTGGGAAACCTAGGAGAAATGGACAACTTCCTAGAAAAATACAACCTTCCAAGACTGACCCAGAAAGAAACAGAAAATCTAAACAGACCACTTACCAGCAACGAAATTGAAGCAGTAATCAAAAAACTACCAAAGAACAAAACCCCCGGGCCAGATGGATTCACCTCGGAATTTTATCAGACATACAGGGAAGACATAATACCCATTCTCCTTAAAGTTTTCCAAAAAATAGAAGAGGAGGGGATACTCCCAAACTCATTCTATGAAGCCAACATCACCCTAATACCAAAACCAGGCAAAGACCCCACCAAAAAAGAAAATTACAGACCAATATCCCTGATGAACGTAGATGCAAAAATACTCAACAAAATATTAGCAAACTGAATTCAAAAATACATCGAAAGGATCGTACACCATGACCAAGTGGGATTCATCCCAGGGATGCAAGGATGGTACAACATTCGAAAGTCCATCAACATCATCCACCACATCAACAAAAAGAAAGACAAAAACCACATGATCATCTCCATAGATGCTGAAAAAGCATTTGACAAAGTTCAACATCCATTCATGATAAAAACTCTCAGCAAAATGGGAATAGAGGGCAAGCACCTAAACATGATAGAGACCATCTATGATATACCCACAGCCAACATTATATTGAACAGCGAGAAGCTAAAAGCTTTTCCTCTGAGATCAGGAACTAGACAGGGATGCCCACTCTCCCCACTGTTATTTAACATAGTACTGGAGGTCCTAGCCATGGCAATTAGACAAAACAAAGAAATACAAGGAATCCAGATTGGTAAAGAAGAAGTTAAACTGTCACTATTTGCAGATGACATGATACTATACATAAAAAACCCTAAAGACTCCACCCCAAAACTACTAGAACTGATAACGGAATACAGCAAAGTTACAGGATACAAAATTAACACACAGAAATCTGTGGCTTTCCTATACACTAACAATGAACCAACAGAAAGAGAAATCAGGAAAAGAACTCCATTCACAATTGCATCAAAAAAAAATACCTAGGAATAAACCTAACCAAAGAAGTGAAAGACTTATACTCTGAAAACTACAAGTCACTCTTAAGAGAAATTAAAGGGGACACTAACAAATGGAAACTCATCCCATGCTTGTGGCTAGGAAGAATTAATATAGTCAAAATGGCCATCCTGCCTAAAGCAATATACAGATTTGATGCAATCCCTATGAAACTACCAGCAACATTCTTCAATGAACTGGAACAAATAATTCAAAAATTCATATGGAAACACCCAAGACCCCAAATAGCCAAAGCAATCCTGAGAAAGAAGAATAAAGTAGGGGGGATCTCACTCCCCAACTTCAAGCTCTTCTATAAAGCCATAGTAATCAAGACAATTTGGTACTGGCACAAGAACAGAGCCACAGACCAATGGAACAGACTAGAGAATCCAGACATTAACCCAGACATATATGGTCAATTAATATTTTGATAAAGGAGCCATGGACATACATTGGCGAAATGACAGTCTCTTCAACAGATGGTGCTGGCAAAACTGGACAGCTACATGTAGGAGAATGAAACTGGACCATTGCCTAACCCCATATACAAAAGTAAACTCAAAATGGATCAAAGACCTGAATGTAAGTCATGAAACCATTAAACTCTTGGAAAAACACATAGGCAAAAACCTCTTAGACATAAACATGAGTGACCTCTTCTTGAACATATCTCCATGGGCAAGGAAAACAACAGCAAAAATGAACAAGTGGGCCTATATTAAGCAGCAGCAAAAGACACCATCAATAGAACAAAAAGGAGCCCTACAATATGGGAGAATATATTTGAAAATGACAGATCCGATAAAGGCTTGACATCCAGAATATATAAAGAGCTCACACGCCTCAACAAACAAAAAACGAATAACCCAATTAAAAAATGGGCAGAGGAACTGAACAGACAGTTCTCTAAAAAAGAAATACAGATGGCCAACAGACACATGAAAAGATGCTCCACATTGCTAATTATCAGAGAAATGCAAATTAAAACTACAATGAGGTATCACCTCACACCAGTAAGGACGGCTGCCATCCAAAAGACAAACAACAACAAATGTTGGCGAGGCTGTGGAAAAAGGGGAACCTTCCTACACTGCTGGTGGGAATGTAAATTAGTTCAACCATTGTGGAAAGCAGTATGGAGGTTCATCAAAATGCTCAAAACAGACTTTGACCCAGGAATTCCACTCCTAGGAATTTACCCTAAGAACACAGCAATCAAGTTTGAGAAAGACAGATGCACCCCTATGTTTATCGCAGCACTATTTACAATAGCCAAGAATTGGAAGCAACCTAAATGTCCATTGATAGATGAATGGATAAAGAAGATGTGGTACATATACACAATGGAATACTACTCAGCCATAAGAAAAGGGCAAATCCTACCATTTGCAGCAACATGGATGGAGCTGGAGGGTATTATGCTCAGCGAAATAACCCAAGCGGAGAAAGAGAAATACCAAATGATTTCACTCATCTGTGTAGTATAAGAACAAAGGAAAAACTGAAGGAACAAAACAGCAGCAGAATCACAGAACCCAAGAGTGGACTAACAGGTACCAAAGGGAAAGGGACTGGGGAGGATGGGTGGGTAGGGAGGGATAAGGGGGGAGGAAGAAGAAGGGGGGTATTAAGATTAGCATGCATGGGGGGATGGGAGAAAGGGAAGGGCTGTACAACACACAGAAGACAAGTAGTGATTCTACAACATTTTGCTATGCTGATGGACAGTGACTGTAAAGCAGTTTATAGGGGGGACCTGGTTATACAGAGGATCAAAGCCTAAGTTGGCTACCCCGAAAATGAACTAAGATACGATATGAAAAAGAACTTCCAACACCAGCACTCTCTGGAAGACTCATGCCAGAAGATGATCATCAAAAAACTCCAACAAAGATCCATGCGCTGCTACAGGTGTAGATGCACCCATCCCACTGGTTCCTGGACTTGCCATGGGAATGAAGAAGGAGATATCTAAGCTGGCCTGTGCATACAGTAAAACAACAAATTTGACTGGATCTATACTGTTGGAACTCAACCAAGAATTAGGAGAAGTGCAAATTGTAGCGCTCCAAAATCTTACAACTACAGACTATTTACTGTTAAAAGAACATATGGGATGTGAACAGTCCCCAGGAATGGGCTGTTTTAATTTGTCTGATTTCTCTCAGACTGTTCAAGTTCAGTTGGACAATATCCATCATATCATAGATAAGTTTTCACAAATGCCTAAGGTGCCTAACTGGTTTTCTTGGTTTCACTGGAGATGGCTGGTAATTATAGATCTGCTTTGGTTATGTAGCTGTATTCCTATTATGTTAATGTGTGTACACAATTTAATTAGTAGTTTAAAACCTACACATGCTTAAGTTACTCTACAAGAAGATATGTCAAAGAAATAACCAATCTTCCCATATTTTCTTCCGCCTGCTACTTCTATTGCTTTTCTTCTTCCTTCCTAATTACAACCCCTAAATAGAATTCGTGCCTCATATCGAATTTACCGAGTATCATAATTCCTCCAGGTGGTAAAGATACCTCGAGACAAGTGCTGGGCATAGAAGCCACAGGGCATAAATCTGCAAAGAAGTAAAAAGCTAACCTTTTCAAACAATATGGTTTCTCTCTCACTTACCAACTTTACATTCCCCTGTATGGCCCCGGAAGATGACTGGTTAGCCAGAGACGGGTAAGATTCCTCAAGGGAGGAACAACCTAAGACAGGCACAGTCGCAGGGGGGCCATCAGGCGAGAAATTGGGGATCAACAGAGGTGATGCTTAGAACCTCACCCCCCCTGTTCTGAGAGAAATCTGCTGCATCCATGGATGTTTTATTGCCCTTGTCTAGCTTGGATTAACACATAGTCTACAGGCACACACCTGATCATCTACATTTGCTCTCTTACAACACTAAACTATGTTTTCTACCTTTATCTTGCATCTACCTACCACTTCAGCATTTTATTAAAAATAATAATAATAAAGAGAGAAATGTGGTATCCACATATAAATCAAATATAAAAATCAAACAAATATTCATATTTGGACTGACTGTTTATAGTTCATAATGCATTATCAAAACCAAAAGTTTCTGTGATGACTGCCCTTGCACTGTTCACCATGTAACTTATTCACTATGTAAGAATTTGTTCTCCATGTAAGAACTTGTTCGTTATGCTTCAGAAGATTGGAGACTGACGAAAATTTGGCTTGGGGTGGATTAATGATTGTGCATTGAGCATTGACTCCCCTATACAGAATTTTATTGTTGTTAACAACCATTTGATCAATAAATAGGAGAGATGCCCTCACAAAAAAAAAAAAAGTACACACTTCCAATTGTAAAATAAATAAGTAACCGGGATGTAATGTATAGCATAAGAAATGTAGTCAAAATATTGTAACAACTTGGTATGGTGATAGCTGGTACCTACAATTATCATGTGTATCAATGTTGAATCACTGTGTTGTACACCTGAAACTAATGTAATACGGTGTGCCAACTACCCTTCAATAAAAAATAATTATCTACAAAAAAAAATTGATGCGGACAGATAATTATGACAAGTCTGATTAAAGAAGCATCTGCTATTAGAGAAGTCTTCAGAGCATTTGATATGTTGTTTTATGGTAAATTCAGAGGAGAGAGGTAGACATTATTTCCCAAAATCTTTTCATCAGAGGATCTTCAGTTTCCCTCCTAGAGCATCTGGTGGAGCTTATGCTGTGTGGAATACTCTGATATATGCTTTTGTTGGTATAAAAGGAAACACACAGGCTCTAGAGCAAAATAGATATGAGTTTGAATCTCAACCTCACTACTTACTCTTTAGCCAAATTGCTTAATCTTATTAGCCTCATGTTCCTCATCTATAAATTAAAGACATAATACTAAATGTATTGATCCATTAATTGATATCATAGGAGACAATAGCATCTACTCAGGAGTAACATGGGGATTCAATAATATTAAGTATAAACATTTAGCAGTTATTAATACTCTGTTATCATCATCAGACATCAGGCTCCAAAACATTGATGAGCTCTTCCCCAGACTAGAACCAGTTTTCTCAGAATCAGTATGAAGGCTGAAATAAAGTAGCTGCCCAGTCATAAGTACTGGAATAACACATCTGGTCTGATCTACTGTGTCAGAAGGATGTGTGTAGGAGTGCATCTAAATGTCAGTTTCCACAGCCTGTGTAAACACTGAAATGTCATTCCATGTTTGGTAAAATTCACAAGGAGCATTGCATGAGTCTTCCAAATATGGCCCAGGAACCAATTTTCTTCTGGGAAAAGTATAGGGCCAGGGCTAGAAGCATTTAATCTGTGTGAGCAAGCATCTGGGAGTCCTTCATTTGAAGTGAATTACTTGTGTTAATTGGCTACTAAGTTATTGTGATTGCATGTTAGAGTCACAGATAAACCCTCTTGGACTCTGATGTGTTTTCCACCCTAAAATGTCAACATGGTGGGTGAGCTGCCATGGAGAACACCAAGGACGCAACTGCTTTATGGTATCTGAGTCCCGTGTGGTTAGCGTTGCTCAGTGCTAGATTCAATACTATAATCTTGAACATGTTGACTTGGAGTAATATGCGTGATTAGGTGGCTTAATTGCATGTTGTAAAGGAAGCTCTGACCTTTCCAGTCCCATTCTGGATGTGGTATTGTGCTATTGGGAGGAGGGTGAGCCAAATGTGTGGGGGAATTTGACAGGAGCAGTGTTCCCTTGTGTAGTTACTCAAGTGTACTCAATACTTTTAGAAACCATGGGAACAATGCCTTAACTACAGTGGCCATTTACTATTTAAGGGAAGTTTTGTAGAAGTCAAGTTGCCTTGAACAAGGATTCAGGAGCATTATCGCTAAATTGTGAATGTTGAAAGTCCAACATCAGCATGTTCAGTTCTCTAATTTTTAGCCAATTTGGGAAAGTAATACAACATTGAAGATTAAAGACATTATATTCTTGTCCATCAATCCACTAGCTAAAAATATTACAGACTAGCAGTGCTGTGATCATTCCACATGACATCAAAAAGATGCAAATATAAATCCTGTCATTTGCAAAATATTTTACAGTTTAAAAACTAACTTCACATTCATTATAGTGTGAGGGAAAGCAATGTGAGAGAAGACAAAGCAGACATCTTTTTCCTGATTTGATGGTTGAAAGAGAAAAGCAGAAATGTTAAATGGATTGTAGCAGTGAAGATGGAACATAAATCCAAGTCTTTTAACATCAAGTCCATAGTTTCCTCCCCTCCTGTGGTATCTATAATGGGAAGACACCTATTCTGAAAGTAAGTATATTCCTGGGGCATCTTACAGCCTGCGGATGAGACCCAGAATTTTGAAATACAAATTAATTTTGCCAGAAAGCTGTATTGTTTCTTGACAGTGTGTGTAATTCCCAAGAATGAAATGAAATGGCTTGGCATCTTTTGTCAAAGTTACCTAAAAATTAGGCAGGGCCTGCCTGCACAGGGTGGAATGTACTAGAAGGAAAGCTATTACCCAGACAACCCAGCCCTCAGTCATTGAAATGTCCTGATAATTGCAAAAGGTATGTTTGGAACCTGAATTGTTGATATAATTGACCCAATTTTCTCCGTGGCTTTATATGTGAATGCAGTTATGCATAAAACCACCAGGCACTGATAAGTCTCTGCCCCCAGCCATAAATTACCTCCAAAACAGCATCCTCCGGATCCTTGGCTGCTACTCTGTAAATGACTGTGCCCAAGGCAGTGTCTTCTAGGATATAAATCTCAGTAACTGCCAGAAAATGTGAAATACATATGCTTGAATGAGTGTCACCATGATAAGCCCAAAACCCCTCATCCAATCCTGGATTTTATGTAAAGCTTACAGCTTTGTGCTTGCTCAGTATAGATGTTTTTATAGGGTGATTCCCTTTAATCTTAAAAATCATAACTATAATAATAATAACAGTAATAAATGTGAGTTATCAAGTGTCCATCTTGTGACAGGTAATAAAAGGATTTTTAAATGTAAGCGATAATGATGAACTTTTTCTGAGCACTTGTTAATTGCTAAGTACTTAACATGGGCAACTTGACTATTATTTCCATTTTACTGGGGTGTAGAAAGATTAAGTTACTAACTCAAGGTCACATCTAATACACTAATATTGTCTGTTTTTTAAATTCATGTCTGTCTTTTCCTGATGTTTTCCTGTTTTCTATCCATTTTTAAAACAGTAGGGACCACAAACATGCACATTTACTGGGTGGGACAGTGGGAGACTCCTCAGGGTCTGAGGGAGGGACCCTCCCTGCCCCCCTGCCCTCCCCACCCTCCACCTGGAGAAGCTGCTGCTCCACCATTTGGCCAAGAAGGCAGGATCTTTTAAGGAAAGGAGTCCCCGGGCCGGCGTGAACACCGCTTAGGACACTGGCTTGGCCATCTCGTAAGAAAACATTTAGGGACTGTCCACAGGTAACCTAGTACCAGGCTCACTGTTTTAGAAGTCAGAGAGCCTGATATGACCTTGGATCTGCCTTTGAGGAGTTTATCATCTGCTTGGGGGAAGGGAATAGAAGGAACCTAACATTTATTCAGCACCTACGCTATGCCTGGCACAATGATTGGCACGTCAACACACTGTTGCAGGCTGAGCTACATTGAGAAGGGATTACTACCTCTGTTTAACCAATGAGGAAACTGAGGCTCGGGCAGGATTAGAAACTCTCCCCACTTAGTGGCCACCCCAACATCTCAACCTCAAATGTTTATGTTTTTAATAGAGATCATTGGATCATCCACATGTAGGTTTTGGGTTTAAATATTTGAATACATAGAGACAAGTGATTAGAAAGAATGAGAAAATAGGGAGATTTATATACAGTGAAAATCAAATAGAAAATTAGAGAAAGAACAAATAAGATATGACCCCGGTCCTCATAAAGCTTCTAGCTTAATAACCCGGACATACTATTAATTAAATAATCACACAAAGGAATTATTTTAATATACAATAATCAGAGAAATAAGTAGCTTTTAATGCTGAACAAGTTACTTCACCTTTTTAAGTCTACTAACTCCTCTATGCAATGCAAATATGACTAGAACCTCCCATATGAAGCTCTTAGGACAGGGCTACATAGCGCCTGGTAAGTGGCAGCCATTCATCATTACTTTTGCTATAATTATTCTCCCTATTTCACCTATGGCTATGGCACTATGAGAGCGCATAGGGCACAGGGCATGAAGTATACACATGTATGTCCACTGGATCCTTCTCCCCCCGAGAGAAGAACTCTGTACCTTGGTCTCCTCGAGCAAGGGATCCAGTGAAGGTGGGTGGCTCATTGACATCTGCGATCTGGATTAAAATGGTCTCTGATGCTGTTGCCCCATGGTCGTCTTTGGCATAGATTGTCAGAGAGTAGAGAGTAACCATCTCAAAGTCCAGCCTGGGTACTCCAGTGGTAAGTAACTAAATTTCAGGAAGTTGTAGAATAATGGAGTAAATGACTGACTTCATAAGGATGTACACAGAATATTTTAGATCTATAATGCTTAGTATGAATCAGCATTTTTTTAAAAAAAGGCATAAAAATCTTGTATTTAAAATGTGGAAGCAAGGTGATCTGACTTATTAAAAACTTACATTAACAAAGAGTTCATTCATGTTATATCAAATGGTTTCTCTGTCATCCTTCCTACCATTCCATGTTATTCTTTCTAATAACAAGTTTATGGAGTCCCTCCCTCAATTCTAATTTGTCAGGGAGTATCCTAAGTACTTTACAAACGTCCCATTCTGTCCTTGCTATTGCAAGTGGGTACTCTACTTGGGTACAGATGTAGAAATTGAGGCTTGGAGAGGTTAAGCAGCTTGGCCAAGTTTTCACAGATAGAAAGTACAATGACTCTGGACTTCATCTAATTTCACACGCATGTTCTTAATCATAAGCCTCAACTGTCTAGGGCCTAAAAGTGGATGAAGAGTCTCTTTCCTCCCTCATTCAGTCACCCACATGTCCTGTTCTAGGCTTCCTTTGTGGTCTCACACTGGCTTTCGAACTGCTCTCCTCAGGGCTCCCCTAAGGTTGACCATCAATAACACTGGACTCAAATTCCATCTCTAGTATGAAAGGCTTTCAAGACTTTGACCATGACCCTTCAGGTCTCAAATCTGGATTTTTTTGCCCTTAAATGAAAGCAATGAATATTCTGTCACTAATGTTCTTTGCATATCTCACATGATGTAAATAGGTTAAGAAATGCTTGTTTCTGAAATGTTCCCACTGGTAAAGTAACAGAAAACAAAGGTTTTATTGAATAGCAAAACCCACTGGAAAGGGTTGGCCACTTGTCTTTGTCAAACCATGATGTTCTATGTCAAACCATGAACCCTTTGTCTAAAATGATGATGGGTTTGAAAGCAATACTAATAGTTCACATGTATTGAGCCCTTACTGTGTACCAACTGCAAGTGTTTAATTGGAATTATATAATTTAACACTGAAAAAAACCCTAAACAATGTGACTGGTATTTTTCATATGCCCATTTGACAAATAAAAAACAGAGGCTTAGCAAGGTCACCAAGCAAAGGACAGAGGCAGGGTGTAAATCTGGGCTTTGATACTGAAGTCTGTGCTCTTAGCCACACTGCTCCACTCTGGTATGCCTGCCTTTCCAGTATTAGAATCACCAGCTCTCAGAAGAAAGGATCCTCCTGCCACCCCAACAAGCTCATACTAATACGAGCTAACATTTAATGAGCACTTTCTATGTGCCAAGCATTGCTTTCAATTCTTTACCTCATTTAAACATCCAAAGAAACCTATGAGCAAGGTACTATTATTAGCTCCATTTCACAGATGAAGCAACTGGAGATTAGATTATGTAATGCAGCTAGGAAAGTCATGCTGCGGAAGGGCAGAACCTGAACCCAGTTCCTGCCAGTCTGCCCTTCCCACTGACAAACAGTATGAGTTACTGTGACACCTGAATATCAAACCCCATCACCACCACCAGGAGAAGCCAGTAATACATTCATATTTGATGATTTTTCTCTACTAAACACTTAACACAGGTTGGAGACTTTATCTCTATAATTCTTCTAATTATCCCATAGAGCAAATGCTGTTATCATCTTCATGCTACCAATGAGGTAACTGAAGCTCAGAAATTTATGCCCAAGTCACAGAGGTAGTAAGTGGCAGCTAAGATTTAATGTCAGGTCTGCCTGACTTAAAAACCTGTTTTCTTTTCATCATACCCTGAATGCTTCCTGATAAGTTAATTTAATACCATAGCCTGATTTGAAGATACACAGGAGTTTCAAGCTGTAATTAAGCACAGTCTGTTCTCAAGCACACCCTGAACAAAGCCCCAGGCTCAGGCTGGTCCCACTGCTTTAGGTTCCCTCTGCCCTGGGATCCCCATAGGGGAAGCAACTGTGTCTTTCTTGCTCCCTAGCACTTTACACAGTGTTGGGCTTTTCAGCACTTACTGAATTTTTAAAAATGCAAATGCTTACTTTTCACACTTGATAATGGAAGAAGACAGGAAGGTGGTTGTGGTCCCTTCTACTTGATTGCTCTCATCCAAAGAACACAGAGTGCACACACTGAGGGTAATTTGGATTCCTTTTCCTCTCCTGCCTGTGCCACCCTGTTTGTGCTACTCAGTGACAAGTAGCAATTTGAAGATTATATAACCAGAGCACACCTTGTCTCATTTCCATTAATTTATCTATATAATCAGTTCACTTTAAGCTTTGCTATTGTTTCTCAAGAAGACTAGTTCAGTTTTGGGTTTGTTTTTTTTTTTTTTGACTGCCTGCCCAGTCACCCTTCCTTAAGCTTAGTATTTTGCAAACCAAACAAGGAGGGAAGTTAACAAAGGATAGTGATATGCTAAACCTCAAATAGAACAGCATATTCCCTTTTGTATTGTAATGTGGTAGAGACAGATTTTTAGGTCATTGGGTTTTGCCTTTATCTGCAGGTTAATTTCCATGCTAGGAAAGTTTTTCATAATTGAACTATTTCTAAATCTACCTAGAGCTGATCTATTATGACACAGTTATGATAATGTGACCATCTTTCTTATAGTGTTTTGTTATCTGTAATTTGACTACAACAGTGCTGAATATTTAAGCATAAATATATTAATCATAGTAACAACCACTGTGTGTTAATTGCTTGTTACCGTCCCAGCACTAAGAAGGCACTTTGCACACTCTCTCATGGGGTCTTCTTACCACCCCCTGAGTGAGGTGATATTATTATCTATCTATCTCTTTGTCCAGAAAAGAAAACCAAAGAACAGAAAAGTCAAGTAGCTTATCCACGGCCACCTGGCTACTGGGGGAGCTACGATTCACACCTAAGTTTGTCCAGATCTTAAAACCCATGCTTAGAAGAACTGTAATTCACTACCTCACCAAAAGCAAATCATAAAAAAACAAAATCAATAAGCAAACTACTGAAGAATCTTTGCTGCCATTTTGCTGTTAAGACATAACAAAAATCAAATTACGAACAAGCATGGGACAGTATTTTGCACTTAACTGAAGTTGGAAGCAAATTTGATATCAGACAGTAGTAAGGTTTGGCAAGGATATTCAGTAGCCTCCTAACAGGTATGCTTTGCCCCGCCATAGTCTGTCCTCATCACAGCAGTTAGAGTGGCCTGTTTTAAATGTAAGGAAGTCATATTTGTATTCCACAAAATTCCCCAATGGTTTTTTAGATGTGGAAGGTAGATTTAATGTCCCCAATTCTTTACCCTTCCCTATGTTCATGTCCTTTAGCCATGTGATTTTGCAGTTCCTTCCATTAAAAGCAGTGCTTATTACATCTCCATCCTGTGTGGCATGGATACTTGTTTTAACCAAAGGGATACAAGCAGACATAGGTCTTGAAATGTGCATGTGGAGTTGGCTGGGTTCTCAGTGATAAAAGAGGATTAGAGGCAGTAGAAGCTGACTTGGACCCAACCCACAGTCTGGAGCCAAATCAGGCTGGATCAGCTAATCACCAGCCAACCCACAGTCACATGAACAAGAAATGAATGCTTATTGTTGTATGCTATTGAGTTTTGAGGTGCTTTGCTATACAGCATTGTTGTAGCTATAGATAAATAATGTCCCACCTTCCTCAGAATACATCTAAACTCCAGCTATTCCCCTGTGCTCACTCCCCTCAGCCCCAGCAACCTCTTGTTGTTTTTCAAAGCATCTTGATGTGTTTTACAAGGTATTTTATATCATTTAATCCTCTTAATAACCTGATGAAATTATGAAGGAATGTGATATCATTATCCCATTTTGTAGATGTGAAAACTGCAGATCCCAACCTTGAAAAAGGATGTACAACTATTTAGTAATAGCGCTGGGATCAGCAGTCTGTCCACTACCTTTGGTATTACTCTGTAGGGTTTTATCTGTTTTCCTGTTTAGATATTTTAATAGTATATAAACAGCTATATTCTAAATGATGGATTTTTAAAAATTAAGGTAGGATACACTGTCTCCACATACAAATTTGTGCAGTCATTCAGCTGACTGTTCAGTAGCTTTTTGGGTCATCTTATGGTCACCAGCATGTGTGTAACACTGTCTGACAGTGATTTCCTCAGCCTTACAGCAAGAGGCATTGTCAAACTTTATGGAGTTTTCCAGTCTGTTAAGCAAAGAGTTGTCTTTAGTAAGCTCTAAATGGTCTGTATTTCTTCTGTAATTATTTACAACTTCAAATGGCTTTTCAGTGCTTATAGGGGAAAGTCTAATCCAGATAGCAAAGCATTCACTTACTGAAATTTGAGTAACTACTAAGTGTCAGGTACTATGAAAAGGAAAGGATCAGTAAGACTTGCCCTCAAGAAACCCACAATCTGGTTGAGGAGCAAATATCTGAACAGTGAATGGTACTACAGTGTAATAAGGGGTGTTATAGAGACTATGGCAGGTAATTGTCATCTACCACCTCAATTCTTACTCTTGTCCTTGCTGTAACAATCCCACTTTTTGTTTGAGTCAAAATTTTGGTTTGTAATGCCACCTTTTTCTCCACTGGTCTTAGTGGGGCTGTGCTCCCAACCAGGGTGAGAGGTAGTAACCCATCTTTAAGTCTGTCATCACATCTCACTCATTCCACTGGCCTTAATGATTGGCTCAGAGTGAACACATGACCCAAACTAATCCAATCAGATTGAATCTCAGCACTTTTGAACAGAATGCTGGGTAATGAACCTGGCAGATGTACCTCTGGGAGTTGCTGGCAGCCATCTTGCAATCATGTGGAGAGAGCCTACCTGAGAGTGTAAACATAGAACACCAGAGGGAATCCAAGTCCCTGTCATGTTATTTGAATCATGGATCAAACTGCCCTTAAAATAATGTTAGGTTTACATTCTTGGAGAGTTCAGATCTTAAACAGGTCCTTTTTTGGCTTAAGTTAGTTTGGATGGGTTTCTACTGTTTTCAACTGGAAAACTGCTAACTGATTCAGAGAGGAAAAGAAGCTACTCCTGACTGTGGATTTCAAGAATGGCCAACTGGAGAAGAGGAAGGAGACAGAGGAGATCAGACAATCCAAGCCAAGGAAATAGTGTGTCAGGGAAACCGGTGGCAGGTAACGACTGAGTTGCAGGGACTCCCTCAGGATATGGTTCCACCTTCCTCTCCTTGAATCGTCTCTGGCCATTTCCTCCTCATACTCTTCCAGGCACACTGATCCTTGGTCTTTGTGGCGTGCCATGTTTTTAAACTTCAAAGCTTTTGGTTGATAGTGTTTCTTCTGATGTAATGCCTGTTCCTGTGAGTCCTCTTGGAGGAATGTTAGTGTTTTGACAGAGCCTCTCCCAAGTTTTCTTAGGCTGAATGTCTTCCTCTTGGGTTACAGCTGCTTTTTGGACTGACCGCTCTCTAAGATCACCAGATCACCATTATAATAACAAAACTAATACTGATTAAGTTACTGGCTGACTGAATACCAGGCAGTGTTCTAAGCACTTTACATATTGAATACTGCCTGTGAGGCAGCATTTGCTCTTATCTTCATTTTATAGGTGACAAAAATTGCAACAGAGAAATGAAGTCATTTTCCCAGAGTAATACATACAAAACCAGGATCTGAGCCCAGGCAGTTTTTGGCTCCAGAGCACATGCTCTTAACCGCTATTTCAGATTGCCTCTCATAATTCACCATGACTGGTCACGTAGGTATCTCTTTGCCCTATCACTTTTGGAATCTCTTAAATCTAAGAGCCAATTTTGATTTCCCTACACAAGATCCTTTGGTGGAAATCATGCATTGCTCTTAAGGACGTACTACTCACAGCACAGCCAGCAGGCACCGTGAGCGTCGTGTCATATTGTTTCCGGCTGCTCTCAGTCCCATTGGGGGGGGGAGACTGCAGAGGGGCCCAGGTGAATGCTGTGTGCGCAGTGGATTTGTGTCACATTTAAGGAACCCTGACCTTAGGAAACCCAGATCCTCTAAAATGAGCAATAAGCCTGCCTGAACTTTTCCCCAGAGGGAGAAATCATCACCTTATTATACTGGATGGTAAACAAAACTTCCTTACCTGCCTCACAGGTCCTGTAGGTTACAGGCCCTCTGGTTTACTCTCTCACTGCACTTCCCTGTCCCCTCCTGCCACTTTGGTCCCTTCTCCTCACCATACTCCTTCTCGCCACAGGGCCTTAGGACATGCTGTGCTTTCTGCTTAGAGCTCTCTCTGTCCATCTCATTAATTTCTATTTGTTTTGAAGATTACTTCTCATGTAGCTTTTCCTCAGGGAAGCCGGACAACATCGGATGTCCCCTTTAGGTCCTTTCATCCACCTATGGGCCTTTCATGGCTCTTATTACACTTATAATTTCTGCTTGTGTGTGTGTGTGTGTGTGTGTGTGTATGTGTATGTGTGTCTATATGTGTTCGTCTGATTAATGTGTCTTCCTGTGAACCAGTAAACATGAGGGCAAGGACTGTGTTCTACCACGGGAACCCCAGTGTCTTGCCCTCTGTCTGAGTAGGTTTCCTGTAGACATCTGTAAGATAAATAGATCTTGATGTCCCCAAGGAGGTTTAGAGTGTCTGGCACATAATGTGTCCTAATGGGTGGGTGCTAAGTGAATAGTATCCAGTAAGAAGGCAAGAAGGGAGAGCATGATAGTTTCATTTTAGAATACTTGTGGTACCAAGTGATGATACTGCTCACCTAGATACTTACCTCCCACTGGTGCATGGATCTATGAGACAGCACAAACGGATGAAGCACAGGATTCGCACTGATGATTGCAGGACCCCCAACCAGAGAAACAGGAGGTGAGACAGACACAGTGATTATGGCAACCTGTGTATGTTCAGAGGCATTTTCCAGAAGAGGGCTGGCATTTTCAATGGCAAAACTTGGAAAAGCTAGAACATCTTAGAGGAAACACAAAATTTCACTTTTTAAAATAAGGATTTCAGCAATGCTTCCCAAACTCTTTTTTGCAAATATTTCAGACTCTGAAGGAAAAGCACAGTAAATATAACTTCTTTTTTATTAAGAGTTTTAAAATCAGTTGAATTGGTTTGGCAGAACCATTAAGAACTGTGAAGAATCTGACAACTTACGCTACTTTCAAGCTAACAAGTTAGCCTGCCAGTTTCACACATCCTGGCAGAAGACACAAGACTTCTATGTCAGAGACTGTGTTGGTTAATTTTATGTGTTACTTTGCTCCATGAGGCAAGCATTATTCTGGATGTGTCTGTGAGGATTTGAGCAAAATTAACATTTGAATTAGGGCCCTTGAATTAGGGCAGAATTCTATGGACTGAATTGTGTCCCCCCCAAATTCCTATTTGAAACTCTAACCTCCTACTTTCTGAGATTGAATCAATAGGTCAGAATTAAAAGGAAAATTATGGGAGTCCCATAGCTGGATCATAGGAAGAAATTGTGAAAAAATCCTTAAAGCTATGTAAAAATGCTGGAATGTGACTTCATATAATAATGGAGACTGAGAGGCTACATGTTTGTACCCAAGAACAAGAGAAGATTGGGAAACACTAGTTAAACTTCTTTAGTGGAGATTGTAAAATAATGCCCAAACACTGGGTACAGGGCATCAGGGAATAAGTGGGGACTGTGGTGACAAAGGCACCACAGCAGCTTGTTTCCACCTAATGGGGGAAGCCACTACCCAGCGCATAGGGAATGTAGGCTGATCTGTCAGACCTTATTTTTTGTGAAGATCCTGATATGGAGATTTTTATATGAAATACTCAAAACATCTTGTAGACAAAATGCATCTGAGAGTCTCTACTTTGTGGTACCAGATTTAAGATAAAAATCTTCATCCAAACACAAAAAGGCAAAATAGAACAAACTAAATTGAAATAAAGTATTTTTTAGACTTCATTATATCCTACTTTACTAAACATCCCACCTGCTGAGTTGATGTGATGGATACACCTGCTATTTCAACTTCAAAAAGATAGCTGTATGTATAAAACAGGAGCAGTTGATTTGAATATTCCATGCTTAAGAAAAATTCGGTTTACAAAAATTTCTAGAACTATAAAATAGCTCTGTGTAATATGTAATTTAAAATTTTCTAGTAACCACATTTTAAAAGGGTTTTAAAAAGGAAATATTTAATAGTATATTTTATTTAACTCAGTGCATTCAAAGTGTGATTTTAAGACTTAATCAGCATTTTAAAATGTCAATATGATATTTCACAATCTTTTATTCCTATGAAATCCTTAAACTCCAGCATGTATTTTACACTTAGAAACAGCACATCTGAATTCAGACTAGCCACATTCAAGTTGTTAATGACCTAAGTGGATGGTGGCTACTGTACTGGGCAGTATAGTTATAGAAGTGTGTTGTTGTTTTTGAAAATATAATCATTTATTTTTATTAGAAATAGTAAATCTAATCATGCCTAACTAAGAAATTGTAAATTATCTCAGAGAGCTTTTTCAGTTTTAACCCATCATTTATTCTTAAAATATTAAGCATGTTTGACATGGCTTTTTGTTGTCAATATGGACAGTTTGGCTTTTATCCAAAACCAGAATTGACTGATTCTAATGCAAATGTTTAAGTTCTTCAATTGAGTTATTTTTATGAAATCAATCCATGCAAATAGGGAAAAAATCACCTAAACCAATTTCTTGAAATTATGCATTCAAAATTTGGATAATTGATTTTTAAATTCTTGCGTTTAATGTTGTAGTGTAAGTATAAAACATCCTCATTTAAAAAAATCAAACAATATGAAGTATACAAAATAAAAAATTTAAATCTCCCACTTACTCCTTCCCCACCTCTGCTGCTCTACTACCACTCCCACTCTCCATCTCCAAAAATAACCGCTGTTAAATTGTTGACATACATTCCTCCCGAACGTTCTGTGACCGTATGTGACTACAGAGAGCTTATTTAAAAGGAGTCTTCTAGTGTTCGTGGTTTAGGACATCCTGTCTCCACTCTGCGTACACCGTGGATTACCCTCTTACTTGCATATCAGAACACACAGAGTTGCTTCCTTTCAATGGCTCCAATGTCCACAGTTTGTAGAACTATTTATTTAGTCCTCTCTTGATGGATGTGTAGGTTGCCTCTTGTTTTTGCTATTTCAAAAAAACCTACATCCTGATGTTACGATTTCTAGAGAATATGTTCCCAGAGATGGGATGCTGGTTCTGAGACCGCAGATCAAATGCTGGTAGCTATTGGCAAATCACCCTCCAGAGAGCTGACTGTGCCTTGCAGTCATATCAGCTGAACCTGAGAGGACATTTTGACTGAAATGTAGACTTTCCAATGTGGCACGGCCCAGAGCACTTAACGATTTCAATTTCTAAGACCACCACTAAGAAGTTACGAAAGAGAGTAGAAGCAAACCAAATGATTATTTCAAAACTATATGATGAGTCCAAAGTCATCGACACCAACCTGGAGCAGCAGCCAACACAAGAAGCAGATGAAAAAAAGGCATCATTTGCTAGAAAGCCTTTCGCCTCTTCAGAGACACTTTGCACCAGCCGATTCCTGCTCTGACTTCCAGAGAGTGGAATTGCTTCAGCAAGGTAGTCTCTCCAGAGAAACACTGTCTCTAGGCACCCTGGATACACTTCATGATGCAATTCTTGCTAAGTGATCTGTAATGTTCCACATTCTTCTTGCAAAAGGACAAAAGCCCCACCAAGAAAGTTTGCTTTGAAGAAGGAGAAAAAGTCCCCAATCCATATTCCTCTACATGCAAAGGCTTCCAAATCCTGGTAAATCTTGGATGGCTAGAATTACTAGAGATTCTTCAAGACATGGTCAGCTTATTACATATTTATTGATTTTCAAAAGGATTCAGTTTCAAAATTACTGCAGGTCACTAAGGTACACTGTTTGCCCTGTTCTATGTGTTTATCACTCCCAAACTCAGAATAAGCCCTAGGGTCTCTGCTTACCAAGTTTGCAGATGACTTACAAGTTAGGTGAGGTTAGTAAGCATTCACATAAAGATAAAATGTAAAAACAATTAATAATTTGTCAAAAAAACAATAAAATGCAAAATTAATATATTTAGGTCAATACTTGTCTGGGGTGGGGAATTAGCTTAGGACCACAGATAGCAAAGATCTGGCTGGCTGAATGGAGAGTTTACATAAAAAGATCTCTAAGGGCAGCAGACAGGAGAGCCACAGGTCAAATATGAAGGACAAACCACATTTTTAAATGCATAAAGATTCTTACAAATTTGAAGTTCAATAGCATTTGATTGGTCCAGCATTGCAATTTACTACAATCCCATCCATCCCTATTATACCCCACAGCTTCTCATATTTTCCCTCCTGGCTCCAGCAGGCATTCATGTTTGCAATCTCTGAGTTAGTGGTTTCAATCAACTGCTGTCTCAATAGGCTCAATAGGAGTCAACTGTTGTTATGGTTACCTGAATAGGAGCCTGCTATCTGAGATATGTTCAATACAAGGATAATGCTAAGAACAAGGGAGATCATACAGATTTTGCCCTGCTCTGGAATTTTGGCTGGACACTTACAAATGTCCAGGGAGTAATCATATGGGTATGACTCCAAGCCAAATCCTGTGAAGGAAGGTTGGAAAGAAAAATACAGTCATGGGGGACTCTGAAATTGGTGCCCTTCTCTCTAGCTCCATTACCCCAGACTTAGTTAAACCACTGTAATCTCACACTTGAACTAAGGCAAAAACCTAACTTCCCAGTCTAGTATTTCCCTCTCTCTGTTCATTGGTCCTCATGCATCGTTCATTTCAATATCATACGTCCTGAATATTTCCTGAACCTGTACACTTCTGTCTCACTCATCGCCGGCCTGGACCAATTGCCTATGTAATGACTTTTTAGCAACCATACTTTCCCTCTGCATTGTATTTCCACGCTGCACCCAGCTGTCTTTTTAAAACAGAAGCATAATGTTGCCTTCCCTTGTCACCTGTGTCCCCACCACGTTGGTCTCCCTTCCGCCCTCAAACAAGGCCTGGTTCCCACCCACCTCAGGACCTCCGCTCTGGTAGTTTTCCATCTGTGGAACACTTCCTCTCCCTGCTCTCACCATAGTTTGCCTCCTTTCCAAATATCACTTCTTTAAGGTGTCTTTCTTGATCACTCTGGCAGAAGCACTCACTTTTGCTTGCCTTCTACCAGGTTTTCCTAGTTTTTGGTAGCATTTTTTACCAGTGTCTGAAATGCTTGATCTATTTGTTAACATGTCTGGTCTGTGTCTCTTCCACTAGAATTTAAGTCCTAATTGTTTGTTTAAGGCTGGGTCCCCATTGCCCAGAATAAACATTCATTGACTAGCTCCATAAAAACCCTTATCAAATTCACACAGATAGAAAAGCAGCAATGCAGTTTCCAGAAGAATGGGGAGTTACTGTTTAATGGTTTCAGAGTTTCAGTGTTGTAAGATGAAAAAAGTTCAGGAGATGGATGGTGGTGATGGTTACACGACGATATGAGTATACCTAGTGCCACTGGATTATTCACTTAAAAATGGGTAAGATGGTAAATTTTGTATTATATACATTTTACCACAATTAAAAAAATTAATGATTAGAAAACCATAACTCTCCATTGCTCTGAAGATCAAGGCAAAGATCTTTGTTTTGTAGGATCCAGCAAGTTTGCCGCAGCTCTCTCTCCAGCTCATCACATGTAGCTCTCTGTGCCACCACCTACCTGTCTGCATTACACATTTCCAGAGCCAGCAGACTCCTTCCACCTCAGGGCTGTGGTACCTGCTGATTCATCTACGTGGGACAGTCAGATCTTCACATGGCTGACTCACTTTCCTTGTCAGCTGTCAGGCAGGCAGGCAGGCCGCCTTCCCTGACTCCCATCTAACATTGACCCTCATTATCCTATCATCCTTTTTAGTTTTCTTCATAGCACTTACTCCCAGCCAAAGTTAATTCATTTCATATTTGTTGTCAGCCTCTCCCACAACATTTTCAGTCATGTTAGTTCAGAGAGTCTGTGTGTGTTGTTCACTTTAGTGTCTCAGGTGTCTAGCACCAGCATCCACTAGCCATTCAAATAATCGTTGGATAAATGATTAACTAAAACATCCCTGGAAAGGAGCAGTTACTATAGCTATTTTACATATAAGAAAATGGAGGTCCAGAGAGGTTTTGTGACCTGCCCAAGGACACAAACCTTGTAAGAGGCAGAGATAGAATTTAAAAACAGATTTGGCTCAAATCAGTGTCTGTCTGTGCCATAGCTCTTCTCCCATTCCGCTCTTGCCAGCTCCATCAGCAGCTTCAGGACCCCTTGGAAAACCCATGTCTCTTTTCACTTCAGCCTGTTAAATACACTCACAGACAGACACATACACAAATAAAGACTAGCTTTCTTTTCCTAGTGTAGAAGTAGTCTCATTCATTCAGATACTTGACAAAATACAACAGAAATAAGACAACTATTCCAATCAAGTGAAAATAGTTGCCCCTTGGTTAAAGAAAATGCTCATTCATTTATTCATTCATTCAAGCACCTGTTTATTTATTGTGTTCTAGGGATTCCAATGCCTGTGGAAAAACAGACAAGGTAGAACCAGAAGCCCATTTGGCTAAAGCACATCAGATATGCTGTATTTCAGGGCTTCTGCAAGGACCACCTACGCTCTCTCCTTTGGCCTGGGTGCTTTTAGTATCCCTACTTTACAGATGAGAAAACGAGCACCAATAAGTCAAGTGAATTGATGAAGGCCACATAGCTGGGATGGAACAAGAAAGAGCCCAGGTGCAATTCCTAAAACCCATACTCTTCTAACCCCTCAGTGTTGTACACTACATTCTTGACAATTTTTAAGTTCTTCCCCCTGCTGGAACATACAAGATCCTCACTTCCTAAAGTATGGTTTGTGGGCAGCATCATCAGCATCATCTGAGAATTTGTAAGAAATGCCAATTCTTGGATCTTATCCCAGACCTGTATCAAAATCTGAATTCTAATAAGACCCACAGGTAATTCGTGTGCACACGAAAGTTTGAAGAACATGCTCCAGGTTACTGATGAGTGCAAACAGAAAAAGCAGAGTGATTCTCGTATCTCCCAACAGTTTTCTAGACTTTTCCTTTTTAGCATCCGGTTCTTTCAGGCTGAAAAACTAAAAAGCCCTCTTGAGAGTCATAGAAATAAATCCTAGTGTCTGCTACCACCTTGTGGTGAGAAGTTGCAACCCAGGCAGAATTTGCTTTTCAGAAAATAACGGTGAGATGTTTGAAGGAAGGGCTTGGCCCAGGTATTTAACTTTTTCAGCTCATGTACTTTATAATTCTCTCCTTTCTTGAAATTCAGACATACATGTCTAAATATGATAATCAGTTTGTGTGTGATTGTTTTATTACCAATCCAAATGGTAGTGGTTAGACCATCAGGTTACCTTTCCTGCATTTGCCTTGCCCTGGAATGTACAACATGTGTTCCACAAAGTGAAACAGAATTCCCCACCACTGTGTCAAATGCATCATTGGTGACTTCTGTGAAGTGGTAAACAGGGCGAGTCCCACCAATAATGTCTCTAACACCTTGGAAGGGAGTAAGAAAGAGATTCCAAAAATTCCCTACATAGCTACCCCGAACAGCCCAGAAGTTTAAACAACCTCAGTCCTGGATGACTTTGGTTTGAAGTTTGTGAGATGAAGAGCTAAAGAAATCTGAAACAACTGTGTCAGGTGAAGTTGAGAGCAATGGATCCCCCTCAACTGTATCTACCAGAGTCCTTTAAGTTTGCCTGTGGAAGAGATGGCCAATACCAAAGATTTCAGCGACCCAGGAAGAAAAACATCTCATTCAAAAGGAAGGGGATTGAAAGGTAGGTAAATGGGACTCATTTTCTTTTCCATTGAGTGAGTTTCTTTGGATTTTGCATTAAACAATATTCACTGTGATGAGAAAAGGCAGCATCTTTTGCATTGAATTTAGGAATTGAGGCTCTGAATGGATTAGGTGGAGACACCACATTTATATTTTGGATCAGGAAGCCAGTGTCACAATGGAAGCCTCATTTTATTATCAGAAAAGTCTAAATTATAATAGGGGAAACCT
Organism: Manis javanica; assembly: GCF_040802235.1. NCBI lineage: Eukaryota > Metazoa > Chordata > Mammalia > Pholidota > Manidae > Manis > Manis javanica. The sequence continues at coordinate 11,844,418 of NC_133158.1, forward strand.
CTCCTTTCCACCTGAATTTGGGTATTTAATGTGGCATATGACACTAAAATAAGCGCTGATCCTAAGTTGTTAGTCAGCCTCAGAATTTTAGATATTCTGTGTCCTGTGTAAATACTATTATTTTGAAAATTCAATAGTACATTCTTCTAGATAGGTCATGATCAACATTTTTTCCCTTTCCCAGTAACTTTAGCTGCTGAAATATGTACTAATCATATTTCACCCTGTGCACACTTTTTAATGTAATGCTAAAACTGTCTTATACCTGATATTTCTTGCCAATGACAAAACCATAAAGAAGGCATGAAATACTCTAAACATAATACATTTTAATTTGGAAAGTCATTGAGATGATTTACTTTCCAATTTCTTTGGGTTCTTTATTACCAGGTTCAGGAGCAGTAGCTCAAACATATAGAAATGGAGTATTTTCATGAGGCTGGAATTATCAAAGACCAAATTTCTGAACTCCCACAGACAAAATTAAATATTGCAGAGATTTACACTTTCAATAAGAAATGGGGTACAAGCAGAAGCAATACAACCAAATAAATTGATTACAACCTTGATATTTAAAAACTTAAGAACAGAAGGGGACTTTTCTTAACAGAAATCTGAGGCCCTGGGGCAAAATCACCTTTGTTAATCATGTTATAAATAGATGGGGAATGAGGGTGTAGGGGATGGAGGTGGGAGATACAGTCTAGAGATTCAGAAACTGCTGAGAAGGTGGCTTTTTCCCTTAGGGATTGCAGGGATGGCCTTTGGGGTTCTTGAGCCTCCTGAAATTGTATTTCTATTGTGTTGGGATGTGTGTGTGTATATGTGTGTGTTTGTAGCAGAAAATTATGGCTTTATAAAAGTATTCTCAGAGGGGTCCATGTAAGCTTAATCCTGGCCCATAAAGGATCTTTGGTTAAATTAAAAAGTGGTAGTACCCCTTCCTCCAAACACTTTACTGTCATCTACTAGAAAGTTATTATAGTTGCTGTATACAATGGTAATGACTGAATGTGAAGAAACCCCCTAGAAGTTGTATGTGTACAACTGGTAGAACTCTCAGGTCCCAGTCCCCAAAGGGAAGCTGGTAGCCCAGTGGTCTTCCTCTTTTGACCTGTAGCTTGTGCTCCCTTCTTGCCTTTTAAGTTTCCCCACACAGATCTGATGCACATGGTAATAGAGGCAATCATTTATTAGGTTCCCACACAAAAATTATTTCCTTTTATTCTGACATTTCTGAGAATAGTATACATATTTCCAAATGAGAAAACCCAAGCTTATGGAAATAAAATAACATGCCCAAGGTCACATAGCTGGCAAGTGTTGTGCTGGGTTGAACCAAGACCATTGAACTATAGTGCCTGGGCCCTTCTGAAATACTTCCCATGTATGATTACAAAGAAGCTGAATGATTGAAGTCTAATTTAGAGCACTGTGTTCCTGGAAGATGGTATACATGCCACTGGTGGTACTTAGATATTTTAGGTAGTATCTGAAGAACATTTTTTAATAGCTATGAATTTATTTATTTATTTATTTATTTTTTGAGAGGGCATCTCTCATATTTATTGATCAAATGGTTGTTAACAACAATAAAATTCAGTATAGGGGGGTCAGTGCTCAATGTACAATCATTAATCCATCTCAAGCCTAATTCTCGTCAGTCTCCAATCTTCTGAAGCATAACGAACAAGTTCTTACATGGTGAACGAATTCTTATATAGTGAATAAATTCTTACATGGTGAACATTACAAGGGCATTCATCACAGAAACTTTCGGTTTTGATCACGCATTATGAACTATAAACAATCAGGTCAAATATGAATATTCGTTTGATTTTTATAGTTGATTTATATGTTGATCCCACATTTCTTCCTTTACTATTATTATTTTTTTATTTTTAATAAAATGCTGAAGTGGTAGGTAGATGCAAGATAAAGGTAGAAAACATAGTTTAGTGCTGTAAGAGGGCAAATGTAGATGATCAGTTGTGTGCCTATGGACTAAGTATTAATCCAGGCTAGACAAGGGCAGCAAAACATCCACGGATGCAGAAGATTTCTCTCAAAGCAGGGGGGTTGAGGTCTGAGCCTCACCTCTGTTGATCCCCAATTTCTCACCTGATGGCCCCCCTGCGACTGTGCCTGTCTTAGGTTGTTCCTCCCTTGAGGAATCTTACCCGTCTCTGGCTAGCCAGTCATCTTCCAGGGCCATACAGGGAAATGTAAAGTTGGTAAGTGAGAGAGAAGCAATATTGTTTGAAAAGGTTAGCTTTTTACTTCTTTGCAGATTTATGCCCTGTGGCTTCTATGCCCAGCAGTTGTCTCGAGGTATCTTTACCACCTGGAGGAATTATGATACTCGGTAAATTCGATATGAGGCACGAATTCTATTTAAGGGTTGTAATTAGGAAGGAAAAAGAAAAGCTATAGATGTAGCATATGGAAGGAAACATGGGAGGATTGATTATTTCTTTGACATATCTTCTTGTAGAGTACCTTAAGTATGTATAGGTTTTAAACTACCAACTAATTTGCGCTCACATATTAACATAATAGGAATACGGTGACATAAACAAAGCAAATCTATAATTACCATCCATCTCCAGTGAAGCCAAGAAAACCATTTAGGCACCCTAGGCATTTGTGAAAATTTGTCTATGATATGATGGATATTGTCCAACTGTACTTGAACAGTCTGAGAGAAATCAGACAAATTAAAGCAGCCCATTTCTGGGATCTGTTCACATCCCATATGTTCTTTTAACCGTAGATAGTCTATAGTCATAAGATTTTGGAGTGCTACAACTTGCACCCCTCCCAACTCCTGGTTGAATTCCAACAGTACAGATCCGGTCAAATTCGTTGTCTCACTGTATGCACATGCCAGCCTAGACATCTCCCTCCTCATTCCAATGGCAAGTCCAGGAAACGGTGGGGTGGATGCAGCCACAACCGCAGCATCGCCCGGATCCCTGTGGAGGTTTTTTGATGATCATCCCCCTGGCACAAGTCCTCCAGAGAGCGCTGATGCCGGAAGCTCCTCCTCATATCGTATCTTAGTTCATTTTCTGGGTATCCAAGCTAGGCCTTGATCTTCTGCATAGAAACAAACAGACCCTTTGCCCACACTTTGACATGCCCGCTATGAATTTATTTTAAATCCACATTAAAAATATGTACTGCATAGGTTGTAATTATAATAAACATAATATATATGATACAAAACCTGGGATTCCATCCAAAGAAATGAAGGCTTATGTTCATACAAATTCCTGTACACAAGCATATATAGCAGTTTTATTCATAATAGCTCCAAAGTGGAGAAAACCCAAATGCCTTTCCATGGGTGAATGACGATTAGATAAAGTGCGGTACATCTGTGTCACGGAATACTACTCAGCAAAAACACTGCTCAGGAACAAACTACTGATACGCACAGCAGCTTGGACAATCTCCCTCTTAGAGGCTGCTGGAGTTAAGGAGCAGGTGGGAGTGACAGGGAAGTAGGTGTCTGAGATTTTATGGATTTTATGCTTTGGATGACACTAACAAATACAGTTGAGAAGAATACTGGGTAACTAATGGTATCATGGTACAGGTGATGTCCACTGTGGCATGGAGATTAACACAAACCTTGGGACCATATTATTGGGCCATAAGTTATTTAATCTTAACGGGCTTTAAATTCCTCCATCCTGTAAAATGGAGATGACAAACATGAAGGTTAAATTACATGAAACACATGAAAGAACTTAGTAGAGTGTTTAGTGTACAGAAAGCTATTAAGAAATGGTATCATTTTTATTACTAAAATATGCCAAAGTGATGAAGATATAGTATAGGACTGTTTCAATTTTGGAAACCTGAGTTTAGAGTTATTCTATCTACATGTGTGTTCTGTGTAAATGCAGCATTTATGGAGCCTTGGAGACTGTAATCCGTATTGACTATTCTGGAAGATTCTCATCTCTCATCACTTGGAACCACCAAATCCAGCAAAAACTATCTTAAACATCATTGAAATGAGATTGGCAACTTGCCAATATATATTCTAACAGTCACAGACCTGGATTAGAATTTGTATTCTACCTGTGGTCAATTAATTTAACCTCTCTTTGTCTCAGTTTACTTACTAGTAAAATAAGGATAATAATATACCCTACTTCTTACAGTGCTGTGAGGATTCAATGAGATAATGGTCAGAATACACTTAACTTCAGTTTGGTGACCGAACACCAAGTAGTTGCTTCGGCTTTTTTTGATCCATGATTTGATTCTTGGTCTTCAATTTTGTTTTTTAGAATTGTATAATTTGTGCACATTTGAAGTTTGGATTTTGAGGATTCACTTAAATTATTTGTTTTCAACTTTTCAATTTCCTTAATACAAATTATTTTTATTTTGTTTAGATGGCATAGAGCTGTGTCCACCAACTTAGTAAAGCAAAATGTGTTGGTCCCCAGAGAGGAATCATCCGGTGATAGCGACATGGAATTTCATAAAAGCCAACAAAATCAGAAAAAAAAATGGAGGAAGAAAGTGAAGACTGTTTTGGGGAGGGTGCTGTCATACAAGCATAGAAGCAAGCCAGCAAGTGTCAGCAGAGAGGGCGCCACTAACCACAAGGAAACCCTCCCTTCAAGTACACACAGTCTGCTTCCCAGAATTGTCAAGGAGCTTCCATCTCCCAAATTATTCACCAAACCAAGAATGAGAAAGCTGTCACAGAATGGTAATCAAAGGCAATTTATGGTCGTGCACAGGCCAAGAGGAATCGGGCAATTAGGACGGATTTTCTTGCCATCCAAAGTATAGCATCTCCTGGAAGCTTGTCTAAGATGCAGACTCTCAGGCCCCACTCAAGTCTAATGAGTGAGAATGTGCATTGGAGAAAGATCCCTGGGTGACTCAGATGTGCATGCATTTTGAATAGTTCTGATAGAGTGACTCTGAGGAAACTCCCAGTCTCATTAGTGGTCTAAGTTGTCTAGAGCCATTTTATTTAAATATGTATACATAGGCATGGGTGTGTGTATATACATGTGTGCATATACATACAAACATACTAGAAAAATCCAAATAAGTAGGGTTTTTTTGGGAGGGTTGGGGAGTGTGGAGGGTTTGTTTCTGGAGAAAGTGGTGATGCAGCCTTTCCAATGGGTACTTTTAGCAGTGGGGGGTGTGTTATGAGAATCCTGTAAGTCATAAAGGATGTCTTATTGCACCTACTTCGTATGTCCTCTGTGGAAGAATCAGCATTTGAACTGTTAACTCCAAGTCTTTTTTGCAATGTAGTGATGCTGTTTTGATGGTGGGGTAGGGGAGGTGGGGCATCCCGTGAGTTACGACTAACAATACCACTAATACTTGCCTATTCCATGACTTTTCTAAATTAATAGACTTTATTTTTTGGAGCAGTTTTAGGTTTACTGTAAAAATTGGTCAGAAAATACAGAGTTCCCATATACCCTCTCTCCTTACCGACCCACACACTCTCCTCTATTAATGTCTTTGCTTAGTAGGACAATCCTTTCATGTCATGTGTCCACATTACAGTACCATGCAATAGCTTCATTTCCCTAAGCATCCTCTAGCTTTTTAATCTCCTTTATAGCACAACATCAGGAAACATATAGCCCTTGTAATACATGTAGGGAAGCCACACAGAATCCCACATTACACACAAGGACAAGTCTGGAAAAAACAAAACAAAACAAAACAAAACAAAATAAAACAAAAAGAACTGACAGCTTCCAGCTGACTGATCGCCCTTTCAAACAAACTCTGTCTTCTGGAAAAAGCAGAAACTAATACAAACATCCCAGCACTCAGCAATTACCTGATATGGATTAACCTGTCCACTTCGGTCAAAAATAAAGAGGACCTGCTTCCATACTGATGTGGCTGGAACTAGAAAGTCCAGAAGGAAATAGGAGCAAACTTCTCCTCATCTGTGTACATTGTCTTGTTTTCATTTTAGTTGGAATAACAAATCTTTGCACCAAAATTTTTCCAGAAAATGTGCCCATCCTTCAGGCTATGACTCAAAACTATGACACTGTCTCAGCTCTGGCCCAAAGACTGTTGCTCTTTCCTGTTGACCCTCATAACATTTTTAACAAATATTTTCTAAATACTTAATATATGCCAGCCACACTATTAGGGATAGAGTAGCAGACAGACCTGGTCACATGGAGGTATAGCACAGAAGGACATTCCAACATTATGCAGATAATTATATCTGATGCAAAGTAGAAGTTTGGGGTGCTACGGAGACACATCATTGGTGTTCTAACTTTAGGGGAGAGAGAACAAGAAAGGAAAGGACAACTCAGTTGAGAGCTGAAGGGACAACTGGAGTTAATAAGTGGCGTGGGGAGAAACAGTTTCCCTGGGAGAGGGGAGAGCATATTTAAGTCCCAATATCAAGAGAGCACCAGGTGTAATTAAGAAATGAAAGTAATCCAACTAGGCAGAAGCTGTTGAATTAAGTGGTAAGGGTGTTGAAAGCCACATTAAGAATTTTTAACTTTCTCCTAAGGATAATAAGAAATCATCAGATATTTTCAAGCTGGAGATTTATATAATCTGGTTTCCGTTTTTAAAAGATAGCTCAGGCTGTAGAATAGGGACTGGTTTGGAGGAGGGCAAGAGAGGGCGCAGGAAGAACAATAAACAGGTCATAACATTCATTCAGGCAAGGGATGGTATTAGCTTGGGTTAGTATGGCAGTGGGGAGATGAAGGAAGAAATATTCACAGGTAGAAGTTATAAGATTTGGTAAAGAGCTGAGCAGCTGAGGGCAGGGGGTGGAAGAGTCCCTGGGTTGAACACTTGCTTTGAAGGCAGAGCCCCCATTCATTGACATTAGGAGCCACAGCTCCTAGAAAGGCCTTTATCAACGGCTTCAAAACAAGATGCTTTCATGGGGCAGGGAGACAATGAAATGGAAGGAATTGCAAACAACTCTTCCCAAAGCCCATCAATCCCTTTGACTACATCAAGGAAAAAGCTTCCTTGCTCGCCTTTTTCTTTTTTAATAAAAAGGAGGGTAACCTCAGATTTAGTGCCTTATGCAGATGCTGACATGGTTTTGTTTTTATCATATTAATTTTCATGCCAATTTATGAGACTGTTTTTTGATTTATGGTAGTGTTCTAAAGTTTCTTTATAAATGGATTTATTGTATTAAGAATTGAATTGCTATAAAAAATATTAGGGAGTCTGGAGTTCACATGGCTCCTGAAAAATGGGAAAGACTATTAATATAGTATGTGAATCTTGAGTCAGTAACTGAGATTGCTTCTATCAACTGTAAATTCTCAAGGGATCGTCTTACACATCACAGGGTTAGCTTACCTTTTCTAATTCTACAGTAGTTAAAGGGAAAAGCAATGGAGGCAAAATCGAAGTCTCAGACAGAGCTAAACATCTTGTCAAGACAGGTTAGTGACCACTGGGGTCACAGCTGCAAGAAAAGGTAAGTGTGTACAGGAGAAAATTAAGATTATAAAAAGCAGATCCATTTATTTTAACCCCAAGGAGAAAAGCTACAAGGCAACATGGAAGGCCATCTTTTCAGAGTATGTTCTAATAGGAAGACTCTCTTTATAACTGTGACCCTGACAGTCTTCCCTCCCTTTCTCCCTAAGCAACCATACAGCTTGATGTTGTAGAAGCGGAGACAGAGGAGATAACCCAAGGAAACACCCTTCTCCGCGCCCGGAGAACCACCAAGCGGTTATCTGTGACATCCCTTCCTTCAGGGCTGCAGAAGGTAAAATGCTGAAACAAATTTGCCTCTAAATACTTACACTTAAGTCAGTGTTGTAAAAGCGATGTTCTCATATAAAAAAAGCATTTAAACCTGCTGTCCATGTCTCCTTTACAAGAATTTAGGTCTCAGAAAGCAGATTTTCCAGGTCTGATTCCATTTCTGTGCACAAACTGTTCAGCTTCTACTACAGTCTGGGCAATAGTGGAGTTTTGAGCTTCAAAATGACTTTTTCAACTGTTCAAATATCAAGTTGGTATATTAGCATGTGGCCTGTTGTTTGCTGTGTTGAATTCACTAGAGAGGAATTCACTAGACTAGCACTGCATGATGGAACTTTCTGCAAGGATTCAAGTGTATGTTGTCCAGTGTCATAGTCATGATCCCATTGTGGCTTTTGAGACTTTGGAATGTGGCCAGTGCAATTGAAGAACTGAATTGTTAGTTTTATTTCATTTTAATTGAAATTGAAATATAAATAGCCATGTGTAGTAGAGACAATGCAACACAAGACCACCTGGGACTCTCTAAACAAAAGCTTTTACGTATCTGTAACTATGAACATTTGAGCCTCAAGTGCCCAGCCTATTTTTTTAGTATCCTGAACTATTATTACTTTAAATACAACAAGCATTTACTTAAAGCTATGTTCCAGGCCTTGTTCTAAGTGCTTTAAAAATACCAACTCAGATCATTCTTACAACAATCCTATGAAGTGGGTAGCAATACGTCCTTATTTTAGGAGTGGCACTGAGAGTTTAAGTAATTTGCCTAGATAAGTGGCAGTGCCAGCCTTCAAACCCAGCAAGATTTGGCTCTAAAGTCCTTTACTCTTGACTGCTGTGCAAGATAGTAATTGTACTGGCCAATATGGTGACCAATAGCCACAGGTGACTAATTGAAATTAAATAAAGTTACAAGTTCATTTCAAGTTACTCAGTCACCACGTATAGCTAGCAGCTGTTGCATTGGGCAGTGCATAAAGAAAATTTCCATTTTTTGCAGAAAGTTCTACTAAATAATGCTGTTCTAGAGTATTGCTGTCAGAGTGAACCAATATTAGTTTTGAATTTTGCTTCTTGTGTGCTAGGTTCATATTTCTTGTATCCCTATCATGTGCTGGGCAATTTCTAGGTTTGGGGCTATAAAGGTAATCTGATGGACTATGTGCTGTGAAACAAATAGGTTAATAGAAAGGATAGACATTAAACCGTGGCACTACAGAGCAGTGGGGTAATACTGGTCTTTTGAGTAAATGGCTCTGGGATAAGTGGGCATCCATATGGCAACAACAATTATCCCTATCTCAGACCATATACAAAGATTAATTCCTGTTGGGTTGTAGATCTGTGTGGAAAAGGTAAAACCTTAAAAACTTTTGGAGGACAATAAATGTATCATCATGACCTCTATATAGAAGAAGACCTCTTAGGACACAAACATCACTGAGCATAGAGGAAAAGATCAATATATTTGATTATATTAAAATTAAGAATTCCCGTTCATCAAGACATTAAATCAGTTTTGTCCACTGGCTATAGAAGGGTTTTGTTCAGCTGTCAGAATGTTCTCAAAAATATACTTGAAATCAAATAGTCTGCAATAGTTAAAATAGTCTGCAAATAGTTAAAAATTAGAATATTTCAAGTAAGTCTGGGCTTTAGCTTTTTTTTTTTAATATAGGAAGATTTGGCCCACAATTCCTCATGTCGATAGCAGGAGTTACACAGGGGCTACCCCCTTTGCAGGAGGCATGGTCACACCAGCCACTTCATACCAACCATACTGGCCTGTTTTATAAAACCTGCTTGGCCCTTCTAAGGCATTTAACTGTACGACAGTGGTACTCAACAAACACAGAAATAACTTAGTAGTTAAGAAATCTGGTAAGTACTTAGGTTTCATGTGAAACAGACAAGAGGAGTACACCTGAGGATGGACTGGGGCAGGTTCTGCAAGTCATTTTTGAGCCTGGGCCACCTGGCAGGACAGAGTGGTGATTCGGCAGACTCGCTTGTAAACTCAGGCAAAGGGTAGGACCCAGATGCAGTCCCACATCCTACTTAGTGTAGGTCTCCCAATAGTCCTGATGCTAATCACTAAGCACAAGGGGAAGGAAAATTGAACCCAGTAAGACTAAAAAGGGCATATTAGCCAGGAGCCATGACCTAATAATGACTTCCAGTAGCAGCACTATTAGGACAGGTGCTTGAAACCAGCAAGTCAGGGATGGTAGGAAAAATATCAGGCATGGGGTGAAAAGAACCCAGAGCTTTCTTTTTATGTTTGGAGACATATCTGCCATGAAACTAAGGAAACCTGCAGAAAAGAGACCAAATCAACAACTGGATCCAGTGATAATGAGCTTTCTGGGGCACTGGTCTACAGCAGCCCCACACCCTCGCTGTGCTCAGCAGCTACAGAGGTGATTTCTTCTTCTTCCACTTACGAATGACCTGCTTTTTTTCCTGTTACTATATATTCTTTCAAAGCCAGAGAATCTCATTTCTCTGTGCCCTACAGATCTCTTCAAAGAGAGCTCTGGGCACAAAGGAGATACATGGAGCGTGGAGAATAATATGAATATGGTCTCTGACCCAGTGTTGTTATGTGGAAATGTTCAATTTAAAGGAGAATGTCCCAAGGGTGGAAATTCTTATTTAAACACTGTCATAGAAATAATGTTGATACTTCTTAACCTGATGTGTTTCTGCATTTTTATGACAGGTTCCATATTCACCAAAAAAGAGACCATACTTTCTAGCACTTAAAAGAAAGAAACATGGCATGGAAAACATCCTCCGGAAATCAGATTTGACTGTAGGAAAGCTTCAAATGCAGGTAGTGGACAAAGGCCTTCACTTATGTGTTTCAGAAGCATCAGAGGGCCAGGCTTAACTGAATGCACTGCTCGGCTAGACAGCATGGATGTGGAACAAAATTAATGATTAGCATGAAGAAATAATGCTAGTGGGGGGCTTAGAAAAGTGGCTAAAGGATTGCTAAGGGCACCTAGGATGATGCTGTGTGCCTAATATTAAGGGAATTCAATTAAAATAAAAGCATGCACATAGGCTTCTTTTGAGAAGAAATGAGATCGTCTTTACCACTGGGTGGTAAATGTATGTTTTCAAGCTCTGTTTGCTATGACTTGAATTACAATAATACTTTGGGACTTGTAGAATGTCCAATTCCTGAACTCATACCTCAGAAAAACAACCATCCCTTTGGTTATGACAAAGCTTTCCAACACATGGCTTCATTTCTTTGTGTATGTCTGTCATAGGTGGATGATCTCATAGAAACAGTAACAGATAAATCCATGAAGTTATTGGCCCAAAGACATGCTGAGCTTCAACAGTGTGAGTTTCTAGGGGACGAAATACTTCAATCTTCTAAGCAGTTCCAGAGAATATCTAAGAGAACCATGAGGAAGTATAAGTTAAAAAATGTGTGTTTCCCGTGCACCTGCTGCTGCTTCTGAATTTGTTCCTGACTGCATAAAAGTTATCTTCAAAGGTATTTTTTTTGGTATATAATTATGAATAAATCTCTCTAGTGAATTAATCAGTGGGAGAGAAGGGCAGTTTCTAAAATATTCTCCCCAACAGTCCTTAAAAAATGATCCTTTTTGAAAAATTGATTTTAATCCTGAATCAGTATAAGTAGACTTTTGCATCATTATTCTTAGTAATAATGAAAAAATAGAAGCATTTATCATGATATAACAATTCTGCAAAGTAGTTTCTCCAATGATTTGCCAGGAAAAATTAGAGGAAGCATTTAAATGTATAATGACACTTTTAATATAACAACTACTGAGCTAATTTTAAACTTTCATTTATAAAGATAAAAACTCTTATTAAAATCATAAAAATGTAACATTAATAAAGGTATGATTCATGCAAAGTATCATGTTTCTGAACGAAAATAAATATGGATAAGGGTGGAAACCAGCAGGTACTGAACATGTAATTCACTACTTTAGAAAATTACAAGTGATTCAGCCTTAGCTTAATTTTTAAGATCATGGAATCCTTTATGCACAACCATCTTAACAGACTGTTTTTCTCAAAAACTGCTTTTCTTCACTTTATTGATACATTTTTCCTACTGGAAACAAATCCTAAAGAACAAAACAATAGAGAGAACTATCAGCAAAACATTTATTTACCAACATGTTGCTCAAGTGTTGAGGAGAGAAATCTGAAGTAATTCGTATCGACTGACTGTATCTTGTAATTACCTCTCAAGCCTATGATTCTTAATATCATGAAACCTCTCCCAGGTTTTTAATATACCACAAACATGATTTTGTACATGATTTCATAAGTTCACAGCCCTTCTGAAGCCTGCTCATGGACTCCATTTTCAAAAGTGATAATAGAGTCAATTCCAGAAAATGAGTTATTTCTCATGTATATCCTAGAAATGCCATATGCCATCTTCTCAAATTCTTCAATATATTTTGTAAGCAAGTCAATGTTACCAGTTAAAAACCACCTAGAATACTAAGGAGCACAAACAAATCTAACTGAAAACATTTTACTAAACATTTTTGAATACTGCATCCTATCTTTTAAGTGTAAGAATAAAAAGCTCACTACCAAAACTTTCAAGAGCACAACAAATTCTAAACACACAGAGATCAGATTGCTACTTCAGTGTTCTTGACAACAGTGAGATGATACTATCTATGGTTTAGGATTTGTTTCCATGCTGGATTCTTGAGCTTCTTCTACTTCTGAGAGCTTTTCATCATCTGGAATTACAAAAGAAACGTAAAACCTTAGTCAAACCTGCTTAAATTATGTTTTTAATGAGTACATGAAAACATTTTTATCTTTTATCAGCCAATATATTTAAGCAAAGTTAGCAAAATGGCAGCCTATGACTGTAATCAGCCCACATGTGATTGTTTAGTGTTTTTTTTTTTTTAAATATCTTTGATATATGTGCTTGGTTTTAAAAGTGCTATTTCTGTTATTTATTATTTGAATCAAAATGTAAATTTTATGTGTTAGACTTCACACACACACAGAATAAGAAGTCTAGTTCATAGGCTTTTCTTGAAAACAATCAGAAAACCAGATAACAAGAAATTTCCAACTGGGGTATAGTCAATATAAAGAAGTCTGTTCCCCAAAGCAGCCTCCATTCACTGGTTACATAGATGGGCTTCTGTGCCTATTGTGTCACTCTCTTATCACTGCCTGCCTGAGTCCTGAATTGTTACTTTATAGGAAGAAACTATAATAACCAAGAAAAATTACAAATCTATCATCCTTGACTTTCTCTTAATTTAAACCACAGAATATGTACTTAAATCACATATTACTACAAAGTCAGGCTATTCGTGTATGTGCAGAAAGTTAACATGAATACCTTCTAATGTCATCCAGCTATATCTTGTTCTGAAATTGAACAAGAAGGTGTACTCTCTCTTTAAGATGTATACTTTTAGAAGGCATGCCCCTGGGTTGTTTAAAAAATCTTCATGAACATTCAATTTGAGACTATTTCTACTTACTTTCCAGTGTTTGCTGAAGTTCGTGGATGGTACTAAGAAGAACATGAAACTGTTTCCGTCTCAATTCCAGCTGTGTTAACAAGAGAAAAATTACTACAGATTGATCTTTAAACATATACATATCACAAAAGCTAACTTATTTATGCAAATACCTTATCTTCAACACTTTCTTTAATATGTGAAAGATGCTCTAATTCTTTTCCCAGAGCCTCTAGTTCCCTGAAAAAAATAAAACAGGGTTATATTTTGCTAACTGAGGGAACAGAATGCACAATTAATACCTACCTTTTTAGTTACTAAATAGTATTTTAAAAATAAAAAAGGGATCAAAAGTTATTAGCACTCCATTATGAGACTTTTAAAGCTAAGTATGATTTCTTAACTTCTAAATATGTACTTATTTTTATTTTAAAGTGTTTACGTAATTTTTAAGTATACAAAAACAGATAATATCAAATCCCAAGAATTGATAACTTAGACATTTTTTCCATGTGTACTTCAAGTTGTCTCTGGGGAGGCTGGAGGAAGGTGATAAAAGAAATAAAACACTAGATTAATTTGAAATGTCCTTTAAGCCTTATCCCCAGTCTTCTGTCCTAAGCCTTTGTACTTCCTTGATTCCCTACTTCCTACTCAGGCAATCAGTGTATCATTCTAATCCCTTTTTAATGCACATATTTGTATTTCTAAGTAAATGTGGTATAGTATATAATATTTGGGGGGACTCTAACTTTTATTATAGTTATGATTATGTATTTCAGGAACAGGAATAATTAAAAATTTGCGTCTTCTGTTTTTCTTTTCAGATTGTTTTTGATGTCTGTATTTAAAAAGTGTGTATCTACTCTTTTTAACTGCTATTTAGTATTCTATTATATGAATAGACCATATTCTTTTATCCATTTTTTGTATTGATACATATATATTTATTTATCTTAGAACTATAGGCAGTAAGATTGAAGGAAAAATCAAATCAAGAGGCATTATAATATGTAATATTGACACTGACCCCTCCTTTGAAACATATATTCCTATAAAAATGGAATTCATAGGCTAATATGTAAACATTTATCTGTACAGATTAGTTCATTTCAGAGTAAAGTTCTAAACTTACTTTAATGTCTCATGCCTGTCTGGATGATGCTGGATCACTTTTGCCAAAGCATCATATTCTGAAAGATATAAAATATTTACCAATTTCAGGTTTTTTGAACAAGGATAAGAAAATAAAATTGATGATATCACAGATCTCTCCTAATCATTTCCCTAGTACATAAAGAAATGAAACCATGGAAGGATAGAAAGAATATTGCCAGTTTCAGTTGACTCAACTGTAACTATAATGATACATGACTTCAAAAGTGTTCCAGGTGAGAACTTCAGTCCCATTCTGTTTCTCCATTTACCTATCTCTGGGAAGACTGTAAGAGGCCAGCATAAATACAAGTGAACTTAAGGCATTATTGATCAAGTGGACTGATTCTGAAGAGGATCTTTATTCACCTGATTAAAGATCAAGGTAAACATATCCTACCATTAATTTCAAATCTTAGACAACAGCAAATTACACTTCTCATTGATTCAAAAGGTAGATTTCAGAAACTTAGAAATGATTTAAAATTCAGTTAACTTGTTTCTGCTCTACTGGGACCTCCAAGATAAGTCATGTTTTTCCTGTTAACCTTTCTTATGGAATGATGGATGGCAGCATTCATTTAAAAGCTTTACTTAATCAACAGAAACACTGTAAAGCATATAAAAATCATTTTAGAATTGATATTAACTATTAAATAAGCTGGTATATCTTGCTGTAAATTGGCCACCAGAACTTGACCACATGTATTTTAAACTGAATTCAAAAACCAACTTTCAAAAATAAGGCATTATACCATTATTTATTTAGCTTACTAAAAACTAAAATTCATTGTTTTAGAAATAAGCATATTCAATAAAATTGATTTTTAGCTAAAATTCTTTGGATTATAAAATAATACATTCTCAGTGGGAAAAAAAAAAACAAAAGAAGGAAAAGAAGAATCTAAGCCCTATAAAAACCTACAACCCAAAACAACCATTAACATTTTCTATTTCCTTTTAATTTTTCATATATATGTGATTATTATTAAACATTATATTTTTTAATTTTCAGTTTAAATTATGGGAGGAGCAATGTCTCTGCCACTAAAAATTATTTTGAAATAGTTTTTATGGACAATAAGAACATACCCTAATTTAAAAAGAGATCAGAACAAAAACAGTAAACTTACTTTTATTAGCTATTTAGGCAGCTTGTAAATGGTTGCTTCCTTTGCACTTAATAAAAACTCTGGTCTTAAGTTCTTTTTGAAAGCAGTTCCATTAAACAAACAACTATCAAAACTCTGAATTGTGTTTGCTGGTTAATTATAACATTATTTTGACAAAGGGATCTGAATATAGGAAAAAAAATGAACACTCAAGAAATAATTGGATAATAAATCTCAGCAAAGAATTTTTTTTCCCCCCAGCATAGCCTTTCTTCTTCACTATTTTAAAGAATAATATGGTTTTAAAGGATTAAGTTTGGGTCCTAATTCCTTTTTTAGAATTCAGGTTGACTCTAGTTGAAGAAGTTACCTCAAAGATTAAAAATTACATGAAAATATTGGTCAGTAATAAAGTATTTGTACACTAAATCTCACAAAACCCTTACCTTGGCGGTTTTTTCGTATTCGTTTTGCTTGAAGAATTTGCTTTTTGCATTCAGCAATTTTTTCATGTGCTCCAGCAATGCTACATTCTATACAAAAAAGGATTTTTTATAATTATAAGAGCATGTATAATCTCCAGACATTTTCAATTTTAAAATGTGTTTCTATATTAAGTTCCATTGCTAATAAAATAAATGCTGGCATTCAAAAATAGCTGTAACACTTAGTATTGTATCATATTTGAATACATTTTTGTAGCTAACATTTACTGTGCTCTATTAATACTGTTTTCTTACCACTAATCAAAGAAAAATGTTGCAGATATTATTTCCTTTTTAGAACATAAAAATTATAGGTAGAAACATAAATTTTTTTCCTTACCTATTTCTTTGTAAATTTTTTCATAATTTTCCATTTCTCTGAGATTCATATCATATACCAGCAAAGTTTTGCCCATTGAAAATTCACACTGGGACAGTGTGCTCAGCATACGTTGGTACTGGCTGTATCTAATGAAAGAGGGAAAGGGGTATTTTTGTGGCTTGCCAAAATTGAACTAGTACAGTACAGGCATAAATTTGCTATTTATACCAAGTTCTGAGAGAATCATTTGCTTTATTTAAAATAATTTATAGAGTATCTGGCCCATATGTTTTCTTTTTCCAAATGTGGTATACTTGAATTTATAATTTACTTTAGTTACAAATACAAAGATGGGACTTTTTATCAATATACACTTAATTCAAACAACTGTTTGAATTTGGTTTACACATTAAAAAATGTTTTAATTAAGATGGTTTGTTATCTTCACAAATCTGTTCTCTCATTTTTCTCATTCTATACAACTATGTGAAAAATTAATTCAAATGTGGAAGTTTCCTAAGTGAAAAAATTATTAAATATATATAAAACTGTGCTGCAGCTTTTTTATTAGCTTATTAAAAAAGGGGAAAGTTTCACTTAGATGTTTTGTCTTGCTAAAAGTGACTAAATTATTGAGCCTAAATTTAATCTTCATTTCTTCTAAATATTATGCTATCAGCATGTTTTAATAAATATAAAGGAAGCCTTTGAAGAGATGTGAAGGCCAGAAAAATCTACTCTGATTAAGCAAGAGTTGACTCCATTGGACATTTAAGGTGAGTGAAAATTTGAAATAGTAGTAAGACTCTATATGGTGGAAAATCACATCAGGACACTGGTGTAGAAACAACAGTGAAATGAAATACCCATCTTCCTGGGATCCAGAGTTGCACCATTTAATGAAACTTTTCACCAGCAGATTAATTCTCCGATCATCTCCAGCGCCATCTCCGTCAATTAGGAGGCGCTTCCGTATGACTTCGTCTGGAGGAAAGAACATGAGTAAAATGATTGTCTGGCTCTGGTTAACTTCCAGGGACAAATAACCAATATCACTCCTCATTCATTATCCAGAAAAAATTACTGAAATGTAAATGTACTTAATGCCACTGAACTGTACACTTAAAAGGGTTAAAATGGTACATTTTATGTTATGTAGGTTTTATTACAATTTATGTATATTATTGAGTGTCTGTGATGTGTCAGGTCCTGTTCTTGGGGCAGGGGTTATAGCAGGGATCAAACCTGCCCTTACGGAACTGGCATTCCACTGAAGGGTTGCTGAGGGGAAATAATTTCCAGGTACCACCAAAGAAATAAGGCAGTCATTCTTGGAGAACTTGTTTTAGAAAAATCTGTGAAGACAAAAAGAAGTCTGAAGTACTCACGTCTCTGACTAGTGTGAGGTCCTGGTAAAAGGGATAGAGAGAAAAGAAGATTTCAAAGATGGTGTGGCAGACTGAGAGAGAAGGGAGAGGGAGCAGAAGGATTGGATTTGCTGTTTAGAAAGTGTGATTTAATTATTATATCTGTAATGTTTCTTCCCCTATGAGGACTTTTTTTTAAAACAAGTTTATCTCACTTTTGTTCCAAGGGAAAAAAAAGAGAAGAAAAAGGAATAGAAAAGACGTGCAGATGATAATGATGAGTAACAAGCAAGGCCCCCAACCTGCCTGCATGGCAGCCATGAGCTAGTGTTCTTGCCAGACAAAATAATGCCAGATCATAACATGAGAAAGGCAAATTGCAGCCACAACAAGATAATTTTCATCTGTCAAACTGGCAAAGATCCAAAGACCTACAATAAAAGTGTTGGGAAGGGTGTTGGGAAACTGCACTTATGTGCACTGATGGACTGTAAACTGGTAGTTATACTCTTTGTAGGGCAACCAGGCAACAACAAGCGATATTTAAATGCATACACCTTTTTGACTCTGTGATTCCAATTCTTGGAATTCATCCTATAGATACAGGTGCACCCATGCACAAAGACATATGTAAAGGAATATTCTTAACAGTGCTGTTTGTGGAGAAAGATTGCAAAGCCAAACATTCACCAGTAAGAGAATGGTTAAATTATGAAACATTCATATAATGTAATATAATGCAGGCAGAAGTAATAGTGTGGATGCTTATACTCATGCCAAAAAAATCTCCTTATATATGTTAAGTAAAATGAAAACAAAACAGGTGCAGAGAAACACATTTTTCTGTTGTTTGTGTAGCAAAGGGGGAGGCTTTGTGTGTTTGTATATGTATGTGTGCACACATTGCACATATATATGTTTGTGTATTCAGAGAATATCTCTGGCAGGATACACAAAAAACAGGTAATAAGGGTTGTTTCTGGTGAGAACTACAGATGGAGAATGAGACAAGATTTAGTTTTCTATATGGCTTTGTCGATTTGTGTTGTTTTTTACCACATGCATGCACTTTTTAAAAATAAATTTCGAAGTGTGAACAATTCCTGGAGAGCCTGCCTGATGAATCAACCGCAAAATTTTTAAACAATAGTTCCTGTGCGTAGGCAGAGGTATTTTTGAGCGCAGGTGCAGTGGAGATAAACTTTGAAAGGCAGATGGCTCCAGTTTTAAAATGTCTTCTGTGACATCAGATAAACATTTTTAGAACTGGGTTTTGTTCTTAGAGTCATGGTTTTGACAGGCTGCTCAAACTAAAGACTCTTCAGGTATTTTAAGTTTACACTTTAAATACAAACTACTGTTTTCATTTTTTAACCATGAACAATATTACTTGAGGACACTGAGACAAAACATCATCCTCAAATAAATTAAAATGCAGAAAATGAATTGATTTTTAAAAATTGGAACCACATTAATTTTGTTATAATTAATCATCCAATGGGCGAGCGGTGTGATGTTGGATTGACGCTGTTCAATTACTTTGCTGGCCCTCTTATCTCTGTTCTCCCAAGGCCCTAAGAAATTCCATCATCCTCCCAGATGCCTGGGTATCCTGCTTTATTGAGGACCAGGGAATCTCAAATGTAAATGCCTTCAGGGAGGAGGGAGTACGGATAGAGAAATTAGAAAGTGAGTACCCCAAGGGGGATGCTAGTTTTTCAAGAGATTTTTTAAGTTTGGTGACTACAAATGTTTCGAACACATTTTGTGGTCATTCCAACTGTATATGTGAATGTCCCAATTTAAAAAGTTTTTGAAAAATGTTGAAAACATGGTATAAGCCAAATAAAGCTGGCAAAAAGGTTTAATTAAGGCCAGTCCTATGTCTAGTTCATTCTGTTTTCTCCCCAACCTCTCACACTGTATCTTTAAATTTCTGATGCTCAAGAAATATTTTTAAATTGGATTAGTGGTGCTTGCTTGGGACCATCTGCCCTCCAAAGAGTTTTGTCTCCATAAAACACTAACAAGGACAAGCAGGAAGCTATCTTATTTTCAGGTCCACAGGAGAGATTTCTCTTCTTGTACAAAAGGCACATTTGCTCAATGAGCAGATGTGTCCATTAGGTACTAGAATAAGTTCTGAGGATGTGAAATAAACAGATGAGCACTTTCACCCTAGCCAGAAAAATCACAAATCACACACACACACACACACACACAAAGGCAGCTGCGATTATTAAATCACACAGGAGGAGAGCTCCCTTTGGCTTGGGGGGGCCATCAGAAGTAGAATTTGAACTGCTCTTTGGACTGAAAAATCATCAACTGAAAAAGCTAAAAGGCATTTTAGTAATATCTATCAAAATTTCAAATGACATAAATCCTTTGACCAACAATCCTAGATATACCTGCACATATACAATGACGTATCCACCAACAGGGAATTAGATAAGCAAGTTTTGGTACAAGAATATGATGGAATACTATGAAACCATAAAAAAACACAAAAGAATAAGGGAAATGTCCATGTACTGATAAAGAGAGATCATTTAGATAATTTGTTAAAAAAGCAAAAACCAAAAAAAAGCAAAGTAAACAACAGTATGTACAGCATGTTTCCTTTCATAAAAATGGTAGGGATGAGAAGATATATTCCTATGTGCTTATCTTCACAAATATACCCAGGAATGATACAGAAGAAATTAATAGAAAAGGGGTTATCCAGGGAGAGGGGCAGTACAAGTGGGGTAGACGGGAGACAGACTGGAAGATGGGGATATATCTTTTTATGTTATTTGATTTTTGAACCATATGAGTACTAAGAATCTCCTGTTTGCAGATGACAGCTATGATTGTAGTGATGGTATCATAGGTGTCTATATATGCCTTAATGTGTCAGATTGTGCACATTATATATGTGCAGTTCTCTGTGTATCAGTTATACCTGAATAAAGCTGTTAAAAAAGAAAAAAGAAAGCAAGCTGAGTCCTTTCTCTTCCCCCCATGCCAGCAGGGAGAAGGCTGAGAGTTAAGCAGAGATGGGGATACAAAGGCTGATGTGGTACATGGTACATTAGAGCATAGGGAGGCAGGATGAGTGAAGACAAATCTTGGGACCCAAGGACCTAGAGGCAATTAGAGGTCGAATGGTGGGAGTCTGTCTGCACTAGTAAACTCCACCCTAGTAGGTCTGGACCTTGCTGGCAGTCCACTGGGAGCTGATAAAGATTCAAGGGCAGGATTTTCTAGGATTAAGCTGAGGGCAATGTACAAAATGGAATGCAACTGGGATAAGCCAGAAGGCAGGGAGGCTAATAGTTAGGAAGCTATCAAAGCACATGCAGTAGGTGCTAAAATGGCATAAATTCAAGTAGAGGAGATTAGAATCACAGGTCATGGCAGGCAGGTTAGAGCTAAGCAGAGTTTGGTTAGGAAAAGGCAGGGGCAAATGCCAGCAGTGGGTGGCATGAGTAGGAGTGGTATGCCCCATCCTGCTAGCACAGGGGACTCTGGTCAAGGCAGACACAGGCCCTTCTGCTTAGGTCTGTCCCTTTTTTGTCTGATAAAAGTGTTCCTTCACAGCCAATCCCTGGGCAAGAAGTAAAAAACTGGGGCCAATGTTCTGGTTGGTCCACAAAGTGTTCATTCTGTATGTTTGTGAGACCAAGATTTAAGTTCATCTGTAAAATGGGAATAAAACTCTCTACTTTGTAAGACTGCTGTGGAACTTTACAGACATAAAAGTGTAACAAAGCAGCACAATACCTGTTCATTGTAGGAAAGCAAAAACAGAACAAAAAGTTATTCTTTGTTAAATTTAATCCACAACTGGTATCATCCTAAAAATGTAAAGAAGTGAGTAAATGTTGAAAGATATATCTATAAATATATCTGTGTACCGAAGTAGTTGTGTAGTATGCATTTATACAAAGTTTTGCCCAGTTAAGATTCTCACAAATTTGCTGTTTCAAGCTTCATATTGCTAGATTGTGGTATTTCTAGCTTAATCTGTATAGACAGTTGCTGCCTGGAAAATTCTCTGGGGATGAGACATACTGAAATATACAAAGTACAGAGCATCAATCCAAAAGCAACAAAATAAAGCAAAAGGGTATTTCCATTTTGAAAAGTCTTTTTTTTTTTTTTTAAATTCAAGATAGTCTGCTGTCAGTGGTTCCTAACAAGCATGACATGAGCCTTATTATTTTTAATGGTACCTCATCAACTAGCTCTAGATTGAGTACACCTAAAACATGTTTTACTATATATTTGACTTTATAAATTACAATCATGCTTGAAGCCCTCTCTCTACATGCAATTTGAATGCTAATATTAATAATTCTGGTGACCCTTGGTCTACCCTATAAAAACAGCACAGATAGCTTAGGAACTATTTTATTAATGTTATCAATGGCATTTCTTAGTTGTTGTGATTACTTTCTTAGTGACTGTGAGAATCAATAAAGTCTGTAAAAAACCTTTTAAACCAAAATACTTTACAACTCTACCCCGAGAATAGTGCTTTTCCACCTGACTTTAGGCTTGTAGGAAGACTTCCTACTGGATTCAGTTATGTGTTGTACCATAAATATACCTACAAAATGTCTGCCATTCAAAAATCACTTTAAAATTAGTTATGACACATGTATGTTGATAAGGAAATATTTACTTGAATTTTAGACCCCTTCCTGTCTTATATGCCAATCCAGACCTGGAAGAAATATAAAACTGCTTAAGACACAAAATAAGCTTCAAATAGTCCTTTTAAGGAGTTCGGTTTTAATGAGCTATTTCCCATAAACAGAGAGGCAGGAAGAAATGAACCCTTTACAGTCACTATGAGATATACTGAAACATATCTCATAGGCTAACTCTCCATTTCCAAGTCCCTGGTCAGATGACACAGACACGTTAGCTGTGTTCTCATTTTAGCATGGGAAAGACAATCTCTCATAAGCCCAGACTAACAATCATTTCAAAATCTGTAATTGTTATTCCCTCACAGTAGCTATTAGGACATTGATTACTAAACAAGTTTTCAGAAAATCTTGGAGCAAATTTTAAAAAGGAAAGAGGAAAACAGTTTAGAAGATAATGGTGGGCCAGCTTCCAAAACACTTACTTTTTAGGGATAGGTCAAGGTTTGACAACCAGTGGCAACAGTCTCACTGTTCTGTGACTTCCTCCTAGGCTAAGCTACCATGACATGCGCCTCCCGAACTACCTACTAGACCTCACAACAGTAAACTCTCATCTGCTTTTACGACACAGCAATCCTGTGATCTACCAATGAAGATTGGCATTTTCTTTTCTTTAAAGGTAGTTTAGCAAGGAGTTCAATAGGCTTGCAAACGGACCACTGGCTTATCTTGGTGTTCCTAAACACTCTGGATCCAAACTGATAACCACAGGAAGGGATAACAATTTAAGGCAGGATTACAGTGGAAAAAACAGGTAGCTACTAGGGCAATGTATCAAAATTTAAAATATAAATACCCTTTGACCTGTCTCCTGGAATATTATTCCTACGAGTGTGTAAAGACATCTATACAAATACCTCCACTGCAATACTATATGTAAGAGTAAAAAACTGAAAACAGCTAAATATTTAAGAGGGGATTATATTTTAAAAAATAATAGAATACTACACACTGATACAGAAGAATGAGGTAGAGCTCCAAGATGTATCATTACAGAAGTATCACAAAGAAAAGTGTGACATAAAATTTTATAGTATATATACATACTAGCATACCAATTAGTACACATAAAGTTTGCAACATACTAAGTGCTGTTCTAAATGCTTTTCACATTAGGGAAAAACTTAATCTGTACAATAGCCCTTTTAAGTAGATATTATCCCTATTTATGATGAAGTAATTGAAACTTATTTGCCCAAATTAAATGGCCCAGGAAGGAAGGATTAGAGCTGGGACTCAAACTCAGGAGTCTGGCACCAAGATGGTGCTTTTTCACCTTTTAGAGGTACTTAAAGATCATTCTAGAAGAGTGCATAAGAACAGGTGATAGTGACTACTTCTTTGGTGAGGGATTAGCAGTAGAAGGTGACAAGGGGAAGGCTTCCTTCCACTTGTTCACTTGATGCATTTCTTCTCAAATTTCCTGACCTGTATTACTTTTCTTTTTAAAAGTATGAACAGTGGTTCTCTGAATAGTGAGCTTATCAATCATTTGAGGCTTTTTCTTTATTTTTTTCTGTATTAAAAATTCTAGTCAATGTTTTTTTAATCTATTGTGTGTTTACAAGAAGAAAGAAAGCTGGCTTGACCTGACCTAGTAAGAGCAAAGACTAAAGCACTGTAAAAGCACTCACCACTGCTGAGTGAGTAAGCTGAATTATGTACATCTCATTGTGTTAGATTACTTATGGTAAAGTAACATGTAGCCCCCCCTTTCAAGAAGCTTAAAATCATTAAAAAATTTTTTAAGACAAACGATATTAATAAGTCACAAAAAAGTCAGGTGGAAAGAACAATAAGATGGTTTGGTTCCTCCATGTAATATTGATCCCTTATGAGATACTTTGGTCCAGTCTGAATAAATTGTTGATGCCAAAGTAAACTACTTAAACCAAAATCAAGTTAAAAATTACAGAAAAGCAAAAGAGTAGTGTTGAGGTCCTTTGTTTTTCCCTTGATTTATTTAGATGTTTAGAGTATGGTGCTAACAAAATCAAGGTTAAAATTCCAATCCTGCTTTGAGAAACCATTTCTCTTAATCAAAGAAACAATTATTTAATAGTTGAACAGCATCAGTAACCCTTGTGCTGAGGCCACAGATGAGGGAACAAAGTGGGTGAATCCACTGGCGCTAGTGAAAAAAGAAAAGGCTAAACACTGTGCTCACAAATGTCTAATTAACACTGGATCAGGAATTGAAATGGGAGTAACAGCAACAGCGAACATGTACATGGTGTTTATACACTCGTTTTGATGACCATAAACCTTGTCTGTTTCCTTTACTCTGCAAAGTGTCTGGGTTTGGACAATAAATTAAATGATCACTCAACTTTGAAGTGCTTTACATAATTACTACACTTCATCCTTGAAAAAAACCTTTTAAAGTGTGTATTATTATCTTCCTTTTACAGATTAGTGTTACATCTGCAGCCATAGGAAAATATACACAATTGTGTTATTAGAAAGTCATAGTGCAGTTCTATTACTATGTCTTGCTGTTCATAGGCATACTAAAAATCATTATTTCTACTTTTCACAAGCATATATCCATGCATTACACTAATTTAAAATATATATATATACACACACAATGGAATACTACTCAGTCATAAAATAGAAGGAACTCTTGCTATTTGTAACAACATGGATGGACCCTGAAGGTATTATGCTAAGTGAAATATTTCAGACAGAGAAATACAGATACCACATGATCTCATGTGGAATCAAAAAAACCCACGAATGAACAAAATATAAAAACAAAATCATAGATATAGTGAACAGATGAGTGGTTATCAGAAGGGGGTAAAGGAGTGGGCAAAATGGGTGATGGGGGTCAGCTGTATGGTAATGGATGGTAAGTAGACTTATTGTGGTGATCATTTTGTAATATATATAAATATCCAATTGTTATGTTGTACACCGAAAGTAATATACTGTTATATACAAATTTTACCTAAATTAAAAAAGAAACTGTTAAAACCAACAAGCTTTATTAAGTGGAATGTACATCACATCCCACTCCCCACCCCCTCTTCTCATCTGCCATCTGTTGCTCTGCCATATCCACATGTCTACCTAACGTTCTCTGTGCTGCAAAAAGCACTTCTGCAATGATTTCTATCAGGCTACTAACAGTTTAACACCATTTAAATTAACACATACAAAATGCAAACTGTGAGCATAGTTTAAATTAACAGTGATAACATCTAAACTGTTTTTCAGTTAGCCAAAATGTGGGGGTAACAACAAGAGAGGAGAGAGAATAGCTTTGCCAACAACTAGCTATGTGACAGTCTGCCACTAACACCACAGGACTTCCATTTTCCATCTATAAAATGATAGGTCAGTGATGGTATCTATAGTTCAGTATCTCTAGATAACAATAGTGTTTTTCTCCTTTCCTCTGAGGAGGACAGTTTCTCAAATTAACCAATGTGTCCTTGTCCTTGAGCAGGAAATAGAGCAGCTTCTCTTCCAAGAAGTCTAATTGGGAATGCAAACACATATGTAAGGCTTGTAAGAGGGTACTGCACCTTACCAGGCACCTCACATCCTTAAGAGGGTACTGGCCCTCCTCTAGGCTTCAGAGACAGGTATTGGTCCTCCTCCAAGAACTCTTCATGACAATGGAGATGCCAAGGGCATCGGCTTGTCAGTCTTTTCCACTGCCATCATCCTAATCCAAGCCCACCCATCTCTCCCTTGGAATACTCCTTGTTACCTCCCTGCTTCCATTCTTGCCTTGCTAGAATCCATTGTTTACAGAGGATTGCTTGAAGAAGTTACAGTTTGTCCTCTCCTCTATGGTCCAGATATTCTTAAACAGGCAAAAAACCTTGCTCTGAATTAAGGCAGACCAGTAGAGCTATTCACCTAAACCACATGGTCTGTGGGCTTAGAATTTCTAAATTGTGATTTAGCAGTCTTTGATCCAGTAAGGGATGTGCTAAGCAACAGCCCGATGACCCTCCATGCCGAAAACAGGCTATGGACATGACACTGGCTTTTCTTTATGGGGATAAATAATCTTATCTGTGAAGATAAGCTTTTCCTCTGGTGTTTACATCTGAAAAAGCTGCTTGTCTTGTCTTTCTAATGTTGCCTTCTCAGCACAGAATGGACCAGGTCCTGCCTTTGGTATGGACTCCTGGAGAAACAAGAGTCACTTTCTTAATATTCCAGACTTTATCCCTTGCATTTTGAGGATCACCCACTTGTAACTTTTTGTTTTTCCTAGTCTTGATCTAATTTTTGCCCTGTATCTGCTTTGATTTGTTCTATGTTTTCTTATCATGGTGAGCTGCCTTAACTATGTTTTGGAATATGCCATATAAATAAATTAAGTATTGAGGGCTACAGCTGCAATATGCATAATGGTTAATAGGTGAATGGTCAACTGGTTCTAGAAAAGAGGAGGGGGGTATAATCTGAGGTAGGTGTTGAAGAACAAATGGGTGGTCATCTGGCAGAAAATGTAGGGAAGGGCAATCTGTGCAGAGAAAGGGAGGAAGAAGGCACAGTACTCATCAAAATAAAGCTGAGATGAGACAAGTAAACCAACTCTTACATGTAATAGTATTTACTGAACATTACTATTGTTGGACTCAGTGCAAAGCACTTTACTACCTTTATTGCATTTAACCCTGAAAATGACCCTATGAGGTAGATTTTATTATTATTCCCATTAGAAAGAATGAAACTGAGGCTCAAAGAGGTTAACCTGCACAAGATCAGACAGCTTGTGTAACTGGCAAGGGGTTGGGGAGGAGGGATTCCTATGGCCTCTAAAAGGTGTGGGGGGCACTTGACTGCAGTACATTTACTAGAACTCATTTTCCTTTTCCATCTCCCATTTAACAAACCCTCTCGCTCCTTTGAAGTTCTCTACCTCAATAAATAGAAAGTAGCACCAATAAGCACCGGGTCACGGATCAGACCTGGGATAATCCTCAGCCCTTCCCTTCCCATCCACTCAATCACTGAAGTCCTGGCATTCTGCTCATCCATTTCCCTTCCCCGCCACCTCCTCTGCCATCTACCTCTCTGCATTCCCTCCTGGACCGAGCCCGCACCGTCTCTCACTAGGACTGCTGCAGCAGGAGCTTCAGAGACAATGCATAGCGGTGAAGCAAGAACTCTGGAGTCAACCTGGTTTTGAGTTCAGGCTGACTTATTACCTGTATAACGTTGCACAAGTTAACCTCTGTGTCCCAGTTTCATCTGGAAAGTGGGATAATTAGAGACTGTTTGACATACGATAAATACTATGTAAATGTCAGAAAGGAAAGAGTAATACCAAACTCACTTTCCCTTCTCCCCATTCTTCAGAGTAGGGAGTTGTTCTTTAATGCAAATCTGATCACACCAATGGGACACATCTCATTGTGTCCCATTTTACTCAGAAATCTCTGGTTTATAACTTTATAAATTCTAGCCAAAGTTTTCCATTTTTGAGTTCCTCCGGCACTTTGGGGCCTTTGTACAAGTGGTTCCCCACCTGGAATACCAGTCCAACTACATCTATTTAGTCTTCAAAAATGGGATTAAAGTTAACTTTTCCAGGAAAGCTTTCTGATTTCCAAGAACGGATAAGCAATTTGTTACATGCTTCTAGGACAGTTCCCAACGTTGTACTTCCCCTGTGGTAACATTTGCCATGAAAAATAAATACCCAATTTCTTTTGCACACGAGTCACTGACCTTAGAAGGGGGAAAGGGCTTGCCTTTTGGCTCTGGGCTGTAATCCTAAAGCCTAGCCCAGGGAGAGTATCTACTGAAAATAAATAAAATTGGAATGAAGCGAAGTTAAATTCCTATGAAGTTCCGGGACCTTGAAGAGTCTGCCACCTCACTATTCCATATTGCATCCGCAAATGTGGGCCTAATACTCTTCTTCCCATTGCCTGCCCCTTAATTTGAAGACCCTCTCTGTCCCCAACTTTTAGAAGTGGTCTGTCTCTTCACAGGCATCTACGCTACTGGTCACCCCCTCTTCAAAACAGACCCAAAGCCCCTAGATCCCCCAGTACCAGAGGTCAGAGCACCCTCCCCAAGACATAGACACAAACACATCTTTTGCTGACCTGATCTACCCTAGGCAGCCCCATCCCTTATACTGGCTCTCATAAATCCCCTATGCACACTCCCTGTTTGTACTCAACAGCCCGTACATCTGTTCTTTGTAGATCCTGTTCCCAGCTCCCTCTCCCTACCCCCAACGCGGGGCTGGTTCTCGGGCCTCATTGGGCTCAGCCCACTGTCCGGGGGCCCTTTCCAGTCTCTCCAGAGGACTCCTCCAGGTGTCACCCTCTGTACGCTAACGCCGCTACTTCTCTGGCCGTGGAACCTCCCTTCCTCCCGGCTCGGCCCCAAGCCCCTGGCCCATCGCTGGAGTTCTCACTCCCAGTCCTAACTCCGCGGCTCCAGGGCTCCACCACTGCCTCTCCTTGGCTGCTCCTCGGACCCCACCATCCCCACCCAAGTGCTCGGTCACCACACACTCCCACAGCCTGGAGCCCTTCCGGGTACCCCCCGGTCACGCCCCGCTTGCAGGCTTCTCGGGCCCCCCGCGTACCCCAGCCCCCGACGACCTCTTGCACATGCTGCCTAGGCTCGGCGCGGCCTCCGGAGAGCGGGCCGAGCAGATCGCTGGGCTCCGGGGAGAGGCCGAGGGGCTCGGGGGAGGCGGCCGGGAGCGCCCGGGTCTCCCGGAAGCGGCCGGGAAGGCCTAGGGGCTGCGGGGAGCGGGCCGGGGTGGCGGCGACCGGGTCTCACCGTCAGTCACGGCTCCCATGGCGTGCGCGGCGGCAGCGGCGGCGGCGGCGCAAGCTGAGGCGGCGGTTGGCGGCGGCGGAGGTCAAACTCCCACAATGCAGCCGGGTAAACAGCCATGGAGGAGGAGGCGGCGGCGCCCGCGGCCGCCCGCTCCGACGCCTGAGCCGCGCCGCGCCGCGCCGCCGCCGCCGCGGGACCCACGCTCCCCGCGCTCCCCGCACTCCCCGGGGGCGGCCGCGGCTGGCGCGCGTGGGGGCGAAGCCAGGCGGGCGGCGGCGACCCGGCCGCGGTCGCGGCCCCGGCCGCCCCCCCGCCGCCCCCGCCCGGCCCACACCCAGAGGCCGCCCCGGAGGCCGCCGCCGGCCGCCAGGTGAGCTCGCCCGGCTGCCGCCAGGGCAGGGGGCCGGGGGCCGGGCCCTCGCCTCCGCGGGGAAGGGGACCGTGGCCCCAGGCACCCGTCCCGGCCGCCGCAGCAGGGGGCGGTGGGCTCGCTGCCCTGGGGGTTGGGGGCGCCTGGAGCCGGCCGGGCCCGGGAGACGCGGGAATAGGGCGCCGAGGGGGCGCGGCGCGGGGGTCCCCGCGGAGTTGGCGCCCGGCGGGTCCCGAGCGCCGGCACTAGCGCCGGGTGCGGCCGGCGGGCCAGAAAGGCTCCGGGTTCCAGGTCGCGCGGTTCCGGCCCCGGAGGCACCCCCACCCCCGTTCTCGCCTGGGTTCTGGCGGGTGCCGGGAAGGGGGGTTGAGAAACTTGTCGGCCTCCGGCAGACGTCGCGGACTGACGGGACGCACTGTGCCCGTCCTCCCCACCGGGCGCCGGAGTCCTGTCGGTCCTTGGGATGGGGTGCTTTTATTTATTTATTTATTTTTGTCTTTGATTTAAAAAAAATGTCTATGTGACTGTCCCCATGTTAAGGGGAAGTTGAAAGTGAAGGGGGAGGGGGTGCTTAATGAGAAACGTTGCCTGTGTGTAGAAGTTACACATTTCCGGGGCACACTGTAGATTATATTGGCATCTCTTCCCAAAAGTCACTTTGATTCAACTTTGGTGAGTTTGTCGTAAATGGCACCTTTTAGGTAGTGAGAGGCGGGAGGAAACTAGAACAGTAGAGCTGATTTGATCTCCAGTGCGATGGATAATTTCAGTTCACTGCAAGAAGAGTGTCTGCGTTTTGAACCCAGGTTTGATGTTTTACTGAGCATTGGAATTATTTTCCAATTTTTCAACCCTTCCCTCCCCTCCTCCAAAGTGCCCTGGCTCTTCATATCCGGGGTGAAGCCAATATGTAGGATGGCATTTGGTTATTTCAATGTCCTTACCGAAGTTGGGTTCATTCTCCCTGCTTTCTCTCAGTTCTTTCCAAGAGGAAGAGTTATAAATGTAAATATATGACAATGAAGTGTGTTTAACCTTTAGCCAGAAATCAGTATATGTAAAATTTCATTTATGTGAGGTCGAAACTTCAATAATGCTCTCCAACGCTGCTTTCAAGAATTAGCGCCTTTGACTTCTTGGCACAAAGGTTAAATATTTTTTTTCCCCTAAACTTTGAATGAAGATTCTCAGGTACAACCTGCCTTCCCCCCAGGGTATGAAACCTCTGTGACTTTGAAGTAATATTGGTCTAAACGCTGGCTGTGCTGGGGTATCAGGCCCTGTTCATTTTCTTGGTTTTAGAAGGAGAGAAGATACTGTAACCAAAACAATTACTTTAAATCTATAATACTACAAACTGTGAATTGAATATGTAAATTGGTTATCTCTCTATCCCAAGTGGCATTTTGGTGGGGATTTTTGTCTAAAAGGTAACTGGCAAGTTACATTCTTTTTAAGGTACTTGTTACTTGGTTTTACCGTGTACTGATTTTAAAACAGCATGTGGTGATTTAAAACAATGTTTAATATTCATAGGAAAGTAAGATTGCCCTTTAAAACTGTTAAATTTTCATGAGACTTTCTATCAGTTATTCCTAGATTACAGCCCACTTTTATAAGTTCATTTTGTAACTTAAATTTTGTTGGATAATGTAAGAAATTTTTTAAGGTAATAATACCAAGGGAGATTGGAAAGACTGTAAAGTTTGAGATATACCTGCAAGTAAACATTCCTGAAACTTCTTGACTTAAGTCATGGGAAACACATGAGAACTTTGAGCCTTTATGAACTTAAAAAAATCTGCTTTGTCAGCCACATAATTTAACTCGCAATTACATTGACACATCTATGTGTTGAGCATTTAAGAATTCTTTTAATTGGTTTCCTTTCATATCTATAGTGAAAGAATATCTTATTAATAAGTTTTAGAAGTGGCCTTTTTTCTATAATCAATTATATATTAACCCATTCATGAATGTTGAAATAGGAAGGACTCAAGCCCTAAGCTATAATATTGTTTCTTTCTTTTCTAGGGACATCTCTGTGGGCAGAAAGAGGTAGCAAATTTTAAACTATAACAAAACTGATTTGGACTTTGATTTATATGACCTTAGATTTGCTGATTTGCTCAAGTTCTTAGATTCCTGGATTCTTTGAGAGTATGAGAGTCTAGTTAAGGAAGTACATTTGAGTGTTTCTTTAATATTGACCTTCAGAAACTGTAAAGGATGATGAGAGCTGGCTATATGGTCTTCTCTCTGGTCCTGTGAGATGACTTAGGCATTTCTGCACTATGCTTTTAGAGCAAGGGTTTTCCTTGTTATGGACCTCCAGGGGTCTATAAATGGGCTTTGAGAGATTCCTGAACCCTCTTTACTTGTGACGAAAACTTTTTGTGGATGTGTATTTTTCTGGGGAGAGGGTCTATAGTTGTTATTAAAAAAGGTCCTAGGCCCCAAACAGAGGTACACATTTTTATTAAACAAATGAGTTAGAATAATTCTTATTCTAGAATTAATAGGGAGTTAGAGTAATTCTTAAAAGAAAAAAAGTAAGAGGTACATCTGTGCTTAGCACTTGATTTTCAAGTTGTCTTCAGCCATAGGCATAAGTGAATGGTGCATGTGTTCCAGTATGTTCTGATGTCAGGTGCAAAAGCTCTTCCATTTTATTCCCATGGCAAAACATTGCCTGCTTGTTGATAAGCCATACACACACATAAAAGGCTTGGCATGCTAGTCCTGGGTGCACGGTGGCTGTTTTAAGATTTTATTTGAGAATTTAGACCAGATAGATTGATGGAGGATAAGCAGTCCTGAGACTGACAACCAGCCCATAGAGCAAATGGTTCATTGAGCTGCATTGTCTTATTTATTGCTCTCCAGCAAATCTGAAATTTGACTGGGAAGTATTTATTCTAAGAAAATGTGTTTGTTCCTTGGCTAGACAGCAGAGATTGATGAGAAAAACACAATTTTTGAGTCAAAACACATTTAAGTTCAAATCTGAAATCTTTTATTCACTGTAGCTACTTAGTCTGCCTGACGGTCAGTTCCTCATCTGGATAAAGCGTACCTAGTAAAGGTGTTGGGAGGCTAGCCTGAAGTTGCCTTTACAAAACCCTGAGCCATTCATTTGGCCCAGAGGAAGGACTTGCAAGCTAGATGTGGGTCACCATCAATAAACATCTGAGTGTAATGTGCATTATTTTCAAATAAGTATGGTAGAAAATATTAATGAGACTCTTTTTTAAAATCAGGTTTTCAAAAATGAGTTAGGATCAAGCAGTCTTTATATTGTAGACATTTAGGGGGAAATTGAAGGAAAATCGTGATACAGTTGGCAG
The DNA here is from genome assembly GCF_040802235.1 of Manis javanica. NCBI lineage: Eukaryota > Metazoa > Chordata > Mammalia > Pholidota > Manidae > Manis > Manis javanica. The sequence goes on from NC_133158.1 coordinate 11,877,339, forward strand.
GTGGAGGACATGGATGCTGGGCAGAAGGAAACAATAGCTGCCCAGCATCGTTAGCTCTCCATTTGGGTAAGATTCCATTTAACTTTTGCTCTTTACTTGTAATTGAAATGAAAAATCTTAATCTAAATTTTAAAATTGTACATGTAGTTTTTAGTGCATTGCCTTTAAAAATGTTTGCTTATCCCTCTCCTTTTTGGGATTCTCACAGGTACTCCAGGGATTTTATTAGTGTCTAATTCTGACATCTTTAAAATGTTTACACAATTGGGTACCTGCATTGATTTTTCTCAACAGGAAAAAGAATCTGGAAGGAATGAATTTTATCTTCCTTTCTTTAAACATTGAAGAAAGAGAGGGTATTTTGAGTAAAAGGAGAGTGATTCATGAATAAAATACTTAAAATGCTCATGGCCATAAAATAGACTTGCTTCCACTGTTTCATTGCCTTTCCATTTTCCTGTCATTTGTTCATGGTGAACTTTCATGCCTTCTGCTTTCAAGTGGAGGAGTGGTTGTGAATTCAAGCTTTAGACTCCTAGGCTTAGCCAACAGGTTGACTCCCATTTCCTGAGCTTTCTGGCTCTGTTCAGTTTGAGCCAGTCAGCCTCTCTGAATCTGGAGGAGATGATTATTAAGTAAGATAATAAAAGAAAAAAGCTTTGCTCAGTCCTAGGCTCCTAGTAAATGCTCCAAGGTGGTAGCCATTTTGAGGATGGTTTCAGCCTTGTCTTTAGAAGGAAATAGCTAATACATTCTTTCAAACAGAAAACCTTTAGTCATACTCATTCCCATATAAACCTTCTGGGACCATCCTACTTTCAACTTGGAAAAGCCTTTCACATTTTTCTGATTACCGTGGGCAGATACATCAGCATCTATAGGACCTATTAGACCTGTCCACTGTTGTTAACACTGGGGGTTGGGGGGCGTTGCATTCTCTCTCTGTTAGTCTGGCAGGTTTTATCTGAATCCTGGATATTTCGGGTCAGACAAGCATGCACAGATTTGGAGCTGTGAGCCATTCAAAAATGATATTTTATGGCCTAGAACAGAGGTCTGCAAACTTTCTGTAAAGGTCAAGATACTAAATACTGTCAACTTTTCTGCCCACCCAGGCCTCTGTCACATCTGTTGACCTCTGTGTATCTAGAAAGCAGCCGTAGGCATAAGTGAATGGGCATGTGTTCCAATAAAACTCTGCGGATACAGACGTTTGCATTTCATATAATTTTGATATGCCATGAAATAGGTTTTTATTATTTTTCAACCATTTAAAAGTGCAAAAGCTGATCTAGACTCATGGTGTGAACAGGCAGCCGCTGGATTTGCCCCGTAGGCCATAGTTGGCTGAGCTCTTGCCTAGAAGAAGTTAGACCTGTACGTCCTGTAGGTTTATTGCATCACTAAGCCTCCCCTCAGTCCCCTTCAACCCTGCCACCTTTTGCCACCTCAAGTATTCCATGCTTTTGGTATGGCAGTATAATCTAAGGCCCCCATCTTCTCCCATTAGGATGTAACTCCAGTAGGTTAAGCTGTTATTAGTTACAGTGTGTGGCCTTCACTTCTCATCGTATGCATTAATGCTGTATCACCAATAAATTGAATGTCTTGCTAAAAATGTTCTCACCTTGCCCAGTTTTCTTAAAGAGCTTGATGATTGAACCCTGTCCTGTGTGATTGTTTTGAAGGGAATCAGTGCCTTTCCAGCTGTCTTTGCTTCAAGTTACTGTTACCCTCCCTTTGCCCTGGAGGGAAAGTAATTGATATGAGGCCCTCAGGCTGCTAACTAGACACTCTTACCTTCAGGAAACCTGTATGTGGTCTCCCCCCGACTCCCTATCTGTGTGATGTTTGGTTAGATAATGCACACAAAGATTCCTCTTGTGCTCTAACCCCTGGAGATCAGCTCCAGGATTGGCGTGTACAGAGCATGTAGATGTGTATGTCTGTGTGTAATTTCATCTGGCCATCCCTGAAGCTCCGAGGGTTGCTGCTTTCATTTCTCCTCTTCTGTTTCTCTTGCCCCTTTTCTCTCTGCCATTGTGTGGGATGCAAATTTGGTGACTTGGTAATAGCTGTAACTGATTGGGTTATTTTTTGCCTCCCTTCTTGCCCTTTAACATCCCCTCCTCATTTGCTTGTTTTACATCAAGTATGTTCTCTTTGGAGTTTGACTTTTTGAAACATTATGCTGAAAAACCACTAGAAGTTATTGGGTATTTTAGAATTGTTCCGCCAACAAATGTAAACATATTTTAGATATTTAGAGATAAAGTGCAGTTTTTTAATTTCTGCCATTTTTATCTGGATTATTAGAAATGTTAACTATATTATTATGCTTAACATTTAAGGGTTTCCTTTTTAAAAAGGTAAATTTGGTACTTGTTTCCTGGATGATACTTTGAGCAATATGAATCCAAAGCCATAAAAAAAAAATGGTAAGCCAACATCTAGGAATTATCTCAAACAGTTGGTCAAGTGTGTGTAGATGTGCATACCAGAGTATTCACTGTCCCATTTTTTGTTATAGCAAAACAAAGTAATCTAAATGACTGTTAATAAAGGATTGATTGAGTCAGTCAAGTCCTTTACATGGAATGAAATTCTGTGCAGTCTAAAAAGGATGATGCAGATTGGTATTTATTGACATGGAATGGTGTTTAGGAAAAAGAGGATAACATGAGAATACGTTCATGTGATTTTCAAGGTTGACCAACCCCCAGTGTATAGAAACCCAAAAAAAGTGTCTGAAAGGATTTACACCAAATAATATAGGAACTTGTACTAGGTGTAAGATTGTGAGTGATCTTTTTGTTTGTTTCCTCATTTTTTTTTTCATCTACTATTGCTTCTTTTGTAATCTGGGAAAAATAATCAACCTATTAAAGAATAAACATAGTAATTGAAAATATCTCCTACTTATGCTAATTAAGCCTTTATTTCTGAGATGATTAATTCCCTTCATATTCTGTATTGCTCTGAATGAGAAGTAAAATACACTTTTCATATACCTGAAAAATGTTTTCTGTATTTCTAATAAACACAAATATTTTCCAGACTTCCAATAGGAAAGATAAAATTCCGAACAGGACTAAGTAACAGTTTCAGAGGAAACTCACTGAAAACATAAATACACACATTTACATGGATAAAGATAGTATGTTGTGCTTCACTTACTGATGAGAAGGATTTCCCCTTGTTGAAATTTCTGTAAAGCCATAATGAATTCATATGTATGGAGGCATTACAGGGTAGTGTTAAAAGCCTGAGCTTTACCACTTACTGTAGGTGTTACTTGTATCCTGTCAGGGTCTCAGTCTTCTCATCTGTAAAATGTGGGTGATACCTTGCAAAGTTGTTGTGAAGATAAAATGAAGCAAGTGCTTAGCAGAGTGTTAGACACTTAGTAATAACTAGGAGGAAGAAGTAGTGGGTGAGGTAAGGACATAAAATACTAACAGCAATGATAGTTATAATATTGGTGATGATGATAATAATGATATTAGCTGCTAATATCCCTCCTCCCTCCCCAGATATAGGCTTGCATGAGGCCAGGGCCTTGTTTGCTACATTCACCAGCCTTAACCCTCTATCCAGACCAGGTACCTTAACCAGGACAGGTAGCTGTGTGGTCTGCATTCAGCCAGTCATGCTCTCTTGCTCTGGTTCCTCTGTGTGCACTCCCCCCCCCCCCCCAAAAAGGGTTCAGGGATGAACAGCTCACTGGTGTAGAGTTGGTGCTCTAAATATTTGTTGAATTGTTGGTAACCTAAAGCAAGCATTTCCTCTCAACAGTGTATGGTGAACTTTTTTAAAAGAGGGTTTTTGGTTGACTTTAAAATATATGGAAGAAAATGCTAGGTACGAAAACTGTTCAAGGGGAGAGTTTGTTCTGAATGAATCATAGCATTTAAAATTTTCTTCTCTTAGCCACTCACCTTCAATTTCACCTCAGCTGTGTACCTGCATCCTTTGTAATTTTAGACATTTTCACTTAATTTATTCTGACTTTGGAATATGTTCTACTCCAAGTTCTAAGTGAGCTACCTTTTATTATTTCTCTGGAATTAGAAACATTGACCTGGCCATGACGAATGAGAATCGTAAGCACATCTGTCTGTGACATAGTTATTTGCCGACACTGGGGCTTTGAGTTTGTCCATAGGAAATTTTAGGAAATGTATGGAATAAAAAATTGTACAATTATGATAATTCATGAAGTATGTCTATCTTTGAGTATCAACAACCTACTCTAAAACTTTGTGGCTTAAACGGTGATAATTTATTTGCTCACAATTAGGGCAGGGCAGTTCTGCTGCGGGTCTTGTCTGGCCTGAGGTTACTAATGTGGCTGTTGTCAGTCGAAGGCTCCAGCCAGAACTACCTGGCCTAGGGATCTCTAGCTGGGACTGCTCACGGGGTCTCATCTTCCAGCAGCTGACCAAATATCCTCCCACGGAGGCGTCGCGCTCCAAAAGGGTGAAAGCTGCAAGGCTTCTTGAATCCTAGGCTTAGGAGTCATACAGTGTCACTCTGCCACATTCATTGGCCAAAGTAAGCTACCAGCCCAAATTCAGGGGATTGGAAATACCACCTTTTGATGGAGGATGCTACAAAGTGTGTTACAGGTCACGCTGACAGGCATGGGAGAGCACTGGTGCAGCCATCTTTGCAAACAGTAAGCACCTTGCTTTTGACACATTAATCAAACTCCCTTTGTTTGTCTTGACTGATAGACTCTGCTGAGAGGAGCAGTGCTAAGTGCTTCCCTGTGTTATGGGTAACAGCACTGTGAGGTAGGTACTATTTTTATCCCCATTTTAAAGGTGTAAGGGAGCATTAGGGTGATTAAGTAACTTGTCCTAATTCTCTTACCTAGTTAGGGTCAGATCCTAAAAGACAAGTTTATTCCTGTGCCAGTGCTTCTTAAACACATTGCTAAAAAAACTCGCATGGGGAGGGGAGAGAGAGTGAGAGGTGCGACCAAGCATAGTTATGAAAATCTCAAAAGAAAAACCCAGTATCTTAAAACTTTACATGAAGTTTCTGTTCTACTTCGTGATATACCCCTTTGTTTTACCATAAAATTAACAGTTGAAATTATTGCAAATCAAATTAAATTTTATCCCTCAAATCTTTGAGAAAATGGTTTATTCTAGACTCAATAACTAATCAGCTAAAGGTCTTTGGTGTAAGTACTAAAAATCTGGCTACTTTAAGCAAAAAAATGGAGGTTGTTGGAAGGATGTGGTTAGTTCCAGAATTGACAGAGCTGAAACATGAGGCCTGAGAATGGAGCAGCTTCAGGGTCCAGGTATCAGGCCTCAGAGGGCAGTCTCGTCAGGGTGCCAGACTCACTAACCTCCATAAATCTAATACCCTCTTTACTGAGAGAGTCTCTCCCAGGGCCATGGGTTCCAGCAGGTACCTTGATTCCTGCCTCACAAGGAAGTACATTCTGGGGGAGTTTTATTCCCTAGCAGGGGGAGTGGATTCAGGGCTGGTAAAACCAACAGATGTCCACTATCTGAACATTCGTGGGCCGCTCTATGTGGGGTGCTTTGTGCATCATCTTTCACACTTAGTATTTGCAACACCCTGGTAGTCCTTGGTTTACCCCTATCCCTCCTAACCCCACTAGCCTCCAACGGTTCTTAAACCCCAGTTTGGGAAGTCCTCTTGTGACTGTACACCATCTATTTCCATTCCACCTAATCAGCACTTGCAATTTATCCATTTTTTACATGGTAATCTTTTCTAAAACATTATGCATTTCTCTGATTTTTAAAGAAAAGCACATGGAGTATAACCTCTTATTTGGTAACAGAATTCGTGTTAAGAACTTTTTTATACAGTGCATACTAATCCCCCAGGACACAGTGAGATAAATATAGTTATTGGGCCTTGCACTCAATGTCCCCAAACTGCCCTGCATTTATGTTTTTCTCTCTTCCCCTGGTGCATAGCTGCTTTCATTGTAACCTTGCTAATACTTTAAAATAAACATTTTAGACCTTACAGCTCACAGGCCAAAGGGACAACCTACATTTATATAGTCTTTAGAGTATAAGTTAAAGCATGTTTCAGATGTTTTTTTTACCATTCAAAATGTTATTTTACCATTTGAAGGTGCAATATGATTTTATTTAGAGCATTTTCATGTATATACTCCTGTTTTATACTCAAATCTTTTGAAGTCACAGAAGAGCAGATTTTCCCATTTTTCAGCTGAGTGTGTGGTTTAGAAAAGGTAAGCAATTTCCTCTGCAACCTAGGACTGTTGGCAGGAGAAACTGGGTGTGCTAACTATCCATGCCTTTGCTGAGGGAGCTCTGGCACAGTGGTTTACCTACTGCAGCAACCCCTTTTCTGTTTCTCAAGATTCAGGGCTGAATTGGAGAGATAGGTAAACCTATGTTTGGCTTCTGTTACTGTGGGGACATCGGTGTGTAGTGAAGGTATTTATTTGGTAGTCACCTTGATCATTAGCAGCCACTTTTGTTTGTTCTTGCTTTGGAGGCCCAGCATCTTTTTATTTCCCCACAGATAGCCAGGAGGAGCCAATTTACCTCACCTCTTCTTGGCTACAATTAGCTAGTTCTGAAGTACCTCCTGGAGCCCTTCAGTCTGGCCTTTGTTACTTCCCCATGGTGTAATTACCACCTTGTGGTATAGTCACTTGTCCTTCCAACCTCTGAACTCTTCTTTTAAATGGTCTGCTCTGTTTTCTGCTGCTCAGGTCTACCACTACAAGAGATTCTGAGAGGGGCACTTGACACTTTTGTTTAATTAGGGTCTCCAGACAGTGTTCTATTAACAATAGATTGCATGTTAGGCTCTTTCTCCTTTGCTTTTGAAGTTTCATCGCAGTCTGAACTGAACCATCAATGTGATCATGGCAGTTATATGGTAGTTCTTATTTGGTCAGACCTTTTTGTAAATAAAAAACATTCCAAGACTTTTCTGTAGCTTTTAGAGAGCTTTGTCCTAACATTTAACACTAGAGTTTAAATTGCCTTTTTCTAATTTTTTTAAGGCATGGATTTCTACATCTTCTAACCATGTTCTGTTAACACTTAACATGGTCAAAAATTCTCTTTTTTTTCTCTTGCATTTTTAGTTTGTCTCATGGTCTCATTTTTGAAGACATTTTGAACCTTTAGAATGTTTGAACTTAATCCTGTAAAGAGTGCTAGCAAAGTTCTACATTGAAAAATGCATGCCTCTCATTTCTTTTTATTTTATTCACTGGTGTTTTTTTAGTTATAACATTCTGAACACAAAGCCATTTTTAGTGTTCTGAAACATAGCTCTTCTTAGCTGCTCTAAGAGGAGATATTTAAGACTCCGTTCTCTGCTCCCTCCACTCCACACCCTGTTGATTATTATTGTTCTTGTAGTTATAAGTATAAATCATTTGGAAATCGAAGTTAGAAAAGAGACCATTTGCCATTACATTAGGACAGTTTAAAAGGAATCACTTGTTCAAATTTACTAGCTTCCTGAAGCTAGTAAAAATGTTTACGGTTTCCAAGATTCCATGTTAATATATTTCTATACTACAAGACAGTGAATACCACATGTTTAGATATTATAGATTATGAAAATGGTAGCTCTTAGAAAAAACAGTATCCCAGTGTTTTGTGCACAACTATAAATGATGCTAAACTGGAAAATCAGTTGTCATAGTAAATAGCAGTCATGATGTGGTAGTAGGGGGGTTTCTTAGTGTGTCTGTTGCTTTAGCTAATAACTAGCAATGATTAGTTTTCTTTTCCATACATCTGCTGTCAAGTATTAATAAGACTGGAAAGTTTTTATTGGCTAGCATTTGTAGTGGAAGAAACACCATTTTATTTTTTTTCTCTAGTCTCTTAGCCATATAACTGACTGTGATATCTGCATGGTGTTCTTAACAAAGAAAAACATTTTCATTTTTTTCTATCTGTATTAGCAGTACTTCAGAGTATGAAAATAGTATAACCTTGAAGATTCTAAATTATCTCAATAAGTTTGTGATCTGTGCCAGAAAAAAACTGCACGTTAAATCCAACTAAACATTCTAGTTTTTCACATTTTGCATGGTTTCTTAATTTAAAAACAAGTTCATTAAATGATTGCACTATTGAAAATCTTAACACACACAAAAGCTAAGAAATGTGATTTGAATTTTGAGTTTTAAGAATTACATAAATTTGATTCTTATGGAGAAATGAAATTCCTCAATACTTACAGCATTTTTATTTAATAATTTTCCCTGATTGCAAATCATAGGTGTTCACAGAAAATCTGGAAACTTTCACAAATACATGGAAGGAAATAAATGTTACTCATACTTCTACTACCCAGAAATACTACTATTAACATTTGATGCATATCCACCCAGCTGGTTATATAGTTCCCCAATAAAATATCCTTTGAAATGAATGCTTATAAGTAAGGGAAAAGAAGGGTAGAAATGAATGTATAATGTGAACCAAATTTTGTTAATCCTACTGAGGGGCTTCTCCATCAGGAAGGGAAAAGAGCTCTTTGACCTGTGGCCAGCCTTGGCTGAAGTGTAGCCGAGCATCTTTTCTGCAGACTAATCTATCTGCCTGCATCATTATCTTAGCAACTCTTTCTGTCAGCTCTGAATGCCTGCCAGTTGCAGAGGAAGACATTTGGAGTTCTTGTTGAAGCAGCTTGTGACCTAAGTCACATCAGTTCTTATCAACCCCCTAGAAAGATTCTTTAGCTCAGCTCTTATTTAAAAAAATGCCCCAATATTCAGAAATACAGTAACCTCCAGGTTACTTGTGCAAGTGAAAGCAAGGTGGAGTGTTCAGAGACTCCCAGGTGATTTCACTTAACCTCAAATTCAGTTGTCTTGGTAAAAGAAAAATCCAAAGAAGGAGCACAGAGCAGATTATGGTATAAGCATATGCCAGTCTTCTCCTGTGGAAAAGTGCTAATCTGGTCAGATCTGGTAGAGAGGCAAGGCTGAGCAAAGCAGAATTTTCTCATCCTACTTGTCTTTTGCCTTAGTGCAGAAGGAAAATTTATCCTGGGGTGAAAGAGAGAAAGACGGAAAGCTGATGAGCAGGTGGCTAGTAGTGCAAGACGGTTGGCAGCTTTCTGTGGGCCTTGGCTAGTGGTTAGCAGATCCTCAGGTCTGAAAAGCTAGCAGAGTGAAATGACACACAGGGAAACTTCCCCAGGCACTGAGACAACTTACAGGTGTTCGGTGAGAAAATGAAATGCTAACTTTGATTCTAAGCCCTTAGCATGAGGAAACCCAGAAGAAGTAGGAGGAAGTGGCATCTTTTATTCTTGACATGTAACAGACTCCTGCCTAGAGAATTGTGTCAGCCTCTCCATCTGCTGCCAGTCCGCCAGGTGCGCCCCTGTGTTCTGCACTGACCAACCAGTTCAAAAGGTGTCGTTTCTGCTGGAGAACTGTAAGAGCTTACCTGCAGTGCTTGGTGTGAAGGAAATGCTCTGTAAGATAACCATTGTGATAACTGCTCACATGCAAGGGAGGGAGATTGCTGGTTTTACAAGTCTGTAGTTTGAATTCTTTTCTGCAGGAAACAGAGACCATTCAGATGGGGTTCAGAAGACTCGATGAAGGGGTTATATGCAGAGGAGTTGGCAGAGTTAAGGGTGACACAGGGTTCCTATCACCCAGAAACCAGCAGCATCAGGAAGCCCTTATCACTGCTAGGTCCAAAGGAGCAAAGAAAAGAAATAGCATCACTGGAGCCAGGTGAGAGAGCCGGAGCCATAGAGGAGGGGCCCTCTGACAGGAGCTGTGGTCCTGGAGGGATTTAGCTGCTGTCAGAAAATGCAGTCAGGAACAGGGAGGTGATAATGAAGGAATACTCCTCTCCCCCACTTTCCTCTCCCACCTTCTTCCAGTGCCTTCTATTGGCCAAATTCATCTGGAAGCCTGCCTACCTCAACCCAATGATGCTACCAGTAGAGGTCAGTCTTTGGGACACAGAGCAGGGCCAGAATGGTGCAAAACTGGTCTGGGAATGGGAAGGATAATCAAACAGAAAATTACCAGCACACCTTAGTAGCATGTTCATACCCCATTTCCACCATTTGATCTCATCATCTTCATCTCCTGAAATCCCAAAATAAGCTTTAAGCATGTGAACTATTGACTATGACTCAGTTTTATCTTTTAATATAAATAGTCCAAACAGTTACCCTGTCCTTATCAGAATAGTTCAGTATTAGAGGGAATCTGAATAATTCTCAGAAGAACTGGGAAATCACTGTGAAAGACCTTCTTTTGGGGCATTTTGTTCTTGGTTAAAATTAAACAAGGATTTAAAAAAAAATTAGGTATGTGGACTGTACAAATAATTTATCCTAAAATACAGAAATTGTACTTTTACTCACACATTGGTGAAATGGATTTTTGTTGTTAAAAAGTTAAGCTGCAAAAGAAAAGTAGAACTTTTTAAAGCCATTACATATTATTCCTTCAGACCTATGGGATGAATTGGCAAGAAGAGTCTTACTTAGGCAGTCTGTAAATATAAGAAGGCATTTCTAGCTATTAATCGAGGGTCTCTCTCAATCTGGAACTTTATTGTGCATTTGGCTTTGACAGATGGAAAGATAAATAAGTTATTTACTCTGCTTTCCAGAAACCTTTGATCAAACAGTGAAAAGAGCTCCACACCCACCTGTAGTAATTGCTGATAGATACTTTAATGGAAGCATCAACTGTAAAATTTAAAAAAGGGAGAAGTGGTTTAGTCTGTCTTTACCAGAGATGGATTCATAGGGCTCACAAATATTCATCAAAAGTCTGTATTTTGCCATGTCCCAGAAGTACAGATGATAAAAAGATTTCAAATGTCTCTTCCTTCAGGGAGCTGGAGTCAAAGTGAGCCTTTTTCCCACTGTTTCATCAAGGACCACCAATCTTTTGGTGCTTTCCCATTGCTTCAAGGATGGGTGACACAAACAATTCTGTCCGTGTCCTTCTGTGTGTCTGATCTGGCCCTGCCTACATCTTCAGCCCCTGAGTGCTCTGGCCTTTTAGTGCGTCAGACTTGGATGCTTCCTCAGAGCTTTTTCGCAGGGGATTCCTTTTGCCTGGAGTGCCTGCTGCCATCCTCATCTCTGAATACCTCTTCTGCCTCCTGGTTCCAGTTTAAATACCACCACTTCACAGAAGCCTGCCCTGACTTTCCAGACAAAATCCAAGGATCTTATTATTTGCTGTAAAATCCGTATTCAGGCACCCTGCCTTTCTCCTTCAATCACTATAATTTCTTTGTCTAAAGGTTTGATGTCTATTTTCCCTACCAGAATGTAAGCCAGGAGAGCAGGGTACACATCTGTCTGTTTTCACAGCTATTGCTCAAACATGGTGCTTACTAACAGTGTTCAATAAAGAATTGTGGAAGGAGGGAAAAAGTACTGGTTTCAAGCCCTTCCTGCTGCCGCTCACCAGCTCTGTGACTTGGTATCTGGCTACTTGGAGTGTCAATTTCTTATCTGTAGAATGGGGATGATAATGATAATGGTACCCAGTATGTGCTAGGCTCTGCTTTGTGCTATCCCCTCAATTAGTCCTTATTAAAGAGGTAAAATGTCTTGCATGAGGTCACAAAATTTGTAAATAGAAAATAGGATTTACATCCTGGTCTATTTAATTTAAAAAAACCTATTGCTTCCCTCCACACCTTTATGTGATTGTCCTGGGGGTAGGCTTGTAAGAGAGAAGGTCCTTGACACAGGTCAGTATGGATGCCCATGCTGAGGATGTTGACATTAAAGAAGAAGCAGGCTGGAGATCTCTTAAGCCAGTTTTAGGGAATCAGAGTGTGGGATAAACTCCATTTAGATGAAGAGTTAAATGACTTCTGAACTGAGTCCAGAAGAAGTTGGCAGGATTTAGAAGCAGCCTGTAGTGCAAATGCCCTGAGGCAAGAACTGGAGCCTGAGGGTGAAGAGTCTTGAAGGCTTGGCTAGGGAGTAGCTACTTTCTGCAAAACGCTATAGGGAGACCTTGCTGGGTTTTATTTTTTGAAAATAGTTTGGAAGCAGGATGTCCCAATGTGGAGTCCCTTTTGGGGGCGGAAGTGTCCAAAGCCTTTCATCTTTATAGCAAAGGACACATTTTAGCTGATTCTTGCATTCCACTGTAACAGTGCAACAGTGTTTGAAAAGGAGTCAGCAGTGTGAGGTAAGGAATGGATGTTTATGCTCAGCTATTAGGCATGATTCTGCTGTTGTTTGTTATGGTCTTTCTGTAAGGATAGACTGTCTAGCTTGGTTGGGTGGCAACCTTGCACAAAGTGCTTCATCTCAATAGCCTCAGTTTCTCATCTGGAAATTAGGGATAACTAAACTGTCTACCTCATAGACTTGTGCAACATCCACATAGTGCCTAGTGCAAAATAAACTTTCAGGCAATGTTAGCAGTTTTTGTTGTTTATACCTATTTCCTGTCCACTCTGGTCCATGTCTCTATACTTGTTTTCTGTCCATTCTGGCCATGTCTCTCTAATGAATGTGCATTATTTATCAAAGACAGGTTGACTGGGACATACCAACTGACATTTTTTAAAGGTCATGATTTTAGGGTCTACAAAGACATGAAAATTGGCAGTGAAATACCTTAGTGTGCCAGTCCTCTGTATCCTAGAGTATTTATGATGAAATGCAAAATGTGAACATGAACTACTACTTACAGAAACTAATGTGTGCGCCAGGGCTGTGCTTTCTTTGCATTTTCCCAGGGAAGTAGTTTTGATCATATCTATTTTACAGATAAGGAAGTTAGGAATATTTTCTTTTGAAGATGTTATCAAACAATGATAGAAATAGACAGTAAACCATGTGCTTCTCCAAAACACTTTGTTCCTTTAGCATTTTAAGGCCTGACTTACCTTCCAACTACTTCAGTAGCTCTGCTAGGAGGGAGAAATGGGAACAGGGCTCTTAATTTGTTTTCGAATATGTTGGATTCATTAGAAGCACCAGACATTCAGTGGTGCCTAGTATATAGTAGAGGCTCAAGAAATGTTTACTGAATATAAATCTTAAAGTTGAGTGAGAAAAATACAACAGAGAAAAGCAGTATTAGGTGCTGGCCCCAACCTATTTTCTATTAAAAAATTAGTCTGAGGTCATCAGAAATTTTATTAGCACAGCCTGTTTACACAGACTAACGGTTTGAGATGAAGAATTTTCCTGTGTGTATTACATGGGATTAACTGCAGTCCATGCAGTTTAATTATCTACAGAAACATGTCTGCTTCCCACTAGGTGCCCCCACTGTCCAAGAAGCTCCTGACTCTGTTCTGTGTTGGGCTGATTAATTTAGCCTCACTGAAAAAAAAAACTATGTGTAACATTAAAATACACAAACTCTAAGTAGGAAGAAGATGTAGCTGCTGCCACAAGTCATCACTAATGTATTTCAAAGCCAGGTATGACTGATACTTGTGTTCTCCTCAAGCTCTAGTAATTAAGAGTTGGCACAAAGGAAATAGCATTTAATGGTACTGGGGAAGGAAAGGAGGAGACCTTGCATAGAACAGCAAGATGCATTTAATTCTGGATTTCCTCTCCATCTCCCCAACAATAGAAACAAGTCTTCATTCTGGTTTTTTTTGGAGGAACTTCATTCTGATAAAAGGCATTTACTGGCCATATCAAACCTGAGAGGTGGCCAGGTCAATGGTAGTTTGATCACTAAGCATATTCTTCATGATTTATCATGTTCTGCTACAAAAAGAAGATATTAAAAAAAATAACTGTTGATTTAATAGAAGTAGCTCATGTAGAAATGTTAACATGTCAAACATTAAAAGACTATGGTGAGACCCAGTGCCCAGATCTTGGTTTTAACTACCATTCTCCAGTAAAAGGAACCAGACATGACTTAGCCCTATAGTTGAGGCAGGGGGTGAACAAGTGAGCCTGGAGCATCTTCTAATGCCAGAAAGCAAGGAAGTACTAAAACAAAGCAAAACAAAACACACAGACACACAACACACAGTATTGGAGCATATTACAATATTACAGGGACATAGGAGTCTGAAAGAGCCCCCAGTGGTCACAGCTGGGACAGTTTAAGCAACTGAAAAAAATAGTTCTAAATTATAGCCTAAGATAAAAATAAATATAAATGCGCAATGCACATATAATATATAATGTAATAAATACTACTATAACTATAATAATATAAAACAAATATCCATGATCCAAACTGATAAAAATGAATGATTAAATAAGTAAGCAAATGGAAGAGAATAGATAATAAATCTTCCATGTAGAAGAATTTCAGATGATCTATGTGGATGACCCCATGAAAGAGGTGAAACATAACTGCCTAGCTCTTAAATGTGGGCAACGCGCATAGTAATGTCCATGTTGAGAGTGCAGTATGGAAAGGGCTAAAAAACCCACAGGTTTACAGTGGAGACACCTGACAAATACTATCTCAGCAGGATGATCAAGTCAGCATGAATAGTGATAAATGTTCATTTGGTATTATGTGATGGGAATTGCACTTTACCTCTGTAAATCCCAAATCCCATAATCCCATTACAGTCATGATAAAAACATTGGGCAGATAATTGAAAACTTTCAACAAAATACCTATTTCAGAACTGTTTTTCAAGGTCATCACAAAAGGAAAGTCTGAGAAACGGTCCATCTAGAAGAGGAGTAAGGAGACAAGACAACTAAGTATGACGTGGCAACTTGTGTGGGATCCTGGAACAGAAAAAGGACATTAGGCAAAAACTAGGGGAATCTGAATAAAGCATGGACGTCAGCTAATAATAAATGTGTCAATGTTGGTTCATTAGTTGTGACAAATGAAGCATACTAATGTAAGAAATAGGGAAAACTGGTACAGGGTCTATAGGAACTCTGTAAACTTATAACCATTGTAAAATTAAAAGGTTATTTTTTATAAAGACAGTAGCAAGACAAAGAGTCTGTAGTTCAGGCTTAATTTTCATCATCCTGGAAGCCCGAAGTAAATAAAAGCCAGTGGTGTCCTGGACTGATTATGCTGTAAAGTGGGGCAACTCTTCCTTGCTGTTGTCTTGTAAAGCCTTGTAAAGCCATGACAGTTTGTTTGCAGAATCAGAGAATGCAGTATTCCTAAATGTTCTCCTGTGAAATTTCCTACTAGCATGTCTTTTTTTTCCCCTTGCTTCTGCCCAGTAGCAGTCCCTTGAGTGGCATTTGCTGTCCTAGTTAATCAGAGGGTAGGGGAAATGAAAAACTCTCCTCTTCCCCCCTCCTACGAAGCTTCAGTGGGCACTGGAAATATAGGTCAAATTGCATCACGTGGAAAGGAGTGAACAGTAAGGTATTTATGAAATGCCGCCAACTTCTCTTTAAATTCCTAGTCATTATGAACCAATGTTGAACCAGCTTAGATGTGAGATACAGGGAATCATGAAGTCATGTTTTTGATGTAGTCCCAGAATGTTACATTTTAATCACCGATAAAAAGATCTCTTTCTAAAGCTGTAATGCAAATAACTTACACTGGTTTTGTTTAATCTCTCAGCTTCTGGAATTCTTTTTGTCTCTTATTTATTATATGCCAATTGCAGCAATTTATGTTAATTTAGCCAGAGAGATGTTTGAATTAGAAACCATTGCCATGTGTACATTAAAAAAAAAATTCTGGTCATCACGTAAGTCTAATAATATACTTTGCAAATTACATATGATCATATGTTTAATGGTATCTTGATTAGCATACAGAAATCATAAAATATGTTTTGTAAGTCATGTTTAAAGTATACTGTTCCATGGCACTCTTTTTTTTTTTTAATGGCAGAATCTGACAGGTTTTCAGAGAAGCCTTTATATGTTTTTTAACAATATTTTGCATTTTGTACATACTACCCTCCTTTGTGAGACATCCAGATATTGGCTGTCAAAATGGTCAATGTTATTGACATTTTCATGAATAGAAAGAATCCTCACAGCAAAAACCATTCTAAAACCTACTCTTTTTCCACTCTCTCCTTGCTTCTGTCAAGATAATTGGTAGTTCATTTGTATAACAAAATGAGTCAGATGATAATATATATTTGCATTGGTTTGGCTATTATTTAATCTTGTAGGTTAAATAAATTATTCTTTGAAATATGTTTATAACCCTAAATACTTTTAGCTGTGTAATTTTTTATTTTGAAATACTTAAAAATTCACAGGAAGTTGTGAAGATAGTACAAGGTAATACAGAGAAGTCCTGGTCACTCTTCACTAAGTTTCTCTCATCGATTACATCTTATCTAACTATAGTATAATGGCAAAACCAGGAAATTGACATTGGTACAGCGTATGTGTGTAGTTATGTTAGTTATCTTGTGTAGATTCCTGTAATCACTACCATCATCAAGATACAGAACTATTCCATCACTGTGGGAGTTCCCCTCATGCTGTTCCCTGATAGTCACAGGATTCCTGTTACCCTTACAGTCAGTCTCTAACTCCTGTCAGCCACTGATATGTTCTCCAGCTCTCTACTTTGGACATTTTGGGACTTACATAAATGTGATCTTCTGAGATTGGCTTTTTCATTCAGAATGTTTAAAAATTTTATTTTTAAAAGAATATAAATATTTTTGAAAAAAAATATTTTTCAAAAATATTTATTTTTAAAAGATATTGTTATGCAGAGTTTTATTCACTAATTTTCAAATCTGTTTTTTTCTAGTTCTATACTCTCTGTTGCTATATTTGAACAGCAGCTAAAGTCATATGTGCCCACGTAATAGCTGATTATAGCATTAACCTTATTGCCTACTGTTAAGGATGATAACTGTGAAGTTGAAGGAAAAATTACCATGGGTAAAAGCCCATCCTGTCAACAGAGTAAACATTACAATTGATTATTGAGTGGCAGTAAGAAGTCCAAATATGTATTTTAACTATACCAAATAAAGTGAGCAACATTTGTGTTCTGTTTCACCTCAAAAGAACTCTTTAAAGAAAACAGACTTTGGGGGACACTATATTTAAATGAATAGCAGTTGAAATACTTACATTAACTCGCTAATATAAAGATTGTGTCCCCGATTTGTTATACAGATCTTCCTCAACTCATGATGGGGTTATGTCCTGATAAACCCAAAATAACCAAAGTCGAAAATGTACTTAACACGCCTAACCTAGTGAACATCATAGCTTTAGCCTAGCCGATCTTAAACATGCTCAGAACACTTACATTAGCCTACAGCCAGGCAAAGTCATCTAATACAAGCCTCTTTCATAATGTAAAATGTTGAATATGTCATATAATTTATTTGATATTGTACTGAAAGTGAAAAACAGAATGGGTGTGTGGTACAGAATGGCTGTCAGTGTATTGGTTGTGCACACTTGTGATCATGTGGCTGCCTGGGAGCTGTGGCTCACTGCCCCTCCCAGCATCATGAGAGAGGATCAGACCTCATATCACTAGCCCAGGAAAAGATCCAAATTCAAAAATAGAAGTACAGTTTCTACTGAATGCATAGCGCTTTTGCAAAATCGTGAAGTCAAAAGAAAGTTGAACCATCTCAAGTGAGGGACCATCCACACGTATGTGGTCAGTGTGAAATGTCACCATATGAAAGCCAGCATCTGCATCATGTTAATAAGATTCTTTGAATGTCTTGACTGAAAAATGGAGTCCTGTGGATAGATGAGGCTGGAAACAAACAGCCTCAAAAGGAACAAATGATCCTCAGATGCCGGTATGTTGTTTTCTAACAAAGTATAAATAAGATTTTAGGAGCTGCAGGGAGGGCATGTTAGTATTTGGCTACAAGTAAAGATAGCATGGCTCTAGGGAACCCCATGTGGGCAGAGCTAGGGAACTGAGCAAATAGAAGGTGAGTCCCAAGGCACCATCCTGCAGCTCACCAGCAATGAAGGTGCAATGTGAGCACTGGCTCCTTGGCTTGCCTGGCATCGTGTTATGAAGGTCATGTTCAAACAGATTTCTATACATGGGATACTCTTGTGATTAGAAATTCATCTTCATTTGGCTCTGGTTTCTAATATTTAAGACCTCTCTTCCACCCACATAGAATGTTCTTTATAATTAAAATTAACTTTCACTTCTGGCTTAACATTTTTCTTCTGGTCATCTTTGTTTTCTTCAAAGTAGCATATGATTTTACTTGAAGTAGGTATTGGGATAGAAGAGAAGGGAAACAATCATTTATCCATCATGGAATGTATGCCAGGCATTGTACTGTTTATGTACCTTCACACATGTAATTATAGTACTGAAAATTTACATTGATGGATCTGAGTAAACAGCATACTAAATAAGTAATTCTTTGTAAATAACCCAATTTTCTTGGGCAGATTTACTTAAGATACCTGTTGCCCATGTGTGTGTATATATATATATATATATATATATATATATATATATATATATATATATATATAAATAAATAAAATATATGTGTGTGTATGCCTATAATATATATTAAGATACCTATCTTAAGATATATGTATATATGGTATACTATGTATGTATTTTATATATATTAGGATACATTATTTTAAGATACATATGCACTACTTTTCTTTTACATACACACATATATATGGATAATTTAAAGAATAAATATATATTAATTCATATAATCATGAGGCATTGTGGTATGTGATGTGAAAGAGATTTAAGACCTGTCTCTCCTGTTAGCAGCTTTCTGTGCAGATGAGGAAAACAAGTTATAAGTACAAATCAACTAGCTACAGGAGTGAAAAGTACTTAAACTGTCAATGCAACAGGTATACTAAGGGAATCCATAATTAATTAACAAATATTTTGGATTGTAAATGCTATAAATACTTAGAGGAGGAAAAGAGTATTGATCTTTGATCCCTGATTTTGTCACCTTTAAAATGCAGATACTACCTCCCTC
The DNA here is from genome assembly GCF_040802235.1 of Manis javanica. Taxonomy (NCBI): domain Eukaryota; kingdom Metazoa; phylum Chordata; class Mammalia; order Pholidota; family Manidae; genus Manis; species Manis javanica. The sequence goes on from NC_133158.1 coordinate 11,896,253, forward strand.
ATAGTGAGAAATGAATCAAATATATATATAAAAAGCTTAGTATATTGCCTATTACTTGGTATACCTTCAGTAATTTATAGCTGTGCTACTGACACTGAAGATTATGATGCTAATAGTAACAGCAGTAATACTGGATTAGGGTAGGCTGACTTCTCTTGCTGCCCCAGATCTCAGTAGCTTCACACAATACATACTTATTTCTCACTCAAGTCATAGCTCAGTGTGGGTTGGCAAGAAGACTCTTACTTCACCCAGTCATTCAGGGGGGGAATTTTGTGGCTCTGTCTACTTCTCGGTGCTTGGAGCCCTCTCCATTTGATAAGCAGAAGGTAAGAGAGACTGAGCATCAAGACAAAGAGGTTTGTATGGGTCAAGCTGAGAAGCAGAACCCAACATTTCTGTTCACATTTTAGGACTCAGTCACATACTAAGTCCTAATAGCAAGTCTTCAGCAAAGCAAGAAAATCCCATCCCAGGCCCAAAGTAACAACTAGAGTGGATGGGTAGCTGTCAGAGCCTGTGATTCCATTTAATTCAGTTCTTCATAGCAGGCATTTAGTAATACTTTATTACTGGAATGGACCATCGCAGTGGTGGACCCTGGGGATGTAAAGATGAAGTGCTGCAGACCCTGCCTCTGAGAGTCCCACTCAGGGAGGGAGGTGTGATGACCTAAGGAAGTTTCATCTGAGCTAGATTTTGAATGCTGAATTTAGCTATAAATTACTAAAGCAGTTAACTTGAGAGGCATGGAGAAAGGAGTCCAGGTAACAGAGGTAGTAATTGCTGTGGTGGTGACAATGGAGGAACAGATTTAGGGTTAGTTCTAATGTGCAGCTGCCTGCGTTTTACCCCTTATTGGCCTCATCTTGCAAGCCACAGTTTTCTGTTACAGGAGTATAGTAAAAATTCTAACATCATAGACCCGAGAGGTTTAAGTGAGTTGATAATTGTAAAGTGCTTATTATGTGTTAATGCTGGGCATTAGTAAGTGCTTAGTACATGCCAGCTGCTGGTATTATTGTCATGTGCTTTTGTTAAGTCAAAGTGCAAATCTATGACTTGACCAAAGATGTTGTATAAATTGGGGAACTGGGAATTTTACTGTATTTTTGGTTTTCTCTTAGGTTAATTGTGAACCAGTCACAAGTGATGGAAAAATGGCTTGTTGACCCATCAGCTAAAAGGAGGAGCCTTCTTAACCTCAGTGAAGCCTGAGAAAGACAGGGCTTGAGAAGGGAGAGTTGTGCCACCTGAAATGACAAAGGGAATGGGGATGGCTGTATTGAACCTTTGGAGAGAGGAGAGGAGCTGAATGTGTGCAGTTATGTAGAAGTGTCAGAAAATGGGCCCTCCTATTTCACGGACGGCCAGGAAAGCCCTACAACTCACTGCACTGAGTGAAATGTATCCCTGAAACCTGGGCCGGAGGTATTGGGGTACTTGCTAGGGGATGGTTTCAGCTCCTTGGTATGTTTTCAAACTCATTTGTTCAGTGTAAGGACTCCGAGAGCAGTCTCTGTAGCTCAATAGGTGCAAACACGCCTGTTAACATTTGAAGAGGGGGATACCCAGTAGCACGATTGAAAAGACAGGTTGTATGGAGTATAGAATTTTATTCTTAAATTTGCTTTGCCAGGGAGAAAGCCTGGTAGGGTAAACGCAAAGTGGAACTTGGGGAGGAAGAGAGTCAGTGAACAGGGACCACATTAATGCAGTATTTTTGGAGAATATGCCTATAGCTGGCATGTAAGCTGCTTTTAAAAGTTTTGTTTGTGGTTTTTCGTTTGGGAGAAGAGACTTGGGAAAACAATATAGGCTCAGGGTCACAAGTGTAGCTGCCTACAGAAGTCAGGCATGGAAGGAAAACAAGTGAGGCAGCAATGTGGGTACTTTGGAAAGAAGGTGCCAGTGGTAAGAGGTGGCCCATGGCACGACATCAGCTGGTTATCTCCATGAAAGAGCTGGCCATGGTGGGCAGATATTTGGATTTTGAAAGAGAAAATGGGAATAGGGATCTTTATGTTAATCTTCCCATCACTTCCAGATTGTTAAATATTAGCAACAAATCTCTTTTTTCTCTAAGATCACTGAATAGGCAAACAGACAAAAAAGTGAACTATTTTAGGCCTGTGTGTAACAAGGGTTAAAGCCTGGAGAGAAAATGCATAACATGGGCATTAGATGGCTCAGCTGAATACACTTCTGATTCTAGGGCCAGGCAGAGTGCCTGGTACGGAACATATGCTCAATACATTTTTATTGAATGAATAAACCAGCTAGGGCAAGCCTCTCTTGCTTTTCAGTCTTTTCATGTAAAGAATGGAGACATTGGAGTCTTCCTTCCCTGAGCTTTAACTTAGAAGATAGAATCAAGTCAGAACTTGTGTTACCCTCCTTGTAGGCCCCTCAAGCCCTTTCTCTTCCCTTTCATGCCCTCTGTAAGCACCTAGTGTGCCAGTCTCACATTAAAGCCCCATGGTTTGCCTGGAGTTTAAGAAGGTTTAAGAAATAAAAGGGAAGTTTATTTGTTATGCTTCAAAAACAAGACCAACTCAATCAAGCCTGTGTTTTCTTTCCTCTATCATGATTAGTGTGTTGTGTTTAATTTTGACAGATTCCATTATATAAGAAGTGATTCAGCTTATGCCATCAGTTACAGCAAGGCTCTCAAGAGTCTTAAAAGTACATAGAAATGTTACTCCTAGCAAATAAGTTATTTTTCCTGTAGAACACTGTCCATGTAACACTGTGGGCTTTACAAGTTTTTACTGTCTTGAGCAAGATGATTTTTATCACAGTTACCAGAAATCAAAAGAAATTTGAGCTCAGAAGAAGGAAGCCATTTACCCTACAGGTCCAGGGGATTCGTAAAGCCCTCGGAAAGGAAGTGCTTTGGGCCTCTGAGGCCACACCTGGGACAGGAAAGCTCTCAGAGACTCCATAAATGTCCCCCTACCCCCAAACTGTTTCCCTTTCTCTCTTCTGGGGCTATGTGGCTTCCTGGGTCAGGTTCACTCCGAGTGGCACTTTCATTTCTTTCTTTTTGCTGACTGGCTTTTTCCTATAGACTGAGAGCAGATGGCGGTAGCTTGAAGCCTAGAACAGAGTAGATCCAATTCATCCCAATTTCTGGTTTCAAGGAAACAAATCGAATGTCTTCAGTTTGGGTAGTGCATGCAGCTCTGCCCAAAACGGGAGGCGTTTGGAGTCCCATAACACAAATACGACTTGGCATGGGGTTGAGAGTTACATAGTGCTTATAAAGAAGGGTCTCCATGGTCTGGGCATGCTCCTCTAGAAAAAAGGCATTTTCTGCAAACTCATCTCCCCCCTCTCCCCCAAAAACAAGAGTGAATAAATTCATGCTTCTCAGGACTTTGGAGAACCATTTGAGTTATGTCTTTTCTTTCTTCTTGTTTCCTTTTCTTTTCCCACCTCTGACTGGCTCTCATTAAAAAAAAAGAAAATCATTAAAAAAGTTATATTTATTTAATATGTGTTACATAGTAGGTGGTGAATTAATAATAAAAGCTATCAAGTTTTATGTTTCTATGCTTAGAAAATGTTCTCCAGTCCACCTTTTAAACTATTTCTCATTGCAAAACAAAATTAAATTGCTGTATTGGTGTACTGGAAAAGGAACTAATGAGCACCAAAGGCCTCCATTCTGATTCCAATTTCATCATTTATTTGCTGGGTAATCGTGAACAAATTGTGACCTCCCTCAGACTGTTTCCTTACTAGTAAAACGGAGATCATAATAACAGCTCCTCTGAACACAGTGTTACTGTGAAGATAAAATGAGAGATATGTGTCCAAACATATGATAATTTTTCTCTTACTAAAGAAAGATTCCTGACCCCCATTTCTAACTAGAGAAGTTACTGTTTTTAAATTCTTACTTTTAGTAACTACCACTACCATTTTTTCTCTAAGAGTAGAGTTTTCCTTAAAGCATTTTTAAGATGTGCAGGCTAGTAAATGGTGAATTCTTCTAAAGGCAAATGCTATCTTGGGGGCAATTTCATAGCATCCAAAATCTGATGACTTCCCTGAATACTTTTGAGATACAGCTGGAGTGTCCTGATAGGAAACTGAAAAATAGCTTAACCTAGTGAAATCAGATGAAGCAGAGTCTAATCTCTACCTCTAGTCTACTCTGAAGGAGTCACCGTCAGTGAGGTGAATGGTTATCGAACATAGCATCTTTACTGGCTGTCTCTATCCTGGTAATTTGTAACCCCTTTTGAGTGCATTCTTAAAATGTTTAGGATGCAAATAAATGAATTTTGGCTCAGGATGGACATGTTAAGCAAGACAGTGACTTTTATTGGAAATAAGGCAGAAAAGGAGCACTAAAGTAGAAATTAGAAAAAATTTTAAAAATAGATGGAAGGCATTAGAAATCAGGGGAAGAAAACATCTGCCTTAAAAAGATGTAGGAATGGTTACTGAATGATTACATTACTGGATAACATTTTGTGAGTGAATAAAACTGAAACTTTAAAAAGGAGAGGGGAATGATATACAGGAATAATTTAAAAGCCAGTGAAGATAATTAGGAGTGAATGTTCAAAACATGGCATAGAGTTTCAGTGACTGACTCTGAGAGATGCATTTTTAGTATCTCAAACCATAGGAATATTTGGCTTACCATCTTCGAGTATATGAAAATAAATAAAAGTTGAGCAAAGTAATATTCCTACCACCTGACCTTGGTATATAGCCAGTGAGGATTATAGGAAGAGAAGTGTATTACTAGTGAATTTTTCATATGAGATCAGCCTGCCGTGTGCTTTAAGCCTTGACAGCATCTGCTCCACAGCTATGTCATTGCCCATATATGCTGTTTTTTCTCTTTTGCATGTCAAACTTGAAAATCAGTTTAATGTCTAACTGGTTTGTCAGCCTCCAATCCCTTGATTCCTTAACTCAATGCTCCCCCCAAATTAATTAGAATAGTAGCCACATTCTACTCAAAATATATATGTACACATATGCACAAAAATATGTAGATAATGGAATGCATGGTTTCCTGGTGCTTTTTAGGAAGCTAGTTTAATTCAGTTTTTGTTTCCTATTTATAGTATTATGAATTGCTTTTATAAACTGCTGAATGGTAAAGGGCAGAGTGAGCTCTCTAAATAATCATTTCATTCAAAGAGTGTGTGTGTGTTTTAAATCTGTGATTCTGACAGTATTCATAGGCGCAGACTTTCTGAATAGCCATTTTAAAAATTGAGTGAAAATTCATTAGTGGCAAATTAAACACAATGATTTTAAGCCCCAGGAGGCTGGCTCTATGTACATACTGAATAGTCATTTGTTCTTAGTTTATTGTAAATATAGTCAATTAGGTTTATTGTAAAAAAAAAAACAACAATTGCATTTATTGTACAATTGGTAAAGTGCCTTGAATTTTAATTTTGGCATTTCAAAGCACATTTAATAATTTTGGAACATCTGGCAATAAATGAGATTGCAGATTTCTGATTGGCTTTATCCATTTTTTCCTTACTTTGACCCTTTTTCTCTTTTTGTAGATCTGAACAGAAGTGAGAAGAAAGCTTCCACAATCATAGCAGATGAAGATCCACTGGTAAATCAAACAGGATTTTTGGCCTGCCCGCCAAAGAAAAGGTAACTGGCTATTCCAGCATAACACAGTTGAATAAGTGCAATGCTGCAGATTATAACAGAATTTGACTTTTACCAAAGGATAATAGTCTTCAAAATTTAAAATATCTGAGTAAGATCTTAAATTGTAAGCATAACACTGAATTTGATCTTTTACTAAAATGAAATGGCAGTGGATTGAAGAGTAGAATATTATTAGGCATTTGTCAGAACAAAAAGTGCTAAACAACCTCCTTTTCCCATTCATTAAAATCACAAAATTGCAGGAAGACTTTGGAGATACCGCTGTCCCATCCCTTTTCCCCCGTCTAGCCCATATTTACCTTTTCCTAGGAAGTTATCTGAAGGTGTGCCCTTGGGTTTCTCTACAGCTCCACTTTTCCTCATTCCTGTTTTCTTCTCTCCACAAACAATGCAGACCCAGCTGCTCAGGGCAGGGAAGCTGCTGAGCAAGTAGTACAACAGGCAGGAGTCCTTCATGTGCAGTTTCTGTGCCCAGTGCCTTGCCTGGCCTGCCAGACAGCTCTGCTCATGAGCAGTCCCAGACTGTTATAAAAATAGCTGCCACCGTAATTGAGTTTCTCACTACATGTTAATCATTGTGCATTTACTGTTTGGAGAGAAGGGTGGTAAGTTTCACATAATATAAAAAAGAGGGAAAATTCCTAGATGAATTTTTATTAAAAAAGAATCCATCCTCCCATCTACTCCTGAAAGGAGTGAGGGGGCTTACAAAGTAAGATGCATTTTAAGAAGAGTGATTGAAGGATAAAGCTGAATATAATCCAAACAGGAAAGACCAAAGGAGCTTTAGCATCTGAAATTGATTCTCTTACATACTTAGGCAACAAAATGCAATGTTTCAATCAGGTTTTAGGCAACTGTAGCAAAGATGGAAACATTTTGGACAACATGAACATTCATCTGCAGAGATAAAATTTTGACCATTACCAGACAAAAACAAGTTCAGGAGGATATGACAGTTCTAGTTAGGGAAGGAAGTGTCACAGACTCATGTCTTCAGGGACCAGGCAGGTAGAGGAATGAAATGGGTCAAGTAGAGCCATGAGAAACTGTCAAATTCATGTCTAGTCTAAAAGGACAGCCCCTGTTCAGTGCCAGCTGATTGCAGGCCCGATATTCATTCAACAGATGTTTATTGTGTGCCCACCCACATGCTGTGCTCTATTCTGGGCACTGGGAATTAATAAATCAAAGGAACAAAATTGTGGCACTTACCTTTTAGTGTAAAGAAACAGATAATACATGTCAAATGCAATAAATAAATGCTTTATATGTTATACTAGATGAAGACAATTGGCTGGGAAAAGCAGGTCAGATTCAGGAGAATCAGAGTGTTCCTGAGGGCTGGGGCTTACAGTTTTAAATATGGGGGGTCAGGGTAGGACTTTTTGAGAAGGTTAGATCTGAGCATAAAGATTGGAGGAGTGAACGGTTAAGCTATCTGGGGATAGAGTGAACATCCAGAGCAAAGGCCTAAAGTAGGAGCCTGCCTGGATTGTTTAAGCAACAGAAAAAAGGCCAGAGCTGAGTAAGCAGGCAGGAAAGTGGTAAGAAATAAAGTCAGATATGTAAAAGACCAGCGGGTAGCCTCATAGGTCATCATCCAGTGAGCCTTGGCTTTCTTTTGCGTGGAGAGTGGGAGAAGTGGGAGGCTGCTGGAGGGTTCTGGGTAGCGGAGTGACTGGATCTGACTTCTGTCTTCATAAAATCACTGTGGTCACTATGTTGACGTAGGCTGTAAAAGCAGTGAGAACAGTTAGTGTCATTAATACAGTAACTCAGGCAAGAGACAACAATGTTCACAGACCTTCCAGATTTTTAAGGGAACTGAAATCTTGACGTTAATGACTTTCCTTGATTTTTTCAATGTTAGCAACTAAATTAAGAAAACAGTTTGTGACAACCCAAATAAATAACTCTGTGGGATTCTGCCACGTGCTGACAGTTTGCTACCTCAGGTATAGAAGCGGTGAAGAAGTTCACAAAAAGGGAGGACTTTGGGCCACGCTAAGTTGGGGAGGGTAAGGGTTGATTTGAAATGATATGAAAGCATGAATTTGATTAGCACATGAAGCTGAAGGAAAGGAAAGATAATGACATACAACTATTCATAATAGCCAAATGAGGAAGCAACCCAAATGTCTATCAACTGAATAGATGGATAAAGAAACTGTAGTACATCTGCACAATAGAATATTGTTCAACTAGAGAAAGGATGTTGGTCCAGATGGTAAAAGGTGTTGATTGTCAGTCTAAGGAGTTAGGAATCTCTCCTGTTGGCAGCTATAAATATAGCATATGTACTCTATAAGGAAGAAGGAAACTGAAGAGAGGCTGTTCCTTTGGGAATTCTAGCATCTGGGTTTCAAAGCAAAGCAAATGGCCCCTGGTCTTATTACTCTGTGACATTGCTACTCACCGGATGGAATTTTGTAACAGTTTTCATAAATGTCTCAAAATTAATTTAGAATTTCTTCTTCTTTTATAAAACATCCTTATTGTTCTTATTATAGTTCTTGGTTATAAAAGTTTGCTTAAAAAAATTAGATAACTGTGAGGTGAGGTGATAGGTGTGCCAGCTGACCTTATTATGGCAATCATTTCGCTGTGTGTAGGGGTTGTGTGTGTGTGTGTGTTGTGTGTATCATCATGGTGTACATCTTAAACTTATACAGTATTATATGTCAACTATAATAAACCTGGAAAATTTAAACATTGTATAAATATGTATGTAATAAAAAGCCCCTTTAATTACAGTCTTTCACTTTCTGTTCCTCATAAGTCCAGAGTCATCTATTTTCTATGCATAGCATCGTCATCATTACTTTTTAGACACATATTATGCATTGTATTTTGCATGTTACTTTTAAAAAATTTATAGCTTGGCTGTCTTTCCAGTTCTTTGTTTTGGACTGCTATATTATAAACTATACTTCCATTTGTAAAAACAAACAAAATAAATAAATAAAAACAAATGTCATTTATCTCTATTACAAAGGGGATGAGGTATCATAAAATATGAAAGCAGTAGCTAACACTTAATGAGCACTTACTATATGTCAGATACTGTTCTAAGCATATTAATTCATTGACTCCTGTAACAACCTGATGAGAATACTGTTATACCGTATAGATGAGATGTAGATACTGTTGTGATCCTTCTTTCACACAGAAGCTGACTGAGCAGACACAAAACATGTCTTAAGGTCCAGAGTAGGCGGTGGCAGAGATGGGCTCCAGGAACAGTTTTACCTCCAACTGATGGTGGTCATGAGGGACCTTGAGGTGAACGGTGTGATTTCGTAGACATTTTTCAAGAGAAGTCAGTCTGGAATTTTGTGTGAAATTTTCCAAATTTTAATGTTGGCTTTAAAAAATAGCTTTATTGAAATATAATTCAAATACCACAGATTTACTCATTTAATAGTTTTTAGTATATTCAAAATGTTGTGCAACCCTCACTTTTAACTAGGTCTAAAACATTTTCATCACCCCCAAAGGAGACTGTTTCCATTAAGCACTCACTCCTTGCTTTCTGGCTCTGTGGATTTGTGTGCTGTGGATATTTCACATAAATGAAACACATAGTATGTGGCCTATTGTGGCTGGCTTCTTTTACTGGGTTTATTTTTGATGTTCGTCCATACTGTAGCATGTATCAGTACTTCATTCCTTTTAATGGCTGAATAATATTCCATTGTGTGGGTATATTTATCCATTTATCACTTGATGCACACCTAGGTTCCTTGCACCTTTTACCTTTTGTGAATAACACTGTTCTGAACATTGGTGTACAAGGATCTTTTTGAATTCCTGCCTTCAGTTCTTTTGAGTATATGCCAAGAGGTGGAACTGCTGGATCATACTATAATTTGGTGTTTAACTTGTTGAGAAGCTGCCAAATGGTTTTCCATAGGGGCTACATCATATTACATTCTCACCAGCAATGTAAAAGAATTCCGACCTCTCTACATCCTTGCCAACACTTGTCATTTTATGTTTTTGCTTGTTTGTTTTTATTTACTTAATAGCCACCCTATTGGATGTGTAGTATGTCATTGTATTTTTTATTTGTTATGTCTCTAATGACAAATAATATTGAACATCTTTTCATTTGTTTGTTGGTCATTTGTACTATCATCTTTGGAGAATTGTCTGTTGAGATCCTTTGCTCATTTGAAAATTGGATTATTCGTTTTTGAGTTTTAAGAGTTCTTTATACATTTTAGATATAAGTCCCTTGTCAGTATATATGATTTGCAAACACTTATTCTGTGTGTGAGTCATCTTTTCATTTTCTTGAAGGTGTCCTTTGAAAGCATAAAAGTTTAATAATTTTGGTGAACTCCACTTCATCAATTTGGCTCTGCTTTTTAAGAAATACTTGGTAAGTTGGATTCCAGCCTACTAAACATCCACTTGTGATTGGTGCTCAGCCACCACTGCCCCCAGAAACCATTTGGAAAAATCCTATTGTAAAAAAATCCTTTGAAAAATACTGTTTTCTGAAGTGGAGAGGGGCAAGAAACTGAAAAGCAGCCAAGGTAGATTTCTTACTAGTAACAGCTTTGTTATGGTTCACCTTTTCTGTTCCTAAGTTCCTTCACTTTGAGCAGTTTGCAGGGGAGGACAATGTGGCAGAGAGTGAGGATCAAGGCCTCTGGGTCCTGCAGATTTTATGATGATCAAAACAGAGGCTAATTAGGTTAAAATGAAAGGTCAGATATTTTACCTTGAGTCATAGATGGTGCTGTTTCAAATCAGAATGTTTGTGGGAATGTAGTAGTTGTTTCTGGGAGGAAAGGTCTGGGGATCATCACATCAAGAAAGTCGTTTGGATTAAGGTCTTCCCTTTTATATCAGAAAATATGTGTTTGGGTTGGGGGTTGAAGACAGGGAACCATATTCATTCATAGTCATTTGTTCACATGTTAGTGAAAGGTAGTTAAATCTGCATACCATTTATCTCTATCAAGAAAAGTAAGGTTTTATTTTGGATGTGAAAAGGGGATGTAAACTTTTCTGGAATAGTCTGTCCTTTGGAAAGCTAGAACTTTGCTAAGGAAAGGGGGAAGAAAGGTCTGTGTTGTCCCCTCCTCTTGCACTAACACCCTTGTGCTGTAAGTCCAAAGGTTCAGCTGTAAGGCATTTTACTGACCGGCTTGGGGACCTGGCCACCACACATATTATGGTTTGTGAGGAGGTGGGTTCCAAGTTCCAAATGACACCCTTATGCTGAAATGCAGACTTGATCCAGGGAGACTAAGTGTGCATCTCATTGCCACTTTGATTTCAGAGCATATACTCTTTTAATCCCAGAACATGGAAGTCCTGTGATTTTTAGGTGGGGATGAGTTCCCATGTACTTAGTGTAAAGGACCAGGAAAGATTTCATTAAACACATGAATGTGAGGAGGACTTGATTGAAAGGTAGGATTTCAGCCAATGAGAGAAAATATTGTATCAACAAAGGCTTGGGAGCTGGGATCTGGAGGGGGAGCATATTTGCAACTGTGAATTGATCATTTCGGTTGGTTCATAGAGTATCTGCTGGAGGAGACATTGTAGACATAGTGGAGCTGGGGCTCAGGGCAACTATAGATGGCCTCGAATGCTAGTAGAGAAGTTTTTATTAAATTCAGTGGTCAGTGGGGAGCCCCTTAGAAGTGTTGGATCAAGGACTGACATAACTAAAGCCATGCTTCATTCTGCAAGACTGATCTGACAATATGGTATGGATAGATTAGGAATGGGGTTTACCGTGTGACAGGCAGGGTGCTAATAATAACTGACACTTGGAGGGTGCTTTTTCACTATCAACTTTCTTATTATGCCTCATGAACTAGATATTCTGTTATACTCATTTTGTAGATGAAACAGGCACAGAGAGGTTAAGTGATTTCCCCAGAGTTAAACAGCTAGTAAGTGGTAGACCTGGGATCCAACCTGGGTAGATTGGCTCTAGAACCCATGCTCTTAAACTGCTGGGCACAGAAGATGATGATATTTATAGTCACTTCAGTAAAAGCTCTGTTAGTACAAAGGTGACGGGGAATAATTTTTAACAGTGTGTTTCGTCTTTGCATTTTATTGCATCTGAGGCAGTTCACCAGAACTCTAACTATACATACAGTCAACCTCTTTTTACAGCTAAATGTTGGTCCGACTTTTCCATTCTTTTCCTACAGTTGAATCCTTTCTATTATTATTATTTTTTTAACTACTTAACCTAAAGGCTTTAAATAAAGATTTTAAATCAGGTTTGTCCATAGTTTAAAATTACAGATCTGTATTAAATCTCTAGAAACATTTGGGCATTATTCAGTTTATAGTTACAATTTAATACCTTTTATGTGTGCATTTCTAAATTTTGTTCTCCTTTCAAAATAGTTTGCTATTACTGGTGAATGTTTCCTTGGGAGAATTCATATGCAGCTACACATGTGATGAAGAAAACTCCAAATTCAGAGCTTTGAACTCCTTAGCAAATGACACAGTTTGAATAATGAATACATGCACAGGTTAAGTTTTTAAAAATTTCCCTCATATTTAAATCTCCACTTTTGCAACTGTCCTTAGTACTCCTAATTTTGCACTTGATTGTCAGCAATTCCAGCCACTGAGCTGACAAATTCAACTTCGTTCTTCCACTCTTCTCCCCCTACTTGAATATTGATGCATTCATGACAGACTGTAAGGTATTTTACCAAAGGGGGCACAGTTAAAGAGGGGCCTTGCCTGCCATACTCCATAGAAAATAGCCTAGTGCTTTCTGGGAGAAGAAAGGAGGAAAGAGGAAGGAGAGAGGTGTAGTCAGAGGAGGGAGAGAAATTGTGAACAAAGACTCAGCAAATTTTAGGAAGATATAAAGAAACCAAAGCCAACAAACACATTACTAAGTGAGTGTGTCTGAGTTTCTTGTTACTCAAACGACTGCAGTCCTTTGGGGTTGATAATGGAGAATCTCTGTTACCAACCCTGTAATTTGTACAGATAAATATACTGTAGTTACTATTTTTCAAGTTTATTAAAATGCTGCTTTGGGACCAGTGGTTTTTTCCAAATAAAAAGCTGGTTGTGTGGGGTCTTGCATCTTAGAACTAAGTTTTGGACAGTTTCAGTCATTTTACATTAAACCTGATTTAAAGTATGGAAAGATCAAAATCCCACCTTCACTATTTTTTTGCACTTAGCCTTTGGCCTTTGAACAAAGCGATTTACAAGTGAATTTGCTGTGCAAGAATCCTTTTTGTAAAGAGAGTCCTTGTTACTCTTGGCACCTACTGGGAACATCCCTAAATTTGGATGGTGAAGTAAGGCCATATTTTAAATACATCCCTGGAAGGGATGAAATGCTCAGAATTTGGCAGCATTACACTTCTGACAGACTAGTTCTTAAGTCACATACAATCTAATTGGTGGTGACAGCTTTTTCATAAGAGCATTTTGATGAATTAAAATTGCCTACTTCTTCTGTTATATACTCAGTGAAATTACTATGTTGTGTTCACCCTCGTGCCTAGAGAGTGTGTGGTATGTGGAAAGTGTGGAAGTCTTTGATGAAATGAATCCTCATTACTTAAACCTTATAAGCCATACCATTTGTCTGTGCAGATACTGAAGCTCCTCAGAGCTGTATCTGAAGTGCACTGGCAGACCTGGTTGATCATACACAAGACTATTTAGGTAAGAAGTCACCAGGTTATTATGGCCTGGTAGGTAAAACCAAGTATTTGAGTTTCTGTTGTACTCTTGTTTATAGACAGTGTCTTTTGTATAAGGAGCACTTCTAAAATGATGCCCAAATTTGAATATCAGAGCACTGTACTTTCTCAGCTAGTAATTTTGACTTTTGTTGGTGACTCATTTGAACTATTGGGAAACACTAACTATGGCTATCAGAAACTACCTTGGTCTGGAAAGGGTTAGAACTTTCTTAAGGGTGAAAAGAGTGTGGTAAAATGTGCTGGCGGTAGCAGAGGAGAATTGGTGGGGAGGTGACAGGAATTGCCTGTCATTTTCTTGGTCTTCACATCTTCAACTTGAGAATAAATTTCTCAGATAAGAATTGGTTTGAATTGCTCAGTTTTATAGAAGACACTTATTTATAGTGTTTGTGTTAAGCTTTATACCAAGTACTTTCCATGAACCTTTTCACGTAATCCTCAGAATTTGCTTTTGTCTTTTGCAGATTAGGAAACTGAGGTGTAGGTAGATGAGGTACCTTGCTCAGGTTACACAGCCTAGAAGTGAAAGAGCCAGTATATGAATGCAGAAAGAAGTCGTAGGGACTGGTTCCAGAGCATTCCCTTACTTTCCTTATCTGTAAATTGCAAGTAGTACAACTTACACCTTACACAGTTGTGAATATTGATTGACATAATGCAGTAAAGTACCTATAACAATGCTTGGCACCTAGTAGATGCTCAATAATTGATTAATAATTTCTTTTAACTTACTATAATAATGCTAAGAAAATACTTAGTATTTTTCACTTTAACCCCTGTTGTGTGTGTTTTATTATTATTATTATTATTATTGAACCAGTAAACAACTTTGAAAAAAAAAAAAGATGTATCAAGCAGGGATAAGGACAGCAGTTGAAGTATTATAAATTGCCATATTGATCTCTAGTGGCTAAAAGTCCTGTCAGTGAATCTTGAAGTATGTTCACATGTGAAAAGGGGGAAATCGAGCAGGGCATTGAGGAAGTGGGACTGTGCTTCACCTTTTCCATTCTCCTTACTTTTGTTCTCGCTGTATATTCAGGGATCAAAAGGGCTGTGCTGTGTAGACAATTTCCCTTTGGTATTTATATAGCTGGGTTACCCTAAACTTTTCTTTTTAAACAGCAGCTCCAAATGCTATTAAAATTCAAATTTTTTTGCTTATCTTAAATATATGAATAAAAAATTCAAAGTATTTAATAAACTACATACTTTAGGAAAAACAAAGAAGTTGAATGTTTCTATGTAATTCTGCAGATTTTTCAGCAGTTTGGGATGAATGAAAAATTTTAAGTGCATTGGGCATATCCAAGTTTGAGAGCCTGGGTCAAAGTTTGGAACCCTATTGTTTCTAATGGAATGATATATTTTAGCCATGTACATTTCTCATTGGTACTCTTACACAGGAAGTTAAAGCTTTAGAAACGATTCGTTTTTTATCTAATCATTTCTACTATTTTGGTTTTTTACTACTTCTTAGATGAGAAGAGGAAGCATCCATAGTTTGACTTTTTGGAACTTACGTTTACGTGCAATCCAGGAAAAATTTTACATATTTATTTCTAAATCTTTTTAAATACAAAAATTCATAAATTTATTCTAAAATTTAAAAAATTTAGACCTAAAACGAACCCTTTCTACATGATCCCTCCTTAGGTGCAGGTTGCTGCAACATTTCCTTACTATTTTTTTACTCTTTAAACATTGTTTCTGCAAGTTGGACTTTGTTTCTTTAGCAGAGAACTTGGCCACCTCTGTCACACCAAATGTTCTAGATAAAACGCATGAATAAACCCTCTTCCTCCCCACCTAGAGCAAGTACCTGTAAGCAAGGAGCTACCACACATGTGCCATGGGAGTACTGATATTACTGCCCCGTGAAACAATCACAACCCTTATTTCTGTATCAGCCTTCATATTCTCACTTCACTTTGAAATAACAGTAATAATACAAACACTTGTTGAAAGTCCTTGGTGTGATCTGTTTCTGTTTCAAGCATGCTTTAGTTCATTAAGCAGTCTTTTATTTTACCGTCTTATCGCTTAAGCAAAATCTTTGCGCAGTATGTGTGTGTTGCGGAGGGGTGCTACACTTTGTGTGCCAATGCTTTATTAGTGAACAAAATTTGACAGGAAATAGTATTTTCTAAACACCTTTTCCAGGAATACTGTACATTCCCTTAAGCCCTGGGTTCCCGCCCTGCCCAAGACAACCATAAAGAAAGACCAACAACTCGAATTAAAATTGGATCACATTTTAAAAGGGCAATATTTTATTTCGGGGTGAATGCATCACTTCCAGGAGCAATGGAAGGGGAAATAGAGAAATTTCGGGTAGTGACTCCAAAGCACGTAAACGGATTCACCTCGGTCTCTCTCTCTCCTCCACTCCCTACCCTGATCTCATGGTCTCCTCTTTGCTGAACTCGAAGTTCAGGGCCCCCAGGCGCACGCTGTGACCTCTAGTGGTAAGCGTGGGTCGAACACACGGCTTTGAGCTGTGACACCTGGGACGGCACCTGGGCCGCATTTCCTTGCCTGCCCGGGGTTTCCTGCACCGGAGGCGTGCGCTCGGCGGCGGCTTCCCATTCACGCTTTTGACAGCTGCGCGGCCGCCCGCGAGCGCGGAACACACTGCTACCTGCGCCAGCGCTTGCGCCCCGGGTCCCGATATCCGGGCGGGAGGGCCCGACGGCGACAGCACTCGGTGGTGCCCCGGCTCCTCCTCCATAGGTGGCTGCCTTTCCGACTTCGTCCCTGGCTCCACTCCGGGGGCTTGACGTGCAAACTTCGCCCGTGCGAGCTGAGAGGGAGGGACCGGCGAGGGGGAGGAGGCGGCGGGAGG
Source organism: Manis javanica (assembly GCF_040802235.1). Taxonomy (NCBI): domain Eukaryota; kingdom Metazoa; phylum Chordata; class Mammalia; order Pholidota; family Manidae; genus Manis; species Manis javanica. The sequence goes on from NC_133158.1 coordinate 11,912,489, forward strand.
CGCCTCCGCTTAAGGGAGCCGGCCGGGCGCCGCCGCTCGGACGGACGCGCGGACGGAAGGAAAGAGCGGGGCCGCCGGGCCCGGCCCGGGGATGCGAGCGGCCTCAGGGTGGGCAGCCCGAGGGCCGGGGGTGCGTCTTCGGGCCTCCCCGCCAGGGGCAGCCGCGGCGGGGCGGGGGCGGCTCCAGGCGCCGGCCTCTCGGCCCGCGTTTCCGCGGCAGAGGCAGGCAGGGTCCCCGCGTCGTGGTGGCGGCCCGCCGGCGGCTCGTCCCCTCCCCCGAGGGGCCGCCGGAGTCGAAAGCGAAAGCGAGCCCGCGCCGCGGACTTTGCGCCGGGGCGGAGTGGGGGGGGGGTGGTGGCCGGGGAGGAGGCGACCGCGGGGTGGGTAGCCGGGGGCGCTGTCAGCGCGCTCCACCCGGCCCGCGGGCCGCGCACGCCGCCGGAACTCCCCGGCGCCTCCTTAAAAGCGGCCCCCGCGCGACTCTTTTCCCCCTTTTTTGTTACATTGTAGGAGCGGAAAGAATGTCGGAGCGGGCCGCGGATGACGTCAGGGGGGAGCCGCGCCGAGCGGCGGCGGGCGGAGCAGCGGCCGCGGCCGCCCGGCAGCAGCAAGCTCCGCAACCCCAGCGGCAGCCGCCGCCGCGGCGCCTACGGCCGGAGGACGGCGGCCCGGGCGCCGCCTCCACCTCGGCCGCTGCCGCCGCCATGGCGACTGTCGGGGAGCGCAGGCCCCTGCCCAGTCCAGAGGCGATGCTGGGACAGTCGTGGAATCTGTGGGTCGAGGCTTCGAAACTTCCTGGGAAGGACGGTGAGTGTCCACGCCCTCCTCGCCCCACGCCCCACGCCCCCATCCTCCTGCCCGTCGCTCCCCTCCCCCAGCCCTGTGACCCGCCCCCTCGGGGTCAGAGATGCTATCGCGCGGTGGGGAACGCGGAGGTGCCCGCACCTACCCCGTGCGTGCGTGAGCGTGCGTCACGTTGCCGGCCACTGACCTGCCTCTCCCCTCCTCCTGTGTATCTCCTAGGGACGGAATTGGACGAAAGTTTCAAGGAGTTTGGGAAAAACCGTGAAGTCATGGGGCTCTGTCGCGAAGGTGAGTCCAGCCCCCGATGGGGTTTCTGCAGATCCTGGGGAAGTTTCCTTGCCGAATTCACCAGGGTGGGGAACTTCAGCTCCCCTTACCCACTCCTCTCCGCACGCGAGGATGCTGTGAGGAGGAAGGTGGAGAACTGAACATTTGGAAGACCTGGTTTCCAGAGGTTTCCTGTAATGGGGAGCGTCCTGAACCCCTTGCCGGGTGGGAGGACCTGCCGTAGGACAGCTTGAGCGGCACTGCTCACTCATGAGCACTGGGAATGGGCAGTGCGTTTAACCCGGATCATTTCAGGTCTGAGGCCCTTATGGAGAAACACAAGCGGAGAAAGGGATTTTCCGCTTTCAAAAACATTTCCACAGTGCTTTAGGGGGCTCTGAAAAGGAAACCTTGCCACGATAAATTTTCTGCTGTCAGTGAGAAGCTAATTTCAAACTTTAAAAAAGTCGGCGCTTTACCTGTGTAGCCTTTTTCTGTGGGATTTAATTTACATAGTTTAGGGTGCTACAGAAGAATCACCACAACTGAGGAGCAAGTGGTCAGACTTTTTTTGTGAGCTGACAAGAAAAAGGGCAGCATTTTATATGGTGGAACTAGCCTTTAGTGCTTAGAGCTAGTGAAATAGCTGGAATTATTGGTCAGTTTTTAATAAAAACTGGTAGAAGGATACTCTAGGGAAATACTTGCAACCTACATGTGTGCCATTAAATGAAAGTCAAGTATCTAGAAACCCTGACTTTTTCTTCAGATTTCCTATGTCTTTGAATAGCAAATGCCCTGTGTTGTCTAATGCGGTGCCAGGCCTGAGCATACTGTGGTCAGAAAGGACTTATGGAGGCCAGTCAACCATAGGTTCAGGTAAAGTCATTCTTTCAGTGATAGTAAGGACAAGATCTTGAGTGAGGTTTGGTATTCAAAATACTGAATTTATATGCCCTGGTGCAGTTTCATTTTCTGTGTAGCCATTTATTTTCCCATACTGTCCAGGACCCAAAAGCAGATAGAACTGTGGTGCATGGAACATTTTAAAACCCAGAGTCGACCCATTGTTACTCTGTCTCCACACAAACTGTTTCTTTTTAGTGTCTGCCTTTTCTTCACGATCACCATTTTGGTTTTTTGAACTGACCACTTGTTAGCTTGTTGGCACTGGGAGGAAGAGTAATACCAGTGGCAGCTCTCAGCTTCCAGTTGGAACAGATTATAGAGCAAGTGAGTTGCTTTTGAAAATGAGAATCCCTGTTTGAGAGCAGAGGGAAGAGAGGGAAAGCAAAGGACTTGCTGGCGATGTCGCAATAGGAAAAATCAGTTGTTAGTCCAGTTTTAGTGTTGGATTGGCAGCCCGCCTGAGCTTAAAAAATTAAAATCACTAGGTGGCAACTCTCATAGGAAGCAGTTGAAGTAGAGCATTAGAGGATCTGACCCGCTCTTCTCTTGTTCTGTTTTCCTTCTCTGAGTATGGATTCATTTCCCATAAAGGGTGCCTAAATCTGTGCAAAAACAGGGTGCACTTCCCATAAAGCGTTCCTAAATCTGTGCAAAAACAGGGTGCTAATTATTGGTAATTCCCCTATAGAAGATGAGTACGTGTATTAATGTTTCACTGGACATCTTGGTCTGGACTGAGACCCAGCCAAATTTAGTGACCTGGACCCACTTTTTGCTGTGTTTATTCTCTGCTGGGATACATTCATCAGTAGCTTTTATCATGAAGATCTAAAACCTCTTAACCATCTTGAGGCAAAAAGCAGTTATAAATGGTTGTGTGTGCTTTAGACTTGTCAAATTATGATGATTGTTAGAGGTATCATTTTTTAAAAGCTCTCCATTCAGAGGATGCTGAAGTGTCCAGGGTGGATGAAACTGAGTGTTTCCAAGACTGAAGTTTTTATTTCTCTCAGTTCTTTATTCATTTGTAACTATGAATTTTCTGGGACAGTTTAAAAATCCAAGCATGAGGATATTCAACACTTTCACAGTAGGCTTTTGTTTTTCTAACAGTTCATTTCAGGCTGCTTAAGAAATGAAAATACATTTTAAAATTATCAAAAATTGTTTGACAGTATTAAACTTTCTTTGTCTTCAGTTAAGGTTATCTCCTATCAGAAAAAAAGAAATCTCTAGTAATTCCTCTTGTCAACATGTTAAATTGAGAAGAACTGTGTAGATAAATCAATCATCTGAACGAATAGAAATCAGAAACTCCATCTTGGAAGATGGCTAGGAATATGGACCAAACTTCCTGAATTCTCCAGTTCACAATTGTGGACCTAGGAGTTTGAAAACTCCTAACCTTGCGCTAGTCATTTCATTTCTCAGAATCCAGCCTTCCTACTTTGTAAAAGAAGAGAATACCTACTTCCCAAAGTTGTTACAGGGGTTGAAATTAAACTAGATAACATGTGGAAAATGACTCAATGCATACTAATTCCTTTCAGCTTCTAATAATCTTAGACTTGATTTCCTACGTTGATATTTTCTAGATGAGGTAATTTTAACCTGGGACTTGAATGGGCTTCAGAGTTGTATGCTTGAATGCTAAAGTTGTATGCAGAATAATTTGTGTTGTCTACTTTCCAGGGAAGGTGTCCACGGTTTCACTTGGCTTCTCAAGGATACTTCACGTATCTCTCATCAAAATTCAAAGGATCGGATCTCTGTCTCTCTTTCTCTCTCTCTCTCTCTCTCTCTTTTTTTTTTTTGTCTTGTGGCTTATTTTGCCCAATTCCCCTGTGGCAAGGCTGTCCAAGTGTTAGTGCTTTGGCAGAAGTTGGAACTATTGATTGAGATGAAAGTGAAATTATTTGTGGTTTACCTAATATATGGTCCCTCTTCTTACTATTAGCACAGGTAGGCAAATGTTGGAGTAAAACTTCAGTTATCTTTCAGAGGTCAGTCCCGTATTTTTACTGCTCTGTTTGGTTCTAAAATTTGCAATTTTAGGTAAGAGCACAGTTGATTTCGGTGGAAAAATATTGGTAATACATTTTGACTCTTTTCAGATGACTGAAACTCGGAAGACAAATTACCTTTTTTTTCCCCCAAATGTGATTTGTGATATTTTGTATTTAACAGAAATACATTTAGATGGAATTAATTGTCATGAGTAACTAAGGTATCCATATTAGTGCCTGAACAGAGATGGAGCCTTAAGCAATGAAAATGTTAATGTTACGGCAGATTTTTAGAAGTATGTGGTGTCATTGGTGGGAGTTCAACAGTGGAGTCAGAAAAATGACATTGTATTTGGGAAGTCATCCCTAACTTAAGCCCATCTGTTGTACAACATTAAAGTGCCCTGTGCTTTTCCTTCTACCAAATGTCCTCCCTGTCATCATCTGAAAGTGTATTATGTGATGTCTCTTTCAATAAGCTCCCAGAGGACAGGGAGCGTTATTGATCAAGATATATTCAGCTCCTGAACACTATTTGTGCTCCATAAATAGTTGCCAAGAAAATGAATTAATTGGGCTACTAGGAAAATTGAACTGAGTCACTCAAGGATGAAGGGTTCAAATGACCAATTTCCATTGTGTTGTGACTCTTTAAAAAAAAATTATTCTGTGGGGAGGTGTGCTTTATGGCCCCAAGGGAGACCAGAAGCTGGCGTTCAACATTTCCTGTTGCTCTGTCCTGGGTTAGCACTCCATTTACACTTCCCAGAGAGTGCAGACAGGACACCACCTCTCTTGTCTCTCATATTTAGGCAAGGGAGTCAGATGGCAATATAGAGTGATATCCACACTTGATGATAAGTGATTTCCCTGTCAGAGTATCAATGACATAAAATTGGGCCTAGGGCAAGATGGAAAAGAGGTTGGTTGGCACTTACACGGTAGTTTGGTTAAAAAAAGGACAAGGGAGGTAGGTAGCCTCAATCAAGATAGACTGAGTCAACATAGCAATACCACATTTTTCTTTCCTAGGGAAAACAAGTTGTAATGTTTCCTGTGAAATATAATGTCCTGTGAAAATAACTGCATTATAGGCATAAAACCCTTTCCTTGAAGTAAAAGAACATTTCTTTCTCTAGGACTTCTTTTCTGTTGTTCCCCACCAGCTTTTCTTATAGACAATCTCAACTCTACAGAAGTAGAGAAAATACTGTAATGAGTGTCCTTATATCCATCATACAGCTTAAACAATGAATGAATCGTGGTCCAGTCTTGTTTCATCTTTACCCCACTCCCCCACAATGAATTATTTTGAGACATGTCCCAGATACATACATACATATATTTATGCATATATGTATATATAAAATACATATCCTATGCAGTATGTATGTATTTATATATAGTTTTTGTTTTCTCTTTTATGCTTACATGGACAACTTGTCTCCTGCAAAATAGAGCCTATATGTGCACTGTGCCTATTTTTGAGGCAGGCCAGGCTCGTTTCCCATCTCCATGTGTATGTAAGGGTTTTGTAAGTGACAGTGCTTACATCTTAAGTGGAGGTCAGTCATAAACCTCAAGACAGGAATTGGTGAGATCCAAGTTCACTGCATCATAATCACATTAATACACATTTAAGGAGACTCAGGTAATTTGCTGCAGATCACCCACACTTAATGCTCCTTGGATGAGCATTCAGGTTGCATAAAAGGCAAGCAGGGTCCTTGCTGATAGTTCCTATGTGTAATGAGCTGTGAAGTTCATACTACCCCAGCAGTAAAAGAGTCCTGGAGACCTAGAGACACTTCTACGGCAGGGAGTCTTCCCCTGATTGTGGTACCTTAGCTGTTTTAATGTGGATTACAGCCTGTGGGCCCATACCTGCCTGCAGCCTCACTAAAAATGTTTTTTACATTGTTGAATGGCTGAAATACAAACTCAAAGAGAAAACGATTATTTCAGGACATACGAAAACTATGTGCACTTCAGGTCAGACTCCATAAGTAAAGTTTCTTTGGAACATTGCCACAGCCATTCATTTACTTACTGTCCGTGGCTGCTTTCTCCATACAGGGAACAGCAGAGTTGAGTAGTGGCAGCTGAGCCACCGAGCCCACAATTTGCTGTCTGGCTGGCTCTTCACAGAAAAAGTTTGCACTTCCTGTGAGTTAGCTCGTTAATGAAGAGAATTTCATTCTGCAGAAATGTGGTTCTAGTATTCCTTGAATTTTCTGTTTTGAGGGGAAAAATAATTAAAATAGGAAAATCCTTTCTTAAACCAAAAGTTTATTCAATATTGAAGAGAGATGTTGAGGTAGAAGGAATACAAGGTTTTGCATAAGAAGTATCTTATCCTTGTCTGCTTTTGTCACTCATTGCCACTTTTCTAGGGCATATACCTTTTTTAGGACAGTGCAAATAAAGAGCATCCGCAGCCTACATGCTTAGCCTTCTGCGGTGCTGAGCCCGACTCAGAATGTACGCTCGCTTTTCATGAGCTTGAGCAGGTTGCTGTGACCTTTGTTTTCCTTATCCTTGGCTAGAAAAACTGACCTTTTTTAAAGTAAAAATACCAGAGCCCTTTCCTTGCTGTGCCTTACAACAGTCTGTATATTGTAATTTAGCTGTTCTTTTATAAAATCTTTTCTTTGAGGGGGAAGGGAAGTATGTGCTGTTTGCATTAGAAGTAATTGGCTTTAAAAAAAAGATTTAATGAAAGCTAAGGTTGTAGCAGATAGCAAACACAATTATCTGGGATTTGTGCCATTTTTTAAAAATCCTTTAAAAAACAAGCAGTGAAATTTCGCTATTTAAATAGCATTTCAGTGTAAGATTGCTTTTAATCACATTGATATTCAAAGTTTATGGCAGTATTTCTAATAAATGTGCCCCTCTGATTATTAAAGTATTTTTTGATTCAAGTTCTAAGGAGGAAAAGGAGCCTGTTAGTAGACTTAACAGTTGGAGTTACTGTACTTTTGAGAGAAAGGCAGAGGATTACATTTATATTCATCTTGTACAGCAGGGATTATTATAAATGAGCAAAAGAAGAAGAATGATTTTTACATTTCAAGCATTTATAACATAACAATAGATTAAGTGTTCTTGTTCCTCTTTGTAATAAAGACCCTGAAATGCTTTTCTTTTATTTATAAGCTTATGGCAAGGAAAAAGTAACAACTCATTATTAATTAGATTCACAATATTAAAACAGAAAATATTCTCCCAGTTATACACATGTTTAACACAATCCTGAACTCCAGTAATACAGTGGGGGGGGGGAGGTGCAAAAAAAAAGAATGCTTTTAACTAGTGGTCTCAGACATTTATATTCAAACCATGAAGTTTCCAAAATAAATTAGGGACCAAACACAGGGTTGCTAGCATTTTAGTGTACACATAATTAGAGATATATATAATTTTTACCATCATTAAAGTATAAGGGCCATTGGCTTGGGATAAAGGACAGTTCATCAGTTCTTTAAATTTGAAGAAAGTTTAGGTTTAGGATTCATGGGATTGTCCTTATTTTTCTCATTTCTTTGTGGACCTTTTGGAGATCACTCTGTATTTTGGTGTTTGAGGATCACTGCTTTAAATCAGCTCCCTAAAGTGTCTTCCATGTAACCCTGCTTCTGTGTGCTATTACATTATGCAGAAGAGGGGTTCCATGTGGTGAGTTTGCAAAAGACAATTTTAAATAGAGGCAGTACTGGGAACTCTAAATCTGGAGTTAAACCTGGGTTCAACTCTCAGCTCTAGTGGGTGAGTAACTTGAAGAAAATTGCGTAGCTTTGCTGTGCTTTAGTTGACTTACCTGTGAAATGGGAATAGTGGCAGTAACTCATAGTGGTTGGAAAGGTTAAATGCAGTTTGCACTTCGTTCAGTGTCTATCACATAAAATGTCCAGTACATGTTAGTTGCTAATTTTGTTATTTTTATCAATAATAAAAATGCAGTGTTGTGAGCTTGCCTCTAATCCAGTTGTTAGCCAAGACTCTCCAGAAAACAGCAGTAAGTGAAATGCCAGTTTTCCTTTAGCAGGCAGTATGTAGGCAGGGAGAGGAAACCTTAGCATGCTCAGGGTGTTGAGTATAGCAAATGAACCTGACTTTCGAGCTTTCTTGGACTCCAGAAAAAGAGAAGTAGTTGACATTTCTTGGTTCCCTCTTTAGTTATCTCTTTGCACTTGCAGAGAGAAGCCTAGTGGATACTGACTTTTACCTGCTTGCACAGAGTTGTACTGCTCCTCTCCTGGAAGCCTGAAGTTTGTCTTTCTTTAGGTAGCTTCTTATAATGCCTCACAAACCTCTTTTTCTGGTCAAGAAAGGTAAATTATAGCCAAGAGAATGAAGTCATCCTCACTAAATTAAGAAATTGATCAGAGAGGTAACTGAGGCTACTACTTAACATGATTTTAACATGTGGTCATAGTCATGGGGTTTTCTGCTTGATCAGGGAAATTCGAAAATTGCCTTTCCAATTGTTGGAAATTTCCAATTTAAAGCACTTCTCCATTTTAGTTACTTTGTTCTCTTTGATAACTATTTAGACAGATACATTTTAATGGGGAAAAAATCATTATCACTATTATTATGAAGCCCACACATAATCATCGTAAAGATTTTAGTAATAATGGGAATACAGAACACGTAAAACATCATTCTCTGTAATCCCACTCTGGGCCAATTTTAAATCTTCAGTTACAGGATTTGAACTTAGGGCAATTCATGCATGATCAAGGATGCCCAGGTAACTACTTTGGTCACTTAGTGACAAGGCAAGACACAAACTTGGCAGCCTGGGCATTTCATTTCCTGACAAGATCAGATCCTGCCCTTTGGCAGGCTTCAGGATATTTTGTCCACTGTGATTCCTGCCTTGAGAATCCTCTGGCTGTTTTGCCTTTGTTCACTTCGTTTTTGTCCTGGAAATACTGACGGGCATGTTCTCTATGCCTCTTGCTGGGCTGGAGTTTGAGGGTATGACTGCAGGTCAAGGAAGAAGGCACAACTCGAACCCCCAAGTCAGCTGGTCAGCAAATATTTATGGAGGTACCCACTAAGTGCCTCCATCAGGTTCTCTGATGGGTGTTGGGGATAGAATGACACAAATCAGAAAGAGCCCCTGCGCTCTAATGAAATGAGACACAGCAAAAACACAAACACTTTTCAAGGACATGGATTGCTGTAAAGTTGATGAAGTAGGCTAATGGGGCTGGGGGTTAGAAGGGGGAGGGTTCCAGCCAGCATGGCCAGGAAGGCTTTCCTGAGAATTTAGCATTGGAGCTGAGATCTGAATGATGAGAAAGAAGTGGCCACTGGATTATCTGGGAGCAGGGGTGAGGGATGGGGGAAAGAGCGTTCTGAGCAAAAGGAAGAAGTAAGCACATGGCCTCTGAGGTGGGAATGGAGAAGAGTGGAGAGAAATGAGGCTCACATAGGTCAGATCACAGAGGCCAAGGTCAGGAATCTGGGTTTATCCTGAGTGTGAGAGCCTAAGGCTGGGTAGCACCTGATGGGGTCGGGGGATGAGGGCTGATCTAATTAGTGATGTGTAAAGACCCCTGGCTGTTGTACGATGACTGGATTGTTGAGGGGGGGGGGGTGTAGGAACCAGACAGCAGGTGAGAGGGGATGGTGGCTTAGGTCCTGGTGATGGCAGTCGCAGTGCAGAGAGGTGGTCCTGTGAAGGATGTGTTTTGGAGGTAGAGTTGAGGTGAATTAGTGAAGAACTGGCTATGGCTGGGGGAGAAAGGTAAGGTAAGGACCGGGATCTCGGCGTGAGTTGTGGAGTGTGGGAGAAAGTGGAGACTTGGCGAGGAGCTCTGTTTAGGCCACACTGTGTTTGATGCACTTACCATTCATGTGCAGCTGTGGGTTTGGCAGTTGAATACACAGTCTGGAGCTTGGTGGAGTGGCCTGGGCAGAGACACTGGGTGGATGTACGTCATCACTGCACAGAGGGCATGGAGAGCCAAGGATCGGCCGAGTTCCTGAGGTGCGAGTGCCAGTGAGGAGCAGACGCGGTCCCAGCAGCTGAGCCCTCACTGAGCGAGGGGGGATGGGTGGGTGAGGAGGAGTGTGCAGGAGGGGTGAGGAAGCCCCAGAGAGGTGGGAGAGGAATCAGCGAAGTGTGGTGGTGTGGAATTCAGGAGAAGAAAAGACTTTGAGCGATCACATGTGTCAGATGCTGCCTTGAAGTAGAGTAAAGGCAGGCCAAGGACTTCATCTCTGGCATGGGTGGTGTGGAGGGCTTTAATGACCCAAATCAGGAGAGTCGGGGAAGCAGATGCCTCCTCAGAGGGCTGTGAGAAATGGAGCCGAGGAAATAGAGAGGGCATGTGGGCAGGGCTTTAGAGGGTGTTGCTTTGAAAAAGAATGGAGAAATGAGACAACAGCAGGCTGGGTACATGGATAAAGGGAGTAGGGGTGGTTTATTTTGTTTTATTTATTTTGAACAGTATTAGGGGGTGTTTGTCTGCTACTGGAAATGATCCTGGAGTGAGGGGTAGTTGATCACATGTGAGAAAATGGATAATCACAAAGAAATCACAAGGATATTACCTTGAGATGGGAAGAGGGGATGGGATCAGAGACTAAGTGAATGGGTTAGGTTTGCAGACAATCAGACATTTTTCTATTGAAATAAAAGTAAAAGCATGTGGATTCAGCTGCAGGTGGGGCCATGGAATTGTGGGAGGACAAAGTAGGTATTTCTTTCCTGGCTTATCTGTGATGTAGAGAGAAGTTATGGGGCCATCATTTGAGAGTAGGTATGAAGAAAGACTTTGTTTCTATCTAGAAGGGGGATACCACGTAAGCCAGCAGTTAGGTGTCCTTTGGAAGCCTCCCAGTGCACTTACAAAGAAAATCCAAACTTCCTAGCAAGGACCGTGAGGCCTCAGCTGGTGGGAGGGTGAGCCCAGAAAACCTGGAATCTCAACTACTTGAGGTAGAGTGCAATCAGAGCACATGGTGAGGATGCAGGGGTCAGGTAAGGAAGACTTCCTGGAGGAAGTGAAGGGGAAAGTTGGAGCTTTTGTGAAGCCTTGAAGGAGTTAGCCATTCTGATGTGGGAGCACCTTCTGAGGTAGAGACATCTCTGGGGGAGCCTGGCGGTTGGCTGTAGCCCTGGGAGGTGAGTGCTAGGGTGCAGATGACGCTGGGTACAGCAGGAGGTAGGTGATCCTGAAAGGAGGTCTGTGCTTTGTCCAGAGGGTGGACTTTGAAAGACCACCATGGTAGCAATGTGAAAATCAAATTGGTAGTTGCTAAAGTAAAAGTTGGAGGCCAGTGAGGCATGTAGCCTACCTCCTTCATGCAAAATCCTCAAATGTCTAGGTAATGAATGATAAACTGAGGAAATGAGGTTTCAACATACAGTTTTAAAAATCAAAGTAGGATGTTTCTCTCTGGTAAAACCCTTTCTATTTTTTCTTTTTTTGTTTGCATTCATTCATTTATTCAACATGTATTTATTGAACACCTACTATGTGCTATATATTGCTCTAATTTTCAGGAAAATGAATGTTCTAGAAATTCCCTCATAGAGCTATTTTAGTGGGGGAGACAGGCAACAATAAAAAAGTGAAATAAATGTATGATTATATATATGTACACATATACACGCACACACACGATAGGTGGTGATGAGTGTTCTGGGCAAACATAAAAGTGAGGAGCAGTACAGTTTAACACAGTGTGAAAGCCCAGTGCTGGGCTTCTTCCCACTTCTGAACCCTTGCATGTGCTGTTCCCTCTGCCGAGGCTATGGCTTTTCCTTCTGCCCCCGCCACCTCTTGCGTTAGGTGTCACCTTCTAGAGTCTTCCACATTGCTATCACTTTGTAGCCCTTATCAAAAGTTGTCCATTAGTATCTTGATATGAAGCAAACCATCACTCTTGTTAAAATGTGTTGTTACTGTTAGATTTGGGGTGTCAGTTCTGGGTAGAAGTAACTACCATGGTGAGTTTTTACGTAAGTCTTGGTTAAATTTGCAAAGTTGGTCTGTAGGGGAAAAATGGTGTAGAATACTCACTAATAACATTCTTTGGCTTCTTGCTGGAGGAGGGGTGGTAGTGCTCACTACAGCAACGTTTCATTCCCTTGATGGTGGTAAAGTTTGATAGACCATTGCTCATCTTTGTTTTCAGCATTCTAGCAGCCTCTTTTTGGTCAATGCTGTGAAAAGAAATGATTTTGGTTTTGGAATAACTGGTTATGTACGAATAAATGACAGTATGCCTGAATCCCACTGTTTCATCTTTGGGATTTTTTTTTTTTCCAAGATAAACTCTGCCTCAGAAAAGGACGTTTATTTTCTCCTTTCCCTTTATTCCTTTTTCTGTCTACTCTGATGAAACATGTTCTGGGGACAGGCTCAGAGTTTAATGTACGTTTTATTCTATTCCTCTTATCTTAGCTCCACATCTGGTGAGCATTTCATTGTTAAGTGGCAGCTGCAATGGCTATTTCTTTAAAAGATCTTGTGTTTGGTAGATGTAAAGTCGGTGGCCATTGCTGAAAATAATCCATGTTATGTGAATTTGTAGTCTTACCTATGAATCATGGTCTTCTCAATTAAGAGATAATTATGCCAGGGTAACAAATAAAACAATCCATGGTTTTAATGGTTTAAAAGCCAAATTATCCAGATAGATTAATAATATTGGTAGACACTAGTATTCATTAAATGTCAGGTAAGTCTTCACAGAAATTTCACAATGATCCTCTTTTTTCCTCACTAGTAATTCTGAAATAAAAACAGCTCTTTAAATATAGGATTTTCATAGATGGCATTTAAGTTATGAAAATACGTCAAATCCTGATGGCTGTATGGTTTGCATACCCGTTTTATTTAGAAGTGGAAAAAGGCTTTTAAAAAGTATTTGAGAACTTGAAAAAGCTAAACATCTTGGGTAATACCTGGTAGCAAGTAGTAGCAGTAATAACAGTAGTTCTCATTATCTGAGCACTTCTGTCAGGCACTATGCTAAGAGCTTTACATAGATTACCTCCCTTAATCCTTATAACAGTACTGTGAAGCAAGTACTTATTCCCATTTTGAAGATGAGAAAACTGAGTCTCAGGGAAGTCAACTTGCCCCAAATCACACAGTTTATAAGTGGCAAAGTAGGTATCTCTGGTGTGGCTGAACCCAAGGCCAGATGGTTCTTTGGTTTCTTAATTTACCAGTGGCTTGTTTCTGTTTGTTGAGCTACCTTTTTTGACGATACGCTTGGAATAGGCTTTAATTCATTGATAAATGACTGAAGTATCAGTAGACACAGAAAGCAGTTTAAAATCAAGGAAGTGGCTTGAGGTTGCTTGGTTGATGTTTTAGGAAATAGCCACAGCAGGTAAGTTCTGGTGGAGAGGAGACTATTGTCTGAGAACTTTGGACTTAAATCCTTTGGGATGGGGGTGTGGCCATGCAAAAATTCTTTTAAAATCCATGGTTAATGTTATTTGTAGAATGTTTGGTGAAGAAATGGTTAACTCTCAGAAAGCAAATCCTAATAGTTTGATAGCTGAAACAGGAAAAAATAATTTAGAGATTTCTTAAACATAATGGGGAAATAGCGCATATAATAATAACCTTTTAGGACAGTGTTCTTAGCTGGGATGATAGATAAATATAGCTAATACAGCCTTTTATAATCACAGAGAGACTTATAATTCAAAGATTATCCAGGAGTCTTTCTTTTTGAAAATTAGTCTCACTAATTTTTACTCACCAAACCATGTTCTTGTTGATATAAAGTAGCTAAGTTAATTGATCTGACCTCTCATGCTTTTTTCTCATCTCTGCTTGTCTTGGTGCTACTTCCTAAAAGGAAAATAGGTTACAACAGTAGCAAAACTTATGACCAGATTTTTTGTCTTTGCTTTGGTTGTGTGACTTTACTGTGGGCTTGCCTGTGTGTGACACAGCTGGCACAAGGCAAATGGGAGCTTGCTTGAAGGGTAGCCCAGCCTGCTCTTCCTGGCTGCCTAACCCTTCCTGGTAGCCTGTCTTTGCACACAGTGGGTTCATGCTGTCTGTTGTCAGTGAAGCAACTGACATGCAATGGAGAGATGATTGAGAGCCTCCCCATCCAGCCACAGGAACTGGGAATTAACCTGCTCAGTAGTCTTTGGCAGGAATCTAGGATTTTGCAGTGGTTATGACTAAATTGGACATGATTTGGTATGGTTTTTTTTAATAGGGAAAAGTCTTAATATATATTTTAATGGTTTTCAGATAGTGCTGATTACTTTGAAAGGTCAGACTTTAAAGCTTGATGTCAGTAAAATTTAGCAACCCCTGATCAGAGACAGTGTTTCATTCCATTTTTAAAGATAACAAGTTTTTATTTTTATTCCCAAATCCCCAAGAAATTTTACATGCTGTCAGTTTATGAAAAGGTAATTAGGGAATGAGTAGGGAATATGTCTTGCAAGGGGTTGGTTTGGCATCATCACTCAAATTCTTATTGGCTTGATGAAAATATCTTGTAAAAAAGATCCTTTTGTGTGTAGCCCCTCCACAATTCTCCCTCAGTGGCCTTGGCCATAATTGTGTCTGTATCTGGGCACCGTCAAGAGAGGAGCCAGAGTAGAATGGCCTCCTGATCTTCGTCAAATCCCACAGTATAAAGTTTGTAGCAAGTTTTAAGATGCTAGGCAGGTGGCTACTCCTGTGGAGACGTAGTAAGAGTTTGTGCATTGGTTTTTGGTTATGTCAAATATGGCTATTTAGTGCCATATGGGGTCTAGGAGAGAAAAGCAGCGCTGTTTCAGAGAACTGCTAAGGAATTAAAGTGAAAGGGATCTTCAAGAGGTCAGCCCTTAAAGCTGGACTCAATGAAATGTATAGTGGACCTTCTTATTTCTACTGCTGATCTTCTTAATATTACTTGTAAGCACCCCCTTCAAAACAAATGGAGGAGAAAGCATGAAGCTTATTGAAAACTGTACCTTAGCATCTGATAAAGGTTTTGTGAGCAATAGCTGTGGACCCTGATGCGTATAAGCTGTGCTTATAGGGTGTGTGGCCTTGACTAGATGGTGAGGAAGGAAGAGCCCTCGAAGACCAAGGAGGGCTCTCCTGGACTTTCTTCTGTAGAAAACAAAACAAAACTTCAGGTAGGATGAAACTTTTTATCTGTCTTCTCATCTATCTAAAATGATACAGTCCAAAATGGCACTATGACGAAAATGGTCATTTTCTCAGCTGGCCAACTTATGACTCAACCTTTAATGCAGCCAGGAATTCTTATTTGCCTGTTGAAAATATCTCATAAGGTCCCTTTGCAGTCAGTCCCTCCACAGTTTTCCCTGAAAGGCCTGTGAGGCCCCAGCAGGCCTGGTTAGCGTTGCCCTTTCCGTATGCCTTTTTGCCATCTCAGAAGGAAGGTACCTCATTGCCGTGTCTTTTTTGGCTTTGTTTCCAACACTCTTTTCTGTGTCTCTTACATTTTAGGTGGTCGTCTTTATCCACCCATGCCCTCTTTAAATTGTTTCCCTATCCCTCTAACTCTTACTTGAGGAAAAGAATTCATTTTAAATCCTGCTCTCCTTAAATGTCTCCCGTCTCATAGCACGCAGTGGATGAGGTATGTGAATTTTTACTTTGATAAACATGTGTGGAAGGAAAGAGAAGCCGTAGGGCAGAAGTGAAAGCAAACTTACAAAGAACTAATTAATGCCTTGGCTTTGAAATCAGAGGTTCTCAAACTGGGTGCATTTGAGCAATTGGAGGTCCTTGAACCCCTTTACAGATAAATGCAAATAGTTGTTTTCTAGGGGGAGAGAATATACTTTCTAACAGACACTGAAAGACCTTCAAGACCCAATAGTGTTCAGTACCATCAATAAAAATACCTAAAGTCTTATTGTAAAATCGTAGCAAGTCTGCATTGTTATTTTATTTGTTCAAGTTCCCATATCCAAGGTAATTCTTTTTTTTTTTTTTTTTTTGAGAGGGCATCTCTCATATTTATTGATCAAATGGTTGTTAACACTTAACAACAATAAAATTCTGTACAGGGGACTCAATGCACAATCATTAATCCACCCCAAGCCTAATTCTCATCAGTCTCTGATCTTCTGAAGCACAACGAACAAGTTCTTACATGGTGAACAAATTCTTACATAGTGAATAAGTTCTTACATGGTGAACAGTACAAGGGCAGTCATCACAGAAACTTTCGGTTTTGATCACACATTATGAACTATAAACAGTCAGGTCAGATATGAATATTCGTTTCATTTTTATACTTGATTTATATGTGAATCCCACATTTCTCCCTTATTATTATTATTATTATTATGTTTTCTAATAAAATGCTGAAGTGGTAGGTAGATGCAAGATAAAGGTAGAAAACATAGTTTAGTGCTGTAAGAAAGCAAACGTAGATGATCAGGTGTGTGCCTGTAGACTATGTGCTAATCCAAGCTAGACAAGGGCAACAAAACATCCACGGATGCAGAAGATTTCTCTCAAAACAGGGGGGTGAGGTTCTAAGCCTCACCTCTGTTGATCCCCAATTTCTCACCTGATGGCCCCCCTGCAACTGTGCCTGTCTTAGGTTGTTCCTCCCTTGAGGAATCTTACCCGTCTCTGGCTAACCAGTCATCTTCCGGGGCCATACAGGGAAATGTAAAGTTGGTAAGTGAGAGAGGGGCAATATTGTTTGAAAAGGTTAGCTTTTTACTTCTTTGCAGATTTATGCCCTGTGGCTTCTATGCCCAGCATTTGTCTTGAGGTATCTTTACCACTTGGAAGAATTATGATACTTGGTAAATTAGATATGAGGCACGAATTCTATTTAAGGGTTGTAATTAGGAAGGAAGAAGAAAAGCAATAGAAGTAGCAGATGGAAGACGAACATGGGAGGATTGATTATTTCTTTGACATATCTTCTTGTAGAGTAACTCAAGCATGTGTAGGTTTTAAACTCCTAATTAAATTGTGCACACACATTAACATAATAGGAATACAGTTACATAACCAAAGCAGACCTACAATTACCAGCCATCTCCAGTGAAACCAAGAAAACCAGTTAGGCACCCTAAGCATTTGTGAAAACTTATCTATGATATGATGGATATTGTCTAACTGAATTTGAATGGTTTCAGAAAAATCAGACAATTTAAAACAACACATTCCTGGGAACTGTTCACATCCCATATGTTCTCTTAACAGTAGATAGTCTGTAGTCTCAAGATTTTGGAGTGCTGCAACTTGCATTTCTCCTAATTCTTTGTTGAGTTCCAACAGTATAGATCAGTCAAATTTGTTACTTTACTGTATGCACAGGCCAGCTTAGATATCTCCTTCTTCATTCCAGTGGCAATTCCAGGAACCAGTGGGATGAATGCAGCTACAACTGCAACAGTGCCAGGATCTTTGTTGACATTTTTGATGATCATCTTCTGGAATAACTCTTCCAGAGGATGTTGATGTTGGAACTTCTTCATATCGTATCTTATTTCGTTTTCTGGGTAACCAAATTGTGCTTTGATCCTCTGTTAGTCCATTCTTGGGTTCTGTGATTCTGCTGCTGTTTTCTTCTTTCAATTTTTCCTTTGTTCTTATACTCCACAGATGAGTGAAATCATTTGGTATTTCTCTTTCTCCGCTTGGCTTATTTCACTGAGCATAATACCCTCTAGCTCCATCCATGTTGCTGCAAATGGTAGGATTTGTTTTCTTCTTATGGCTGAGTAATATTCCATTGTGTATATGTACCACATCTTCTTTATCCAGTCATCTACTGATGGACACTTAGGTCCCTTCCAATTCTTGGCTATTGTAAATAGTGCTGCGGTAAACAAAGGGGTGCATCTGTCTTTTTCAAACTTGAGTGCTGCGTTCTTAGGGTAAATTCCTAGGGGTGGAATTCCTAGGTCAAATGGTAAGTTTATTTTGGGCATTTTGAGGAACCTCCATACTGCTTTCCACAATGGTTGAACTAACTTACATTCCCACCAGCAGTGTAGGAGGGTTCCTCTTCCTCCACAGCCTCGCCAACATTTGTTGTTGTTTGTCTTTTGGATGGTAGCCATCCTTATTGGTGTGAGGTGATATCTCATTGTGGTTTTAATTTGCATTTCTCTGATAATTAGCGATGTGGAGCATCTTTTCATGTGTCTGTTGGACATCTGTATTTCTTTTTTAGAGAACTGTCTGTTCAGTTCCTCTGCCCATTTTTTAAGTGGATTGTTTGTTTTTTGTTTGTTGAGGTGGGTGAGCTCTTTATATATTTTGAACGTCAAGCCTTTATGGGATCTGTCATTTTCAAATATATTCTCCCATACTGTAGGGTTCCTTTTTGTTCTATTGATGGTGTCTTTTTCTGTACAGAAGCTTTTCAGCTTGATAGTCCCACTTGTTCATTTTTGCTGTTGTTTTCCTTGCCTGGGGAGATATGTTCAAGAAGAGGTCACTCATGTTTATGTCTAAAAGGTTTTTGCCTATGTTTTTTTCTAAGAGTTTTATGGTTTCATGACTTACATTCAAGTCTTTGATCCATTTTGAATTTACTTTTGTGTATGGGGTTAGACAATGGTCCAGTTTCATTCTCCTACATGTAGCTGTCCAGTTTTGCCAGCACCATCTGTTGAAGAGACTGTCATTTCGCCATTGTATGTCCATGGCTCCTTTATCAAATATTAATTGACCATATACGTCTGGGTTAATGTCTGGAGTCTCTAATCTGTTCCACTGGTCTGTGGCTCTGTTCTTGTGCCAGTACCAAATTGTCTTGATTACTATGGCTTTGTAGTAGAGCTTGAAGTTGGGGAGTGAGGTACCCCCCTACTTTATTCTTCTTTCTCAGGATTGCTTTGGCTATTCGGGGTCTTTGGTGTTTCCATATGAATTTTTGAATTATTTGTTTCAGTTCATTGAAGAATGTTGCTGGTAATTTGATAGGGATTGCATCAAATCTGTATATTGCTTTGGGCAGGATGGACATTTTGACGATATTAATTCTTCCCAGCCATGAGCATGGGATGAGTTTCCATTTGTTAGTGTCCCCTTTAATTTCTCTTAAGAGTGACTTGTAGTTTTCAGGGTAGTCTTTCACTTCTTTGGTTAGGTTTATTCCTAGGTATTTTATTCTTTTTAATGCAATTGTGAATGGAATTGTTTTCCTGATTTCTCTTTCTATTGGTTCATTGTTAGTGTATAGGAAAGCTACAGATTTCTGTGTGTTAATTTTGTATCCTGCAACTTTTCTGTATTCCAATATCAGTTCTAGTAGTTTTGGAGTGGAGTCTTTAGGGTTTTTTATGTACGATATCATGTCATCTGCAAATAGTGACAGTTTAACTTCTTCTTTACCAATCTGGATTCCTTGTATTTCTTTGTTTTGTCTGATTGCCATGGCTAGGACCTCCAGTACTATGTTAAATAGCAGTGGGGAGATTGGGCATCCCTATCTAGTTTCCGATCTCAGAGGAAAAGCTTTCAGCTTCTCGCTGTTCAGTATAATGTTGGCTGTGGGTTTATCATATATGGCCTTTATTATGTTGAGGTACTTGCCCTCTATTCTCATTTTGCTGAGAGTTTTTATCATGAATGGATGTTGAACTTTGTCAAATGCTTTTTCAGCATCTATGGAGATGATCATGTGGTTTTTGTCTTTCTTTTTGTTGATGTGGTGGATGATGTTGATGGATTTTCGAATGTTGTACCATCCTTGCATCCCTGGGATGAATCCCACTTGGTCATGGTGTATGATCCTTTTGATATACTGTTGAATTCTGTTTGCTAATATTTTATTGAGTATTTTTGCATCTACATTCATCAGGGATATTGGTCTGTAGTTTTCTTTTTTGGTGGGGTCTTTGCCTGGTTTTGGTATTAGGGTGATGTTGGCTTCATAGAATGAGTTTGGGACTATTCCCTCCTCTTCTATTTTTTGGAAAACTTTAAGGAGAATGGGTATTATGTCTTCTCTGTGTGTCTGATAAAATTCCGAGGTAAATCCTTTCAGCCCGGGGGATTTGTTCTTGGGTAGTTTTTTGATTACCGTTTCAATTTCTTTGCTCGTAATTGGTTTGTTTAACTTTTGTGTTTCTTCCTTGGTCAGTCTTGGGAGGTTGTATTTTTCTAGGAAGTTGTCCATTTCTTCTAGGTTTTCCAGCTTGTTGGCATATAGGTTTTCATAGTAGTCTTTAATAATTCTTTGTATTTCTGTGGAGTCTGTCGTGATTTTTCCGTTCTCATTTCTGATTCTGTTGATTTGTGTTGATTCTCTTTTTCTCTTAATAAGTTTGGCTAGAGGCTTATCTATTTTGTTTATTTTCTCAAAGAACCAGCTCTTGGTTTCATTGATTTTTGCTATTGTTTTATTCTTCTCAATTTTTTAAATTTCTTCTCTGATCTTTATTATGTCCCTCCTTCTGCTGACTTTAGGCCTCATTTGTTCTTCTTTTTCCAGTTTCGTTAATTGTGATGTTAGACTATTCATTTGGGATTGTTCTTCCTTCTTCAAGTGTGCCTGGGTCGCTATAGACTTACCTTTTAAGACTGCTTTCACTGCATCCCACAGAAGTTGGGGCTTTGTGTTGTTGTTGTCATTTGTTTCTATATATCCTTGATCTCTATTTTGATTTGTTCGTTGATCCATTGATTATTTAGAAGCATGTTGTTAAGCCTCCATGTGTTTGTGAGCCTTTTTTTGTTCTTTGTAGAATTTATTTCTAGTTTTATACCTTTGTGGTCGCAAAAGTTGGTTGGTAGAATTTCAATCTTTTGGAATTTACTGAGGCTCTTTTTGTGGGTTAGTATGTGGTCTATTCTGGAGAATGTTCCATGTGCATTTGAGAAGAATGTATATCCTGTTGCTTTTGGATGAGAAGTTCTATAGATGTCTATTAGGTCCATCTGTTCTATTAGAGGCATCTGTTCAGTGCCTCTGTGTCCTTACTTATTTTCTGCCTGGTGGATCTGTCCTTTGGGGTGAGTGGTGTGTTGAAGTCTCCTAAAATGAATGCATTGCAGTCTATTTCCCCCTTTAGTTCTGTTAGTATTTGTTTCACATATGCTGGTGCTCCTGTGTTGGGTGCATATATATTTAGAATGGTTATATCCTCTTGTTGGACTGAGCCCTTTATCATTATGTAGTGTCCTTCATTATCTCTTGTTACTTTCTTTGTTTTGAAGTCTATTTTGTCTAATATTAGTACTGCAACCCCTGCTTTCTTCTCCCTGTTGTTTGCCTGAAATATGTTTTTCCATCCCTTGACTTTTAGTCTGTACATGTCTTTGGGTTTGAGGTGAGTTTCTTGTAAGCAGCTTATAGATGGGTCTTGCTTTTTTATCCATTCTATTACTCTGTGTCTTTTGATTGGTGCATTAAGTCCATTTACATTTAGGGTGACTATTGAGAGATGTACTTATTGCCATTGCAGGCTTTAGATTCGTGGTTACCAAAGGTACAAGGTTAGCCTGTTTAATATCTTACTGCCTAACTTAGCTCGCTTATTGAGCTGTTATATACACTGTCTGGAGATTCTTTTCTTCTCTCCCTTCTTATTCCTCCTCCTCCTTTCTTCATATGTTGTGTGTTTTGTTCTGTGCTCCTTTTAGGAGTGCTCCCATCTAGAGCAGTCCCTGTAAGATGCCCTGTAGAGGTGGTTTTTGGGAAGCAAATTCCCTCAGCTTTTGCTTGTCTGGGAATTGTTTAATCCCACCATCTTATTTAAATGATAGTTGTGCTGGATACAGTATCCTTGGTTCAAGGCCCTTCTGTTTCACTGTATTAAATACATCATGCCATTCTCTTCTGGCCTGTAGGGTTTCTGTTGAGAAGTCTGATAATAGCCTGATGGGTTTTCCTTTATAGGTGACCTTTTTCTCTCTAGCTGCCTTTAAAACTCTTTCCTTGTCCTTGATCCTTTCCATTTTAATTATTATGTGTCTTGGTGTTGTCCTCCTTGGATCCTTTATGTTGGGGGTTCTGTGTATTTCCATGGTCTGTTCGATTATTTCCTCCCCCAGTTTGGGGAAGTTTTCAGCAATTATTTCTTCAAAGACACTTTCTATCCCTTTTCCTCTCTCTTCTTCTTCTGGTACCCCTATAATATGGATATTGTTCCTTTTGGATTGGTCACACAGTTCTCTTAGTATTGTTTCGTTCCTGGAGATCCTTTTATCTCTCTCTATGTCAGCTTCTATACGTTCCTGTTCTCTGGTTTCTATTCTTCCATGGCCTCTTGCATCTTATCCATTCTGCTTATAAATCCTTCCAGGGTTTGTTTCACTTCTGTGATCTCCTTCCTGGCAGCTGTGTTCTCCCTCCAGACTTCATCCCATTGCTCTTGCATTTTTCTCTGCATCTCCGTCAGCATGTTCATGATTTCTGTTTTGAATTCTTTTTCAGGAAGACTGGTTAGGTCTGTCTCCTTCTCAGGTGTTGACTCTGTGATCTTTGTCTGCCTGTAGTTTTGCCTTTTCATGGTGATAGAGATAGTTTGCAGAGCTTGCAGGAGTGACGGCTGGAAGAGTTTTCCTTCTTGTTGGTTTGTGGCCTTCCTCTCCCCCTTCGCGAGGTGCTGGGTTCTCGCAGGTGTGGATGTGGTCTGGATGTTGTCCTGTGTCCTCTGGTCTCTATTTTAGGAAGAGTTGTCTTTGTTATATTTTCATAGATATATGTGGTTTTGGGAGGAGATTTCTGCTGCTCTACTCACGCCACCATCTTGGCTCCACCTAAAACTCCAAGGTAATTTTTGAATATTTTCTATTTGTTTTTGAAATTTGTTTTGCTTAATGAATGCTTTTACAACAGTATTGTTTTCTATTATTTTCATTAACATATAGTATCCTGGCTGCATTACAGGTTAAGAGTCATAAGTTGGCCAGCTGAGAAGATGACCATTTTTGTCTTAGTTTTACCTTGTGGACCCATATTTTAGATAGACAGACAGATAAAAAGTTCAATCCTACTTGAAGTTTTATAAGCTGAGCCTGTTTATAAATTAAGAGCAAATGAGAGACAGACTTAGGGCAGGAGATGGCAGCTGGGGTGATCTTTCTTAAACTCACATCTCATAGTGTTTAGTATTGTTTAAAATGACTTGCTCTTGCTTAACTGACTTCACCCATTCCCATTGCCCTTAGGGTAAAGCTAAAGCTGCCTAATGTGGCTGACGGAAATGGTTCTCTTTGGCTGAGGCCACCACAGCCTCTCACCTCCATAGCTCTTCCTTCCAGGTTATGTGCTCCCCCTGTGCAGGGACACTGCCTCCTCTTCCCAGACATCTCTCCCCTCCTGTGCTCCCTTGTTTTCACTGACCCCCGTCCCCAACCAAAAGAAAACTAACCCTCTTCTCTTAGGTCCCAGCTTGAACATTGCAGGCCTTCTGGTGTGCAGCAGGCTTTTTTGTGTTCAGCTGTCAGGACATCTTCCCGTCATGTGTAGCTCTGCCAAGGTTTTTCAAACTGCTGCATAGTATTTTGATTATGGATATACTAGGGTTGTTTAAACTTGGTCTGTATGGATGGTTTTTTAGGCTGTTGGCAGTTTTTACCAACACTGCCACACTTAGAATTTTTACAAGCTGCTTAGCACTAGTGAAATTTTTATTTCTTTGCTGGTTTGTTTTATAAATGAGCAGACACATGAAGGGTATGTTTAAGCAGATAATGTCAGGTGCCCTCTAAAAAAGCTTTTCAAGTGCTAGAGGTCCACCTAGGTGACAGAAAAGTATGTTGATCGCTGGGGGCCCAGCATAGTTCTCTTCTTTGGAGTCTTTCTCTCCTTAATAAACTGGCAGGATCATGTTTTTTCCCTGTCTAGCTGCTCTCAAAGTTTTGGGCTGTTGTTACTGTAATCTTCTGTCCTGTAGAAACTTAAAGCTCTGTGATTTGAAAGTACAGTCTCACCTTCAAAGTGTTGTTATTAAAGGAAGAATTAATTGTAGGCTTCCTGGTTACCATAATGTTGTTCATCTGAAAATCACAATGTACCTAGGATATTTGCTCTTAAATGCACACAAAATCTGGGGTACAACTTTTGCCACCTTCTCGTTGACTTTTTGCATTTACTCTGCAACTCTCAGCCTCCATAGTCTTGAACAAAAGTAAAAGCTGGTTTCTCCCTCCCTCAAGAAAGTCCACAGTGCATCTTATAACAGGATTTAGGGTTGAATAAGGAACAAAATATTAAGTAATTGTACCTGTACCTACTTCACTTTTGCATAAAAAGAGGAAATATATTTTCCCTGTGACTGTGATAATCTTCCTTGTCTTCCCTTTTGATTACATGATATTCTTATTGGATATTAATAAAATGATATTCTTTGTTGGGTATTGCAAAGTAGTTTGTGAGATAACCTTTCTGGGAAAGGGGGTTATGCTCCCTGCTGAAGGGAAAATAAAATTGATGCCTGACCTCTTGGAGGGATTGGCTAGTTGTTTTTTTATTAGTTTATATCCTTTTTATTTTAAGATAGAACCCTCACTTCTCAAAAAAAGACGGGTGGGGGGGAGTTTAATTGGAAGTTGATGGTTTATTCATTCACAGATTTTGCGTTTGAAAAGCTACCAGTGTTCTTTCTTATTACCAGACTCATCAGTCACCTTAAATGCTTTGCAGCTAATGGCACACACCACATTTGTACCGAGAGGCCAAAGACTCCTCCCAGAGCTGAGGAAGTCTGCACATAACCGTCCATGTCCTGTCCCTTCATACTGGCCTGCAGCTGGCAGCCTCTTCCACAGCTTTTCATACCTACCCACTCAGAAGCAGTGATTGAGTCTGGCCTCTGGCTCACACGTTCTCAAATTTTACCACTTCTGGGAAGAGAATTCACAGAAAGAAAGAATTGCCTGGTTCTCTGGATTCTTGGGGAGAGGATGTTTTTGTTTATCCTTACGGGAACCACTCTGAACAGTGGGTGGAGAAATCAGAAATCAGCCCGTCTTCCTACTTATACCCTTCCTTCTCAAGATGAGGATGGAATGGGAGAGCACTAGGAATTGGGTGGCCTTTGCAGAGCCAGAAAGGGAATACTTCCGGCTGGGACAGGAAGGAAGAGAGGCAGAAAGGAGGAGTGTTCTGTCCTGCCGACTCAATTTCTTAAGGACTTCCTCTCTGGGTTCCTGTGATCACAGCTGGGGTTTTGCAGGGTGTTAATGCTCAAAGCACAGTAGTATTACGTTTCCTGGGTTAGTCCCTGCTCCATCACTTCCCCAGTGACCCTGGGCAAGTTACTTAACACCTCTTAGCCTCAGTTTCCTCAAGTGGGCATGGGTTAAAATGGTGTTTCCCCCACAGGGCTGTATTGAGGGTTAATTCAGGGTTTTTCAACCTCAGTGTTACTGACATTTGGGGCCAGATAATTCTTTATTGTGGGGGAACATCCTGTGCATTGCAGGGTGTTCAACGTCATCTTCTGGCCTTCATAGTAGCACCACCCATCAAGATGTGACAACCAGAAATTGCTAATGTCACTTGGAGGCAAGATTGCCCCAGCTGAGAACCACTATTTAAATGTACATAAAGCCCCTTGCTCAGGGCTTGGCATGTAGGAATATTCTTCAGTGTGTGATGATGCATGGAAGGTGCTTGATGGATTTTGGGGTGAATGAATGAATGTTGCTGGTGCTGTGTTTTTGAAAGAGTGCTAGCTTCTTCCTTAGAAACCGCATTATGAAGGAGATGCCTTATTGAAGATTCCTGTGGCACTGCAGTAAGTCATTTGTTTGGGGTGGCTCCCAAGGGGCATACTCCCTCCCCATCCTGAGCTCCATGATGTTGCACAGCAGCACCCATGAAGGAACATAGTAGTTATCACTGTATATCCTTGATTCCAAGATGCTAATTTTTCTTTTTCAATGTTTCTGAAATCAGAACAGATTATAAAGTTGAAGGGTACATGATTTTATTCTTTCCCATAGGCTGATGCTGATACACACTTGATGGCAGATTTGAAATTAAGGAATGTTATATTGCTGTGAATATTTGGCCTTGCAACGGCATCGGAAGCTCATTATGGTCAAAGGTTGTTTTATCATGTCATTTTTTCCCCAGTCAGCACAATGCCTCAAACATACAGCCTCAGATATTAGGACAGCCTGCACTTCCCTGTGTACTGTGATGATGCCCTTAGACTGCCTTTCCGATGGTTTTGGACCTTCATACAGCTCAGGATGAGAAACAGCACAGTCTCTCACATGCTGTCACTACCAACAGTGTTTTTCTAGTGGTTCCCATTGTGCTCTTCCAGCTGTGTGTGTGGGCGGTGGGTTTACTGCATTTTGCCCACTTTAAAGGTGACTGCACGGTTCAAACTCATTTTCTGATACTAAGGAAACACATGTCTCAAACTTTTACCAGGAAGGTTGCATCATAAGTGCTTGTAGCTTATGTGAATTGTATCACAGGATGGCACAAAAGAGAAAAATAATGAGAGAGTACTTTGAATATAGTAAACACACAAATAATTATAGTATTGATTGCTTTTCCTTTATTTGGTGTTCAGTTCCCTCAAGTGTCTCAAAGTGTATGCTTCTCATTGTCCTGTGATTCTGGTTTTAACTGCATGTTGTTTTTTTTTTCATACAATAAAGCCCATAAATACAGCCAACTATTTCATCTGGTAGAAATAGCCATCTGTTCTAACATCACTGACACAACTCGCCATGTGAAACTTAAATTGGTCAGCCTCCATGTGGTGTCTGAGAAATTTTCAAAGGTAGTTTCAACTGACATTACAGTCTAACCAACCAGTTGTTCTCTTAAAATGAAACTCCACTGTTAATATCAAGACAGGTGAAAGTCATTACACATACAGAAAACTGTGACATCAGTTGTATGTTAGGTGGGTGTAAGCTGATCAAGAGACTATTGCATTTACCTTGAAGTGCTAGAAATATATCCTTGGAAACTGAGTTTCAATGGTGATAACTAATTAGAAATTCTGTGAAATTTTGATTTGTGGCACTGAGTACGGGATCCCAGTAATCCCTTTGACTTTCTCAGATAAGGTTATGTGTTGAAAAGTAGGGGACTGCCTGCCTGTGGTAGGTTGTAGGTAAATATTTGTTGGTCGATGAACCACAGATGATAACATAATGAATGAGATGAAGGTCTTTCCTGGAATAGACATTGGTTTTTCTTCATCCATGAGTCTGCTCAGCCCATGTTTTGTGCCTCTGACTGGTTGGTCAGCTCTCAGTTTGTCCCTTTCCATCTTGATTGTATATTCATGTTACAGCTAATGACCTTCATCTGATTTGTAAGTGTTCTACAATTCAGACCCATTTAATAAAGAAAGGCAACAAAGCCCCATGATAAGAAATCTCAAAAAGGAGAATGAGAATGTTCCCACTTTGGCCTAGTGTAATTATTTTTGCTATTCAGTTCATAGGCAGGCTGCCAGGAGATAGGGGTACAAATTAATTAACCACCTGTTTGCAGAGATATGGCCATGTCATTACTGATAAGCATAGACATAAATAAGGCAGTGTGCTGGCTGTTTCTTTAAAATGAGGGAGGATAGAAATATGTTAACTAAGAAAAGACCAAAGGCTGAATGGTGGGAAAGAATAGTCTCAGTTAGCTTCCATATATTAGCAAATAAAGTTCTTTTTTCCAGTTGCCTTTATGTGATGAATGAGGGCAAAAATGTCTGAATTGTCATGTTAGTCTTTAAAGAAAATAGTTGAATGCTTTGTACCTCAGTTGGAGGCATTTGGATACCACTTCTACCCACTAAAGTCATTTCCAGTATAATTTTTTATACACCATAAATTAGAGTAATTGAGATTTATTAGGCCAATGGTGAATTTTAAATAGTATTATATATAAAGCAATGTCTGTGAATAGATTTGCCCAGTAAAGTGTCTTACAGTAAACAACTTTAATAATGTAAGAAATTTTCTCAGTTCTGTGAGGGCTGAATCTTTGTATTTCTTGTTTACTTTTCCCCAGAGGTGATACTAATAAGACCCCTAGTAAGTTATTTGCTGGAGGAACGAATGAAGCTCTGTGACCAATGACATCTTACTACATGCAGGTTAGGGACTAGGATCTGGAGTCAACAGAATTAACCTTTAACCCCAACCCCACCTTTTACCAGCTGTGTGATCTTGGGCCAGTTACTTAATCTTTTCATGCCTATTCCCTTATTTGTAATCTTGAGCTAATAATAGTACCTAAAAAGAACCACAGGGTTGTTGTGAGGATTATGTAACAAAGCATGTAAAATACTGGGCACACTGGCCCCATAAGTGCTCAGGAATCATTTGCCATGGTGGCTTTTGTTGTATTTTAAACATTTGCATAACTTTTTATGTTAGAAGCACTGAGACAAACAGCTGGGAAGGAAGGGGTGTTTAACTTGAGACATCAGTCTGAACTGTGGCTGCGCAGCTGCTAACCACATCTGTTTGCATAGGCTTGTGGTAAGTGAGCTCTGAGTACCTTGTTCAGGTATGTAGACCAGTTTCCCTTGGAAGGACAAGGAGTGAGACTGCAAAGCCTGAAGAAGTAAAACTGAGATAAGAGAATGCATACAGCTTTCTTGTGAAGAAAGTATTCCCCATTAGGTCTTGCAGTTTTTGAAACAGAAAGGAGCAAAGGCACTAACAATCAAAACAAACCTGAAATACCTAACCGTTTCCCACTGGTAGTGAGCTACACCTAATCTGCTTAAACAGAAAAACCTTCGTAACATGTAGAGAGATGAGTAGAAGTCGCTAACCAGCATGAACCTCCTTTTCCCTACTTGGTGTTGCCTTCCAGTCTCCCCCCTCCCCGTTCCCAGAGAGCACAGCCACGCAGGTGACTTTCAGGCATAAAGTGAGGCCTACCAGCAGCGATGACAGAATGAAAAAAGGATGATATTCAGGGAAGTCGGCCTCAAGAGCAAAAGAACAATGTGCATGCTAGGGACGTATGTGACAGGGCTGTCTCCTGGGTCTAAGTGCTGTTAACTAGGTACTTCAGTATTTATGGAATGAGTGGAGGCTTGAATGAATCTGGTTGATTTGAGTTGTTTTCACAAGCATCAATGAAACCATTAAATTGGCATGTATCTGAATGTAACATTCTTTTTAGACACAGAAGATTTTATTGTAACTTCTCTTTAAGTAAAGCCATCTTTGGGGAAAGTTTTAATTCACTTGAGTGTTAGCAATGAGTAGTTGCAGACATTTATTTATGCATGGCTGTCATCATTCTTGGAATCATATTTTTAATTCCCAGGTGACTTTGAATTATTGGCACTTGGTATATATGCCTTGCCTGTTGTTTTTTCCTCCACATGGAGGAAATAATGTTTTAGGACTTTATTTATAAGCATTTCTCTAAAATGGTTTTTAGAGTCTTCAAAATGATGGCTTCTTTGGTATCTTCTTGAAAATCTCAGAGTCACTTAGGTTTTAGATGTCCCAAGTGTATGCTCCTCATTCTCAGACCTGGCATGCTTTCAGGATTCCTTTTCAGAGACTGGTACCACCCATCCATCCTGTTCTGCGGGACGGGAAACTTGGCATCATTCCCTGCACCAGCCTTGTATCCAGGCCATTACCAAGTCATGTCAACAGTTCTTTCTAACTATCTCTGAATCTTTCTGTGCCACCTATTGCCATCCCAAAGTCCAAGCTATGCCATGTCTCTCTGTTGTACCGTTGCAAACAAACAGCTCCCACTGGCCTTCTCACTTCAACTTTGAACCACAAACCTTCCTCCTCTACACTGCAGTCTGAGCAGTGTTTAAGAATATTAATAAACAGTCTGATCTATTCTCTACTAAAATACTTTCAGTAAGCAGTTGCCAAATGGCAGACTAAGGGCTTCTGAAAGTCTTCTCCATAAAAGCTATGACACACTAGCAAGAATTGTCAAAACTAACTTTTTCAGAATTCTGAAAATTAAAGGGTTGTATGTTTGTTGAGCATTTATATAAGAAAAATGCCCAAATCTCTGTACGTACAGCACTCTCTGTGGTGGTTTAATTCACCCTATTTCAACCTTCCATCCCCCAGCTCTGTAGTAACTTTCAAAACCAACAACCTTACAACTATGGTAGCCGGCACTCTAGTAGCCACCAGGGGGTACAGAATAGGTTTGGAGCTCCCCCAAAGCCCTATCCCCAGAGAATTGTCAGTGTTTGAACTGCTGGTAGCTTTCTTAGAAGCTCTATTCTCAGAATTTGTCTTTGAGCTAGCTCGGAACTCACTTTGTGCCCTATCTATCCATAGGGTGTTTGTTAAAAAAAATACTGGCGGTAATTGAACATCGCAGTTGTCCGAGATGGTGATGCCAGTTGAGGTTAATGAGAAGCTGACCAACAAACCAGAAAGGAAACTCTGGGTAATGAGATGCTCTGGCATATTCCTGGGAATCTAGAAAACCACATGCATATGTAGGGCCCACATACCCCTGAGTGATCTAGGAAAGCCCCGCTGTCTCACGTGTGGCGGACCTTCAGGCTCTGTGCTAGCAGAAAGTGAAGGCTAAGAAGAGTGTAAGCTGCTTGATGGAGCACTGAAGAAGGCATGTCCCAGTGTACACGCAGAGCCCTTCAGCAATGGCTGGGAGATTTATTGGTTTTAAGAATTTACGGAAATAAATGTCCAGTGATTAACTAAATACACAGGGACTTTTGAATTAACCACACAAAGAACATAGACTTGCACAATTAAAACAGGTAAATCACTAAAAAACAAACATGGACAGGTGGACCCAATTTCTGGAACTGCCACATTATACTAGTTAAATTGTCCAGTTTTGAACATCATCAAAATTATGAGACAGGCAAAGAAAAAGGCAAAATATGGCCCATGTGCAGGGGGGAAAAAATCGCAAAATGGAGCCATGTCAAAGCAAAGCTTTTATATGATACTGATTTATATGATATGATTCTTAAGTGTACAGGAATGTTCTCCAGGATCATATGTTAGGCCATAATAAAATAAGCTTCAATTAATGTGAAAGGATTGAAGTTACACAAATACAAAGTACATTCTCTAAGAGCACTGGAGTAAAACTAGAAATTAAAAATCAAAGGAAATATGGGAAATTTTACAAGTATGTGGAAATTAATTTTGAAATTAATGGAAATGACACATATACCAAAAATTATACACTGCAGCTAAAACAGTCTTGAAGAAAAAATTTATAGCTGTTTACAGCTGTATTACAAAGAATGCTCTTAAATCACTGACCTAATCTTTTACCTTAATAAAGTAGTAGAAGAAGAATAGCAAACTAAATACAAGACAAGCAGAAGGAAGAAAATGAAGCTTAGAGTAGAAATTCTGATAGAGTCAGTGAAATCAGAAATTGGCACTTTGACAAGATGAAAGTGCTTTGATTTTGATAAAATTCACAAACCTTTTGTTAGACTTCATGTTACTCTTATTACTAAAACCAGGAATTAAATAGGTCACATGACTACTAACTTACAGAAACGGGTGTAAGGGAATATTGTGAACAACGGTATGCCAGCACACTGGGCACTCTACAGTGTGCAGTACACTATACATTTGAGTAAGACACAGTTGAACAAATATACTCAATGTGCATTTATTGGATGGATTAGCAGAAGTCCGGATTACTAGGATGTGAGTAATTCTCTGATATTGGCAACATTATTCAAATTTTTGTGCAGATTGTATGATGCTGTGTTTGAACACTTCTCAAACATGCATGTATATTACCTGGGAATTTTGTTACAATGCAGATTAGTTAGGTCTGAGTTGGGGCCTGAATTGCTGTAAATCTTACCAGGTTCTTGGTGATACAGAAGGTCTTGGTCTGTGGACCATACTTCAAGCAGCAAGGTTTTTATTTTGAGGATGAACATAGGGTTGGGTATACCATTTTTTTCATTTGTGACCATTAAGATAGAAGATCTAAAAAGCATCCTCTCTCTGACTTAAGGAATCTGAACGAAACTTTCAAAATATTACGGTTTCATTATGTTCTACAAGTCCTGAACCTTTTGAGGCGTGTTTTTGATGCATAGTTAAAGACTTTACAAATATGAGCTAATTACATATTACAACATCCCCTAAGGTGCCTTTGAAATACACAGAACTCTAGTTTGCTACATTCATCACAGCCACATGGCTGTTGAATAGTACTCAGCTATGCCATAAATCAAATTACATACTTAACATGCTATATTGACTGAAGGCTAGCAATTTGGTTTTGGTTTTCACATGTTCATTGCTAGTATTTAGAAACACAATTTATTTTTGTGTGTTGATTCTGTGTTAAACTGAATTTTTGTTCCCCTGAAATTCATGTGTTGAAACCTAACCCCCAGTGTGTTGATTTTTGGGGGTGGAGCCCTCATGCATGGGATTAGTGTCCTCATCAAAGAGACTCCAGAACATCCCCTTACTCCTTCCATGTGAAGGGCACAGTGAAAAGACAGCTGTGAACAGGAAGCTGACTCTCATCAGACACCAAATACGGTAACACCTTATCTTGGAGTTTCCAGCTTCCAGAACTGTGAGAGGAAAATGTTTTTTGTTTATAAGCCACCCAGTATGTGGGATTTTGTTTATAGTAGGCTGAACGGATGGAAGCAATTTTGTATCCTGTGATCTTGCTAAGGTGGTCAATTTAAAGAGGTTTTTTATGGATTTCTTGTGGTTTTCTATCTAGACCATCAGGTCATCTGCAAATAGAGACAGTTTTATTTCTTCTTTTCTGATCTGTATGCCTTTTAGTTCCTTTCCTTGCCTTGCCTTACCTCTCTGGCTAGAACCTCCAGTGTTAAAGCTGAATATCGAAGGTCAGCGTGGATATCCTTGCCTTGTTCCTGATCTTAGGAAGAAAGCTTGCAGTCTTTCTCCATTAGTATGATGTTAGTTGCAGGTGTTTTGTAAATGTTCTTTATCAAGTTAAGGAAGTCCCTCTCCTTAATGTGAAATGGGGTTTGTTGTTTTATCATGAATATTTCTTCACCAATTATTATGATAGTTTTATTTTTCTTCTTTTGCCTATTACTATCAAGGGTTATGTTGTTTGGTTATAGATTATTTGACACGTTTAGTTTCTAAATGTTTTGGAAATTTTCTTGTTATCTTTCTGTTACTGATTTCTAATTTGACTCTAGTGTCAACAGGTAACGTACTTGGTATGATTTAAATTGTTTTAAATTTGCCAAGGTTTGTTTTATGGCCCAGGATTTGATTTATATAAGGCTTACCATTTAAAAACATAAAAGTAGGTCAGTAAGGCAATGTCATTCCATAATCAGTACTATTCTTAGTTGTATGAGAACCAGGAGTTTTCTGAATACAAGATACCTGGCAGATGTGGTGTGGCTGAATTGACTGTCTTGAACCAAAGAAGGAATGGCAATCTTAATGAGTCATGAGATTACAACTGTGACCATAACAATAAAATAACAGTAAAATTTACACTACTTATTATTGAGTCCTTATATATTCTGCTTACTGTGTTTAGACAGACATAAGCATTTTACACAAATTATCCAATGCAGTTCAACAATCTACTGAGATATCATTGTTTTCACCATTTTTCTAATACATTAACTGGATGTCTAGGGGTTAGGTACTACTAGTGAGGTGGTGGACTGTCTCATAGCCCACATCTCACCATAGGCTACAAGCTTAGCTGAGAAGTAGTGATGTAGATAAAATTCGGTGAGGATTTCATCAGGTGCTTCCAGATTTAG
The DNA here is from genome assembly GCF_040802235.1 of Manis javanica. Taxonomy (NCBI): domain Eukaryota; kingdom Metazoa; phylum Chordata; class Mammalia; order Pholidota; family Manidae; genus Manis; species Manis javanica. Next base: position 11,946,140 of record NC_133158.1, read on the forward strand.
GACACATGGAATTTTACTCTTGGTTTCTGGCTTGAAAAGTCAGAATTTGCTGACAGTGTTTTGAGTAGGTTACGGTAGGTAGCCTGTCATGTCTGCTTCCATGGTGGTTCCTTTTGTAGCCCCACCCATCTCCCCTAACCCAGGCTCTCTAGGAGTTTGACATTTGCCTCTTCTGTTCTATCCCAGGCAGTTCTCAATTTAAGTACATACAGTGACAACAGTAGCAAAAGGACAGGTGACTCTTACCTATGGAGGGTCACTATCAGGGTAGCAACTTGTTAGTAATTAATAAATATTAAGACTTTTTTCTTCTACTTTCTGGTACTCTGGCATTTGGTTAAATGTGGGTTTTTTTGTTTTGTTTTTTCCTTAAAATGCCCCCCCCCCCAGTCTTTATTGACTGCTTTAGTTCAGAAAGGGCCCTAAACCACATACATTTTGAGAGGTTCTTGATTGTTCTTCTTTGTCCCTGGTTGGTTCCATTGTTTAACATCTCCTCTTAAAGGAAGTTCTACTTTCCTTTAATTATTGGAGCAGAGAATATAAATTTGGAAGAAGTGTGTATGGAGGGTGGAAATAAAATTCTGTTTTATCCTTTCCCAGTTGAGATGTTAAAGCTCATTTAGCAGCCATTCACAACTTTGTTTATATGTATATAATTGGCATTACTTTTTGATCACTCAGAATTGACAGTTACCATTTAAAATAAATTTGGGACCGTCTATAGGAAAAGTTGTTAAGCTCTGACTGTCCTTCCAGGTCTGTGAGGTTACTTAGAAGTGTTTCAGACACCACAGGGGTTGAGAGTCCTCGTATCTAAGGAAACCTTTGGGTAGCAATGAAAGCACGCAGTCCAGAGGAAGCCTCAGCAGCCTGCAGCCTGACAGGGTGCCTTGGTTGACTTTGAGTAAACAAGGCAGAAGAGCCAAGATTTCCTGGGGGGAGGCAGGGAGGGCACTAGCCGCACAGAGGCTTGTGTAGTGAGGCAGTGAAGAGTAGCTTCGGAGTAGCCTGCCTTTGAATCCCACCTCATTCACTCTCCTGTTCTGTCACAGGGCAGTTAAGTGATCCACTAGCTTTATCTATGAATGATACCTGTAGTGATCTTGAGAGGTAGGTGGTGGTGTGAAGATCAAGTGACTTAATACTTAGGACTATACCTGGAACTACTCAGTAACTGCAAACTCTCATTATTTTTGTTACAGGCATTAATGTTTTTCAGGGCTTTTGGTTGTTGTGATTTTTGTTCGTCAGTACCTAGAATAGTGTCCAGGCATAGTAGGCATTCAAACGTGAATGGTGTACAGAGAGCACTCACCAAGATACCTGACATTCAGTAAGTACTTAATACACGGTGTTGTAAGAATTAGTGGCGTAGAGATTAGAAGCAGTAGCCAGTGTAACCCACTGACAGTAAAAATAGAAATGATTATAATAATAGGTAAGACAGGTAAAACAGGCCTAGCACATGACCTGTGCCAGACACAGTTCTAAGAGCTTTCTGTATACTAACTCTCACTCATCCTCATAACAATCCATGAAGGGGCACTACTGTTGTCTTCCCTACTTTTCAGGTGGGGACATTGAAGCAGAAGTTCTTGCTCGAGGCCACAGTCCTAATGAGTGATGGCACTGGGATTTAAACCTGGGAAGTCTGACCCAGAGGCCTTTCTCAAATTGTTTTGTTGAAAACCTGGGTGCCAGGCACTGTGCTATGCAAACATGGTCCCTCCCTTCATGGAGCTCACATCTTAGTGAGGGAGACAGCAGAGCACATGTACCAAATAACCAGTGACTGAAGAGAGAACTGTCTGAAGAGAAAGGGTTCTGCTTTAAATCGGGTGGTCATTGGAGATCTTTCCAGTGCACTGTAAGCTGAGACCTGGAGCCAGTCAGGCAGAGCATTCTGTTGAGAGGGAACAGAATTAGCAAAGGTACTGAGTTAGGAAGGTGACTGGCTTGTTGTTACTGTTGTCAAGGAGATTAGAAATCTGGAGTGGAAATTCCAAGGGGCGTGCCGTGTCTTGAGGTTGCAGAGGTAAGGCAGGGCCGTCTAAGCATTGGTTATCATTCTGTCTACACTGAACAACCACTAAAGGATTTAATCAGACTAGGTGACATTTGTGACATAAAAACATCATTAGTTCCTGTGTGTTGTGGGGGGAAGGGGTTGGAGTATGTAGAGGGGAGCACAGCCACTGTTTAGATCAAAGACCAGAGAACAATGACGGAGAAGACAATAAAAAATGGCTCATGTCTCATGTTTACAAAGTACTTCACACTAATCTAAGCCTTTTAAATATATTCATTGGTCCTCTCAACAACCTCTGAGCTAGGTACTATTACTTTACCTATTTATAGATGAGGAAACTGACGTAAAGGGTAGTAAGTGGCAGGGCTGGGATTTGAACGCAGCTACCCTGGCTCCAGAGGCTGTGCGTTTAGCCACCAGGCTCTATTGCCTTAAGGAACTAAGTTCTTCCACCTGTGTCTCTCATTCTGCATGTGTCCAGATGGGGTGCAGTGCAGAAGGGAGAAACTGCAGACCCATCTTTGGCTTGTCCCTTCTGCCTCCCCCTTTCCATGCTGACCTGAGGTCTTCACAGGGTCCTTCAGAGCATGTCTCAGTCTGGTTTCCCCCATCTTCATTCCACATACTTCTTTCTCACTCCAACTTTTCATCAGTCCTTGGGAACTCCCCTTTCTCCTTAACCTAACCATATTCATGTCAGAGGGATGTTTTTGTCACTTGACATCTTTCTTAAAATTTTGGTGTTTCCCTGGCTTGCAGGGAAGAGCATAAACTCTAAAGCCTGGGCCCTGACCCTCTGCGGGGCTAGCTCACAAGTATATCTCTGTACTGCTCCTCCGCCTTTTATTGCTTATGTGGGAGGAGTGTATGGTCAGCAGTAGGAGCACCAGATCACTTGAGAGTTAAGCTCACATTGTAAAATAGTTGCTATTTTGTGTACATATCAGTCTCCTGGAAATTGAATTAGTGGGAAATGGTGCAGCTGACATTTCTAGTCTGTGTGTGGTATTTTCTGTTTCTTTTGCTAACATTTATTGTTTGCTACCTACTCAGCACTGAGCGCTCTCCGTGGATTAGTTCTTTTAATCCTACAGAAGACTATGAAACATAGGTCCTGTTAGCTGTATTTTACAGATGAGGAAAATGAAGTTCAGAGAGATCAAATAATTTTAACTGTGTTCATATAGGAGGAGGAAGAATAGGGACCTGAATCCAAGTAGTCTGACTCCAGAACTGCTCTTAGTTACTAAAAAAAAAAAGAACTTGCCAGTGTGTGTATTTGAGAATCAGACCCTGAAACACAAAATTTTACCTCACTGTTGAACTTGTCTCATTGACTGTCATACCCAAGTTGAGTGGATGACTATAGGTCAGTAAATGACAAAAAGGCACAGTTTCAACCATGACTTATGGTGGCACCACAGGGACTTTATCTAATACTTCAGTTATTATCCATCAAATAATAATTAACACATTCATTTGCTGCTTCCTATTGGTCAGTTTAGGCATAGTTAGACACTGTCACTAGAGCGCAAAACAAGACAGATGTGGTATTTGATGTGGTATTTAGTCTAGTGGGAGGAGATTAAGACTCACCCAGCTAGTTAATTATAAACTGGATGGTGCTGTGTGGCAAGGCTAATTAAGTCCGTGCTCTGAGAGCGTGTAACAGGGCCCTGCCTAGTCAGATCTCCAAGGAAGTGACAGGAAGAGACGCAGTGAAGTAAAGCAACAAGTCATGTAAAGATCTGGGGGAAGCAAGTTCCAGGCACAGGGAACAGCAAGGGCCAGTGTGCTGTGACCAGGAGAGAGCATGGTGTGCTCCAGGCACAAAACAGAGGTCAGAGGAGCAAGTTGCAGAGAGCCAGTGAGTAACAGGAAGGTCAAGGCTGTTCGAGGCCTCGTGGACCAAGTCAAGCATCTTAGTGTTTATTCTAAAAGTAACTAGAAGCTATGGAAGAGTTCCAAATGCCAGTCATTACTTTGCAACAGTGAAACTTGCTTCTCAGGATCTGTGCTGGGTAAGGTAGGGAATCCTCTGTGAGACAGTACTGCAGAGGTGGCCACTTATAAGTTACCATTCATAAATCATAAATCAGTGAGTACAGGACTATTATGGAAGTGTCAATGGTAGGAGATAGGAGAGCATTGAGCCAGTTCTTACTGAATGGTGGGAATTCCTAAAAGAGGGAAAGGCCTTCCATGCTATAAGAAGTGTTCTGGCCAAAAGGTAGAACTGTGGGAGAACAAGGCAGGTTGTGAGAAGGCTGAGACAGTTTTCAGACTGGAGCAAGTTGGCCGAGAGACTGAAGAGCTGAGAGGAGCAGAGTACTAAGGGGCTTGCTTGCAGAGAGGTAGGTCAGGGGTCCGAGTTTCCCTTTGCAGCCATCAGAGGTCTTCAAGGAGAGAGAAGACACCGCTGCTTTTGAGGTTTGTGGCTCTGACAGCAGAGTGGAGGAGGCTGCAGAGGGAAGAAATTCTGGACCTGTTGGGGATTTGCCCCCATATGTAGAGGTTACCAGGCCCTGACCTTGGGGCAGTGGGAATGGCACTGAGGCACCATTTCTGGGAGAATATTGAGAACTGCCTGGGCTGTGAGCCCAGAAAACCTGGGTTCAAAACTCTGCTACTTACTAGCTTGTGAGACTGCAATGTCTGTGTCTTAGTTCCGTGCGCAATACAATGGGGGTGCATGACTCCTACTGCACAGGCTGCAAGCACTTACTGTGATCTTGTAAAGCTCTGCATATATTAATTTTCAGCCTTTCTACCCTGTGAACTGCCTGGTGAATTAGGTGCTGTAATCACCATTTGAGAAATGAAGAGACTGACATTCAAGCTTACAGAACTTGCCTGAGGACACATTGGATTCAGAGTGACAGAGTAGCCCACACTGATAGCCATTCTGCTTAAAATACCTGGGATAGTGAGTAATTAATAGAGGACGGAAAAGCGACAGCTCTTTGAAGTGATGTCAGCTGAGGAGATGTCATGTGTGATAATGTTCCAGACTTCTTGTGAGGAAAGGGACAGAGCCTGGCTTCCTTGGCCTAAGGAGAGGATGGAGGTCAGTGTGTCTGGAGCAGAGTGAGCTGAGGGGCAAGAAGCAGGGGGTAAGAACCAGAGAGTGAGAGGGAAGTGGACAAACATTGGGCAGGGCCTTAGGGGTTGTGGAAAGGGCTGAGATTTTATCCTAAGAGTGGGAAGCCACTGGAGATATTGTAACGGTAACGGCGTGATCTGTTGGAAGGCCTGAAAGAATCACTGGCAGCATGCAGAAGAGATTATCGACCTTTGGAAAATTTCTTCCGTAGTCCACTGAAAAGATGCTGATGACAGGCTATGGTGGTGGCCTGTTTAACGGGGAGAAGTGGACAGCGGTCTCAGGGTAGAGCTGATCAGACCTGTCAGTGGCCTGGTGTGCTAGGGAAAGAGGAGTCACGGATGATACCTGGGGTTTTGGTTGGTGCTACTGGCGTGAAGCACTTGTCTTTTATCCCAAAGAGGGAAGGTTTTCTAGGAGCAGGCAACAGGGCAGGGTGGAAAGCAATGGTTTCTTGGACATGCTTGTTCAGTTTGTGATTTAAGAATCCAGATGGCAGTGTCTAGTAGGCAGTTGGATATGTGAGTGTAGACAGAGCTCGGGAGCCATCTGGGCCAGAGAGAGAAATGTGGGAGTTACTGGCATGTAGACTTTTGGGAGTATGGGAAAAGGGAGACAGCCAGGGTGGTACAAAGGTGACATGCTCTGCTGTACCACAGAAGTTGTGTTACTGGGCCCAGTCCTCAAAGTAGGGATAGCAGCACCAAAGTATCTTCTGCAAAGAATATGTTTGTTCCTGTTCAGGGGCTGGTTCCAGGCAGAGGGTCTTCATTCTGCATCTGACTGTAGTGGTTCAACGAACATGGGCTCACCTGTCCGTGTGCTTAAACCCAATCCTTCCTCATATGCTGGCCTACATGTGGGTCTAGGCTACCCACTAATTAGAAGATTGGGGTGACTTGAATCCTGAAAAAGATTTGGGGCTTACACACAATAAAATCTATCCTTTCAAAGTAGTTCAGAGTCCATGGTGGTCAAGTACAATTTTAAAACCTCATTAGTTTGAAGTATATAAGATTTAAATTGATATTTAGAGTTTATTTTGTAAAAAAAAAAAAAAAAAGTGGAAAGAAAATTCACTCAATAGGAACATATTTCTGCAAACGATTTTATTTTCTTTTGTAAATCAGGCTTTCTGTTGTAAATCAACATTGGATTAATGTCTACCATGTTCTCCTCCTCCTTGCATTTGGGCAAGCTGCATATATTAATTTGTAGATGGGGGGGATGATTGTGAACTTATGCTTTAATAATGTTCAGAAACATACATACTATATCACAAAAATTATTTCATTTTCTCTGTTGCCACAACATTCCATACTCTGTCCCTGTTGCTAAGGACTTTGGAATGTCCCAGTGCAAAAAAGGATGTAGAACTCCTTTTTTTTTCTTTCTTGAAGACATTTTATATAAATTATTTTGTGTCCTCTAGCTTACTTCCAAATATGGATACCTGAAAGTTAAGAATTTAGAAAGCTAAAATTAAATTACTTTAGATTTTCATGACAGGAACTTGGTTTCATGAACTAGATTAAAGTATACTATGCTTCCCTCCATGGGGGTGTATGTGCGTGTGCCTGTGCACACATGCAGGCTCTTCTCAGAGATGCTCCCTGCTGTGAGATTGAGAACTGAGCTCACAGATAGTGCAGACCTGAGTTTGAGTCCTGCTTGTGTTTTCTTGCTGGGTAATATTAGACAAGTTTGCATCTCCATCAGTAAAATGAGGGTTAGACTGTAAGGTAAACCACATAACAAGTGCTTAGCAGAGGACCTGGCACACAGTAGTCTCTCAGTAAATGCCAAGTGTTTGTTATGATGGTTAGCATCATTACTGTCATAACCAATTACAGACTACCTTCAGTTATTAAGGAAATTGAAGTTTGCACAGAAGTAAAGATTCTTGGTCCCTTACAGAATGACCCCTATCCTTCTAGTTTTATTAGTGTTTCTAAGACTCACAGAAGGATCAAAGGAATCAAAACAAGAAAGAACAATTTTCCACATAAACATCAATGTGGCCAATTGGATTTTTATTGCTTGAAAGAGTTGGTACAGTTTTTTTTTTAATTGCCTTACTGATGAAGTGGTTGGGAGGTAGTCCCCGGAAGTATCTGTTATCTGGCAAATTGATAAATTTTAAACAGCATTGCCTGACATTGGAGCTGTGGGAAGCCACACATCAGCACATTGCAAAGGGCTAAACTGAGACCACTAAATTACTGTAGTTTAACTACTATTCAATTAATAAAACCTATTGAGTTTATTTCATTTATTATTGATTTGATATTTTTGGACATTTCGTACTTTTCAGCTGTAAATTATGAATGTTATGCCACTTCAGTGATTCAGATTTTTCTTCTTAATTATCTTATATCAGAGACATTTACACAGGGATACATGTAACTTAAGGTAACCTACTTAAAATTCTTCTTTTAAAAAATGAAATGTCAAGGAACTATAGCCATGGAAATGGCCTATTATGTGTTGATCATGGATATAACCTTTCCCCTCTCCCACATGTACTATTTTTAACTCCATGTGGGCATGCTTTCAAGGAAAATAGTACTTTGCTTGGCTCTTATTTTTCATTAAATTATAAAGCTTAGTCACAGAAGTCAGCAGTCTACTAGATGTGTCTTCTGTTATCTTATCAGTTTATACAGTCAAAGGTATTCAGCCTTGACATTCCAACTTACTGGAGTTGGAATCTGGAAGGAGTTTCTCTAGAAATCGTAACCCTCTGCTCTTCAAGGGACCAACTCCAAGCCATTGTTATGAGTCAGAATTGAATCCCAGCTATTGACTTAGACAAAGTACTTCACCTCCTTGTGAATCAGTCTCCTCTTTAGAGTGGGGTTACAGTGGCATCCACCTATAGATAGCTGTGAGGATGTAATGAGTAATCGCACACAGAAATTGCTCAATGCTGCTACTGTGTTCCGGAATCATGTTGGTCCCCGGAATATTTCAGATTTACAGCTAGCTATGTGTGCAGTTCATTGCAACAGAAATCATTTACAAAGATCTGAGCTATACTCATGTGTAGACATTAGATTAGTAATTCGATATTTTAGAGATTATCATCACTTTACATCTCAGGCATTTTCTTTTTCTTTTAAAACCACCAGGATCATCCAAGCTGGAGAAAGTGTGAAATTAAGTCTTACAGGAAAGAAAGCAGTTGCTAATCAGCTTTCTGGATCATTTTTCCCTCTTTAAACTTGGTATTTGATTTACTGTAATATTTGCATAATTGAAATGTGATAAGTATCCATTCATTACAGATATTCTAAATAGTACATGTAGTGTAAATCACCAATTTTGACATATTTAATAAATTTAGATTCTGGATCCGAACTGTTAGCTCTGTTCCCTAGATGGTTGTTAATAATTAATTGTTCATGGTTAAGACTTGTTAGTTAACCACACTACTAGATGTCAAGTTACTTTCAGTTTGCACTATATACAGATAGCTAGTTTCATATTTGTGTTGTAAGTTAAGTCCCAACTATTAAAAAACCAACTTGTATCTTGCCCTATTCTAGTAACTGAACTGAGATTAATGTATAAAATGCTGTTTGTACTGAAGTTCCATCTGTCTTGTGTCATCAGTATGTATGCAAAAGGACTAGAAGTTGTGACCTGAAAAAGAAATACAATAATAATTTTCTTCATATTGCATGTTGACCAGACCAGCAGTTTTACACGTCAGTGAAACCTCTGCTTCCTTTCTTAGCTGTTCCATAGAGCTCAGAGACCAGATGGCTGGAATAGAATGCATAGTTAAGCAAATAAAACCATTAGATGGTACAGCTTTGTGAATTGCTAAGCATTTTATGTGGTTGCAGATTCTTCCCCATAACCCTTGGTGGAGTTCAACTAAACTTGCTGTATTATGTGAATGTATTCATTGTTTGCATTTTAATAGATTTGTTTGTTTCACCTCATGCTAATGATTTTTGGTGCATTTTATTTTAACCCTTTGTAACCATGTTTCTGTAAAGCTGATTTGATTTCTTTCTTAATAGTCATGGTGTGCTGCTTCAGTTAATTTTGAACTGAAGTAACATTGATCTTGGTGCACTTTATCATAAGGCAGCTCCTTTAGAAAGAATTGCCACCACAAGTGGTTTCATTTTAATCAGAAGCAGATGAGTTGAGCAATGCTCTCTTTCTTTGTTGCAGACATGCCAATATTTGGTCTCTGTCCGGCCCATGATGATTTCTACTTGGTGGTGTGTAACGACTGTAATCAGGTTGTCAAACCCCAGGCATTTCAATCACATTATGGTAAGTGCGTAACCATTTAAAAATTATTATTAGAGGGTAAAAGGTAAAGCAGGATTAAACTGAAGGCCACTGACAGCATGGATAGCATATCCTATCCTTCCCCTGTCAGGAAGTAGGCTTCCTAATTCATTGAATGGGTAATGCCTATCAGATGTTAGGCATTTTCTGAATTGTATTGAAAGTGCTGTGCATTTTCTGATTTTTATTGAAATTAGGTACAAATGTATTTATAAAATCTCTTGAGGTGCTGCATCAGTATAGTAAAAGGTGTGTTTCCTTCTAGAGCCTGTGCTTATGGATTTGGTGATGGTAAAATTACTTATTCACGCATAGTGTGGCCTTTTTTAAGGAAATGTGATTTTGAAACTTCCAAGTTCAGTAGTTCTAAATCTGTCTTAAATGTCATGTTCTGATTTGTGAATATGGTAAAAATGTGGCATCTTCCCCCACTAAAATGTGCATGGACTTTAGAATGAGGGCGTTGTCACTTTAGGGATCACACGTGACTTTATGAACCCCTGAGCTATCCCAGGCGTTCTAGGCACAAAGCATGTTATCTGTATGTTTAATCAAGGAAGAAACTGAATGAGATTGTTTTACATTTCACAGTGCCACCTAAAGTATTTACAATAAAAATCTGCTCACAAAACTTAGTTTTACACCCAGTTTGGTTCAGTAACAACTCAAAAGTATTTGAATGCCCCCCTTGTTTCTGACAGTGGGAATATGGTATGATTCTTACCTCCATGGAGTTTACAGTCTTAACTGGAGAGGAGAGACAGGCAAAACTAACTAGACACATTTAAAAAAAACAACTGCAAGTCGTTTCCTCATTGTCCTCCCTACTACAAATTCAAGCCTGAGACCGAGAATAACGGTGGGGTCCTTCTCTAGAGAATGTTTCAGCAAAGCCTCTGAGGAGTGACCTGAGTCCTAAGGAATGAGAGTGAGCCACCCATGCATTGGTCTGGAATAGAGCATTTGATACAGAGGGAAGAGCAGGTGTACGGACCTGAGGAAGGCCAGTGTGCATGAAGGGTAGTTAGTGAAGGGAAGTAATGACTAGAGAGTCCTGGCCTTGTAGGCAGGGACCCTCATCATGCATCGCTTTGTAGGCAGCCTGGGGGCATGGGAGGGCTTATGTAAGGGGTGAAAGCAGGCATACCTTGCTTATTCTCAGGTTGATTTGCTGAGAACAGATTGTGGGAGAAGAGTAGAAGCAGGGAGAATAGTTCAGAGGCAAGAGATGATGATGGACTAAGGCTAAGATGGAACAGTAGAGCCGGGGAGATGGCGTAACTCAGAGAGGTCTTAGAGAAACTAAGGCTATTCTGAAGGGTAGAATGGGTTCTTTTTCCCATGTGCAAAATTTTGCCCACCATTTTTGTCTATCTAATACATGTCCATTGTGGGAAATAAAAAATACTTCCAAATAATCACCTACAATCCCCTGAAATGGGAAGTCTTTTGATGGGGATAGACAGGGCTGCTACGTACAGCTGCACAGTTTGTGCACAGAACAGCTGTATTTGGTGGCTCCAGGGTGGCAGCAGTGGTGATGTGAGCAAGCACAGAGGCAGGAAATTCCAGGCTGTCTGGAATGTACTGCATGGAGTCTCCACTGGCCAGAGCTTATGTACCCATGTGTGGATGCAAAGGTAGGCAGGGACTAGTCAGAGAGCCTCAGTGCCCATCATATACCCTTGGCCTTGATGTGTCACTGGGGACCTGTTACAGGTTTTTTAACACCAGTGATGTGACTTAGTGGTCCTCCTGAGGATCAATGGGTAGAGGGGATTGAAAGGGAGCAGAGGAAGAAACGGAAGTGTGGAACAGCTGTAGTTTGGGTCAAGGCGCACTTAAAGGTGTTAACCTCTTCCAGGACTTCTTCGTCTGAAAGGGGGTGTCTCTTGGTCCCTCTTCCAGAAGCACCACCCTCAGCTGTTTCAGCAGGTTTTATGGAGATGATTTTCTTTTTCTTCCTTTGACAGTCTCTTAGAAGTCAGGATATGTGAGGCAGGAGGATGGGGGACCAGTGTCTTAATATTCTGTTTCTACCCTGTTTCTCTACAAGTATCAACTGCAGTGTCTTCTAATAAGATCCTTATTGAATGACAAAGGAGTTGTGGTAACTTGTGTAAATGAGAAGGTATGAGTGTAAGATCCACACACTCAGATGCCTTCTGTGGCTAGGCAGGCGATGTGACTGATGAAGCCACTGGGTGGGCGGGTGGCTGGGGGGCTTTTGTTCCTCTAGCAGCAAGGGAATGTTAATGTTGTGAGAGAAAGGAGGAGTCCCTGACAGAAACATGAGGGCCAAGTGTTCTTAGAAAGGGATTTGGCTGGGAAATGTGGAAGGAGTTCCCTCTGCGAGGCTTCTGCCAAGGAGAAGGTGGATGGAATGGACAGGAGGCTTGGAGATGAATAGGGAGGTGGGGTTGGGGGCTACGCACAGAGCGGAAGGAGCGTCACATGGTGGTTGGAGTGGTTTGGCAGGGACACATCCTCACTTGGAGGAAAGGAGAGGTGGGCCCGGTCACAGGTACTAAAAACCATTCCCAGCCAGCTGGTATCTCTTGTCTTTGAAGACAGGGGTTGTATTTTTGTTTTAATTCCAAAATCCCATCTTGCATGTTTGTTTTCCTCGATCAACACCAACAAAATTTTTTTTAGTTCAAAATCTTTCCTAGTGGCTATTGTAGTCTGTTTATTACCATATTAGGAGAACCCATAACTGGCAAGGGAGGGATTCTATTTTCTTATCTTTTGATGAAGTTGGTGAAATGTGTGCAGTCTTCTCTGAAGTCATATGTCACTGATACTCATCTGTTACTTTTATGAACAAGTGAGCATTTGCTGCAGAACTCAGCAGGTAGGTAGTTCCTGTAAAATCACGCTGCCAGGAAGTTGAATGAAGCTCCAGTGGTAGGTAGCATGGCTTATGAGTCAGTTAATGGTAGTGATGTAATTCTGAATTGTTGGTCAGCTTATTATCTGAGTAGCAAGAGAATATAAACTTTATTGCTAGCAGAGCCGCCTTTTTGGGAGTTAACGATTAACTAGAATTTCTATTTGAGCGATGATGGTGAGTGATCATGCCATTTTGACTTTCCTCGCTTCTCGTAGTCTGACTGCTTTCATAGTATAGCTTGCTTTCTTGGAAACACATAGCAGTACCATGCTCTCTTGATGTTGTTTCAGATGTTTTGAAATAGTCCATCATACTTTATACTTCTCTTTATTCAGTTATTTTTAAGAGCAAGATGTGTCGTACTGCCCATTTCAGACTTAAAAATATAATTTGAGTCAGTGGATCTCAAATGTGCTGCACATGTAAATCAAAGGGGAGCTTTCTAAGTGGATAGCTTCCCAAGGCCTGCTCCAGGGCAGCTGGATGGGAGTCTGCAGGGATAGGACTGAGGGTTCTGCACCCTGGCAATCCTAACTGCTCCCCAGGTTGGTTCTGACCCGCCGGCAGGCCCGGTGCACTGGGGTAACAGTAGATATATCTGCCCGTTGGGGCTGTCGCTTGTATTCCAGATGCCTGGCGTGGTGGCTGAAGCAGATGGGCACTCAGAAACTGGTTGAGCCTAGCAAGAATGGTGTGAAAGGAGGCCCTTATTTTTTTAAAACTGATTTTTAACTTTTTGTATTAAGTGCTAGAAATGTCACATTAATTACCTGTAAAACTTTTAACTATGAAGGAGGGCTGAGATGGTCACGTTCCCTAGAGCCAAAATCACCTTTCTTTTGAAGTTGTTTACCAATGTTGTGATCTCAGTTGATGATTTAGTTGGTAATAAATATGTTGGTCCTAAAGTAGCTACTGAATAGCTACTGACGCTGGATTGACAGTGGATCCGAACAGGTCGGATTAGCTGATGACTTGTGGGATGCCTTTGCAGTTCTCTGTTGAAATTGCTTCCCAAGGAATGTCATAAATCTGGGTTTTCTTAACTTTGTGAAAGTAGCTTTAGCAGAAACACTGCTGAGATCTAATTGCTGTGTGCTTGCACTGTTCTGTGCTCTGCTGTTTCTCTTTTGAGTTTGCGTATGGAGAATACATCCATTCCTCTCAACCTGTCTTTTACACAGGCATGGGGTGGTCTTACCAAGGGGCAATAAATGAATGCTGTTAATTCAGCTCAGACAGTTGCCACATTTCGGATCTCTAGCATTCACTGAGACATTACCTGAATGCCAGCTGTTGAAGTATTTTGCTTCAGATTAGGTAGGCTGACACACTTTTTCTCCTTTTGGCTCACACTGAGTCCCTGAGCAAGGCCTCCGTGGTCGCATTCTGCACCTGTGCCACCTTGAACCAAGTTTAATTAATTGAGTTTCATCTTTATGATGAAGTTACTTAGTTCCATTTAATATTTTTTTTCAAACCATTTCTATTTAAATCTTTAACAAAGAAAACCTTACTGGAATAATCAGCGGGAAGACTAGTGTTGTTTGCTATAGGTGGTAAATGTGAAAATAAATACTGTGAAAAGATTAGATTCTCTGTTGATGCTCTTGCCAGTGCTGACTCTGAGCCCGGTCATCTAGCATAGTAGGTTTCAGACAAGTGTACGCACACTGGTAGTGTGATAATATCAGAAGTATTGAAAGAGATTTGGAAAGTAAGTTTTCACTTGCAATTTAATGTCATTAATGATGGGGAGTGATATGTACTTGTGTTTTGGGAAATGCCAGCTCCAGCCACTGGATTTGGTTTCATCTGATGTTTAAGGAGCTGTTTACTGAGGCCATCCCCACCCCTAGGAGATCCCATACCTAGGAAGCAGAATTGTCTTATCATGTTACAGATTTGCAAAAGGATAACAGAGGAAAATGCTCTGTCATTTAGCAATTGGTACTATTTATTAATTACATGTGGAGTCCAACCAGTCACTCTAAGTGGTCTGTCAGTTTGGTCTTCAGTGTAGAACATCTGCCTCTCTCTTTCAGACTTCTGTTGACAGATTGGGAATGTCATAAGTCTGGGTTTTCTTAACTTTGTGAAAGTAGCTTTAGCAGAAACACTGCTGTGATCTTACAGCTTTCTCCACTTGCAGATATTATAAATCCTGTAAAATTAACAACCAGCCATATACATTGCATGGTCTTAATGTTCCCTGTAGTGCACTGAGGTGGTTTGGATTCTTTTAGGTGCCAGCATAAATTATGTTTTTCTAAAATATCATTTTCATCAGAGAATGAATACTAGAAATTACTCATACATTTTTGAGGTAATTGGTTTCAAAAAATGTTAGAATAAGAGCAAAAGGAGTCTTACTTAATCTGTAAAATCGATGAACTGGTGTTGGCAAAAATGCTGGTTTCCATTGTTGACAGCAGTTCACATAGTTGTGACTGGAGTTGCCATCCTACAAACAAATCTGCACCACAAAGCAGAGGTTCTGCTACTTAATAAAGAACACTCCTCCCCTTTTGCCATCTGATGTACTTAGACTTGTAAAGTGACAGCTTCAGGTATTTTTAATGAGTTATCTTGTCTATTAAGTTAACTTTTTGTTTGGATAAAGGAAAAATTGTCTCTTCTCTCCAATGTACTAGCTAAATTTGGCTACTGAAGTTTTTTATCTGGGCCTCTTTCTCCTTTGAAACTTTCAGGGATAGTTAATCTTTTTAAGATTGTCATTCATTTAAAAGCCCACAGACTAATGATAATTTTTAATAGTACTTGATGATTCACAAAGCGTTGTCGTATGTACTGTCTCATTCCTGTTCCTACTGATGCACTGAATGGATGGTTTTATTCCCAATTTTTAAATCAAACTCCTAAATTAAATTTCACTCAATAGATAAAATGTACCAGGCCAGGTTTTCTGGCTACTCTATCTATTTCTCTTGCATATATATAGTAAAGATGTCTAGGTTTAAAAGAAAATCTAGAGAAGATGTAACAAATTCCACATGTCACAAAACTCTCATTAGTGACAGATGTTCTAGCTCAGATAGAATTTTTATGTTAGCTTAGAGAAGCAGGTTGAGCATTGTAAACCCATTACCTCAGAGAGAACATTTAGTAATTTGAAGGTGTAATGATAGTAGGTAAATAATTGGTTTAGGGTAGTCGTTGGGATTCTCTCAGGCCTGTTCTTCCACTTGTTTAACCCTAAATCACTGCAGCCATCAAAGCCCAGCTCTTCTCTTTGTTCCAGCTCATAACATTTTGTAGCTTCTTTGGAGAACTGGTTGGCATGTTTCTTTCTGCAGTCAGTATAAAGAGTGCAAGTTGTTGCAGAGACAAAAGTACCTTTTCTTGCTTCAGAGACACATGCTAGGCCTCTCTCCAGCATTCAGGGGCTGAGCCCCAAGGGAAGGGAGCTACGGAGCAGGGATACCAAAATGTGAACCATGTCATGGTGGACGTTTGTTTAACTCTCAAGGGAAATTGCCATCTGATTGTTTGGCCTAAACTTGTTCCTACATAGCATGATAAGATAGAGTGAATTCAGGTTTTCTTTGCCATGAGACAAATAGCTAATTATATTTTTCAGGTGACTTCAGTAGCATCAAATAAAGGATGTCTACACCTAATGTAATTTAATCTTTTTCCTTAGTTACATAATCAGCAGTTATGTTTAAAATGGTTCTAAGTATGTGATTTGTAGGAGCAACATTTTAATTTCTAGTTACAAAGTATATTGATTTTTCCTCTTATGAAAATCTGTGCTTTTCATAATATCTGTTGCTTGGAAAAACAAACCAACAAACAAAACCTGGCAGTGATATTATTCATGTACTTAACAAACATTTATTGAGTATCTACTGTCTGCTCCAGGAATTGCCAGTTCACTGCACTAGAAAATCAGTGTCTCTTTCATGCCACTTGCACTCTTCTGGTTATGGAGGGTGGACTGAAAAAGACAGTATCAGGATTATTTCCAGTAGTGATATATGCTAGGAATAATGTGAGAGAGAATGTGTGGCAAGACCTTTAGATAAGGCTAGTCAAAGAAAGTAGCTCTGAGGTGACGATATTTAAGCTTAGTGAGAAAAAGAACCAGCCATTTGAAGAGCTGGAGGACCAGTGTCCCACCCAGAGAAAATAGCAGGTGCAAAGGTCCTGAGGTGGGCATGGGCTTGGCGGAAAGGCCAGTGAGGAGGCAGAAGGACAGTGAGACTAGAGAAAGGAGAACCGGGTCCTGATGGTGTTGGGTCCTGTAAACCATGAAAGAAGCAAAATTGGATGGCGCAGGCAATCTGAGGTCTCTGGAGGATTTTGAGCAAGGAAGTGTCTTGATCTGATTTTTAACTGTTCTTTGGAACATAGGGGGCAAGAATGGAAGCCGGGAGATGAGGTAGCAGGCTGTCGTGCACTAGTCCAAGTGAGAGCTGGATCAGGAGAGAAAGCTTGGATCAAGATTGTAGCAGCAGAGCCTTGAAATATGGACAGAATTGTAATCTGCTCAAAGTAGAAATCCAGCAGGGCCTTCTGATGGACTGGGGATGAGCGATGAGGGAAAAGAAGGGATGAGGAATGACTGATGAAGGTGTTGGCGAGTTAATGGAGGTTTCACGTAGTGTGTGGATCATGGAGTTTGTTCCTTCAGGTTGAATATAAGGTTCTTTGTTTTTGTTTTACATGCATTTTACCAACCTGACTGTAAAGTCTTGCTGTGTTATACCCAGTCTTTAGACATTCTCTAAAGACAGTAGGGACAGAAAGCAATTATAGTGATGGCAAACTTTGGGGTCATTTTTTCTTTTCAGTTTTTGTTTGAAGGTTTTTCAGTGGAAAAGTGATTAGTCATATAAGCTAGGAAATAAATGAATACATGTCCACTTGCCTGGGACTCATTGTGACCTCATTTGGGCAACAAAAACTTACTAATCAAAAAATAAAACCACCTGCATTTGAATTTTTTTTCATTATTATGTAGAATATACATTGTAAAAGAAAAAAAATTAACCAACAAGAGCATAAATGTGTAACCAGAGTGAATAAAGTTCCTCTGTCTTACTTTCCAGGGCTGTGGTTTAACATATATCCTTAATAGGTTTCTAGCCTGGACAAAAAGTATTATTTGCTGCATACTTTTTTCCCTTAGGGTTACAATTTTTGATAAAAATTAGAGTTGTTGTGAATTTACTTTTTTAACTTAGTATATCTATCTTATTTTCCCATAGTCATATTTCTCTATTTCTTTTTAAAGTCGGATGTGTATTCCACTTCATTAATGGATTTAAGTTAACCAGTCCTGCATTGATGGACATTCAGTTTCTCAGTGCTGCATTTTACAGATAGTGCTTTAAAGACTACTCTTCTTTGGGAATGTCTGTCAGTCTTTCAGCATATTGTTTTCCCTGTAGAGGCTGGTCATAATTTCCTCCAGGTTAGGCTATTATGATTAAATGAAGTACTTCAACAGTTCTGATTTGTGTGGTGAACATTTCCAGCGGCACCAATAAATAAATAGACATAAATTATTAATACTTACCAATGAGACTCTTAACTTGTCTGCTACATATAGAAATCATTAGGATGGCTGTGCTTCAAATTTTACAGAGACATTTCAGGATATAAATCCATATTTTAGTTATATTTGCTAAAAGATGTTTTTCTCGACAGTCATTTCACAAGACTAATTTGTATGTTGAGTTAAGATACACACACACGTGCTCTTTCAGCCCTGGTCAGTTGTGGTCTTCCGTGTGACCAGAAGAGGGAGTTCTTATCGCTTCTTTATGCTGTTGCACCTGCTGTGTGGCTGGGATAATTCCTCCCATGCATGTGTTAGGCCAAGCGCATAAAACAAACTGACTTGGGGCAAAGGGACACTGGCGAAATGCAGCTCTTCCCTTCCTCATTCCACGTCGTCTGTACAGAAATCCCAGTCTTCAGGTTTATGTTTACATTTTGTGTTTAAGAGAACAGTTCTCAAATTGAACTTCAAAGAAATTTTGTTCCTTTTCTCTGTGTGTTTGGAAGTTAAAAGAGAGCTTGCGGAAGGTAGTTATCTTAATTTAAGATAAGTTAGAATACAAGCAGTAAGCCCTAATCACACAATAGAGTTCTTGATTTGTAGTCTCCTAGGGTCGAAAATAAACTCTGTAGTGGGATTTGTTTCCTTGCCTCTTACGCTTGATATTTTAAAAAGATTGTTAGAGAATGCCTAATCTGAAGGTTGGCAGTGAGCATTAGAAAGTTAGAATGTTGTTTTCCCAGAGTGGCTCACAGACTTATCTCTGTGCTTCTTACTGGGCTCAGGCCCGCTACTTGAATCTCAGTCGGCCCAGCCCAGTGAATGAAACTGGTGCCATAATCAGAATATAGTTGTTGGTGTAAATCCAGAATTTCATATTGTTTAAATTTTTCTTCACCTTCCTCACAGCACATGTTTTTTAATAACAAAAACTTGCTAAATCACTTCCTTTATGGGTTTTTTGATTGGCATATGCATATATTAAGTACATCCATCATATATTTTTACATAGACACACAAATGCAATAATCTCAAACCTGCTATTTTCAGTTCAGCCTACTTTTTTTATTTCACTGATTCTTTCTGCCTCCTCACCTCCTCCAGCTGTAAACAGACCTCTCTCCCTACTCTGTAAACCATCTCTGTAATATGCTATATTCTGGGTACATACACATCCTTCTGTATTTTTTCCTCATGCTATACTTTTTTTTCATGTTCATAACTATATATATGTAGGCATATAATCCTGTATTTTATTAGTAGGGACTTTTGGTCATAGTTTTACCCAAATTGGATCCTATTCACATTCTGCTGCTTTTCTACTCAATAATACCACATTCACAACAATACCATTCACACTGATACCCTCTTTAATGATCGCATACTGTTGTAAGGTATGGTTATGGGTATCTTCCTCCACCAGACCCTCTGCCCATGGGCATACACTTTGTTTCCTGCTTTTTGCCTCTATTAATAAAGCAACAATAACGACACTCCTGGATATGTCCTCAACTCTACTGGCAGTTTCATTTCTATGAGATAGTGTCTCAGAAAGGGATTCCTGGGTCAGAAAGGATATTTATTTGCACTGTTCCATAGCTGCTACCAGACTGTATTCCAAAAAGGTCACGGTATTTGTATCTCTTTTAGCCATGTATCAGAGTATCACCACTTAGGAGTAGGTGTTTTATTTTCCTAAACTTCCACTTATTTTTCTAAAGCCTCTGAAAGTGTTATACATACACATGCACACACACAAATGTGATTAATTGTAACTTGACCTTTAATTTCTCAAACAAGCACGAACTTTTGTGCTTGCTACTACTAGTAGAGCATGTATTTTCAGAGTTTGAGTAATATTTAATGATACAAGGAAAAGAGAGCTTTAAAAATGAGTAATGATTTTAAAAATATTCACTTGAATAATTACAGGCAATTTTCCTGGCATCTGTGGGGAATTTTTGTTAATTCTGTATGGAATTTAGCTTAGAGAAGAAATCTAGTTCTGTTCGGCCAGGATTCCTCTCAGCAAAATGTGTAGCCACCTAGAGGATAACAATTTTTGGTGAGCTTAGTAGCAGGGCCAGTGAAAAGCTGTTGTCAATTTTATTTCTGAGCTCATTATCCTTCTTGGATTTGGTGTGATTGGTCATCTTTCAACAGTGTTCACTTTGTGTATCAAATAATGACTGGGCTGAGGTCAGACGGTGGTTAACACAAAGCTTATATAAATCGGGCCATGAGGTTGTATTTTATTTGCCTGCCATTGAACAATTGAAACAGCTGAAAAGGGACAACACACGAAGTGTGGTTGAGCCCTGAAGAGCCGTCCACCAAAAGATCAGGTGATGCCAAGCCAGAGGAAGGCCCTGCGTCGTATTAGCCTTCAAGGTTTAAACTTCATCTCCTACCTCTCCTAATCTGGCGTGAGTACCTAATGAGCACTGGATAATAACAGCAACATTTCTTGGTGAAGCTAATCTGATCTAGACAGTAGGCTTCCTGGCCCACAGCTGAATGAATTGCTTGGTATTTCCAAGTTTGAAAATACTCCCGGCCCCTTTCAAATGCTCCTTGGCAGCAGGTAAGCAATGCTAAAGCTCCTCTAAGTGCCAATTAAGGCCAATTACAACTCGCCGGCCTGCTGAGACACTGAAGTGGGGTTAGACTTGTGCTCCTTCAATCTGGAGGCCCAGCCACCACCAGTAATTTCCAACTGCCAGCAGCATATCTGCTGCCCCATACCAAGTGACCCCTCTGCTGGCTTCTCAGGATTTAATTTAGGAAATCCCAAGATTTGTTGGGACTCCACTAATTTCTGTAATGGAAATCTGTTTCTTTGTTTTAAATCATGTCCACCACCCCGTTTATTTTGCTTCCAGTCCTAAGAGCTAGCACGGACTGAGCCCTTAGGGTCAATGCTGGGCATTGCATTGTGTGGGTTCCTGTCTCCTCTCCCCCCTCCCATGCATAGCCCTGCAGGAGACATCAGGGTGGTCCCCAGGGGAGGACATGGACCCTGAGGGAAAGAAGTCTCTTGCCCAGGGCCACATGACTAGAGGTGACAAGACCCGGGCTGGCTGCGCCCTGGGCCCAGGCCCTCGCTGTCCCTCTTGGCTGCTGCTGGTTTGCTGTGAACAGGCTAATTCACAGAAGAATTTCTGTCAGTTCAGGACTCTCTGTGCACTGGAGAAAAGTTGATGAGTACACACTATCCACACCACAGCCGATACCTACGAATTTTGGGCTGTAAGGCATGGACGGTATTCTTTTAAAATGGTCTGTGGTCGGTAGTCTTCTTTTAGTCCGTAGTCTTAATTTTTTCCAAAGAAAAAAGAACTGTGACCATGTCCCCAGACCTAGACACTTAAATGTGAGCCAGCTTTGGGAAACTTAGTATCAAAATAAACTTTATTTGGGTAGGATATTGGGAGATGATTTGAAAAAAATAATGCTAATGCTTTCCAAGCTTCAGAAAGTGGTATTGCTGAAACTTTACTCAAGGCATTGAGAGAGATGTGTGTGTGTTTAAAAGTTTCAGCTTTATGCCCAATTTTTGTGTATTTGTGTATGTTCTTATTCAAAATTATATATTCCTGTCTTACATTGTCATTCATCTTTTTTGGAGTAGGCCTTATAAATAAAATCAGTTTTTGTTCTTGTTTACATATGAAATTGAATGCAGATGTGTATTTGTAGCATTTAGGAACATTTGTGCATTTGTGGAAATTCACCCTGTTTTTTTTCAGAATTATGGAAAGATTTGGTTTCCAGAACTGTCATGGTTTGGCCGTTTCTCCTGATGATTTCCCCCCCATTTGTCATATCACTGTCTATAAAAGGGAACATTAAAAAGCAAGCATTTGTATTGGGAAATCAGTGCAGGATGCTGGTGTCTGGTTTGACTGGTGCAGTGATGTGGAACGAGGCCTTAGTCTGAAAAAGGGCCTCTTAGCCCAGTTGCGTTCTGCAATTAGTGACATCAAGGGGATTCCTCAGCTGCCCCCTGGGGAGAGTGGGTGGGTGCAGTGAACAGGGCTAAGACCTGTTGCAGTCAGGTAGTACAGCAATGGAATTTTCTCTTCTAGCTTAAAAGTTCCAATGAAATAACCTAACATTCTTATTTTGGTAATTAACTGTTGAAAGATTTGCTCATCCTGCTCCTCGAAGGTCTGCTGATGGCTCTTTCCTTGTCGTCTTCTGGTGTCTTTAAAGGACCACCATAGTCTTGCATTGTTTGAATATCATGTTAAGAAATCTGGAAAAAAGTAAAATATAGGTCTCAGGAAATTTTCCAGGTCTTAATATTGCTGCCACAGTTAGTATCTGAATGCTTCCTATAAAAATAAAGCAATGTGGCCACTATTCGTTTGTTTTAGAATTCATTTAGAATTTGCGTCTGGTCTAATAGAAGCCATTTCCTATGCCTTACAACTTCTTTCCCACCCCTTCCAGGCCAAATCTTTTCCACACATGTAATACATGACTTCTTGCCAAATATTCTCTATGGGGTGATGGGATTCTGTAGAGGAATTTCCCCCCTCCTTTTGACATTTAAAAGTGTTCATTCTGAACTATCAGGCATCTGATTCTATTTATGTGTGCATCCTTGAGTGCCATAAAACTCAGATCGTTTGGCTTTTTTTCCCCTATGTCTGTTTGAGGGTAAGATTGGGGGATTGATGAGGGGGGATAGTTATATGGGGAGTGTAGTAGGACCGCCAAAGGGAAACAGCTGTATCAGGAAGACACTGTTTACAATGGGCTACTTAGAGAAGTTTTTGGATTAAAAGTATAAAAGGGCCCAGCTTAGTCAGTCTTCCAGTGATTGAACACCAAACTTAGGACAGCCATGTGTATATTCTTCTGAAATAAGACATATTTTACAAATACACACAGTAAATTGATTCTGATTTTTTTAATAGATTTAGGAAGGAAAAGTAACCTTAGGAATAACAAACTTTAATTTTTTAGAAGTATAGTTCATGGGGAAATAAAATGTGGAGAAAGGTTTCTGATACTTGCAGAAATATATTTATAACTTTAAAACTCCTAGGTCTCTCAGAGGCTTAAAATGTAGGCCGTATAATGAATCATGTAAATTTCCTAATGCACCTGGTAGTAGCAGTGTCACTTTAAAGGTATTCAGAAAAATCAGGGTATGAGTAATTCACATTTTAGCAGGTTAAATTTATAAATTCCATGTCTCCCCAGTTTTGGCGGCTTGCCTTTAAAATAGGAGGATTAATTCACACCATCCAGGACGCGTTGTATGACCATATTAGATGAAATTAGACTCCACCCCTTGTTTTCTGTTGATCTGCCAGGACCTTCGTAATTCAAGTGCTTTTTACAGTAGTACCCAATGTTACATAAGACCAAACATGGAGCATATTTGGAGTTGGTAGGCAGACCCAAATCATGATGCAAGCTTGCAGTAGCAAGTGTGCAATGAAGCACAACCAAATTATGTGAATGGAAGGTGACAAGAAGCCTCTCCAGAACAGCCCTTCCTCTGCAAGGGGGCTGAAAGCTCCACGGGGTAAGTTTTCTCAGGCAGTTTTCCGAGCCTGGGCTTGGCCGGGGGCCCAGTTCTGGATGAGTTTGAGGAAGGTGGGTTAGGTCTTTGGTAACATCATGTAGAACCAAGCAGAGCAGGAAAGTTTGCACAGGCCTCTTTCCCCTGGTGTTTGTCCTCCCTGCCAGCCGGCAGGGAGCTGTAGTTGCTGAAGTGGTGGAGGGAGTGAGCTCTGCGGAGTTAGTGGATCAGAGTGGGTGATCGCAACACAAGGGATTAGCTGCTGCAAGCCAGCCGGCCACGGAGCCACTCTGAAATGTCATTTGAGTGATCTGGACAAAGTTCAAATGCGGACAGGAGTCAAGTTTGCTATTAACTCCAGCAAAATGCTGAGGTTTGCACCAAACAGTTCCCGTATCTCAAAACAAGGAAAACATTAGTTACGTCGCTCTCTAAAAATGGAGGAAGGTTATAGCACGCTTTAACTGTTTGTTTTTTATCTCACTTGTGGTAAGTGAGGTTTCATGACAGGCAGTTCAGTGTTTCCTGTAGAATGTGTTTGAAAGCTGTTTTCTCAGATACTTCAAATCCATAGCAAAGTTTCAAACACACCACTGTCAAGAGGAAGAACGACTTCAAAATACAAACAGTAACTCTGGGAAGTCATTCAGTAACTTAAATTAAGTGTATAAAATTTTAATTCTGGACTGACTGCCAGGAAAAAGAAATAGCTTTTTCAATTGTGTTAGCAAGGTAGTGAGTACAGCTGAGCCGATTCTTGGGTGGGTTGGGAGGCTGTTCCCCACGTTCCCTTAACCGTCTCCTGCCTCTATCTGCAAGCAGGGAGTGAGGTGTCAGTTGAGTTCTTTAGTTTTCACTGGGCTCACATTTCATGCCTTCGTCAGTAATGAGCTTGACCCCGGATGGTTTAAATTGTTGAAATTTAGCTACCGGTCAAAATTAGCTACCGGTCTGAGGGACTCTAAATACAAATGGATCTTAAACCTTTAATTAAATTGCTGTTAATTTCCAAAAGCTCTATCTTTTGTCAGGCACTTTTAGTCGTGCCATTCCTGGTTTCGTTTTTGAATATTGCTTTTACTGTTTATTAGATGACAGTCCCTGCCCATAGGTGGGGCACATAACTGTTTCTCTCTTCTGAAAAAATAAACACGTGCTGCAAACTCATTGAAAACATCCCACACTGTTAAGTAATCAGTCACCCATTCCTTATTAACAGATGCTTAATGAAGAAGACTTTCTGGGCTGTGTTCTGAGTTTGAGGCTTTTATTATCATTCCCATGTTCATGGTCTTCACTTTTTCAGGATGGAGCCATCCTGAATAAAGAGAAATAGAAAGACTGCAGAGTTGGTGGGAAATAGCAGTCAGGGTGTGACTTACAGACACGGCAAAGCGCTGTCAGCAGGTGGTGCTGTCCTCCCCTCGCACCTTGGGCTTGCTCTCCCTCTTTGGCCTGGGAGGCAGTGCTCCCTGTGGGGATTCCTGCTGAGAAGTTTTCATTTTAAAAAATAAATAAAGCAAAAGACAGAGAATTCCTCTAATTCGAGTTCTACAAAGTTCCATTAATTTTCTCTCCCCCAACTCTTGTGTGTTTGCATATGTGTGTAAAAATTGGAGTGGTAAAGGCATGGTTTTGTTGTGTGTGTGTGTGTGTGTGTGTGTGTGTGTGTGTGTGTGTTAATTCCTTTTTTGCATATTGAAGATAGTCTTGTATCTTTCACTTGGGAAAGACTGTGACCCAGACCCAAAATTTGACCACAGAGATTCTTACCTAAATACTGAGTATGTTGACGCTTGAACTGCAACATGGTATAGCAAATTGGAAGGGTAAGCTTGTTATGATAAATCACTGAGCTTGTAGGAAGCTTCTTTCCCTAACAGATAAAGAATTAAATCAGAAGCAGCTGGAGAGAGGGTGGTTTTTGGTTTTTAGCTCTTTTTTCTTCTCAAATGTTGATCTTTGAGGAATACAAACATCTCAAGTCTGTGAAAAGGTGGCAGGGAGACAGGAGAGCACATTTCGGGGAAATGCTGTGCCTCATTTTGGTAGGGAGACCATGTTTGGGTGAGCAGGCAGGGTGACTGCTTGCTGTAATCTTGTCAGTATCCTTCAGGGTAACACTGAGCTTCCTGAAGACAGCAGAGAGGGGTCCTTATGAGTGTTAGCAAAGTAGAAGTGTCAGCCAACATGTCTCTCATTGCATGGTATCCCACAGTCAGAAATGGTGCCAAGATGACAGAGGTGGCATAGTTTTGTGGCCTCATTTTGCCCAAGGTGGCAGCAGCCTTTTCACCAAAGGTACTTTTGCTAAAAACATCTGTGTGTGTCTGTTTGAGGTCACAATGATAACCTAAAGTTCAAAGTGTACCTCCAACAGGGTTGCAGGAGCATCAGAAGGGCCTTCAGGAAATGAACTGGTCCCTCAGACCATTCTGTTTTCCTTAAGAAAAGATGTTTTAGCAATTTGGTACTGGCACAAGAACAGAGCCACAGACCAGTGGAACAGAATAGAGACTCCAAACATTAACCCAAACATATATGGTCAACTAATATTCGATAAAGGGGCCATGGACATACAATGGGGAAATGACAGTCTCTTCAACAAATGGTGCTGGCAAAACTGGACAACTACATGTAAGAGAATGAAACTGGATCACTGTCTAACCCCATACACAGAAGTAAATTCGAAATGGATCAAAGACTTGAATGTAAGTCATGAAACCATTAAACTCTTAGAAAAAAAAACATAGGCAAAAATCTCCTAGACATAAACATGAGTGACCTCTTCTTGAACATATCTCCCCGGGCAAGGAAAACAACAGCAAAAATGAACAAATGGGACTATATCAAGCTGAAAAGCTTCTGTACAGCAAAGGACACCATCAATAGAACAAAAACATATCCTACAGTATGGGAGAATATATTCGTAAATGACAGATCCAATAAAGGGTTGACATCCAAAATATATAAAGAGCTCACACACCTCAACAAACAAAAAGCAAATAACCCAATTAAAAAATGGGCAGAGGAGCTGAATAGACAGTTCTCTAAAGAAGAAATTCAGATGGCCAACAGACACATGAAAAGATGCTCCACATCGCTTGTCATCAGAGAAATGCAAATTAAACCACAATGAGATATCATCTCACATCAGTAAGGATGGCTGCCATCCAAAAGACAAACAACAAAAAATGTTGGCGAGGTTGTGGAGAAAGGGGAACCCTCCTACACTGCTGGTGGGAATGTAAGTTAGTTCAACCATTGTGGAAAGCAGTATGGAGGTTCCTCAAAATGCTCAAAATAGAAATACCATTTGACCCAGGAATTCCACTTCTAGGAATTTACCCCAAGAATGCAGCACTCCAGTTTGAAAAAGACAGATGCACCCCTATGTTTATTGCAGCATTATTTACAATAGCCAAGATATGGAAGCAACCTAAATGTCCATCAGTAGATGAATGGATAAAGAAGATGTGGTACATATACACAATGGAATATTTCTCAGTCATAAGAAAAAAACAAATCCTACCATTTGCAACAACATGGATGGAGCTAGAGGGTATTATGCTCAGTGAAATAAGCCAGGCGGAGAAAGACAAGTACCAAATGATTTCACTCATATGTGGAGTATAAGAACGAAAGAAAACTGAAGGAACAAAACAGCAGCAGAAGCACAGAACCCAAGAATGGACTAATAGTTACCAAAGGGAAAGGGACTGGGGAGGACAGGTGGGAAGGGAGGGATAAGGGTGGGAAAAAAAGAAAGGGGGTATTATGATTAGCATGTATAGTGGGTGAGGGCACAGGGAGGGCTGTGCAACACAGAGAAGACAAGTAGTGATTTTACAGCATCATACTATGTTGATGGACAGTGACTGTGAACGGGGATGTGGGGGGGACTTGGTGAAGGGGGGAGCCTAGTAAACATAATGTCCTTCATGTAACTGTAGATTAATGATACCAAAATAAAATTTAAAAAAAAGAAAAGATGTCTTAGGACAGTGGTTACAAGGGAATATCACCATCAGAACCGAGGTTATCAACTGTTACACCATTCAGTACCTCCTCATTTTCTCTATGATACCCTCTTTTTTAATAAAAACCAGTCTCCATGGTAAGAACTCTTGGCAGGGGGATTATGTGGGGTTCCCATATTTCTGCTGCTTTCTTAAGCAACATTATTTACAATCCATTCACGACTGTCCCTTCCCCCAGCTGAGTCAGAGCATTCTCCCTTGTAATCTGCCCTTTGTGATCTGTTCTCTTTCATGCAGCTAGTGTGAATGGGGATGCTGCAGTGCGTGCCCTGCCGGAGACCTGGAAATGCCAAGTGCCCCGGAGTACTTTAGTGGGCTTTTATTTCTGTCATAAAGCACTGACCTGAAGAGCTTGATAATTTGATTACAGACCTTTGGTGAAAAGTTGTTTCAAGAGGCCCAGGTGCTGTAAATGACTCTCTCTGCACTTGCCCCTTATGTTTTAATTTAAAAGCACCTCTGCATTAGGGGGAGGAGAAATGCCTTTGGCAGAAGTTGCAGTTGGAGGCTAATTGGTTAGGGCAGCCAGTGTTTAAATCATCCTTTTCAGTTAAATCTCTGCAGTGGAAATGATGCCGAGTGCTTTGTGGTAAAGATTTTTTCCTCCTCACTGTTTTCCAGTGTCATTTGTAAGCCACCTAAGCATGTTCTGAGGCTGCCCTTCATCACCAGTTTTGGCTAATCGTCCTCCGAGACAATTTGTGTGTCAGAGATCAGCTCTGGATTCCCCAACTTTGTATTTGAATGTTTTGTGGACAGTTTCACTGACTTGTTTCCTTTTTTAATATTAGACTACACCTGGCTCTCTCTGGAGTAGTTTATCATCAAGTTCCTGGGTCCGCTAAAGAAGTTGAATCAAAGACAAAGCAGATTTAGCATTCGAGAGAACATGTGATGACAGAGTGGAGTGGGGCTACATTTGCTGGACAGACACATGAGAGTGTTTTTAGAAAAGAAAATTTACAGGGAGGAATTGAAAGTGAACATAGAAGATACTGCTAAATGCTCTATGTCCACGTGCAGTCCATGATGTGATTTTTAAAGAGGAATGCCAAATATTTTTTAAGAGTTAAGTAGGAAAAAATAGAAGAAAAAAAGTAGAAAAAAATCACTGTCAGACCTGAAGTCATGGTTTTCCAGATGTTGTTTAGGATAATGCCAAGTTAGGTATGCCTAGTTGGCCATTGAATTTGAAAAATATATTAGGCAAATAATAGCCTATATAATGTGCAGCTACAACGAAAGATCCAAAATGCGATTCTGTTGTTGAGTACCAGAAATTTATAGAAAACGCTTATGGGAGCAAAGTAGATGTGTAAGGAAGAAGTTATGAGATTTTCAAAAAATATATACAATCTTGATTTATAGTCTCCTAATCTTCGGTGTTTCTTAGGGGGTCATAATCCTTGTGAAAGAAAGGTGAGGACAGTTGACACCTCACCAGTTGTGTTTGCCAGTCTGAAAGTTCAGTATGACAGTTTGGGTTAATTGGCAGCTGCAAAAAAGTCCAGTGCAGTCACTTTTAAGCCCGGGTATGAAAACAAATAATCTAATTCTGTGGTGGGACTGCTCAATGACAACTCAAGTTTCTGAAGTAAGCTTCTTGGTGTGTGTGTTTCTTATTTGCTGTGCATGGCTAAAGGATCTGTACATGTGTATCTGAGTTTTACATTTTATACCTATGTGTAAGCTTGAGTGTTTAAAATGCTTGCTTTAGATGGAGCAGTTGTGGAGTATTAGTAGAATGGGGCTGTCAGAGACCTCATGAAATCACACATTCCTTGAAGTATAAGTTGGTATTTCTCATGAGACCTTTCTATCTAGAGTACATACTCTTTTTTTACCTTACGTGACCAAATCCATCCAAAAGTGTAGGTTTCATTTAGAGAAAAAATTGTTTTAGGGATCATTACTTTGATAATCTGCCTAATATTTCCACTGTTGGACCCATAAACTGAATTTAAGACTTGATCTTCACTTTATTCCATTCCACCTGCAGTTCTTCCTGAGTGACTCAGTTCTGTCAGGAAAATGAGCCAGCTTTTTACTTAAAAATAATTTTAGCTTGAGTGAGCATCCTTTTTGGTTGGTGTGAATTTATTCATTTTTAAATGAATTCTAAAAGTTGTCCCTATAAGCTGTTTTGTGAGAAGAGCATAGTGTCTTGGACTAATATGTGTAAACTAAATCTGTACCACACTGGAGAAGATAACTTAGTATAAAGTGGGCTTGGTTTGTTCTCGAGTGATTTCTGCCTTCTTTGATAATCACCAGGCTTTCCCCACATAAGTCCATAGTGGCAGCTGAACTAACAGCGGGGGCTCTGTCTTACTCCCAGTACCTCTTGAGTTCCCAGTATCTGATCTGTAGTCAGCCCTGGGCTGCAGGCTTTGTCAGGTCACTCATTGCCAGGGTCACACATCGGATTTGAATCTGTCTCTGACTCCAAAGCTTTTGCCCCTTCACGTGACCTGTAAAAAAGTATTTCTGTTTTATTTTGGAGTCTCCTCAGGCTGGCTGGTTACTCAGTGAGCCCACATCAAGACTGTGTCCAGCAGCCCTGAGCCTCTGCTGGGGAGGCCACTGTGACACACCAGAGAGTGGGGAGAAGCATGTGTATTATGTTGGTTGGTGGGGACCAGGCGTGTCTGTAGAACAGGCATTTGCTGCTGCTTCTGATGGTTCTTTGTAGAACACAGTCATCTGGGAGCTTCGTAAGGTGATTTTAGCTAAGCCAGAAGGACAACCCTGACTGGCACTTCAGCCAAAATTCATTATTCAAGCCATCTTTGATATTTTAAAACTGTGAGCAAGAAGGAAAAAAAAGGTAGACTGGCTGGCAGCCACAGCTAATCTTTAGGATAGCAATTTACAGAATGGAAAGATGAAGTCCACAACCAGTTGAATTTCCCTAGAACAGATTCTTGACCCTTATCCCAAATTTACCAAAATTCTGTCTCAGCCTTGTTTAAGTTCAGCCTGTGTGGCCTTTTGTGCTAATTGATAGCTGCTTTTGCTCGGCACTTGGAATCATGTGTCACTGATACATGCCACTCCCTGCCCCCGTCCCAACTGCCCATCTTTGGCCTCAGAAGGGCAAGTGGACTGTTGTGTGTTCCAGCCTGGGTGCTGGAGTCAGCCTGCCTGGGAGCGCACCCCAGCTCTCTCTGCCTCTTAACTAGCTGTGTGATGTTGGGCAACTGACTTGAGTCCTTTAAAGCCTTGGCTACCCCATCTGGGAAGTGGAGATCATATTAGTATCTGCTTTGTAAGAAGGTGGTCATGATGGAATGAGATAGTGTAGTGCCTGTAAATTCCATGGCATGGGACCTGACACATGGCTTCTACCCAATAAACAGTAGCAGCTATTGTTTTTGAAGGTGAGACTTCTCATCAGTCAGTGTGTGGCTGATTAAAAGGCTTAATAAGATACAAGAGAGTAAAAACAGTTTTGTGGAGTTTCTTAGTAGCTATTAGCTGATGCCTATCAAGAATGGGACAAATTGACACTGTCCTCCTAAGTGACAATATGCCTTGCTTTATTTTGCATGTGTGAAATTGCAGCCAGAACACCAAATGAAATTTCTCTTTTATTAAATAAAGTGTGTGTTTAATAATCAAGTAAACCATATTCACTATAGAAAAGTTTTTCAGAAACAGACTGATAATCCCAGGGATAGTCTCACTTCTAAAAGGTTTGATATGTGTCCTTCCAGATTTTTGTTCAAGCATGATTTAAAGTTGTGATTTTTTTTTAGGTTTGTGCCCTAACTTTGACAATTATACATTATGAGTTATTTTTAGTTATTCTCAAAGCAATATTAATTTGTGACTTCAAAAGATCCAATTATTTGTTTGAACTTCTTATTGGTTTGTACTTGGGTGTCAATACTTATATATGTGTATTTTTAAAATCTCAGCATGAATCCCAAATCACGAGCTCAGTATTCTTGATTGCTTTCCATTTTGGAAGACATAAATAAGGACCTCCCTAGTCGCCTGCTCTCGCCTTCAGTGGTGTGACGTGTCCAGCCCACAAGGGGAGGAGCACCCACCGCCTCCGCCTCGTGGGTGTGCACGTGCTGTCTGTCTGTCTCCCGGTCCCGGTCCTGGTCCCGTTCCCCTGCCTCTCTCTCTGCCACTGTCTCTATCTCCACATTTGTCTGTCTGCCTGGTCTCCTTATCCCCCAAACACACACACTCACCCATGGCTGTCTTTTTCTGCCTCCGCTCTGTCTTTCCCTGTATCTGCATTTGTCTGTCAGTCCGCCTACCTCGACCCCCCCTAGAGCCATTCAGCATGCCCTCCTAATTCAGGGACAGCATGTGGTTTTTCTCCGGGCTGGTGTCAGACTCTGGAGAGAGGAGCGCTTTGAAAACTCAACTTGGACATCTGCTTAAACTCATGCTTAACATCTGGCCACCATGTAATGTAAGGTCCCTAACCTGTCCCAAAACATGCCCACTTCTCTGTTGATCTGGAAAGCCATAAGTTTAAAATCTTATGAAAAATGAGGCCCATGTGAAAGATGAGGAGAGGCCTACTCAACTACCAAATCCTTTTTGCTTTCTCCTAAGAGGAAAAGCCAGATGCCACCCTTTCCAGAGAGTAAGTTCCTAGACCATGATGTGAAGGGACAACTTACTTGAGCAGCTTGACAAGGATTTGAGCTGACACTTAAGCCAAAATCTCAGTTACACACACACATATGCGCGCGCGCACACACACACACACACACACACACAGTCTCAGTTTTAGTGAAAGAAATCCATATGATAGGCATTCTTAGTTTTTAAGTAGCTCTTATTGTAATATGTAGCTCTTATTGTTGAAATAGAAAATAGTAGTTTTTAAACATGTTATTGGTGTATCAGCTGATTTTCAATGTTCAGGGAGCTTTGAATCTTAACTTTCTCGTGTGAAATCCTGTATCAAGAGTGAATAGATAAGAAGTGTTAACTGAAGAAAATGGGGAGAATGGACTATGATGGGAATAGAAAAGTGAAAGGACAAGCTTCAAGTCACAGTCAGTCCTGCTGTAAAACAACATGCATGCCTAAAAATTGCTGCACTATGCAAAACTGCACAATAAAAACCACATGAGACTCATTGGGAAAATGGGGTATGGGCACAACACTGAAAAATTCATCAGTGACATGTGCAGAAAAAGATCAGAACTTAACAAAACCAACATTTTACATAGATTAAATGCTTAAAAATGCATGAATAAGACAGTTTCTTTGAAGATGACCTGACCTTTGCTTCTGGAAGCAGGTGTCAGAAAGGTTGCTGCTTGAGAGCTGTTGTGAAATAGTGGGAAGATGGTTATCTGATGTAGAGGGAAAGTTGTAGCACCAGACGTGGATGGAGTGGCCTCTCACATCCCTGGTGAATTGAGGTGGGTGGTGGATGTTTGCGGGCAGGGGAGAGGGCAGCTGTGTATGTTCTGTGGATTCCCACGTGGCTCAGTTCAGCCAGGTGTAATTTTCTGCATTCACAACTGCTTCTTGCAGATGAAATCTTGTAAAAGCAAATGCAAAATGCCATTATACTCTCATTTTCCATGTATTATTAATGGCTTCAGAATAATTTTATATTCCTGAAACAAGCATTATAGCAGAACTTGACTATATTTAATTAGATTGAGATTTTTATTTACATTGTTTGAAATCAAGAGGAAACACATATTTACTCTGAGACACTTGCTTGAAAATTCTGATATGCAGAGAATAGTTAACGGAGTTAACTTCTTAGAGGTCAAAGAGTTGGGATTTTTCTTCCCTCTTAGTACCACAGACATGGCATCATTCCTTTACTGCACTGCCACCGGGAGTACACAAGATGATTTTTGCAGATGAACAAGGATGAATATTTAAATTTTACCATTTAATTATTTTTATGTATATTCGAAAATCTGTATAACATGCTTATCAAACTGTTGTTTCATAGATACTATTGTTTTGGAAAAATACCTCTCAACTGAGGGTGGTGCCCTACTTCATGCTGGCCATCTGAAAATGGGTTGAGAGGTTATTTCAGGCTGTCCTGGTGGAGGGGTGCTGCTGGTTATTAGGGGGTGGGGAACAGAAATTCTGACCATCCTGAAATCCTGTAAAAGAACAGTTTTGTCCGAAACACCAACGATGTCCCCATGACAGACTCGTGAATATTAATGAGGGGTGGGGAATGTAGTGTTGATAATCCAAATAAAAATGGGTAAAAAATGGCATTTTTATGTGGCTTTGCCAAGAACAGGGGAAATAGTTTGCAGTTGGTGGAAGCTGGGAAAATACTAGTTGAGGACAAATAATAGCAGTGAGCTTTATTTAGCAAACCCTGAAACATAGTGCCAGGTGCCAGGCAGTGGTTCTCAGCGCTCTACAAATATTAACTTACTCAGCCACGGTTAATGGTTCTTTAGGCGTTAGCTTGGTCTAAGGCAGGCTTTCAACCTTGCCAGCACAGAGCAGTGACACAGGGAGCTTGTAAAAGTCTGGATGCTCAGGCCATGCTCCAAACCAGCTAAGTCAGAATTCTGAGGCTGGGAGTCAGGCATCAGCATTTTTTTTTTTTTTAGGGCCATGTGTTTTGCCAATGTGCAGCCATGGTTAGGAGCCGCTGGTCTAGGACCATTTGAAAACCACTCCTCTTCGCAAAGAAAGGTCTGCTGTTTGTGAAAATGTTAAGCAAAGGCCGCCTCTCTGCCACGCCTCACGGGGGGTGGGGGTGGGGGGGCAGGTGACCGAGACAGGAAGTGCCGTCATCCAAGGGAGGTCGCACAACTGGAGGCAGATTTTTACAGTCCAGACTGACAAGTGCTGATGCTTGAAGCATTTCCAGACAGTGTTTTAGGATCACAGAAGAGAGAAAAACTAAATTAAACAAAACAAAGCAAACTTCAGATGCCAAATTTGGAAAATTATTAAACTTATTTTAGTTTTCCCTTCCTTACACACAGTTTTCACGTGGGGTTGTGGGGAGCAACAGGTACTTATAAGTGATTTATAATCACTACCCATTTAGTCTTTCCAATGTGTGGTCTAGTTGGAGAATTTGGATTTCGTCTGTAGGTAGGTAGCATAATAGTTTTGTCCTGGTGTAGATCCGGTTCTTAAGTATTTCATCATTGAACTAATGTCCTTCTGGGAATAAGTCATCACAGATTCAGAGAGAGACTCTGGACTCCTTTAGGAAGACCTTCAGAAATAAACCATTTGTGTGATGCTTGTAGTTACTGATTGTAATCTGCTTAATTAAAAAAAACTCATATGCTTTCCATACTGTGTTAAGTAAATGTTGGACCACATACATTTTAAAAGTTAAGCAAATGTGTCATTTTAAATTACAAGTTTAATTGAAAGCAGCCACTCAGCTACTATCATAAGGTTCTTAAGTAGATAAAGCTACTAAATATTTTACTTGTTTCCGGTGGTACCATTCTTCAAGAGCTCTAGATTTATTTAATATGGATTGTCTTACTCTCAGAAAACCTGATTTTCCAGTGGATAGACTTATTTCAGTCAAACCTGTGTAAGTCTGTACTTAATCATGCGTTACTTCCTGGTTTAAAAAAACAGACATAGCTATTTGTGATAGTTTTGTCTTGTGCCTTTGGCGTCTTAGTGTTGTGAACCACAGCTTATACCATCTGTAATCAAGTGAGATTATTAAAAAAGGGAGTGAAGTTATTCACTGGAAAATTTTAGCACAGATTCTTAAGGAATGATAAGATAGCCCTAGAAGCATTCTTGTTTGGTGTCGTATGTTGGTGGGTAGTGACAAAAAAAATTAAGGCACAACTTGTTTCATAGCATTTTGCAATTTTGAAAATTGGAGAGGTACTATGCTAGAGAGGAAGAAAGAAAGTGCTGCAGCTTCACTTAGCAGAGCTGTGCAGTGAGTGAGTGATTTCCCTCTAACTGCAGGTTGGGGCCAGCGAGGCTCATTTCTAGCATGCAAAACCCAGTATTTTCAGGTTCAGAATGGCTGTTTAATTTCCTAATGGTTATCTATAAATGATAAACCACTTTAGGCTGAGATGTTGCCCAAGCAGAAGGACCAGTTCCTAGAATCCTAAATGAGTCTGTGGAGCCTAGATAAGCCACTTCTGAAAGCTTCTGAGTTTAATATATTTTCCCTTAATGACCCATATTTGAACCTAAATGTGTTGACTTCAGGGGATTCTTCCAGGGTTCCATTGAAGACTTGCCTGAAACATGGTCTTTTTTTTTTCTTTTCCTTTGTTTTCCTTTTCAGAAAGAAGACACAGCTCATCCAGCAAGCCTTCTCTGGCCGTTCCTCCTACTTCAGTATTTTCCTTCTTCCCTTCTCTGTCCAAAAGCAAAGGCGGCAGCGGAAGTGGAAGCAGCCGGTCTTCCAGTGGAGGTGTTCTGAGCACATCCTCATTAAGTTCCAAGTTGTTGAAATCGCCCAAAGAGAAACTGCAGCTCAGGGGGAACCCCAGGCCCATGCAGTCCTTTCAGCCAAGTCGAGTCCCCCATGGTAGAATGTGAGTATGACCCCGGGGTCGGGAAGCCCCCGTGGGAACGGGACTGCCTGCAGTCATGGCAAAGAGCCGCTTTGCGGAAAGTCCGCATGTACCATGTATTTTGTCTCCTCTTGCTTCCCTGTCACATCGTAGGAGACTTTACCAAGTAGAAATAGCAGTAATAGTACAGTTAATAATGTTTATTGATTGACGCTTTATTGTGTGCCGGCTACTGAAACTCAGCTGTTCATGTGTATTGCCATTTAATTATCACAGCAATCCCATCAAATATGTATTACCGTTGCCCCATTTTTCAGATAAGAAGGAAGTGTGGTAAGGTTGAGGAGATTTAGCCCGGTAGCCCTAACATCTGGAGAGGCCTGGGTTCAGATCCCACTTCTATTACTTTGGAGCTGCATGGCCTCGGATGAGGCACTGCTCTCTCGAATCTGAGATTAACAGCCACCATGCAGTTACTAGGAGTAGTAGAATTAGTATATTAGAATCAAGCCCCTGGCGTGGTGTCTGCCCCACAGAAGACAGTAAACAAATGGATGCTGTTGCTGTTGGTAGTCATTGGAACAAAAAGGCAAAGAGACTCCCAGATGCTGTTCTAGGATTTTCTGAGTCCTGCAAAGCAAATAGGGAAGCATTGCTTCCTCGCTGCAGTCTTGGGTTCACCTCGCAGCCGTGATGAGGGAGGACACAAGAAGTTCACGCCCACCACACGAGGCTTCCGCACGTTTCCACAGTGGCTCCTCTGGTCACATGAGGGGCAGCCGGGCACTCCATGGAAACGTATCTTGCCTTTGTGGCTGGTGGCTTTTCCCTGGCCTGCCTCCCTCTTGGAGGGTATGCCACACATCTCAGTCCCAAGGTCTGATAACCTGGTTAATCTCGGGGCAGAGCCCAGCACCTGCTCCTGCTCAGGGACCTTGCCAGCTGGGAGAGGGCTGCTGTCAGGCAGTTCCAGGTACAGCTGTTTGGTGCTGTTTGTCCCAGTTGCTAAGCCCCCAGCCTCTGCTCCTCTGTCAGGAGTGCAAGTCCAGCAAGCTTGGCTTTCATTCCTGGAGCTGTGTGAAAGCCAGAGACACTGTCAGTGCCGTGTGAGGTCGCTCGCCAGATTAGCAGCTGTTAGAGCACAGACTCCACTGAGCAGAGTTCACAAAACCGTCCGCGCAAGCCTTCGGATGTGGAGCTGAGCATTAGACGGGGACCAGGCCAACTGTTAGCTTCATCCAGCACTTGCCACCCAAGTGATGGTGTCACTGCGAGTCCAAGAAGAGTCAGTCCTTTGTTAGTGGCGCAGGTATTCAGTGCTGGCAGGCACTTACCTTGAGGGCTCCTGTCTAGACGCCTCCAGGGACTGGAGAGTGACCCCTGCCGCAGTCATGCCACCACCCACGGGGCAGAGCGCCTCCCCTCAGAGGCTGGTCGGTAGGCTCCTTTGGGTTCTCCTGAGTCCTTAGTGACATTTCTTGGAAATGTCCTCTAATTCCAGTTGTTCTTTCTCTGCTCAGTTTGCCTTGTTTTGGTGGATCCTTTCTTAAAAATGACAGTTCTTACATTCTTTACGGGTCCCATAGGTAGTTTCTGGTCCTTCTAGAATGTGTCATAGCTTGCTTCCTGCCTGAATTATATTGTGTATCAGGTCTACATTTCCCTCAGGTGCATGTGTAAGATTGTTCTGGAATGATGAGAAATTCGGTAAATCGGATGGTCCACTGGAGCTTTTCGCCTAGCCAAAGGGCTTTAGACTGAATAAATGTGAACCTTACTGAGTTTTCTAGGTAGTCCTTAGAAACTTCCTAAGGTGCCCCGCGTGGGAGCCTCACTCTGTGCAGTGCCTGGCGCTGCCCTCTGCCCTCCGCTCACATCCCCGGGATCATGGGCACTCAGGTGCTGGTGTTCTCACTTCCTCCCCCAGCAGCATGACGCCCTCTGTCAAAGTGGAAAAGATTCATCCAAAAATGGATGGTGCACTACTGAAATGTGCAGTGGGGCCCACCTGTCCTGCTACTGTGAGTTCCTCAGTCAAGCCTGGCCTTAACTGCCCCTCAATACCAAAGCCAACCTTGCCTTCACCTGGACAGATTCTGAATGGCAAAGGGCTTCCTGCACCACCTACTCTGGAAAAGAAGTCTGAAGATAATTCCAATAACAGGAAATTTTTAAATAAGAGATTATCAGGTAAATTCTCATTTTTCCCTTAATGTTTCTCTATTAAGTGGGCATTCATAGGGCAGCAAATGAACTGCTATCTGAAAGTCCCCTTTTTAAGACCGGTCAACTTCAGCGTCAGGAGGAAGTTCCTTAAGTAGTTGGCTTGACCTCTCCATTCTTGGGTTCACAGTGTATGTGTGTGCCGGTGATATGAGCATAGCCTTATAGCAGTGGGTTGCCGAAAGGGGTAATGGGTAAGGCCGGTGGGATGGTCTCCTTCCTGTTACCTGACAGCAGTAGCCCCACTTCGTGTGTTCACCTGATATAGAGTTCATATTTATTCACAGTGAGGCAGATTTCTTCAGGTTATAGTTTTATCAGTTTCTCTGTCTTGAGATTTTTCCTATTATTTTCAAAATAAATGAAGGAGTGTTTGGTGAGCGCATTTTAATGTCTGTGTGCCTTTGACAGAAAGAGAGTTTGATCCTGACATACATTGTGGGGTCATTGATCTTGACACCAAGAAGCCCTGTACCCGGTCTTTGACATGCAAGGTAAGTGGGTTTGTGCTCAAAGCTGACTCCTTGGGTAAGAACAGGGGACTGGGCTGGACTGCATTAAATTAACCCAGTCAGGGTTCACCTGTCATTGTCAGTTCTGTAAATGAGAGAACGGCTTAGTTTTGGCAAAGAATGCCTCAAGTTCTGAAAATGGGAAGTCTTGTTATAAGCTATACTCTTAAGACAGATTTTGCTTCTAATGAGCAGTGTTGTATCCAGAGGAATGGTGTTCTTTTCTGATCAGTCTGTTATTGTCATAGACTTTTAATATTTCTTCCAGAAATTGTAATATGAGAGGCTGTGATTTATAGTGGTTTAAATTGTACAAACTTCAAACAAGTCCAGAAGTTTCTTTTGCATATATGTGAATATCCCTAAGTGTTTGTGTAATCTGTGGTTGTTAAATTTTAAAAAGCCACTTAAAAAAAAATCTATGTCTTTGAGATAGACTTACTTTTTCTAGTTCTTAAAAATTGCTAAGTAACATACAATATAATTTACATGTAGACTAAGGAAAATGATCTCCTTTCTAAGTTTTCCTTTAAAATGTCAGTAGACTAATAACAAGATGTGTATTTGCTCTAAAAGGGGTTAATGGGTGGTGGCTTCAGTGGATCCCCCTACATACACAGCACATATGTTTGTGGGCACTTCTCTGGACAGTGTTCCCACCTTCCTTCAGAAGGGTTCAGAAAGTATTAGCGATTGTTGCTTTGAAGTGATTTAAAAGCCCTTGTGGATGAGGGGGGTAAATGTTATAAAAATTAGTGTTGTCTTCTAAAAATTTAATAAAACTTTAGTGTGTCACATTAAATTTTACTGAAGATTCCATTTGGATAATGCGCTTCAGGCCCTACCTACACCTCCCCCTAAACACCAGAGGAATGTTAAAATATTTATAAATATGAAATGTTATTTCAAAGTGTTCTTACTTTAATTCACATTTATAATTGTCAGGCACTGATGGACTGCAAGCCTGTCCCTGAACCTCCAGGTTGAAAGCTCCTATCTCAGGACAAATTGCTTTTATTTTTTTTATATAATAACTGAGCACATACAGTGGCGTGTCCTTGCAGTGCTTTGAAGGTGGCCATCTGAGCTCTGCAGAGTCAACGTCCATCTCCGCTGCCCCTGAGGGTCTGAAAGCACACCTCAGCCCTGCCCCATGTCAGGACCACAGCTGCCTGACCTCTTTGCCTACCTGACTCTCAGTAACATTTCTCAGAAATCTCAGGACCTCTCAGTATAACGATGCCTATGGTCAGCAGAGGGTGCTTGCTTTATTCAAGATGCTCTTTTTAAGCCATCAGTGAGGCATGTTGGTTAACCAAAAGCTTTATTAATTCAGAACCCGTGAGGAGTTTGACCAGCATTCCTCCTGAACCTTTATGGATGGGTGTCAGACCGCCTCTGTGTAGATGCTGCATTTTTCTTCCATTGTCCTTTCAAAGTCGTGTGTGCTCTCCAGGTGTCCTGTGAAGGGGTGTCATGACTGCAGCATGGTGCTAAGCCTGTCTTCGCACTGATACATTTCTTCAGCCCTGCTGTGTCATGACGAGTTCCGCACACAACTGGCAGAGTAGGCAGGCAGCATCTTGGCAGGCCTGCCCCTGCTTTCTTCCTCTTGTGTTGGCCGGTGCTTCTTCGTCCCTGGCCTCTGCTGTGGCCTGGATCTGTTAAGCTGTGGAGAGCTAAAATTAGCTTGCATGCCCCCGCTGAACGCCCCCACCCCCCACCTTGCTGCCCAGGGCTCTCCCGCCTTAGACTCAGGTCGTCACCCTCCTCAGGGCCTGGGGTCTGAGGCTGCTGGCTCCTGTTACTTGTTCCACGCCGTCTGCCTGCCACTCTCAGCGCACAGTTCTCGCCTCCTCGTCTGTCTCATGTCCTGTTTTACATCCTCTGTGCCTCCCTTGCATCTTGTCTGCAGTCATTGTAGTGGTTTTTATTGCTCATATCTGTGAG
Source organism: Manis javanica (assembly GCF_040802235.1). Lineage (NCBI taxonomy): Eukaryota > Metazoa > Chordata > Mammalia > Pholidota > Manidae > Manis > Manis javanica. The sequence continues at coordinate 11,986,762 of NC_133158.1, forward strand.
CAGAGGCTGAGGCCTCAGAAGACACAGGCTTTACACAAATCAAGGCAAGGCCCCTCCCCTTGTGGGGCTTACCATCTAATGAGAAAGATGGAGATTCGTTTGATAATTACTCAGATCAGTGCAAAGTTACCACTGAGGGAGGCTTGTGTTCTGATGGCCTTTAATAGGAGGAGGATTGGGCTGGGAATGCTGGGCTGAAATCCAGATGACTTATCTGGGCCAAGAGGCATGAGGGAGGCAGAGGGAACAGCATGCAGGAAGGCTCCGCGCTTAGGTTCTGACAGGCAGCCAGGGGGCTGAGCAGCAGGAGGAGGGGTGCTTGGTATCCAAGGGGCAGGAGCAGGGAGCACAGGCGGTAGGGCGTGTGGGGCCCGGGGGCCTCGGGCAGCCCCCCGCAGTCCTGGGGGGAAGGGGCATCAGACTTGTGTGTGGAAGGTTCTTCAGAGCTCAGTGGCAGTCCTATTTGCTCTTCAAAGTGAGCCAGGAAAATACTGATTTTCTCTACCTACTTTTTTCACTTGGCTTTGCTGTGCTAAGCAGCAGGGGACATATCAAAGGTGAGAGCCTTCTACATCTGTCTGGAGAGACAGGCACGTGGACCAGGGACATTAGCTCTTCGCTGGTTCATTCAGCACCTCACTGGAGGGCCATTACTTTTATATATGTTTTGTTTGAAGCGCTGGTTGAGTGTCAGTTGCTGTAGTGCATGTTGGTACATCATTGAACAAAATGAAGTTCTTTGTCTCCATCTAGTTTCTTTCTTGTGGATATACTACATACTTTAAAAAATTAAGTAAAAATTTTAAAAGAAACTAAACACATTTAACTCTCTGTCAGGTTAGGTTTTGGGCAGCCCTAAGCAGTGTGTCTAGTTGGGGTGGGTGGGTTGTGTTACTGAATTTCAGAAGAGCATTAGAAGCCTAATTCCCCCTTTAGCCCATTAAACTGAAGAAAACTTGTGAACCTACAGAGCATTTGTATGATGCGAAGGGCCAAGACCGCACTAAGTATCGTTTGCAGTATTTTTGTGACATAAAAGAGATGAGGCATGTGAGTGAGTTTACCTAGGTTTGGGATATGTGATTTGGGGGCCACTAATTTGGTGGCCCTGAATTTTTTTTTTTCCAGACCAGCATGCAATTAGCGGTCAGGTTAACTTGACTTTCTGTTCTGCTAGGAATAGGGTTAGCCCCAAGTAAGCCTTTAGAACAAACAAACAGTAATTCTCCAATGTATTTGGACATTTTCTTATAAGATGTGCTTGACCACTCGTTTATATTATCCCCTCTTAAGAAAAGTGCTGCTGTCACTTGGCCTTGCTTTGCTCAGTGTGACCATTTCATAATTCTGGAATCAGACCCGTCTTAAGATCCAGGAATGCTGTCTGTCCTGTTTTGTCCGCTTCCACAGTGTCTGTCTATAGGGCTTCACTTTGCTCACAGCCTTTCTCCTCTCAGCCTTAGAGTCTGTACTTCTCTGAGGTCTCCCCTGGCTGTAGCAGCCCTGCCTTCAGGGCGCCTTGAGCCACTTGGTCTCTTTACATGGCATTTTCACTGGAATAGAGACAGTTGTGTTTAATTTTTACTTTAGCAGTTACTGAAACATGACTTTCTGGTACATGTTTCGTGGATAAGTGTTTCCTGCCTTCTGAGATTCAAAACTCTCAATGGCCTGAAGAGGGATTTTTTTTTCTTACGGAGTTGGTAAGAGCCTTGACACTACCTGTCACCTGTTTATTTCTATTGTTTGCCACTCTGTTATGTACGAGGTGGCACAGCTAGCATTCCTTCTCTTTTCTTACGGAAATAACATCACCAAGTCCTCATATATTTGGAGCCTGGAATGTGTTTCTATCCTCGCTAAAGAAAGAAGATGATACTCTTAAAATTTTTAGCTTATAAAATGTTTAACAGCATTTGACTATGCTAATGGTCTGGATTGCTTCTTTATTAGGAATAAGAGAAATTTTGGATATATGACAGAGAAAAAATTACTGCTGATATGCCTCAGTTTCCATATTTGTTTGGTCTGCAGACACATTCCTTAACCCAGCGGAGAGCTGTCCAGGGCAGAAGAAAGCGATTTGATGTGTTATTAGCCGAGCACAAAAACAAAACCAGGGAAAAGGAATTGATTCGCCATCCGGACTCTCAGCAACCAACACAGCCTCTCAGGGACCCGCATCCCACCCCTCCTAGAACTTCACAGGAGCCACACCAAAACTCTCACGGAGTGATTCCTTCCGAATCAAAGCCTTTCATAGCTAGTAAACCTAAACCTCACACCCCCAGTCTTCCAAGGTAAGTCAAGCCCTCCAGCCCTTTCTCCCTCCTTCAGAGAACAGACTTGCAGGCACTAAATTGCTATGAGATGCTGAGATATTTATCTGATTAGGTTTTGCTTTAAGAAAAAAAAAAGTTGAGTTCATCCTTAATTTTTCAACCAGGGTTCTTGTTGGCCAAATGCAAGCAGCTGAATAAAATTAGAGTTATCGGCTCTACTTGTGCTTAATATTAGGTATCCCTTTACCTCATTGAGCAGGGTGGAAACTTGGATCCTGCTTGCAGGATGGTGACTGAAACATCTCACATGGCTTCAGCAGCAATTTCCCATTCATTTTGTCTTGCTTCTTGCAAAATACAGCAGTGGGTATCATTGCTGGGGACAGGCATTCAGCCCGAATTCCTACAGCATCCATTTACCTACATGTTTTTTCATTCACTCATTTGGGATTTTGACCTAAGCATGCATTGGCATTTTAGCTGTGTAGTAAGCAAGGGATCC